>NW_026526810.1:114078826-114770493 GCF_024362965.1 Panthera pardus | reverse complement strand
ATTCCCTTTCTAGGTATATACCAACAGAGATGCTTACATATGTCCAACCAAAGACATGCATGAGATGTTTATAACAATGCTATTCACAATAGCCAAAACCTAGAAAATAGCCAAATGTCCATCTGCGGTAGAATGGACAAATAAATCGTAGTCTATTCACGCAAAATGCTGTAGAGCAGTGAGAATGACAGGTCTTCATCTCCAGAGAGCATATGGAAGAATCTCACAGAAGGGCACACGCTGAGTATGTCCCATTCATATGAGGTACAAAAAGAGGCAAAATTACTCTATGATATTAAATGTCAGAATAGCAGTTACCCTTGGGGGAGTTGCTGACTAGAAGAAGGCAAAGGAGTAAAACAGTTCTATTTATGTACCTGGGTGATGTTACACGTTGGACTCAGTTTGTGAAAATGCATTGGTTGAGCACAATGTATATAATCTTCTACACATATGTTATACTTCAAGTCAAAAGCAATCCCTTATCTTGGAAAATATGGGCAAAAATCCACAGGGTCTTTCAACAGGGAGCTCACTGTCCTCTCTTCCTGGCCCATGCTGAAACTCACTCAGCTCCCTCTGTTCACAACGTATTCATGTCCAAGCATACCACCACCTCCCACTTCTATTTTCTCTTCCTCCCTTGAAATCTGCTGAGCTGAGTCTAGTCTTAAAGGTGTCTTGGCCACCAAGCTTACCCTACCCTCTGTTAGCTGTCTTTATGCCTCCCTGAAAGGTAAGGGAGATTAGGGAGGCCTCTAAGGACCTCAACTCCAGTCAGTCAAATGGGCATACAGAGAAGGGTGTTTGAGCTTTATTGTGCTGAAAAGAGACCAGAGGTGGGGAGAGAATTTTGTAAAGCCGTTAATTATAATAGTTTTTTTAAAAAACTCAATTTTCCATAGAAACTAAGTAGTCTTGCCAGACTAACTTGAATTCCTTTTCTGTCAAGAATAGTAATCTCTTATAGTAGAGACACATCGGAGTTATAATACATATGGACTTCAGGCATTGCTTTGGAAAAGTTTCTCATGATCTGAGGAATGTAAGGTGGATAGAACCAAGATGTGTCACTGGCTGAACAACAACATTCAAAGAGGGTGAGCCTTCTGGGAAGCAGCATCTAGTGTGAGGACAGGCCTTGCCCCATTCCTCACATTCATCAAGAGCTTGGATGAAACTCGTCATGTTTGTGGGTAACCCAACACTGACAGTCTGTGAGCATCCCAGGTGATGCTGTGGGATCCCAAGAGGTCATATAGGCTTAAACAGCCTGTGTTTAGTAAGACAAACTTTGATGGAGGTAAATGGAAAGCTATATGGCTTGATCCCCCCAAAATAAACAGCCCATAAAGATGGAAGGTATAGTTTGTAACTACATAGTAGACTAGGATGGAGGGATCAAAGAGACAAGACGACACAAGTGAGAGACTGCATGTGTTTTGTGACAGATAGTTTACATGCAATTTTAGACTAGTTAAAATATAACTTAGAGGAAAAAGACAATGATCATTTGTGTCAATTTTATTATCAGATTTTTATTCTGAGCCCCACTATCTGAGAGAGGTGTAAGTAAGCTGGTAAGTAGTAAACTGAAAGGAAGTCTTTCTGTTAACTTTCTTTAACCATAGAGCACCCATGCTATACAGAGAAAGACTAAAAAAGTAGCTCAAACTCTTCAAGGCACTTATGTGCTAGTAGAAAGGAAAGACATGAGCCTAAATAACATAAGGAGGTAGATCAAAGGTGAGAAGAAGGCTCTATCGAGTATGGGCTCGATACAGCAGTGGTCCATCTCTAGGGTGCAAATAGAACACGGTGTTAGGATAAATAACCCCATTCACAGAGGTCAAAGGCCTGGGCTCTGGAGCCAGACTTCCTGGGTTCAAATCCCAGACTTACTACTTACTGCTTGTGTAACTCTGAGCAAGTCTGTGTGCCTCAGCTGCCTCATCTATAAAATGTTGAATAACAAACTGCCATAGTAAGGCATCTACTACAAGGTAAAGCCCTTAGAAGCATGCTAAGCATAGGTACCAAGTAAATGTTCACCATCACTGCTGTTGCTGTTACTGTTGCCCTTGATATTCATACCTCATCCTGGCAGCATGGCTGATGTTGGCACCTCTCACCTGGCCTGCTCAGGGACAGTAAGATGGGAAGATGGACATCTTTTAAAATTCATCCCAATTACAGAAGCAATGTTAAGAGTCATACCTGAGTCTCTTTACATGAGAAACCTTTGGAGGTACCAGGGTATTAGGACCTACAGAGACAACTCGGCAGTAGCATGAGCAGTACCTTCAGGGGCCTGAAGTGTTCTTAAATTGGAAGAGAGATCTCACGGGTTCTCTACAGCCCTTAAAGATAATACATCTGAGGAAGAGTATTTGAGTCCTTATCTTACACACAGACCATCTCAAGATGAAGTGGGCGTTCCTGTCATTGGAGATATTCCAGAAGAGGCTGGACAGCCTTTGGAATTGTATGTCCAGTAGTAAATAGGTCTATACATGTAGTGTAACAGAGTCCAGAGGAACATGAGGTGACTGGCCTAGTGAAGTCAGTGAAGACTTCTCAGAGAAGTGGAACTTACATGGAAACTTGAAGGATGAGTAGAGCACAGGCAACCGGGAAGGAGAAGTCTGGTGCAGGGGAAAGACCACTTGGCAGGGGAGAGTGGGGGTCAGAACAAGCCTCTGTCTTTATACTAACTTTTGGCCAAGTGACCTATGGAAAACTATTATCTCTTGTAAACTGGAGAGAACAGTGAATACACTTCCAGGATGTTGTGAATATCAAAGGAGGTAAAGGACTACATGGTGTAAGATAATAGTCATGCCTTCTTACCACATCTTGACAAGCCTCTAAGTTTCATATCAAACATAATCCATGGATTTAGTTTCTCCCCTGTCTACCACTTCTAATCCATCCCCAAGGGAGCTCTGAGGTGTCTAGTGGGCAAAACACAACAAACACTTGCCCACAGACTGCAGGACTCAGGCCTGGCAAGGTGCCAACAGTTTCCCCAGCACCCCAGGTTCAGCCAGGAACCCAAGAAGCCATGGTCATTCATGATTCAGACTCCTCCCTTCTCCCGTCCTCTTCTCTCCCAGCCCAGAGCTCCAAGCCACGGGTTCGGAAACCATCTGGCTGCAGGGGGAGTTAATAATTTATAATGGAGATAATCACCCTTCAAGATCCTCGCCTCTTGGGACCATTAAAAAGGATTCAATTGAGAGTCAGTGAGTTCTTTACATGAGGGGACAGGGAGACAGAGGGAGGGGAGGGGTGGAGGTGGGGAGGCAGGGAGGAGGAGAAAGGGAGGGGGGAAATCAACTAGATATTTAGCCGATCTGTCCCCCTAAAGGAGGTAGGGGAAGAGGGAAATTATTCAGTCCAAGAAGACAATCTTATCCAGCTTCGCAGCACCAGCCCAGCAAGGGTGCAATTTACAGGTCTTTTCTCCTAGCCAACTCTCTCTATACAAAGGAGAAAAAATCAAACACATGCAAGAGATGGGGAGAGAGACGCAGACAAGAGAAAATAAGCCTGCCCAGCAATCATGTCTGGGGCTGCTGGGATGACTCTCTCTGTTCTCTTTCCAGGGCACAGTAAGGCCCCCACTGTGCTAATTATTCCCATTACTTGACAAATTCTCCATTAACAAAGCAAGTAGTGCCAGAGCTGGCAGGGGGATGTGCAGAGGCTCCGGACAGACTGGAGCTGTTCACACCCAAACCAGACAGCCCCCAGCTTCACCACGGGGCGAACATGGGGCACAGATGCATCTGTGGGGTTCACCTCAGAGGTGTGAGGTGCAGAGCATGCTTCTTTCAGTGTAATGCAATGGTTGACAGTGGGGAATGGGGAACACCAGTACAGGAAGCAGGGACAGGGCTATGCCAGAGAACACCATCTCCAGGAAGGCGTGTTCAGGACCAAGGCCAGTGGCCATTTGGTCCACCCATGATTTTGGAAAGCCATTGGAAAGGCTGTTTTACAGTTGTGGCAATACACGTATCTAACAGCAGTGGTACTCATATCACACATTGTGCAAGGCATACTCCAAGTATGTTATACCTGACTTCCTACAGAAACCATAAGAAGTGTACCTATTATTATCCCTGTTTTATAGATGGTAAACTGAGATCCTCAAGAGATTAAATAATTTTCCCAAAGTCATGTCATTCATAAAGGGCAGAATTAGGTCTAAGAGTCCCTGCTACAGCCCCACCTAATCTACCATATCCCCTTCTCTACCTCTCATTCTCTCCAGGGTTCCCTGACTCTTTAGCAGAGAATTCCAGGCTTGGCCCAGTGACACAAGACCTCATAGGGAAGAGCTTTGGCTACACTGGACAATTAAGCTATCCCAGTGTTTGTCTGTCTCCTGGACTATGTACTAACTAGCCTCCTAACCAGTGTCCCTGCTTTGTCCTTGCCCCTTATGGGATATCTTCTGCACAGCAGCCAGAATGACCTTTAAAGTAGAAGTCATCACTCCCTCATTCTAAACTCTCCGATGATTTCTCTACATACTTAAAAGGAAATCCAAAGTCCTCCCTATCAATACAGTCAATGATATTGTAATTGTATGGTGACAGATGGTAACTACACTTGTGGCGAGCACAGCAAAATGTTTAAACATGTCAAATCACTACCCTGTACACCTGAGATGTGTACAACATTTGTAACATAACGTAACACTGTATGTCAACTGCACTCAAAAAAATGTTTTAAGGAAAAATTCTCCCTGCCTTCCACAAGACCCTGCATAGTTCGGCCCCCTGCTAGGTCTCCAAGCTCATCCCTGACTTCTCACTGGACCCCACACATACCGCCCCCTTGGTATTTTCAGAAATCGCTAAGTACAGTTCAACCTCAGAGACTTTGCTTTTGCTGTTCGCACTGTCCAGAATGCCCTTCCCCAAACCCTGTCATGTTGCACTCCTTCTCCCTCACCCCAGGCCTCTGGCCTCCTCTATCTAAAATAGCTGTGGGGAACCAGCCAGTACTCTCCAGTTTTCTCTCCTTCCATACCTTGTGAGAGAACTGTCCCTCCACATCTTCCCATCCTATCTGTTGCTGAGGAACTGAGAACAGGAGATGCTGCTGCCAAACAAGACCTCAGCTCTTACAGTTACTCAAGAAGTCACCACCTGAGAGAGAGAGGCGGCCAGGGATGGGGATCTAAACCCTGTTGGTGCCTGGGCAGAACACAATGACTCAATGAGCCCACCTGTTGGAACACCCTCAGGTTCCCACTGACCACTGCCCCCAATGCCAACTCTTACAAGGTATAATAGTTCCAACCCTCATACTCTGTCCTACAGAGAGATGTAAACACAGGAGGCAGAAAGAAAAGAAAGGAAGGCTTGGGGTGGCAGGAAAAGACACAGCAAGGGAGCAATCTTGGGACCCTCCCTGACCAGGGCAAGTGTTAGCAGTTTAGGAGCTTTGAAGGTGGGTGTGGTGCCTGGCACAGAGTAAACCATAGATGAATGATTGCTGACTGGACTAAGGTGAGGAAGCAGGTGGAAGTTTGGAGAATTCAAAGGACAGATATGTATGTGGGTCAGACAATTGGTACACTGGCTCTAGAACTCTACCCTGACAGTGTAACAGGCACAACTTCCAACTTCACCTCAACCCGCCTCAGAAATACAGAATATCATAGCTGGATAAGAACATAGAGACCTGCCTCAAACTCCTCACTCTGTAGTTGAGGAAGGAAGGGAAGGACCCCAGGGACAGTCAGGCAAGTGTCTAAGATCACACAACTGGGCAGTAGCAGAAGTGGCACTAAGATCCGGGTATTGGGACCTTTTGACCAGAGATCTTTCCATGAGAAAAGGGATTTGCCTTTATTAAGCCACCAAAGCCCTTCTTTTTTTCTAGAAAAAGAAACGGTGCATGAAACCTCAAAATATGACAGAAGCAGAGCTGTTCTGTAGAAGTAGAAGGTGAAATCTTGCCTCCAGGACTCCACCTTGACTTCTGCAATAGTCCTCAAGATTTTACCACAAGAAAACTCCAAAGTCCTAGAGAGCACAGTTTCAAAACCACTGCACCATACCAACTTCAACATCTAAGGGAATATCCCCTAAATCTCCTACTTTCCCCTGAAAAACCCACAAAGGAACTATCATTTATATAAACGTTTCTTGAACAGAGTTGCCTTTTCATTCATACTAATTTGGGACTGAGTCTCATAACTTTGGCATAACAGCAGTCCTACCATCAGTAAATACCCATGCAAGGGACACATTTCTTGAGTTTTCCACATTTTGCATGAAACAGGGCTGCTCATTATTTGTCCTAAGCCTCTCTCCAGTAAATTTCAAGGGATATCTTCACCCCCAGGTTCTGGTATTCTAGAATTTGGTTAAGAGCTAGGTTCTGGAGTCAGACAGAACTGGATTCTTATCCTAGATCCACCATATAGGAGCTTTGTAATCTATGGCAATTACTTAATCCCTCTGACCTCAGTGTTCTCATTTATAAAGGATAGGTAATACTGATGTCTACAGAAAAGGCTTCTGTAAGGATTCAAAGGGTGAGGGAATACACACAAATCTTCTAGCACAGAGGCTGGCCCACAGTAAGCATGCAATAAATGTTAGTCATTACCATTATCATCAGTGCTAAATCTCTGTTCATCTTATTTGCACCATGATTTTAGAGATCTTTCCCATAATGTTGTACAATAGTTTGATACTACTAATGACCCAAATTCTTCACCTCACCCTACCTCCGCACCCTTCCCCATCTAACATTACAGTGCCCAACTTTTGACACCCCACTCAGACTTGTGACTTGCCATGGCCAAATGGAATGTTTGCAAAATGACTCAAGCAGAGTCTTGAACACCACAGATAACCAAAAATATGGGAACTTGGTGAAAGTCCCAAGTGAAGTGGTGGGCCAAGTCAGTGAATCAGCCTCTGATTCATGGTTCATGTGTACCATGAACCAAGAATGTAAAACAGACAACACACATGGAAACCATCATAAAACATGCATGGAGCAAACAATAGGTATTAAGAAGATATGGTGTGTGTGTGTGTGTGTGTGTGTGTGTGTGTGTGCGCACTGTGTGTGTGTGGAGTACTTCAGAGTTTATGAAACATTCTCTCATCTAAACTTCAGGGCAACAAAGTGTCAACTTTTTCAACTCTCTTTTACATATGAAGGAACTGAAGTTCAGAGGGAGAATGGTTTGTTCAAGGGTCACAGAACCAATAACGTAATATAACTGAATCTTAAATTCTAGCATTTGGAGAAACGGAAACCCTATTGCACTGTTGGTGAGAATGCAAACTGGTACAGCTGCTCTAGAAAACAATGTAGAGGTTCCTCAAAAAATTAAAAATAGAACTACCCTATGACCCAGCAATAGCACCGCTAGGAATTTACCCAAGGGATACAGGAGTGCTGATACATAGGGGCACTTGTACCCCAATGTTTATAGCAGCACTTTCAACAATAGCCAAATTATGGGAAAAGCCTAAATGTCCATCAACTGATGAATGGATAAAGAAGATGTGGTTTATACATACAATGGAATACTACTTGGCAATGAGAAAGAACGAAATCCTGCCATTTGCAGCAACATGAATGGAACTGGAGGGTATTATGCTAAGTGAAATAAGTCAGTCAGAGAAAGACAGATACCATATGTTTTCACCCATATGTGGATCCTGAGAAACTTAACAGAAGACCCTGGGAGAGGGGAAGAGGAGAAAAAAAGTTACAGAGAGGGAGGGAGGCAACCAATAAGAGACTCTTAAATACTGAGAACAAACTGAGGATTGATGGCGGGTAGGGGGGAGAGGGGAAAGTGGGTGATGGGCATTGAGGAGGACACCTGTTGGGATGAGCACTGAGTGTTGTATGGAAACAAATTTGACAAAAATTATGTTTAATGGAAAAATTAAATTAAATTAAATTTAAAAGATTCTAGCATTTGAACAATAAGTCCGGTGTTTCATTCATTATGTCAAATGATTAGTAACAAAACAATGTTTCTGTTGTTTTTTTATATGCATTTTACTATTTTTTTCTTTACATTTTTTATTTTAAATCCCAGTATACTTAACATACAGTGTGAGATTAGTTTCAGGCGTGCAATATAGTGATTCGACAATTCCATACATCACCCAGTACATCACCTATACATCACTACAAGTGCTCTCCTTAATTCTCATCACCTATCTAACCCATCTCCCCACTCCTTCCCCTCTGGTAACCATCAGTTTGTTTTCTATAATTAAGAGTCTGTTTCTTGACTTCCTCTCTTTTTTTTCTTTTTGTTCACTTGTTTCTTCAATTCAACATATGAGTGAAATCGTATGCTATTTGTCTTTCTCTGACTGACTTATTTCACTTATAATAGCTCCATCCATGTCATTGCAAATGGCAACATTTCATTCTTTTTATGCCTGAATAATATTCCATTGTGTATACATACCTTATCTTCTTTATCCATTCATCTATCTATGGACACTTGGGCTGCTTCCATAGTGTGGCTATTGTAGATAATGCTGCTATAAACATAGGAGTGCATGTATCCCTTTGAATTAGTGTGTTTGTATTTTTGGCACCATGTCAGCCTCATAATCTGGGGACCTTTCAGACAAGGAAGGTAAATACATGAATACTCCTTCATATGTCCACAGTACACTTCACTAATCAATCATAAACCTTTCTATTGAGCCAGATGGAACCTCAGAATCCTTCTCAACCAAACAGTCAAGACATACACCACTCACCCGTCAATACAACAGGCATGTGAAATGAAACCTTTGGGCTCACCCTGCAGTAATTAAACACATTTGGATGTTATTCAATGGACCCACCTATGCCAACTCTGCCCTATAACAAACAGTGAGTTCTTATAGAATGACAAACCTCTCAATCTAGGGTTGCTAATCCAGAATTTGCAATCATTCAAATCCAGTTCCATTATCTTCAAAGGTTGAAAGTTCCAATTATATCCTTCTCTACAAAGTTCTAGATTTTACTTAACAGTAAAAATAATTTAAAGTTTTTGAAAATAAAAAAAAAAATCAACTATTCTACCATAATGGCTTCAACTTCTTGTCTCTGTGAATAATCCTGAAATGTTTATGGTCTTTTCTTTATGCTATATTATTATACAATCAGGACCAATACAACCTGTAATTTTGCATTAATTTTCCCACTTTACTTATTAGTATCTATTTATATCTTAGCTTTTAAAAATGTGCTATGCTTGAAAGGTAACAACACTACATCTTGTTTTTAAGAATACCTTATAACTCCATCTCTCTGCTAAGCCAGGTTGGGCTTTTGTTGTTCCAAACCAGGGGGGTCTTTTTATATACTCAGAAAGGTGAGCCTAAGACAGGCTAACCAGAGGACACTAAGAGATCACAATATTTATTATATTCAACACAACTCACACTCATTTATTCAAGTATTCATTCAACAAATCTCCAATAAATACCTGCCACTCACCAACCAGCATGTTAGGCCCCAAAGCCCCAGAGATCCCAGCCAAAGCTTAGGGAGTGAGGGGAGACAGATATATGAGTAACAATCATAAGGGGAGGTGATTGGTAATTTAATAAAGATATGTACAGGTGTTACATGAGCACAAAAGATGAGCCAGTGACTGGCCAAGAGATATAAGAAGGCTTTTGAACTACGCTTCAAAGAATTAAGGGTTTTGCTAGACCAAGCCACAGGGGAGGTGTATCCACAGAGGGAAGGCATGAAATAAAGACAGGAAGATGTGAAAGATCAAGGGGTATTCAGGAAGCAATAAGAAGTCCTATCTGGCTGGAATGTAGGATGTGTGGGAGTAGACGAAAACGTTAAGCTAAAAAGTCATGTTGAGGACAGAGTTGTAAAGCTCCTGGGTGCCAAAGCTAAGGAGGTCTTGGAGAGCCACTGTGTTTTAGATGGTGGGGGAAATGGTTTTGAAACAGAGAGAACAATCAGCAGACCTTGCTCTTATCCAGAGGAGACATGAGAGGGATCTGAATTCAATCCCTATACTATGTCTTAACAATACATGGCCATTCCCCATACACCTGAACAGCCACATTGATCCCAGACCTGAGACCACATCCTACCCAAATAGATAATCCAAAAAAAGGAGAAAGAAGTTAACAGCTCCTATTCTAGATTCAGTGCCTTACCTTGGAACTACCTGATTTGTGGAATTCTACCTGATCAAGAATTCCTGTGGACAGGTGTGGCATGTCCACACCTCTCAGCCTCTGGCCACACCCCTACGCAGCCCAGTCTCTTTGTCCTCAAGCCTCCAGAGAGAAAGTCATCCTAGATGCCTCAAATCCTCCCTGAGGTGCAGGGTGCTTGGCTTCTCTGGGGATAATGGACCAAATAGAAGCTTAGCAGGTATGAATCAATCCTGAAACCTGAACATCCACTTCCAACATCATCAGGACAAAGAATAACCATATATGTCTGAACCCTTTGGGTGCTCTAAAAAGCACATCCTGAGCACAGCAAAACAAAACAAAAACATTAAGTTTGGTGCAGGTATGCCCATGAAGTTGGCATGGGGGTGACCAGAAGAAAATCTATAAGGATCAGTCCACCAGAATTAGCCTAAACACATACTTCCTAAAGTATGCTCCGCAGAAAACCAGTCCCATTAGGTGCTCTAAAACCAAAGGAAAAAGAAAGGAAAGAAACCCTGCTATTTATATAAAGTTTGTCAATAGCAAACTCATATGTGGAAGCCTGATCCCCAGCGTGATGGTATTAGTACGTGGGGGATTTGGGAGGTGAGTAGGACATGAAGGTGATGCCCTTGTGAGTGGGAATAGGGTCCTTATAAAGGGAGACACCAAAGATCTTACTTCCTCCTCTCTCTACTCTCCACCATGTTTGGAACAAGAACACAGTTGTCTACAAATCAGGAAGCAGGTCTTCACCAGACACCAGATCTGCCAGCACCCTGATCTTAGACTTCCCAGCCTCCAAAACTATGAGAAATAAATGTTTGCTGCCTGGGGCATCTACTCCATGGTATATTTGTTATAGAAGCCCAAGCTGTCTAGGCATCAATTGCTTTGCTGTTTCAGAGATTCAAAATGTACAACAGAATATTGAGGCTGCAAGGAGCCTTGTAGAATAGAAACCTGAATACCTAAATGAATCTGGTCAAGCCTCCCTCTTTTGCAGATGAAGCAAGCTGAGGCTTGAACCATTTCTATATAGCTCTGCATTGTTAGCTACTGTTCCCTAGGCTGCAAGTGAAGATAGAAACCATCTGGCAAGGATTATGTCTCACTCTCTATGAATGCCCAGAGCCTGGACATCTGCTTGATAGCAAAAGATCCCTGAATATTTGTTGACTATATGACCAAAAGAAAGTTTGGAGTTCTTTAAAGTGGAGACAGATACACAAGCTGTTAAGCTTCTTATCACTCATTCATCCACTCAAAAATATTTACTGTGCACCTATTATGTTCTTTGTGTGCTCTCAGCAATGGGAATAGAGCTAAGAATAAAACAGGCTCAGCTTTACCCTCAGAGAGCTTACAGTCTAGTGGGGGAGGGAAGGTCAATAACACCCAAAATTATTAAGAGGTTCTGCAAAGAAAGAAAATATCAGTTTGAGGTGCTCCACCCCCATCCATCTTTCTCCTAGAGTCTCTCTTTCCAAGGATGGATGCTATTTCTATTACTGTATCTCCATTAAAATAGTTTCCTTCCCACACCCACCCTCTTGCTTCCTTATTTGTAGTACAAAAAAAAAAAAAGTTCCAAACACCCTGTCAGAGTAAAAGCAATTGTGAAATCCCAAGTATAGTATGGAGCTGTGACCGCCTCTCCCTAGAAACATCTCCTCCCGGGAAGCATCTGCCCTCCTCAGTTAGTCAGAAAGATCCAGCACGCAGAGCCCCATTCAAGGCAATGTGGGGGCTGGTCTTTACAACACCTTCCCAAAATAATAAGTCTCCCGGAAAGTTTACCTTGGGTCAGTCCAAACTCTTCTACCAGCTGTGTGTGTGTGTGTGTGTGTGTGTGTGTGTGTGTGTGTGTGTGTGTGTTTCTGCCACTTTTATTCCTAAGTCTAGGACTCCAGGTAGCCAGGTGCCTCCTGATGCCTCTTCCGAACCCTTCCCTTTGTGGTCTCTGTAATTCCTGCTGTTTGTATATGAATCCCCACAATACAATAACCTGTATCTTCTCTAATGAAATGATTTATTTGCCAAACATTCTCAGTTGGGGCCACTTGTATCTCAGGATGGGAGCAGAGCAGACAGCATCCTTTCTTCCTGATTTTGTCATTCAAGGGTCCTAGGCCATCTGCAATCCATCCTCTCTCCATCCTCATAGAGTTTATCTACCACCTGTGATCAATTAGGTTATTGTGCAAAAAGATTCACTCATCACCCTTATGATCTCCATGGGTGAACTGTACTTCCCCGTCCCTGGACTTTGTCCAAAGAAATGTTAGCAGGCACAACATGACTAAAGGTTTGAAAAGTGCTTGTTCCTTTGCACTTCTGCTATCATGATGAGAAGAGCAGCCTGGGCCAGCCTGCCAGTCCCAAGAGCCATTCCAGGCAGCCACCCCAAGCATAGCCAACCTAGATCAGCCAAATCCCCCATCCAACCTGCAAATGCAAGATCAATAAATTACCCAGGTGAGTTTGGCCTAAACCAACCATCTCCAGGTATGGAAAGCTTAATCAACGCTTACTATTGTGTGCCACGAAGAATTTTTTTGATTATTTGTTATGCAGTAATAACCGACCAATACATCACCCCAAGATTGCTCTGCCACTTTCACTGATACGTTGAACTCCTAGCTAACAGTCACCTTCTGCACCCTGACTCCATCCACTATGTATGATGCCCATGTGTACAGTGCTCTAGTTTCACAGTCCCGTGCTTTCTTCTGTTTCATTAACCTTCCCATCATCCTCACTCCCTTCATACCGCCTCCCAGACGTTGACCTCACCCAGAACTGCTCCATCAAGTGCCTATCTCAGAACAACCTTATTTTGGGGTCCCTGGGTGGCTCAGTCAGTTAAATGTCCGACTTCAGCTCAGATCATGATCTCACCCTTTGTGAGTTCAAGCCCCGTGTCAGGCTCTGTGCTGACAGCTCAGAGCCTGGAGCCTGCTTCAGATTCTGTGTCTCCCTCTCTTCTGCCCCTCCCCCGCTCACACTGTGTGTGTGTCTCTCTCTCTCTCTCTCTCTCCTTCAAAAATAAAGAAACATTAAAAAATTTTTTAAAAACCTTATTTCTATTTCCCATCTCTTCCTAATTATCCCTTTAACCTTGTAAATCCATGGACCTCCAACTCTTGACTCTGTCTGTATATCACCCCTTCCCCACCCCCTTAACTCCTGATCTAGACAGGACTTCATGGCCAACCATTCCACCATGGAGGACATCTAAGCACACACCCCCTTCCTCCTAACTGATCAGTACCAGAAACCAACATCCCAGTGTGCTAGTGAGTGCAACTGTAATTCTGTCCCTCTCAGTCTTGGTGACTCAGGCCTTAAACTTTTCCTCAGTCTGCTCTCTTCTTCAGTTCTTCCCTGAACTGAATCCTTTCCCCCTTCCTCACTCAGCAGATGCCACAGGGACTTCCATTTTACTGGGGAAATTGGGACCTGTGGGCATACAATTCTGTATTTCTCTCCCCTTCAGCTACTCACTTTTTCTCCCAACTGTTTTCTTCACTCTTACCTTCTCAGTGAAAAATGGTCCCTTCCAGACTGACTCCTCCCCCATTACCTACCTCCTAACTATCACCTCCCCAGGACCTTGTTCTATACCTCCATATCCCCTCCACTCACCCCCCTCCCACCCCACCTGCTGCTCAGCCTCAGGCTTGGAAACTTCAAATGAAACATAAACCTTCCTTCTTACCTCACCTGTGAGATACTCTGTAATTCTTCTGTCAAAATTCATCATCTCCACTCCTCCTTTTCTGTCCTCATCCTCCATATCTGGCTTCTGTCCCCAACACATCCTTGACTCACAAAGCTCTTCCCAATGTTACCAGTGACTTTGAAAATACCCAAACCAGAGCCTCTTCTCAGGTCCCACTTTCCAAGGCCTGTCTATTGCTTCTGGCCCTGTTGATCCCTTCTATGAATCTTCCACTTCTTAAAAATCACTCTGCCTGTGAAAGTAACTCTTAGTTGCCCTCCCCCACCCCACCCTTTGGATGTCAGTGTTCAGTGGATCTCTGTCCCCAAATCCATTCATCGCCTACCCACTCCTGGTCCTGAATGTCTCCCAGGCAACTCAGGCATACCTGGACTAAAACCAATTTATTATTTTCCTCATCCACACTCTCCCTTAACTGTTCTTCCTCATTTGTTATCTTCCCTAATATCATCATCCATTCCACAGGTTCAGCTAGCAACCTGGGCATTATCCATTATCCTCACCTCTCTCACACTACCCCACATGCAATCAATCTTCATGTGTCCCAGTGCCATCTCGACAGCCCCTATATCCTTCTCTCTTCTTTCTACATCCCTCTCCCCTCCCTCCCTCCCCACCTCACTCACTCTGTTCAGGCACATCTCTCTCATTGGGATCATTTCAAATGATCTTTGTACTTGCAACTTTTTCCAACTTCCAACCCTCCTCATACACTGCTTCCAAGACAGAATTAACTTTCTAAAATTCACATTTAAACATATCATTCGCAAGCTTCTGAAGAAACTCAACGGCTTCCTTGTTGGATGCCAACAGGAAAGAGTCCAATCTCCTTAGCTTCAGCTCCAGGATCAACTAACATTTTTGAAAGCTTACTGCATATCAAGCAATGTTTTCATTTTATCCCTGCAGAAGTCCACTGATGTATTATTACCTGCACTTTAGGGATGGGAAAATTGAGACTTCAAGGCTAAGTAACTTGTTTAAGGTCACACAGCTAAGAAGTAGCTGAGATCAAACCCAAGCCTTTCCACTTGGATTGGGGTGCCTTCCATTGCGTCCTGTAGTGGTTAGTCTTTGAGATCAAATCATTATGACTTTGGCTACATGATATTCTATATTTATCTGATGAAGTTTCTCAAAAGTAGCCTCCCTCTTCTACATTTTTCACCCTATTCAATTTCTGCTAGAAACCAAAATATGAGTAGATCTCACTTTAATCCTGGTTTTTCTGGTCCTAACAACCTTCAATTACTATACAGTTAAAAATCCTCAGGCAAAACACCAAAACATTCTCAGCATCAGGTGTCACAGAATTTCCAATGTTCCCACCATCTTCTGGAAATAGTCACCTTTTCAACCTCCTATACTCCCAGGAAGGTCTTCATTCTCCCACCAACTAGTAGAAACTTTGTCTCCAGCAGACTTGCCTTTGCAAGCCACTGTGAAACTCACGGGGACTGTTGGGTTGGAGTTCAAGGGGCCCTTGTAGTTTTACCACCTCCAGTCAGGGCTATGGGTGGTGGCAGAACAAGGTGGGAAGGGGCAGTGCTGGTACAGGAGCCGGCACTAGTTCGTGAGCTCTGCCGAGTTGAGCCTCGGTTTGCTCATCTGGAAAACAGCAACAAAAACAACTACCAGGCACAGGGACATTTGGAGGACAAAATGAGATTCCATATATGAAAAACACTTACAAATGCAAACTATTACTAGCCCCAAGCAGTCTACTCACACCTGGACCAAAGAAAAGACAATTAGCCCCAGAAAAGACAATTAACTTAATACTTTTAGGGAAAAAGAAAAATCTGTCTTTGAATATAATTACTTTTACACTTGCTTGGGAAATCTCTCCCCAGTCTCAAGAGGATTAAAAATGAGGAAGGGAGACACATCCATGCTGAAAACGGTAGCAAAAAATAAAACCAATTAAAGTTTTACATCACACTCCCTAAAACTTTTTTTAAATATAACTTATTGTCAAATTGGCTTACATACAACACCCAGTGCTCATCCCAACAAGTGCCCTCTTCAATGCCCGTCGCCCACTTTCCCCTCTCCCCCACCCCTATCAACCCTCAGTTTGTTCTCAGTATTTAAGAGTCACTTATGGTTTGCCTCCCTCCCTCTGTTTGTAACTATTTTTTCCCCTTCGCTCCCCCCATGATCTTCTGTTAAGTTTCTCAGGATCCACATATGAGTGAAAACATATGATATCTTTCTCTGACTTATTTTACTTAGCATAATACCCTCCAGTTCCATCCACATTGCTGAAAATGGCATGATTTATTCCTTTCTCATTGCCAAGTAGTATTCTATTGTATATATAAACCACATCTTCTTTATCCATTCATCCACTGATGGACATCTAGGCTCTTTCCATAATTTGGCTATTGTTGAAAGTGCTACTATAAACATAGGGGTACGTGTGCCCCTATGCATCAGCACTCCTGTATCCCTTAGGTAAATTCCTACCAGTGCTATTGCTGGGTCATAGGGTAGTTCTATTTTTAATTTTTTGAGAACCTCTACACTGTTTTCCAGAGTGGCTGCACCACTTGGCACAGAAACAGACACGTAGACCAATGGAATAGAATAGAGAACCCAGAATTGGACACACAAATGTATGGCCAACTAAACTTTGACAAAGCAGAAAAGAGTATCTAATGGAAAAAAGCCTCTTTAGCAAATGGTGCTTGGAGAACTGGACAGCAACATGCAGAAGAATGAAACTAGACCACTTTCTTACATCATACACAAAAATAAAATCAAAATGGATGAAAGACCTAAATGTGAGAGAGGAAACCATCAAAACCCTAGAGGAGAAAGCAGGTAAAAAATTTTAATTAAACTTGTTCCTCTTTTTTTTTTTTCCTTTCATTGGTCATCTTGGCAGAAAATTCCCCACATTAGCCTTATATATAGGGCCAGTTATCAGTCACCATGCTGAGCTTTATTATCTGGAGTCGCTGCTGGCACCAGGACCACTTTCTTGGAAGGATGCATTGAGGAGAAGGAAAAAGTAAACAGAGAGGAAGGGTCAAAGTTCAGAACACAGAACAGAGGGGGGAGGCCCTGGGAGCTTTGACCCAGGTACACAAGCCTTGGGAGTGGCAACAAGATCCAGAAATGGGCATGAACAACCAGAGAGAGTGTGTGGAGAGGGCATTTCTGTAACCTTGTAGCATTTTATGCAGTGTCCCTCATGTGCAGGGTGGAAATCACTTCAAATGTTTGTCTATTTCCCCAGTTCCAGCAGGGCTGCAGTTGGGTATTTCTTCTCTTTATAAAGACCTTCCAAAAGCAACTTCCACACACATTGTTGCCTTCTCCTCTTCCAGCATTTAACTACCCTCAGTGCCAGAAAATTCTTCCTGGGATCAGAAGAATCTCTCAAGCTAGAGGCCAGTCTTCTCTTGTTCTGTGTGTTGGAGTCTGTCAAGTGATAGCCTCCTTCCCATTCATCAGTGTTTACGGGCTCCCTGATGAAAGAAGCCTTTAGACATCAGTTACCACTACCCTCTCCTTTCACTGATAAAGGGACCCAGGCTGAGGGAGGCTAAGTGATGCCCCAACTATCTGTCACACTTCCTTTTTTCTTCATAGAACTGATGCTCCCCAAATTTAACTTTTTCAGTTCCCTTGAAGAAATACATAAAAAATACCCTATCCACAAGAGAAGAGAGGGCTGAAGTGCAACACCATCAGCGGTAGATAGAGCCTGATGGTATCCCCTGTCACCTGTCACCAGTGGCTTTAGACTTCTTTTACCAAACAGTAATAAAATATGACACAGTAAGAACATTTGTAAATACTTCAGAGTTTATGAAAGGCACCCTTTCACATACTATCTCATTTAATCTTCTAAGTTTCCATTTAAAATACACCCACTTTGGGGCGCCTGAGTGGCTCAGTCAGTTAAGTGTCCGACTTCGGCTCCGGTCATGATCTCACAGTTTGTGAGTTCGAGCCCCATGTCGGGCTCTGTGCTGACAGCTCAGAGCCTGGAGCCCGCTTCAGATTCTGTGTCTCCCCCTGTCTGCCCCTCCACTGCTTGCACTCTGTCGCTTGCATTGTCTCAAAAAGAAATAGACATTAAAAACAAATTAAAATACACCCACTTTACAGATGAGGAAACAGCCAAACCAGATAAGGCATATGTACTTAAGTTCAGATCAACAGCGAAAATAGGGCCCATACAGAAGCCAGGCACCTGCCTCAAAATCACATGCTATATGACCACACACAGCCTCCCTTGGCAATGACAGCACTGGGCTTGGAGTTGAAAGTCTAAGGTATGAGTCCAAGCCCTGGCACACACTAGCCATGCCAACACGGGGAAGTCATTCCACCTCCACAGGCGCAGTCTGTGTTCCAGACTGTTCCAGACAGTTCCAACATGAGACAGGAGGGTTGGGTGCACAAGGACCTCAAAACTCACTCCCAGCCCTGGAGGAGCATGTCTCACCCTGCCTTATAGTTTGTTTCTATGTGCGTTTTATTTTTATGTATTGGATATCCCAGTATTGTCTTCACCTTGTCTTCCATAGATTATTTCCTAAAACCAAACATTTGAGCATGTCCGGCATACCAGGCACAGAGATATAAGAAACAGCAAAGACAGACCCAGTCCTGCCCCTGTGGAGCTTCTAGTCTAGTGGGAGAGCCTGAGATTAAATAAACAATCAGCCACAAAAGATGTACAACTGTGCCTATAATAAATGCCACCAAGGGAAACAAAAAACACAGTACTGTGAGAGTTACATGGGGACTTTGGTCCTCCCAGAGGAAGGGAACCTTAGCTGATGTAGGAAGAAGAGAGAACAGGACGCAATATCATCCCAGACAAAGGAAACATCATAGACAAAGGCCCTGAGGTGGAAATGAGCAAGGCAAGGACAAGAGACTGAATGATCAGTGGGGCTGGAACAGGGACAGTGAGGGGGGTATGTGGTATGCAATAAAGAATAGGCAAGACCCCTGGACCAGGCCAAAAAGGATAAAAGGTGTGGTCTTTATCCAAAGAGCAGTTGAAAACTACTGTAAGAGTTTAGAAAGCCAGGGGTAAGGGGGTGAAATGACCAGCCACATCAGGGTAACTTCAGTAATGCAGAGGGATCTTTACTGGAGGCCTGCCCTCAACAAGCTCAGATGATATGCTCGAACACAGCTGAGTGGAATCCCACCACTTGGACACTGAGCTCCTGGGAAATAAGCAGGCAACATTTCATTATGGCTGTTCCCTTGGTCTGGAAAATATCTGACTCTCTTCCTCACCTTCTTGTTTCAGCAAATACCTCATTGCTAATCTGGGGTGGCCCTCTCCACGGGGGTGGTCAGGGAGGTATACCACTCAGATACCCTTCAAGAGGACTTGCTGCAGAGTTGACAGACAGCCCTGCTTACCACCCCTTTGAATCCATCACTACACATCTGATGAGGCCACACTCTCCCCAGGACTGCTCCTAGCTGATGACTAAGCATGTAGGAGCAAGGTGAAGTCCATTTCTCTACAGTGGGAGACTTCTCTAACAAGTAACTTTTGCTTGGGGATTCTCATCAGGACGGCTGAAACTCTCAGAGCTGTGTTGCAGTGGGCCTCTTCAACCCCAGTCCTTCCTGCCTTTCTCCCTGCACCAGGTATCAGATCTGCATCAAGGTCTGAACACTCTGCCTGCATAATTTTGCTCCTTCCCCCTTTATCCTTCACAAGCGTTTCTCCCAATAAAACTCTTGCATGTCTAATCCTTTCTTGACACCTGTCTCTTGGAACACCCAAACTAACATACCTCCCATGCTTGCCCTGCTTCTGTTCTCTTCTTCCCAATTCAGATTAGTACTTTGAAGACTGAGAAGATCGTTACCGCCCTGGTCTTACTTTCACAGGGGCTCTCTGGGACTCGGGAAGCACACTTTGTCATTTCTTATAGCACCTTGCCCAACATCTAGGCTTCTAGCCATCCTCAAATGTCAAGAACCATTTGTTTCTAGGGAAAGCAGTAGATAAGCTTTGCCAAAGCTGTGGTTCCTCAAAGTCAGTCAAACCAAGTCTGCTCCTTAGGGCAGAGTTTTTCATCAAACCATACCTATGAAAGCCAGGCACTTACAGATGCTCTATATGAATCAAACAAAGGGGTGGCAGGGCTTCAGGGCCTCTAGCCCCACTATTACCAGAACTGCTCCATTGTTATTTTGTTTTGTTTTGTTTAATTCTGCTGCCAAAAGTAAAAACATATGTAATATAAAAACCACTATCGGCACTTTCTCTTTCTGATAATGGCAGGTTATTACCATTGAAAACAACTAAAAATCTAGATAAAATATGCAGTGGGTCTTTTTTTAAAATCATCAAAATGTTGACAAGATAGTAAGGAAATACTAATTCAACACTGAAGGGAATCAGGAACTCAGAGAAGTATGGATATCACTTTTGCCCCAAAGGCATTTTCTGAATCTGGCAAATCTGAACTTAGTTTTGAAAGTCTGCCAGAGTTAGAGACAGAAATCAAGGCACAGAACCTGTACAAGATGTGGACACCGAAAGAAGACCTTTCTCACAATGAGCTGTGACCCTCAGGGTCAGAAAGAACCAGAAACTTACTAATCCTGAAGAGGACCTGTAGAGTGGGTTTGAATTGCCTATGTGTTGAGAGAACTTCAAGCTTTTAATAGTTGGGGGTAGGGGTCTCCTAGATTTACAGTGCTTTCAAAAAACTGCCAAAAAAATAAAATGTCTTTCTGTAGGAAGGTATCTTCTTCATCTAAGCCCTTAATTTAAAAATTTTTTTAATGTTTATTTTTGAGAGAGAGACAGATCATGAGTGGGGGAGGGGCAGAGAGCGAGGGAGACAGGATCTGAAGCAGGCTCTGGGCTCTGAGCTGTCAGCACAGAGCCCGATGCAGGGCTAGAACCCACAAAACGTGAGATCATGACCTGAGCCGAAGTCTGATGCTTAACTGACTGAGCCACCCAGGCGCCCCAGCCCTTAATTTATACTTATATTTTTCACATACAATGACCAACACACAATCAAAAATAACCAGGCAGACTATAAAAGCACCAGTGAGAACCTGTGGAACCAATACATATGAATGAACTTCTCTTTCCCTCAGTTCTGAGACTCTGTTGTGACTGGAAGTGTCTCCACCATCCTGGAATATGACTAGCCCTATCTGTAATCTCCCTCCTAACAAAGTGGGAGTCTCTATATTCTCTAACCAAGAAGGTCAACTCTGATATGCCCTAAAGGACACCCATAGACCCTGAACATATGACCCCAGAGTCAGTGATGTGCTTTTGCCACATGGAGAAAGTTCCACAGGTATCTGTCCCTGTGGGAAGGTGGAACCAGTTACATCATCAAGACAACAGTGCCCTCCCTTCAGCCCAGGACCACCACATTATAGCTCTCCTTTTCTACTTTTTTCCTCTTCCTCGATAGTTCTGACCCTGCCTGCCCTCCCCCTTGATCAAGACTGCTCTTCTAATTAAAATAAACAAATGTCAGGAAGCAATTACTATAGAGAGTGAGGCAGATGGTAAAATAGTGGCACTCTGGTATTGCATTAAGCAGTAACTTGCTATCTCTTCAAAGTTTCTGCACTTTAATTAAGCATCGTTATAGACAGGTTCAATGAGCTTTGGAGTGGGGTTTATCAAATTAGCTTCTCACAGGGCTGATACTGTGTGATTGTAAGAGGTGTTCCTGATGCAAAGCTCAGCTGTGTGAGAGGGCCCAGGAGGGGAGCAAAGGGCAAGAAGGCCCAGCTCTACCCCTTGTACAGGTCAAAAGATGGACCCAAACCCTACCCACAGGGGCAGGGATGGTGAAACCAGCAGGGACAGCCTGAATCAACACTGAGGTAGGGAAGCCAGACATCCCCCAAACTGAGCATGAGCTTTTCTCATTCTGTGTGTGCTGCACACAGAATTCTGGTCCAAAGAGGACAACCCAGAATCTGGGAGGTGGTAGAACACAGAAGTTAAATCAGAAAGACTTGGATGTCAGTTCTTTCTGGGATCTGAATGACACTGGGAAAATTACTTTACTTTTCTGTGCCTCAAGGTTTTTTTCTCCATTTGAGAAGTGGAAGTAAGCATAGCCAACAACTATTAAATACTGACTATGTGCCAGCCACCATCTGAAGCACTGTATGTGTTTGCTTTGCCTCATTTACTCTTGCTCCCCAAAATCCTACAAGGTAGTACGGTTATTACCCCCATTTAACAGATGAGAGACCTGAGGCACAGGGAAGATAAACTTGCCCAAAGCCACACAGCTGGTAGGTGGAGGAGCCAGATTTCCAACCAGACAGCCTGGATCCAGAGCCCATGCTCACTTGTAGTCACAAAAACTGCAAAGCAGAATAAGAAACCCTTTTCTAAAACTCAGCAAGAAAATCAAACAAACCACTGCCACATGCAACATGGATAAATCCTAAAAAACGTTACACTGAGCAAAATAAAACATGAGTAGGAGTCTGATTTTATGAAATTATAGAAAAGGCAGAGACAATAAATAATGACAAAAATGACATTAGTGGTTGCCTGTGGCCATGGGTGGGGACAGGAATTAACTGCAAAGAGGTACAAGAAAATTTGTTGATGTGATGAGAATGTTCTAGGTCTTGATTGTGGTGTTTGGTTACACAGGTGTGTATATGCCTGCCAATATTCCTTGAACTGTGTATTTGAAATGGATGCCATTTATGGTATGTAACTTATACCTCTAACAAAAAATTGTTAAAGCTATGTCCTGAATGACTAAATACAAAAATACAAATGGCAGTTATCCTTTTTTTTGGTGGGATTCATTCATTCAACAAATATTTATTAGGCACTTAGGATGTGTCACTAATGTTCCAGGTTCCAGTGACATATCAGTGTAAACGAATTAAGAAACTTGCCTTTATGGGTTGTAAATTTTATTGGGGAGAGTTAGATAGTAACCAAATACCTAAGTATAACAAACAGTGTGCTCAATGATGATAAGTACTCTGGAAGAAAATAAAGCAGGGAAAGGAGAATTAGGAGAGCTGGAAGGAAGGGGTTACAAGTTAGGTAGGACAAGGTGCTCAGGGAAGTCCCCCTTCTCAGCAAGGCACGTGAGCAGAGATAAGAAAGAGAGTGAAGCAATCATGCCCACCATGACAGTAGGCGCATCCAGTCTCTGTATTCTCCCTCACGATCTACCCCAAAGCTGCCTCCCAAGGACACAAGCATCCTGGCTGCCACCTCATTTCCCTCAGGCTCCCCAGACTCTCCCTGCGTCTTGTGCCTACAGCTGTCATTGTCTTACCCACCAAGGTCTCCAGCCCTCTTCTCCCTCCCTCTCCTCATGCCCCCCCCCCACATACACACACCTCCCAGAGAAGCCTTCACACCTTGCTTCACACTACCTGCTCAGTTTAAAATATATTGCCATCTTCTAAATGCAGACTTACCTCCTTCATACAGGTTCTATCGAGAAAACAAAACCAACCCTGGGGATAAGATTTGGGAGGTGTGTGTGGCCGAGACGTGAACTTCACCCCAAGTGAGATGGCCAGTGTCTGGGTGCATGGCTTCAGGTAACCATCAATATTAGTGATCATCTACTAGGGGAGATACTGGGATTATAAAGCTGAGTATACACAGAGCCCCAACCTTCATGTAGAGACATATGTAAACTATAAATTAAATAGTATGTGACACCTGTTTTAATGGAAATACATCGTTAACAATACGATAGTTGCTGTGAGATTACCTATCACATGCTGGCAGTTAGACCCACCCTTAGCATGCATAGTGCCATATTATCCTCGCAATAACCCTATGAGGTAGATAACCTATTCCCGTTACACAGATGAGGGTCAGAGAAGGTAAATAACTTGCCTAAGGTCAGACAGCTTGTAAGTGGTTGAATCAGAATTGGAATGTCTGTCCCACTCCAGAGCCTTCAGACTAACCACTATGATAAAATATGCCCAGGCATCCAGGCATGAAAGTTGCTCAGGGGAAGAAGTGTTATCTGTGTCCACTGGTATGGGGATGGCTTCTTTGGATTATGAAAGATTAATAATTTATCGGAAGGTTCATAAGGGGGAGGAGAGATTGAAATGAAGAGAAGAATCATCCTAGGATTAAAAAACACACACACAAGGAAAAGCACAATGGTATGAAATGTGACAAATTGATGAGTATTGTTGAAGGTACAGGGCCAAGGGCAGGGGGATTGAGAACTTGAGCTTGGAGAGGTCAACAGGGGCCCAATTTTGAAAGGGCTATATGTCAAGCTAAGGAGTTATAACCTTATTGTATTTAGCAAGCCCTTATGTAGTATTTGCTATGTGATAAGCACTGTTTTAAGCACTTCACAAATACTAAGTCATTTAATGCTTATAACAACCATATGAAGTATTATTATTATCTACCATTTATAGGTAAGGAAATTGAGGAATGGAAAGGTTGCATAACCTACCCAAGATAACTGGTAAATGGAATCCAAACCCAGACAATCTAACTCAACTTCAGACTCTTAGCCACTAGCTAGGGCACACTGAAGAGATTTTCCATGTAAGGGAGTATTTTACATGACGAATGGTGTGATTAGGTTTGTTTCCTTAAGATTGCTCCCACAGTGTGTGGGAGAAGAAGAGACGATAGAGGAAGAAAAGAACTGATGGTAGGAAGCCCACCCAAGAAAGTGTCAGAGTGTTCAAGTTGAAAGCTGATTAGAACCCATTGGCAAGAAAGACACAGAAGAGCAAATAGAGACCACAGCTATTTAAAAGGTAGAACCAAAGGAGTGTGATGACTAATGTGGTGGGAAGAGAGGGATATTGAAGCTGGCTCCCAGCTTTCCAGCTCAGATTCTTAAATAGGCAGGGATGCTGCCCACTCAGATGTGCAGAAAAAGATGAAAAGCAGATAGTCATGTAGAGTTGGATTCTCAACTTGCTATCGATTCTCAACCAGTAGGCAGTTGCATATGTAGGTCTGAAGCCAACACTGCTAGTTTTATAGCTATTGATTCTGATGTGCCTGTGGAGGGTGAGACCAGGATGTGGATGATCTAAAGTGTATGAAGGAGTTCAAGCCTAGAGGTACCAACTGTGGAGTCATACACCTGTAAATAGCAATGGAAACCATAGGAGTAGATAAGATCACACAGAAAGATGAGGTAGAGTACAAGGGAGGGAAGAGGGTGAGTGGCATGTCCCCAAAGAACTCAGACATTTAAGGTCACAAAGAAGAAATGAATCAAAAAGAAGGGGTGGGTCCTTATAGCTTTTAAGAAATAAACATCCTTATAGATCTATGGCTGAGTAAGATTTTTTAAAAGCCCAACATGGTGAAACGGGAAGAGAATCCAGAAGACCCGCTCATTATGTAACCTTGCGCACGTGGTTCTATACCCCACTGAGCTACAATTTGGACTTAATGAAATTGAAGATCTTCTATCTCCCTACAAGTTATGAATCTATGAAACATGTCAACAACAGCAGAACCATAAAGTGAAATCCAAATTGGATCTACTTAATCAATCTTGGAACGTTCAGGAAGGTAATTCCATGGAAGGAGTGTGGGCCAACCAACTAAAGAGGCCACTATCAAGGAATAAAAGCTATCCCATCTTGGCTGTCCACCCACTGTTTTGTTTGTCTCTTAGCCTGTCTGGGCCTCTGATCCTCTCTACTTACACAGAGAGAATCATTCTTCACAGGAGACAATATTGAACTCCTTAACCACCTAGTAATTCTTTCTGGGCAGAAAAGAGAAGGGGAACCATGGTCTTCCTGGGATATGAGTGACCCAAGAGAAAGTGAAAACCACCTGAGTGACTATATTCTAAGAACACCCACTTATGATTTCATAGAATACTAAGTCCGAACTCTGTGCATTGAAAGAAACTTCTCTCCTGCACTTCACAGGAATTGTGTGAGGATCTATGAAAAGTAGTCATGAAAGTGCTTTGGAAGAAAAGTCCTATTTTATATAGAGAAACTCCTCCATGGTATTAGGAGACAAAAATGAATCTCTTTTGGGTAGTTTGCAAAATATGAAGAAAGAGTGTCTTCATCTCTGTGTCTCACTGACACTTCAAACACAATATCAGCATTCTACTAGCCCCAAAATCTGCTGCCTGGCCTAATTTCTCAGTCTCAACAAATGGCACTCCAACCTCCTAGTTACTCAGTTTGAAATCTCCCCACCACCTGACCATCCCTCTCCATCCTCACTGCCCCTGTAGTGGGTTAGTTTCACCAGCACCTCTTAACCCGAATTACTGAATAGACTCCAACCAGTCTCTCTGCAGCCAGCCTTGGTCCCCTCTAACCCACCCTCCATGTTGGAACCAAAGTGGTCTTTCCAGAAGTTGAGGCAGGTGACACAATCCTTTCCTTAAAGCTCTTTAATGATTCCCTGTTGCTCTCCACATGAAGTCCAAACTCTGACCTGGCAGACAAGGCCCTTCATCATCTGCCTCCCACCTGGTCAGCTTCATCCCTCTTTTCACTTGCCTCTCCCCCAGCAACTGGTGTCTCTAATGCACCGTGCTGTCCTTCCACCTCTGTACAGGCTATGCCCTCTACCTAGAATACTCTTCTTTATCCTCTTGGCCTACCCAAGCCATAGTCATTTTTTTTTTTTGGTCTTTCTCCTCACTTTTTCCAGAAAGATTCCATGAGTCACTCCAAGCTAATCTGATTACACCTCCTATGGAGCTCATAGCACCCTATACTTTACTAAGTTGGACTTATACCTTGCAATAATCTATTTACCATTTATCTCCTTCAATTGATTATAAACTCAGGGATTTTATGTTTTACCATTATATTTCCAATGCCTAGTAGAATGCATGACAAGTATAATAAGAGCTTAACAAATAAGAATGATGAATGCATAATGTACACACTACTTAAACATAGAAACATAGGGTTATAGAAACACAGACTTGGAATGGCCCTTAGTGGTCATCTGAAACAAACTCCCACCCAGTACAGAAAACTCTGACAAACATCTGGAGGCTCTGCTGGACACTTTCCATTAGTCCACTGACCATTGTTGAGAATCTCTGGTTTCCAGAAGGGTCTTTCTTACACTGAGCTGAAATGGGTCTCCCCTCATCAGCTACAGCTCTGCTCTCAGGAGTCACACAGAACAAGCTTATTCTTTGTTCCTTATGATAGCCCCTTACATATTTGAAGCCAGCTGTCCTGCCCTACTCATTCCTTCAATTACCTTCTCTTCTCCTATACACTGTACCTGTCTTAAGAGCTCCTCTCTGGGGAGGAATCCTAGTCCTCTCTCACCATAATTACTGCTTCCTCTGAACCGATCCTCAGACTAAAGAGTGATGCCCAAAGTGAACTCAGTATCTTCATCCTCAGAGCACTCATAGCCAAAGGCAAATAAGGCAATACAGCATGGGGCTGTAAGTCATAAAGGTAAATGAAATTTCCAGTTCTTAACGTTCTCATTCACCTAGGATGAAATACGTAACAGGAGAAAAACCCATGGCATGGAGTGCCTGCAACTCAAAATAAGGGCATCTTCACGTGGAACTTGAGTCTGGGGAAAATAAATCCATTCAATTGTTGACTCAATCTCTCTGCCAGCTGCCCTAGTTCACCTTCCTTTATTATGAAGTTTAATATTTCCTTTTCCTCTGAATATCACTTAATAACTATCATATTATGAGCAAAGACCAACACTGACCTCCTCCCACCATCCTACTACCCAGAATTGAATTATCCTCTTTTAACCAAACTCTAACCAAGCAATTTCAAAGACTTCCAAACCATCCAAGTATGCTGTGAATCATCTCAGCCAGTCAGACATATCCAACATGTGATATATTGTACCATCCAGTGAGACACTGTGATGGGGGGGGGGGGGCGTAAAAGACACTGGCTTGGACAAGTGACTTAATCCCTCTAGACCTCCATTTCCTCATCAGTAACTGAAGGACTGGCATAGGATTCTGTTCCCAACATATTGGGGTATTTATCATTACCAGAAATACACAAACACAACCAAATCAATCCCACCAGATGCCATTAGTATATCCATCCTTTGTCATTCCCTGCCTTTCAGTTTCCAAACAACAACCCCAATAGTACTGAGATACATCAGTGCCTTGGATGGCATGTCCTATATATCCTGTTGTCCAGGGCAGTGGGCACCATAAGTAGGTTCCTTATCCCACCATCTTGTTACCCCCAAGTAAACACAAAGGACAGAAAAGCAGATGGAAGCTAATCTTGATTTCCTTGTTTTGACTCTATCCTCATTAAAGCTCCCACTAGAAAATGGTTCTGCAAATTTCCAAAGAGCTCCACTAGCCTCAAAGAATGTGAAGACTCGATAACCTACAACGTCCTTGGAAGAATCTAAGTGACTCAAAATCCAATTACTCAGAGCTCTTTATTTTCATGTGTAATATTTTAGAGTTCACTTGCTAACATCCGCTTTGTGAATGATTACAATACTAATACATGTACTTGTTAAAATTTTTTGAAAACACAAGGGAAAAAGTATAATTATACCATTCAGAAATGATTAACATTAACCTTTATAGCCTTTTTTCTATGTACATATTATTTAATTGAGATCATTATGTACATATTATTTTATAGCCTGATTTTTCCCTATGCTATTAAATTATTTTAATGATTGCATAGTATTCCATTATTACCATTAATTTAACTGATTTCTCATTGTGAGCACTTAGGTTATTTCAACCTTTTTGCTCTTATAAATAAAACTGTGAAAAATATCCTGTAAAAGATGTTTAAATATACCTCATTTCTTGGGATAGAGATCTAGTGTTTTTGCATTACATTGACACAGGAAAAATCAAAGGAGGTCAATAAAGAAAAACAAACCAAGATGGTTGACATCTCTTTTTTTCTTATATTCCTAACAAACCCATCCACAGGTCCTGACACTCTATCTTAGCACTGCTTAAGGTTGAAATAGTGAACACCTTTTTTGAGGGGCAGGGGGGTCCTATCAAATAAGCAAAGATTGGCAAAAATATATGGTAAGAGTATTAGAAATGTTTATTCTCATACATTACAGGTGGAATGATGATATGGTCTAAACTTTAGAGGGAGAAACAGTAATATTTCTAATTATAGAAAATGTAAGGCCTAAATTATCTACTAATAGGGGATAAAGTAAATTGTTACATCTATATAATGGAATATTTTATATCCCTATAACATTTTAAATAAAAGTTTAAAGAATATTTATTGACACAGTAATACATTCATATTATAACACTAAAAGAAAAAATAGACTATGTACTTCTGTTTTGTTTCTGTAAGAAATATATAAATGCACACAATCTCATACACACACACACACACACACACACACACACACACATCTAGGAAAATCTATACCAAAGTTTTAATAATAGTGGTACATGGTAGGAAAATAGTGATTTTTGCTTTGGTCTCCGGACTTTTCCAAATTTTTTAAGTCTTCAGTATTGTGTATTATTTACATAAAATACTGTGTGTTAATAGTGGCAATAAAAAATTTATCAAATTACTGAAGAAAACAAAACAAAATTAACTTGGATTTCCAAAGTCTGAGGTGGTCAGTCCAACTCACTGCGTCTCCTTCCCCAACCTCTCTGCCTTTGGCCATACCCACGAGAGAAAAGAACAAAAACAACAGGTAGAAAGTGAGCCTGTAACATTTCCCACCCAGTTCTGAAAATGAGCCAAGTTGCTGAGAAAGACTGGGATCAAAGAAACACATCAGACTTGAGAGCTGGAGCCAAGCACCAGGCTACCAGTCACTGATGTCTGACCCTGAAACAGTAACATGGGCAGAACACTTTATACAGATCTAAAATGCCAACAATGAGTAATTAATACTCCCCTCGGGCCCCAGGAAGGAGGGAGACTGAAACAGAAAGGAGGGGCTTCCCTCCACACACCTGACTCTTCTCACCTGCCCAGTAATTCACAACCCCAGGGCCCTAGGATGTGTTCCAGCTGGGAAAGCCTTTTCCCCAAAAGCCCGCTCTCCGGACACACGTATAAAAGCGAACATCTCACATGTAAAGAAGGCACAGAGGTCTCAGATATGAACCTTGGCATGTCCCCATCTTCTTCACAAGTGTCTTCAAAAAGATAAGCCCCCATTCCAGCCTGGGAGGCAGAGTGGGAGGTCACGGCCCTGATCACAGCTGTGAACTGGAGGTCTTCACTTGCTGACCGTGTGACGGCATTCAAGGGTTTGGATGTCTCTACATCTCCATGACCTCACCTAGAACATGGGGAATAGTAATCCTACCCATCCCCTGTGATTATTGTGCTGATTCAACTGAATAATAGACATGAAGAATCTCACCCCAAGCCTGGTACATGGTACTTAAAATTGGTTCCATGTCTCTCCTTTGCCTTTGTTGCTGGGAAAGGCCAGGGACTCTTCCATGACAGTAGCATGCCTCCACCCCAACAACCACGTCTTCCCTGTCTGAATGTTAGCAGGGGACTGGGCTTCATATGAGGAATCTCGCTTAGCTCACTTGACCAATACCTATAGAACAAGGTCAGTCACTAGCATTTATTTTCCCATCTAACAGATTTTTCACAAGAATAATAAAGAGTTGAGAGGGCCTTTAAGGTTACCTGGTTGGACCTCCTCCCCACTGCCCTCAGCTCCCTACCTTACATCCCCTTCCAGGGAAGCCCCCCAGCAGCACATTCTGGTTATGGTCAGCCCACGCACTTGACACCCCGAGAAACGAAGACAATCTTGCTGCAATGTGCTTCACTGACAGGGAACCCACAAAATCCTTTCCCAGAGGACCTTTCCACAGATTCAGATTTCCCTCGTTTCACATTTTTTTATTTTAAGAATTCTGTCAAACCCTGTCTGGCTATAGACAAGAACAGCCTTTTCCTTCATTTTCAGGCAGGGAAATGGAGTCAAGTCGGTAGGCCTTTTGTTTCTCCTACTGCTAAACCCAGGACAGCACTCTGCTCTCCAACCTTGGAAGACTAGACAAGGCTCACCAAAGGCAGCATCTCACCTCCTGAGTTGATGCTGGAAAAGGAGACCCAGGAGAGGTGAAGCAGGGGATGGGGGTGCACTATGGGAATTTCTCCTGTCCGGCTGCTTCCATGTAGAGCTGCATCTGAATCAGCCACCCATTCTTGTCCCTGGTGGAGGCCCTAGCCTGTAGGGGGCTTTGGTCGCCAACCCATTTCTGTCGTGGTAACCTCGCTCAGGGAGAAGTGCAAGCGGGGCACGCTCAATCATGCTTTCTTCTGGTGGCCTCCCGAGTCACACTTCAGAAGCCCCTCCTCTGAGAAGACAGAAGAGCAGCAGGTCCGACTGTCTGACGATGTCACAGCCACTCTGGCTCTACCTGCTGCTTCATCTCTCTCACCAGCCCATGAGCTCTCTTCCTAAGGCGGTGATATTTCTCCTTTCTCCTCCACCTTCTGTCTCCAGCCTGAGACTTGTCAGCAGCCCCTTCGTGTAGCAAACATACAAGTTGGTTTGCCTTAAAAGGTCAATTGCAGCAGATTTGTACATGTTCTCTCCCTCTGACGCCAAAGTCCTGTGCAAGCGAAGGCAGTACAAGCAGTCCTCGATGCAGGCTCCCCCTGCTCCACCCCCAAGCCTGAACAGTATCTTCAGCCAAGGAAGGACAGAAACGCTCACAGGCTGGATGTTTCTCCCAGTCTTTCCTGCAACAGCTCCAAAGCGCAGCACACATATCCAATCAAGTAACCCAGTGGAAGCCACCAGAGCCCCAGAAGGGTCAGACAGAGGGATACCTAAGACTGAGGGATTAACCCTCTGTGTAGGTTGACCTCTGTGCTCAAAGTCTTGGCAATGTGGGACAAAGTCAGGCAGCCTATTTGGCTACATTCTCAGGAAGTCATTTCTATTAATGAGGCACCTGTCCGAAAATGCAGGTCTCAAATCAGGGTCCAGGGCCTTCAGTGCCCTAGGAGATTCTTCCAGATGGTCAGCAGGCTGTCGCTTCCAATATTAATGCTTATAATATGACAGCATCAACACTTCTGTCTCCAGCATGATGTAACCATGGCCTCTACTTGGCATATCTCTGAGAACCATGGAGTGTCACCACAAGTAAGGAACTCAAAGAGCTCCAAATCCATGCCATTTCATAGATAAAAAACCTAGGTCCAGGAGCCAGGAAGAGGCATGTGACGAATACATGGTAAGGGCCAGAATCCCAGTGCAGGCTCCCATTCAACTACGCCACACCACCTCAAGGAAACATCAGCCAAAACCATTATCAAACCACCAATCTCCCCCCAACTCAAGTCCAGTGAAGGTTTTTTCATGTGAGTGGGGTATGGACCACGAGGAACTTGGCCTGAATTACTGGAGAACCACTGTTGTTAACTGGATGAAACCAAGGAGAATTAAGTCTATTTTTCATTACACAACAGGAAGCCAGAAAGTGCAACGTTTTCTCTCCCCTCCCTGAGAGGACACCACACTGCCACTTACCATAGTCTACAGCTGTGGTTCTCAACTATTAGCATGCCTCAGAATCACTTGCAAGGCATTTCAAAATGCAGCTCACTGGGCCCCATCCCCAAAGATTCATATTCAGGAAGTCTGAGGTGGAGCCCAAGAATGTGCATTTCACACAGATTCCCAGGGGACTGGGGACCCATTGAGAACTATGCACTTGAGTTCCACCAAGGCTGACACTTCTGTTTCCACAAGCCCCACTCCATACCCCAAGCTGCACATCCACAACTGATACACCCTTGTTCAGTCTCCTCCCATGGCTGGCTGTAACCTTATCTGATGGTTCTGCCCAATTAAGGCAACTTGCTCATGCTACATCATAATCCGTTGCCCCATTAACAGATGCCTGAAGATTCAGGCTGGCCCTCTTCCCAACATGCCTGTCGTTGTGCTATACCAAGTTTCCCCAATCAAGACAGAGCAGATGAACCAGAGAGGAGTTTCTAACCATCATCCTAACAGCAAACCGTTCCTGAAATGCCTCCCATTACACCAGCCTTGGCAGGGATTGTTGCACCCCAGGAACTCCCACAATCTAGAGGGGAGACCCTCAAGGCAACATACACCCTTGGTCTCCTCTATGCATCCCCAACTTGCAGGTCTTTGCTTTGTTTCCAGGAGCAGTTGGCACTCTCTGACTGCAAGTACAAAAGTCTATGACATCCATCCCAGGGGTACAGCCACTCCTACATAATGTATTGAGTCCCTCCCTGGCTCAGAGCATATTGGGTTGCCTTCAGCTCAAAAAGGGTACGGCAGCTGCTCACATCAACAGGTGTCTTCCAGGAGTGGGGGTGGGGGAGCAGCCAGGACTCGGCAAACCTCCTGAGATACCTGGTCATTCATTGGGACGTGGCCAAAGTGAGAAAGCAGGACCCCGCTGAGGCTCCAGGTCCATATTAACAAAGTAGTAGAGTGCACTTAAGAACATGGCTATGTGGTCACAGAGGCCAGGATGCGTGGTCCATTCACCTCAGACTAGTTGTGTGGTCTTGGGAAAGTTGGTGAAGTTTTCTAAACCCCAGTTTCCCCATCTGTAATTTGAGGAAATAATGATAACTGCCTTAAAGCTCTGTTCACAAGAATTTAAAAAAAAAAGACACCTGCGAAATGTTCAGCAGAGCACTTGGCAAAACAAATGTTAGCTGCTCGTACTATCCTTACAATCAAGGAAAACAATAAGGCCCTATGCCTGGCTCAAACTGCTACACTTCAAAGACCGCAGGGAGCAGGGCCTCAGATCCAACAAATGCCCCTGCAGACAAACTGGCTGGAAACCTGAGCAACCCCCAGTGGCACCGGCCCAGATCTACCCCTGGCCTCTGGTTGCTGCACTTGGTCTTCTCACATGAGGCCTCTCTTGCTGTTTTCTAGATAGTTCATCTTGGCCTCTCAACAATGTCCATTTGAAGCCACAATGCAGGCTCTGACGAGACGCTTCTGCTGACCTCAACACTTCTTCCATTTCTGGCATCACCGGAAATTTCCTTGGAGTCAGGAGCACCATCCTGCGGCCAGTGATCAGCCAGAGGTTTTCACTCCATCACCATATGACCGAGACATGCCTGTCACCTGGTCCAGACAGGAATCTGCCAGCTAGACACCAAGCAAAGGAATCTTCCAGAAACTTGCCCCAAACTGTAGGAAATGAGCTGACATCTGAAGTTTTATGGGAGGCTAAGTGAAAGAAAACACAGCTCTAAAACCTACCCCCAGTCCTTCCCTTTGAGAAAATTCTATCCTGCTGCCCTCATCTAAATGATGGAAAGCTCAGAGAAGACTTGGACTGTTTAATAAACTTTTAATTTGCAAGAAACAAAGGCCCTCTGTGGTTACTTTAGTGGCTTGCTGGGAGGATATGAGGAGCAGGACAGGTGGGACCACAAAGTCATTAGCAAAGGAAGTAGTTACACCTTCTTTTCTCTTTTCCCTTCCTTCATGGCATCGCTGCTTTGCTTTCTGTGTCATGTCCTATTCTCCTGCCTCTGCTGGTCACCATCTCCCACCCTCATGGTCTTTGCACTCAGGAACTGCCACCACCAGTTCACCCAATTCCAGACCCCTGAGGGAGCAGAACCATCAGCCTGACTCATCTTTTTTAAGCTCTATATTGCAAGACCAGGACATGGCTGGCCAGCCAAGAGTGCTGACCACTGGCACAATAAGCTATGACTGTGGGGTGGGCAATGGATGGGGTCACAAGATACAAAGCAGGGCTGCTGTCCACCCAGCAGGGGTGTTAGGAAGAGCAGCTTCTCTCGGAAGAGGGTGTGACAGAACAGTGGGGAACAAAAGAAGAAAACTGAACTCATGTGCCAGGCAGAAACCAGCCCAGCAGAGCACTTCCTTATCCAGAGCTGTGCCAAGACCTTGAATTGTGACCAGCAGAACCACAGCCAAAGGACAAGTGCAAAGAGTAGAGCCTGGTCCCAAGGATTTTCCAAAGTGGTACAGAGTCCATCGGAGTCATAATCACCCTCAAATGAAAATATTTTCAAATGTTCTTTGCTCTGGGTTGGAGGAGCTATCTTGATGACTCAAGATTTTTAAAAATATATAGACAGCAATCAACACTCTTGAATGGACATCAAGAAGGTATCAGACAAGACAAACACATCTATCACAGATAAGAGGTATTTAGAAGTTATCTCTTGTCCTCCCTAGGCAGGAGAGAAGGAGGGATCAAGAAGAAATGGCCCCAATAGTCTCTCAAAAGGAAAATGCTTGGTCATGGAGCCCAGGAGTCAGGCTTCTCTCACGAAGAGGGGCAAGAAAGACTGCCCCACCCAGCAAATACCCTACCAGGAAGGAAATAAGGGAGTCCATACCCTCTCTTGCCAGCCTGTCCAGCAAGTCTTAGATATGTTAGAAGGGATCAAAACCCTTTTCATGCAGTGCCAGGAAAAGCAGAGTGAAAGGCTCAGCATGTCGGTGGCCTAGGTATTCTCCAGGTTGGGCTAAACAGGCAAGAACCTCTCCAGCTGCTGAGCATGAGGGTTTGGGGCAGACACTGGAACCATGGCCCACCTGCAAAATCCTACCACAGAGCCTTAGAGGTAAGTGGAAGCCAGAAAAAGTGAGCAGGAGGGGGATGGGTAGAAAAAATGCCAGTGTGCAGTTGAGCACTGTGAATGTAGATGGCCTTCTCCAGCACCGTAGATAAAAGCAGTGGCAGCCTCCTATACTGATTATACATGCATGCCACTGAGTGAACAGGCCCGCTGGGCAGGGCCAAGGCCCGCTGGATAATTTATATGCTTGCGCTGGCCATGGGCAGAGTTCAAAGGAAAGAGCTGGAGAATAGACATTCAAGACATAAGCGAACTGCCACCTTACGGCATCCAGTAAATAGGCAGAGAGGTCTCCTAAGGAGATCATGCAGAGTGGTGCCAAAATGTGTGTGTCGTGACACACTGCTCCCACTGTCCATGACACATCCTCCAGCCCTGAATCCCAGCCACCCCTTCCCTTGGCAGCTTCCTTCAAGACCAGTAGAGTGTCACCACCTAGAGGAAGGCTGATCTACATTCCCAAGTTGGGCTAGGTGACCTCCTTAGTGCTCCTCGGATAACCTAAGGTTGCCTCCATCAGAGCCTTCCAAACCATGCATCATTCAAAGCATTTCTTCCATCAGGAAACCTTCTCCAACACACTCAACAAAGAGGAACCTCCCATTAGTTTCAGACAGCTCCCTACAACTCTCCTTCATAGATCTATCTCAGTTTGTACTCAGATTTTTCAGTACTTCTATGCTCACTTTCCTTCCCCCACACCCCAAATGCAAGCTCCATGAAGAAGGGACCTCGTTGGCCCTTTTCACCTGTGCACCCCCTATACCTACTACAGTACATGGCCTGCATAGAAACACAATGGAGAGTGACTGAATAAATGAATAATCAAGTCCTTCTACAACATATTACGGTCATATTAATTGCTCTACCTTCCCAGCCAGACTGTGAGATCCTTTAGCACAAGAATATGTCTAATTGGTCTTTCCTCCCCAGCACCACAGGAAGGGGGGGTGGGGTCAAGTATTTCTGGCACCTTTGGGTGATTATTTCCCATCACAAGAGGTGAACCAAATAACTCCCCTCTTTTGTTCTTTCACAGTCCTTAGCAAAATTCCTAACCCATCACAGGAGTTCAGTGTCTATTTCAGATGATTCACCTTTCAAGGAGCCCACACCTAACACTGGCAATGCGTCCTCTATGCCAGCCAGTGGCAATCAGCCCCTCATGGATAAAAGCAGGATTTAGAGCAGGAGGGGCCACCAGGAGATAGGAGGCCTCAGTGTGAGTCCCCACCATAGACTTCCTGGCTTGTTGGCATGCAGAAGGCACCAAACTCCCAGGTGTACAGTTGTTTCAGCTCTAAACATGGAAGACGTTTCCATGGGTCCAGAGGCATTGATTCTACCACCCCATGTTGTGGTTTCAAAATACAGCAGTCAGTCCTTTGGACCTGCGTCTGAATCCTACCTCTGATTTTTGGCTGTGTGATTCAGGATGAGGTACTTGATTGACCACTATATTGACCACTGGGTCTCAGTTTCCCCATCTGTCAAACAGGACTCACAGTAGTTTATAAGGATGGAATAGGATGATGCATGAAAATTTGTTACAAATGAGCACATAAGCAGTTTATTAATGGCAACAGGTAACAGAGGAAAGATCTTAGGTTTAGACTGAGATGATCTACTCAAGGAAGCTGGGTGATAATGGACAAGCTGGGTTCTGAGGTTCAGTTTCCTCATCTGGAAAACAGGAAACAAAACCGTATCTCCTCATTCTGGCCAAGGTCACTCCCAAGTCCACATCCTGGATGTCTACACTTGCTGTTCCCAGCAGGGTGGCACCTCCCCAGCTCTGCCATGGTTCTGTCCTCATTTATGTGTGGTCTCCCCAGATGGCTTTCCCTGCACCTCTCCAAAGTCACCCACCTGCCCTTTTATTTCCTTCCTGGAAGTCACTTATGTCTGAAATTGTCTAATTGCTATATGTTTATTGTCTACCACACTTCTCACTAGACTGTCAGCTCTATGAGAGCAGAAACCTGGTCTGCCCTGGACTCCAATATACCACCAGAGTTTAGAATGCTATCTTGCACATGCCACGTGCTCAGAAAATACCAAAAGAATGAATGAATGAATGAATGAATGAATGAACAAATGAATGAACACCCTTCATGATCACTGTGAAGAAACAAATGAACAACACAATAATAATGCCTACTATAGTCCTGGCTCACAGTAGCCACTTTATGTTGATTTTCCTTCCTTTCCCTGGGAACTAATTTTTCAAGAACTACAGTCCTTAAACATTATCTCAGCTTGAGATTTAAAACTTATTTAAATTGAGCTAAGGTTACCAGACAGGGAGGAAAAAAAGAGAGAGAAAGAGAGAGAGGTAGGGGGACAGTAATAATTAACCTCCCTATGCAGATCTCCACCAAGAGCTTCTTAACACCTCTGCAATGTCTGAGCAACCAAGCCTCCCAGGATCCCCTGAGTGCTCCAGAAGACAGGTCATCAATTGAGCCACTTCTGCATCTGCACACGTTGCAGATCAGACACAAAGACAAATGGCGCTCAAATCAGTGCCAAGGGGTCAGCGCCAACCAGGGCATAGATTCAGGCTGGGCCCCTGAGAGGACTCAAGACTGAAATGCAGGTCCAGACAGGCACTGACCAGAATGGGGACCGAGATATCTACCTCAGGATGCTGGAGCACCCTGCCCCCTCTGTGACTGCTGCCCCTCCATACACTTAGTCATCCATCTCTGGACTCCCTCTGCTCACTCTGGCGCATCTCACACTACCCTCCTTTTGACACACCCAGCTTGAGTGGCTCTCCTACTCTGCCAGAGACCCCAGGTCAACATGGTAGATAAGTCTACCCTCCCTCCTCCTGCCAGATGCAGCTAGACTATCCCAGGTTAGGCCCTGACTAATAACGGGCAAAGGTGGCAATGACCTCACCTTGTCCACACATTCTAGGTGTCTACATTCTGAGCCATTGAGCCACAGCTTCCCTAGAGCTCAAAGAAGTAGCACATCAGAGGTCAGGAACCTCACCCAGGTGGCTGTCAAGACTCCATCTCCCCAGTGGGCTCTTGCCCAGTGTGCTGAGCCTAAATTCTAGATATTAGCACTGATGTGAGCTTCTATTTTAAATTTCAAAGAAAAGTTCTGAAGTTCTCTACACTCAAACACAGTTCCTATCAAAATGCCAAAGCAAGGCTGCAATGGGACTGATCTGTGGTTTCCAACCATTGCACTCAGCCCATTACACCCAGAAAACCCTTACCACATGGAGAGAGTGGACTGATGTGGGTCTCACATCATTCTCCTGCCCCAAACCCAGCTTGCATCATCACCACTGGACTAGAGCATGGGCAGTGCTCTCCCATGCTCTAGTCCCAGTGGGTCAAAGTCCAGAGGCAGAGGGGGAGAATGAGCCAGCCAGCCAGCTGCAGAAAATAGGCACTATGATATCAAGTCTAGCAGAATAGGTTGGATGAGGCAGAGAAAGACACAAACAAGGTGGCCCTCAAGCCATGACACATCAATGGCTCCAGTACCTGGAGAGAGGACTTTCCAAGAGTGTGGGCTGACAGATAACCTTGAACTCTTCTAGCCGGTTCAGCTGTAATCTTGACCCCTTCAGTCCCACTTTCACTTGATACTCAGGTTTCTTAGTGAGAGAGCCAGTTCTGTGTATAGGACACGGGCTTTACCCTCCCCACTCCAGCAGACTCCTGGGGTAGCCTATATTCCTAAATAGCACTGGCTTGACTCTCTGGGATCCCTTTCTCTGATGCTTTTCCAGCCTCCTCTCCCCAACTTTACAGTTACTTAAGCTATCTTATTTCCCCATGTCCAACCAGCTGTGTGACTTTATGCAATCCTTAACCTCTTTAAGCCTGAGTTTATGTATCCCTAGAATAGGGGGTGGGGGTTAAATTAGACAAGCTCCAAAATTTCGTTTTAGCACTAACATTCCATAATTCCATAACTGTTTGAAAGAACATTAACAGCCGGAGTCATCTGTGACAATGATATCTACTTTATCAGACTGGACGTGGACTGATCTGTCTTCCTGGGTCCCAAGCTGAAGAGGTTTTATGAAGTTTCTCTTAGCTTGGTAAAGGTTCTACAAGTCCATTTCTCCTTCCCATATTCTTATTCCATATTGAGGTAGTAAACCAGGAAGGTAGGAGGCACTGGGCAGATTGAGGAGAAATCAGGAAGTACTGATGAGCAGTAATTTCTTATAAGGAAGAGGAAAGTGCACAGGTTCAAACTCACTGGCTGACACTTCTCAGGGCCTCTCCTTCCCCTCCCCTTTTTGAATTATGTGAAATCTGCCCCAGCAATCTGGAGCCATGCCACCCTCCCTGGGAGAGGAGTTCTGATGCCAAGCTTCTGATGGCTACTCACATCAACACCCTGGGAATCATTCTCCCCACTGATCTCTCCCTTATCCCCATATCCAATTCATCATCCACTCAAGTCAAGGGGGCCACCAGAATATGCGTCAACTCTGCCAGCTGTCACCCACACCGCTGCCCCTACTCCAAGACCTAACACAGTGTCTGGACCCAGCAGGTGCTCAATAAAGATTTGTTGAATGAATGGAATCCAAGAAGACTTCTCTTTCCCTGAGAAACAGAACTGAGAGACAGGCTATTTTTGCAGGACAATGGTGAGTTCAATACTTCCTACCCAGCTAAAGCACCCAACCTCAAACCCCATACCACTGTCTGAGTGCAGAATCCCTCTTGCCCTTCTTCCCACTCAGGTTGCAAGACTCAGGAGTGACAGTGAAACCACAAGCATCTCCTCATTCTGTGGATAAGACCTAACTGTAAGTGTCAGTTTAATATCTGAGCAGCATTAATGCCCAGGAACCATCTCCTGCTCTCTGACAGGGTAACAATACCCAAACAATATATAGCCTGCACTTCCACCCATGCACACCCACACATACCCCTTGCTCGGGGCAGCAGAAGGGAACAGGGCTAGAACTCAGAACCCCCTGCTGGGGCCACATAGTACCACCCCGTAAGAATGTTAAGTCTGCCCCTCAGTCCACTGGCCTATGGTTTTCATGAATTCAAGACAACCTTCCCACCCACCACCCTGCAGCCCCCATCACCAGGGTCAGATATTCAGAATTTTTACACAGGTCAAAGAGGAGAACGGATGGTTTAATACCCCTGCTCACCCCCAATTTCTGGAACTCCGCATCCATCTGCAGGGAGTCATTTGCCACAAATGTCCTAAGCTGGAGAGTGACGTGAGTGGGTGGCTGTCTGGTTTCCTGACCATGCCTATCTCCAGATTTGCCTCATTATTTCACATTGGTGGCACAACCACCAGACAACCTTCCAGACAAAGACACAGAACCAGGCTCTAACAGCCCATCTGGCCATACGGTAGACCAACTCTGGGGGCTGGGAGGGATCCCTACAAGGGGTCCTCCCATGGAAAGTCCCAGCCTCACCCTCAGTTTCATTGAATGTATTTCCACACCTGCCCACCTGCCCCTCCAGCATGACTGCTCTGGAAGTATGTTTTGTTGTGGTTATGAACATAGCCACCGGAGTCAGACACCCTGGGTTCAAATCATACACCACTGCCCATGAGGGGGTACACCTAGAGAAGTCCCTTGACCTCTCCACTGGTCTCTGTGTTCTCTGTAAAAGGCAATTCACAATGCCTACCACACAATATTGCCAGGAGAATTAAATGCATTAACTACTGTACGTTAAACTCCGGGCACAGGGTAAGTAGTCCTTCCACTGCTGTCAGTCTCCAACCTCCTAACCCAGCCCCACACACCACACTAGTTACAAATTTGCTTGCACTGAATACACAGATCCCAAGGCCTTAAAGAATGCTCCATCCAAGTAGAAGCTTTGAAAAATAAGCAAAACAAGGCAAACATGAATTTCCCTTATACCTTTCCTGAGGTGTCTCTGTCTTTCCTGTATGTGACCTTATCTGGTTAGAAACTAACTTGTTAAGCTAAAAAAGAGAGTCACCGATTCTTCCAATTCCTAGTCACACCTTTCCACAGTTGTCACCATCATTTTGTCACCAGTATCCTTAATAATACCTTCATTTCTAGAATGTCCCTCCCAATTCATCCCTCCCCCCTAGGAAGAAAACCTGTGACCTAGGGGAAAGCTTGAGGGGTAGGCATCTCAATAGTAACAGTGGTTCCTTCTGGGAGGTGGGATCCCAAGTGATCTTCATGTTCTTCTTTACATTTTTTATTTTGCTTAATTTTTGAGTTTCTCTTTCTTTACTTCTCCCCCCCCCCACCAATGTGCATGGCAAATGTATTCCTTTTTTAAAGGAGAAAAAAATGGAAAGCTATTTCAAGAAGTCCCAGGCCTTGTCTCTAGAAGGTGGTTCATGAAGAAGAATGAAAGAGGATAATATACTCTCATTTGATCCTCAAAGACTAGGCAAGAAGTGACCCACCATAAGAAGGCACCTGAATTATGGAAGCAGGGACAGGGGCATTCATTCATCCAGCAGGTGTTTACTGAGTGCTCACCCCGTGCGAGGTGCCATGTGTGAACAAAACAAAGTCCCAGCCAGCCCTAGGGGTGATGAGGCCCTATTCAGGCAGACAGACAATAAGCAAAATGAACACATATATACTATGTCAGATGGTGTAAGGTGCTGTGAGAATTAGGTAAAATAAGGGGATCTGAGGGCTGAGGAGGGGCCTGCTATTCCGGAAGGGTAGCTGGGAAGGCTTGCCCAAGGATGTTCAGTTTGTGCAGAGACCTGGGGAATGGAAACAGCCAGGGGAGTGGCCAGGATAAAGCATGGAGGTTGGACTGGGCTTAGCAAGTTCAAAAAGCAGCATGAGCAAGGAGAATGAAAGGAGAAGAGGGTGGACAGGTCTGGGGCCAGATCTGGTGGGGCTTTGTGGTCATACTTAGAGCTCTCCACCATGGTTCACTGCATAGGAAGCCACTGGAAAGGTTTGAGCACAGTAACATAATTTGACTTTCATTTTAAAGGATCATTCCAGCCTGTTGTGGGGGGGGGGGGGGGGGGGCGGGAAATGCACAGAGGCGAGAGTGGAAGCAGGAGTGCAGTAAGGAGGACCTTGTAATAATCCAGGCAAGAGGTGGTGGCAGTGGTTTGGACCACATGAGTAAGAAATATGGCCCTATTCTGGGTCCATTTTTAAGGGAGAGCCTACAGGCTTTACTGACAGCTTGAAGTCGGGACAGGAGAGCCAGAAGGGAGTCAACAACAATCCTCAGTGTTTTAGGTGTGAGCACCTGGGAGGATAACGTTGCTTTCTTCTCAAACAGGAAAGACTGGGCAGGGTAGGAGGTCAAATTAAAGGACATAAAAGCACAGAAAGTTTGAGTTGAATCAAGAGATGATAGCTAAGCAGGTGCATGTTCACACTTGAGTTGAAGGGAGAGGTCCAGGCCAGACATACAACTCCGAGAGCACTAAACCAGTCCTCATTTGACATTCCAAACCAATCTACGGGGTGGGTGTGACTCCATTCCTGTTTTGTAAATGGCAAACCTGGGACTCTTAAAGGGGAAGTTACTTGCCCAAAATTTATACACACGGAATAGACTCATCTGCATTCACAACTGAGGCAGTCTGATGCCAAAGCCCAGGACTCAGACCTTAAAAAACCCAGATTATAATAACCAGAAAGCCAACTCAATTAACATGGCAGCCTGTACCTCCCCCGCTCAGTAAGCTGAGCCCCACCTCCTTCTGAGATCGCAATTGTTCTCACTGACTGAATATCCATGGCATATCCTGGCCCCAAAGTGATCTAGCTGTTATGCACAGGCTTCTGCCTTTGTCTCCTGATTTGCCCCTGAGTATCCAAGGAACCTGAAATCAGGCTCCAAATGCCAACCTTCAGCACTGTAGCCTCACTGCCCCATCAATTCCTGCCAGGCTCCTCCCTGGGCAGGCACTGCAGGTGTCTGCGGCACATTTGGGAGGTAACCGTGAGCCTGAAAATCCCATGGCCTTAACCACAGCTGGCTCCTCCCTCTGAGGGAACCTGGCCAAATCATTTGACTGCTAAGCCTCAGTTTCCTCAACTAGTAGAAAGTGGGGGTTAGACTAGAATCTTTCAAGAGTCTGTGAAATACGCAGAAAGTCAAGTTTTTCTAAACACAGGTATCCTGCAGTAGAAAACTCTTGGATCCAGCAGTCCCTTTTTGAATCCTGTTCTGACACTCACTGTCTTAGGGAACCATCACCAATTTAGTCCCTCCATCCTGTCCCTCTATCTCTAATATGAGGGTGACAATATCAACCTTCCAGGGGTGTGGGTAGGACAGTCATGTGGCACATGGGTGTTCCCTATATGCTTACTTATAAAAGTCCCAAAAGCACACAGTGAGCCCAAGATCCCCACTCCACTTAGGGACTCCCCTTCCTCCACAGCACACAAGAAGGACTCTGGCATGTTCCATTCAGCCACCTGATGATTTCTCTCACCTCCTGCCTCGACCTACCCAATCCCCAAAACCCTGAGACCCTAATAGCTCACCCTTCCACTTGTCTCATTTCTTCAACTCCTGCTTCCAAGAAAACCCAGGTCAAAATATCAGGAGGGAGAAAGATGAAAAGAAAATCTGCTGGCCTGTCCCACCCATTACCAGAAGCAGAGGCTTGCTATTAGCAGAATCCAAGCGACACATCATAAAAATTACCACCATCATCAGTATCATGGCTATGGCTGCTGTAGACCAGGCAGAACCAAAGTGGTATGAAAAGGGGAGCAGACCATGGATGTGGCATCAGATCACTTGGGTGATCTAATCCTCCCATACCAGCTACAAAGTAGCCTTGGAGAAGTCATTTGATTCTGAGCCATCCCCCAACAACAAGGATTATGTTATAACTCTGATTTATGGACAATGACACTGGACTCAGGAGGTGAGGAATCCACTTGACTAATAGATAAGCAGCAGGAAGTTACCCTAGGTCTGCATGTGTGATCCCAAAACTCATGCTTTTCTGTCACATCTTGATACCCAGAGCATTGCAGGCTTTCAAGTCAGAAACTACTGGATTTATATCTCACTTACTTGCTGAGAGGCTTTGGGCAAATTACTTAATCTTGCTGAGCTTTTATTTTGATCATCTATAAAGTGAAGATACTGCTGCCTGCCTCATGGGTCATATCATGAGGGGCCAGATAGCACAGGAATAGCTCGGACACAGTGCATGCATGAAGCAGCCCCCCAGTGACTTAGAGATGCCTTCTCACTGCTACCTCAGGGCTATTGCAGAACAAGAAATGTTTGTATGGTCCAGACAGTTCTGGAACACAGTAGGTCCTCCATACCTGTTCTCTGAAACTTATAAGCCAAATGTCCAATGCTATATGACTATGAATGATAAAGCTAATATTTAAACATGGCTCTTTTGCCCTAAGTCTAGAGATCACCTAAAAGTCATCTCAGAGCAGTTGGGTAATACTGAAACCTGAGAGCACCATATCCCAGGCCCCTCTACCCCCACCCCATCATTCTAGCTCAATTTCCAGCTACTCAGTCACACACAGGAGGAAAACCACCATGGCAGAAGAGCCCCCTTTTTGTCAGCTCAGGGTGGGATGCCCTAGTAAAACTTCTGCCTTCAATTCAGGGAACAGAAACAAAAAGCATCCTATTGACTTTGAGGCATAAAGCAAATTAATTCTCCAAACATAGTCCAGAGCACATAACAGCCCAGCAAGGGCCAGCTAAATATGATCAGAAACCAGCAAAGCAATTCTGAAGCCATCAGATCCCTGAGGAAATGAGGATGTTGCCAAGGCACCTATCAATCAAAGCTGATCCAGGAGGAGTTGTGCATGGACACACTGCAAAAGGAATAAAAAAACAAAAACAAACAAAAACTCAAATCCATAAAGAATGAACTCGAGTTCCTGCACCTCAGGCTGTACCCGGGAAACCACAAGTCCCTTTAGAAGTATTCTGCAAGAAGCACCCACACTCAGGCTTCCCTAAAACACCCTTAGCCTCTTTTCTCTGAAGAATGACAAAAAACCACAGGAGAATGCTGTTGACAGATGAAGACTGGCTTGGTCCTTTGTAAGTTATCCTCTTGCTGTGTCTGTGTGCCAGGATGAGTCACAGGCACCCACGTGGACCATATTCTGGGCTGGGCTCAATGATCCAGCTTGGTGGCTTCTGCTGAGAGAGTAGACCCATGTCAGCCAGGCAGTGTCCTCCTTGCTCCGAATTCTGGAAATCCAGTGACTTTCCCTTCCCATCTCTAGAGTTCTCCTACTACAAAGGTGAAAAGGCCACCCTGCTGCTCTAGTATGTCCCATGTTCCCCGGGACACACACACGAGAGTCCTGATGTCTTTACCCACTATCCTGCAGTGACCAGCATCCACTCTACCCCCACTCATGGTGAAGTAGCCACATGGTTGGGACTGGATGCCTCCGTCTGCTGTCAGGGCAGAGCAAGAGGTTATAACTGCTCAGAGTTGTTACAACTCATTCAGAGAGGGACCTGTGACCTAATTGGTCCAATCAAAAGGAGGCCCAAGACTTTTGTCCAATGGCTGGGCGAAGAGAATTTCTTTACTTTCAAGGGTGAGCTGTACCCACATGAGCTCTAGAGTTGCAGAGCCATTTTACTACCATCGACAGAGCCAGCCTGAGGCCCTGACAATATTGGGCACGCCTAGACTGAACCACAGCTGAGGTTCATTCTCCAAAACTTGAGTTATGTAAACTCCAAACTCCATTCCCCAGAGCTCCCTCTGTATTAGGCCAGATTGAGTTGGGATTCCAATGATTGAGATCATCCCAACTGAAACACCTACCATTCCAGGTCCTTTGAAAATGAGCTGGAACATCCTTCTCCAGCCCCATCTCTCACTCAGTCCTCTACCTATGTGCTATAAAAGGTCAATCTCCTATGTACTGAGGACAAGTTCCTCATTTTCTTGCCTTTCCTCATGTGGTTTCCTTGGCCTGGCATCCTCAGTCCTTCTCTTCCATCTACTGATGTCATTCTTTAAATTCCATCTTCTCAGTGAAACCTTCCTCACACTCCCTTACTTCTCAAGAAGGAATCCTCCCTTCCATGAAAGCCCATGTGGTTCCTTCTATCCTGGATCTAGGCCCTCTGCTGTGGTTACATACAGTCATAATGTCCTTCACTAGAAAAATGCCAACCATTACTCTCTTCTGTGTCCCTAGCACCAGACACAATGCCCCACCCCCTCCCGAGGCAAAGGAAGTACCTTGTAGATATTTGCAAAACTGAGTATGTGGAAACCTGCACCAGGCCAGCTTGGTCTGTGAGTAATACTGGCATTCTAGAGGGCATTCTTCTCTCACACCCCATTTCCTAGGCCTCCATAGACCCACAGATGTGCATATGAGAGATAATGGCATGGGGTACACTGTGGATAAGGAATGGGGTAGGAGATCATTGAAGGGCAGAAAATCAGACCTGTATTGCAAACCTCCTTTCTATACAGTATCCAAACTCAATCAAGGTCACTGGAACTCCTCCATCCAGCCTGAATGGGCTCCCTCTATACCACTTCTATCAAATCCACCCCCAACCATCATCATGCAACTCTCGCTAGCTCAGCTCCCCAAGTTCCAGCTTCAGCTCTGTCATCAACCACCTGTGTATTCTTGGGCATTTAACTGCTCCTAGCCCCCATCTCTACATTGAGGAAGGTGAACCAGCCATGCGCTAAGGTTCCACCCACTCTCTAGGATGCTAAGGTTCTATATAAGAGAATGGAATCTCTCCTTTCCAAACCCCCATTGGGAGAAGTCCCAGACTCTAACACTAAATAAGGGCCAGGATTTTTCCCACCCTTCAAACCTTCTTCTGTCCCTTCCTTATTTCCTGGCAAAGGGACACATTTTCTCCCAAAGGGTCTAATATGGTGATTGTCTTAGGTACCAAGGAAAGAGAGGCTCAGCAATCCTTCCTTAAGACAGAAGATCTTAGATGCCAAAATTTGCCAACTGCCTCATTACACCCAAAATCTAAATCTGGAAGCTCAACGGCATGAGAGGCTGTTGTGAAAAGTGCTCATGATATATCTTTAAGTGAAAAATCAAGCTAGTGTGAGAGCTTCCAAAATGTGATGTCGGTGCCTGGCACAGAGTGGGCTCTCAATTAGTATTTGTTAAATGAGAGAATGAACTTCTTTAAAAACAAAATAGCACACCCTGGTTTGTGGATGCTTAGAAATGAAGCTGGAAGGACAGCTTTCAAAATTTTCCCACTGGTTATTTCTGGAGGGGGGATTTACAGGTGACTTCTTATTTTTGTTTTTAGTATTTTCCAAGTGTTCTATAACAAACACACATTATTCTGTAATAAGAAAACAAGTCGCTTTTTTTTAAGGAGGTGAATGTAGAAAAATAAAAGTAACCACACACATATGATAAAAGTGCGTGTGCCGGTTATCCAAACGCCACGGCCCACACACAAGCCAACCTCCTTACCTCCCACACATCCCACCCCTTCTCGGAGAAAGCTTCCCTGCCTTCTTTTTACTGTCTCAATTCCAGGAATCTGGGGAGTGGCCTTCAAGTGTTAGGCTCATCAGAGTCAGAGCCAAGTACTGAGGCAGCCCCCACCACGCCAAGGGCTGCAGAAAAGCAGACGAAAAGCTTGACTGCCCACTTCTGGCATCCCCCTGGCCAGAACCACCCTGCCAATCCTGGAAGAGGACTCCAGCAGGGTACAGAGAGGCCTCCATCTCATAGGATGCTTGTCTCCACACACATATTTGCTCACCTGCATGTCAGGTCAGAAAGGAGGTTGAAGAAATGAAGTCCTGTGTCCTAGCAAACTTTTCAGGAATTCAGTATTTCACCAGTGCCCTGTGAACACATTTCCTTTCTCTTCATACATGGTCCTGACTCTCCCTCATGACTCTAGACCAAGTCCGTGACCTGGGTCCCTATACTTCTTCCTACCTCGACTCACATCTGCTCAATGCAGATCAGCTCAGGGTGGGCCAGAGGACTCCATAGCTCAAAGGCAGAGGAGACCTCAGATGAACACAGGGAGGGTGTTCAGAGGAGGAGGGAGGGAACTGCAGGTGACCAGCATCTCACTAATTAGCAACAGGTAGGGCTGAAAGGTAGAGGACAGAGGGTAAGCATTCCCTATGGGGCTTGTGGGCCAACAGACCCAAAGGCTGGCCTTGTGGCTCTTGCGAGAGGAAAGAAAAATGGAGACTGCTCATGATACAGAGACTGCTCTGGCTGCCCAGAGAGAGGGCCTTTGTCCCTCCCTCCCTCTGGGTTCTCCCTGACCCAGAACAAGCAGGCCTGTGGGCCTTGGGAGAACCCCCACCGTCAGCCACTCTTTGTGATTAGCACTGCCCAACAGGGGAGACCCAAGCAGCCCAGATGGGGTGGATTTCAGATGGTCCACCGTCTGTAAACTCAAACTCTCACAGCCTCAGTTTCCTCACCTGCAAAAAGAGGATAAGAATTCCTACTGTTTACTTAGTTATTGCAGGTATTCAGTGACATAATTTTGGCCAAGGATTTTGCACAATGCTTGGCACCTAGAGCTCCACACATGGCCAGAATTATCAGTATTTTCTTTTTTTCAATTATTTTAACGTTTATTTATTTTTGAGAGACAGAGCACAAAGCAGGGGAGGAGCAGAGAGAGAAGACAACACAGAATCCAATGCAGGCTCCAGGCTCTGAGCTGTCAGCACAGAGCCCAACGTGGGGCTGGAACACGCAAACCACGAGATCACGAGCTAAGCCGAAGTCAGATACTTAACCATGCAGGTGCCCCTTATCAGCATTTTCTTAACTTCTCTGGTTTTTCCTCGCCCCCACCTCATCCTTCTGCCCTCAGAACAAATACCAGATCTTCTGAGGTGGGATGTTTGAGGTGGGGGAAGAAGGTCAGACAGACTTCAGTTGTTGTCCCAGCCTGGGCACTTCTCTGTGCCTCTGTTTCTTCCTTTGCAACATGGTAATAACAACAGTACTCCCTTCTGAGACTAAGCGTGAAGATAAAATAAGAAGGTGAGGCCTTGGGGCGCCTGGGTGGCTCAGTCGGTTAAGCGTCCGACTTCAGCTCAGGTCACGATCTCGCGGTCCGTGAGTTCGAGCCCCGCGTCAGGCTCTGGGCTGATGGCTCAGAGCCTGGAGCCTGCTTCAGATTCTGTGTCTCCCTCTCTCTGACCCTCCCCCGTTCATGCTCTGTCTCTCTCTGTCTCAAAAATAAGTAAACGTTAAAAAAAATTAAAAAAAAAAAAAAAGAAGGTGAGGCCTTTATAATAGGGCCTGTGCAGAGTGAGCACTTGATCAATCTTAGCTGTCGTTTCCTCCACACCATCATGCTACATCAGGGCTCCAAAATTTGCAGTGCCCCCCGTACTTTTTCCTTCGGAGCAACTCATCATAACTAATGATTACATATTTCTTCGTGTTGTTTAATATTTGCCCTTCCACCCAAACTTAAGCTCCATCAGAGATAAACCAAGTGTCTCTCTTCATTGTGGCTATATTCCCAGCACCTGGTATGGTGCCTGGATATAGTAGGTGTTTAATAAATATCTGTTGGATGAATAAATGCACGAACAGATAAACAGAATAGTAGCCCTAGCATGGATGATCACCAAGGTCCCTTCCAGCTCTGAGAGTCTCTGACTATTCTCCATTTTTTGACAGCTTTGGAAGAAAAGTTTAAAATGAGCCCCAGAGAAGCTGTTTCACCGATCCCTGGGGAAGACTCAGGGTGGTTGCTGCTGACAGACTTCCAAACACTCAAGTTGTGCAGAGATTTACTCTGATTTTTTTAAACCTGAGAAGGGAGCCTGCCGAATTTCCAGGTTGAAATCATCCTCTCCTCCCTCAGGGCTGCTGTGCACAGGGCACCACGCAAGGCTTGGCAGTGGGTAGCAGGGACCCAAGCCAGGTGACAGGCTTTCCCACGCCAGTAGTGGCCAGCGGGTCCTGAGCAAGAAAGGCCTCGTCTCACAGAGCAACAGGTAACCACAGCAGTCCCTGGCCTCGCCTTTTTGCCCTCCAAAGAGACAGGGCTTCACAAGTACTGGCATGGGACAGAGGGGGCTCTGAGGCTGACCTTGTATGTCATGACTTCACCCAGCCACAGAAAGTGTTTGCTTTGAATGCAGATTCCTGGGCTCCACCCCAGGACTCCTAACTCAGATGTGCAGTGGGCTGGGCCTGCGAATATGCATTTTATAAGAGCTCCCCAGACATTTTGATGCATACCAAAGTCTGAAAGAGGCTCTTCTCAGAAGGAAACCGATCAAGATAAGCAGTGTCCCCACTGGGTCCTGGGTGTGTATAACTAATTACTTCCACAATTCCAACGTAACTCTGGAAACAGATGCTGGCCTAGCCTGCCAGCACCTGCTTGGTAGCAGAGAGTGTTCTGAACCACTGGTTTGCAAGCCTGACCGAATCACCCAGGCAGCTTTAAAACATACTGATGCCAGGGTCTTTCCCCTAAATATTCTGATTTAATTAACATGAGGTACAACATAGGTTTGGGACTTAATACAGTGATTCTAATATGCAGCAAAGTTTGAGAACCACTGCTCTAACCGAATGTCACCACCCAGCTCACCCTACAGGCTCCAAGCACTGCGAACACCCCAGAACAGCCTTCGCCCAACCAGAGGCTCGAGCTGAGAAAGGATCAGACAGTGGGGTTCACACAGCAAGACCCCAGATATTCCTGAGGCACATGATCTGGTCAGAGCATCCATCCTAAGAGCCCCACATACTTCCCTCCTAGAAGTTGTAGGTGGCTTGCTGAGCAGGCCCCGTGTCCTCAGTGTGTATGAGATAATGGAACACAACTGTGAAGGTTCCTAGAGTCCTCTTTACTAATGTCTTACCTCCGTTTTTACCTCAGCTCCATCCACCAACTCTGCGACCTCAGGCAAGTTAAGCTCTCCAAGCCCCACTCTCCTCATCTTTAAAATGGGAATAACACTCCCTGACACTTAGCCACTACATCCTCACAAGCTACACGCGAGGCACTTAATGCACCTCCTGGCACATGGTAAAAGCTCAATCAATCTTGGCCAGAGATCAAATATCAAATGGTTCTGTTTATTGCCTATTAGATGCTGCATTCTTTTCTTTTTTTTTTCCTTCGCAGGAGCTTGGGTCCTTGACAGCTGTTCTGCCAACCTGATACTTTCTACTCCTCCAGGGCTCCCTTTCTTGCCAGGCTTTGCCAGCTCTTTGCTCTTCAACTTGCTACTTCTCTGAGCCTCAGTTTCCTCATCACCAAAGTGGGGGTATAAAAGTACTAGCACCAAGTTTGCTGAAGGATCCCAACATGAAGCCTGGCACAGGGTAGCTCCACAATGCAAAGATGCTGGGGAAGGTGAAGAATAATCATTTCTCCTCCTTGAATTGAGGTTCGGCAAAGAACATTCTCCGTCTGCTCTGGCAGCCAGTGGGTAGAAAAGATGCCTCCTGAAGGCTCATGGGGAGATGGCAATTCCAAATTTAGAGCCCAGGGAAGAGGCAGCCCCAGCTCCCCTCTACCCCCCTGGGGCAACGTGCAGAATGCTGACTCCAGCTTGGGGCCCCTCTTACCAGCTCCCCATCCTCCTCACTCCATTTAGCTCTAGCAATCCAATTCCCTTTCCTCCACCCGGAAATCGATGTTTAATTAACACGTTATTGGAAAAATAAACACAGTCTTCAATGGGACTGCAATGAAGCTAATGCAGCTCAGCTTGGGGGCCTCAGACCATCCCCTCAGTCAGAAAAAATATTCTTCTCTCCCCTGCCTCTCAACCAAGAAAAAGTTCTTCCTTTCCCTGTGGAGTCCTCCAGCATGGGGAATCCCAGATTCCTCCCTCGTGTATCCCCCTCCCTGGCTGTAGGCAGAGAGACCACCCATCCCTTCTGACCCTTGACCTGATGATGTCGACACAGGAGGCAGGAGGTGGGATTTGGTGTCAGTACATGTATCACTATTCCCTGAGGGAAAGAGGCACCTTCTTCTGGATGCCCCTTGACTCCACCTATGAAGCTGTGGATGAGCCTTACCTTCCCCCTCCTCTCCAGACTAGAACCAGCATTCATCCAACTGAGGGTTCAGCAGCAGTCTTGCCCTGCCTGACCAGGATGATGAGCCCCGGATACCCCCTCCAGCCCTCAGCCTCAAGAGCTGATCTGAAGACCTCCCCTCCTCTAGGCCCCATTTTAGATGTTCCAACTCCTGCCCCCTCTCCTCCAGGGTTCAGGAGGGGGAACAGTGCAAGTTCTTGGAAACGGCATGAATTCTAGAGTCAGACTCAAGGTCTGTTACTTCTTTCTCACTGTCCGATCTTAGACAAGCTATTTAACCCCGTTGGTTTCCTTGTCAGACAAATGAGAACACTACCTACCTAAAGGAAATATGGCAGAACACCACACTTCGCTTACAGCAGGTGCTAGATGACAGTCCACTCACCCGACTCTCCCACTAAGGGCCAGGCCCTACTGTGGGGGCCTTGGGGAGTGTGAGCCCATCAAGGATCAGGGCCACGGAGCAGAGAGAAATACATTGCAGGTTCTCTGCCTTCTGCCAACTCACCACCAACCCAAACAACCTAAACTCCTCCCTCTGACAAGATGCCTGAAGTGAGGAAGAAGGTAACAGACACTGTGGGGAACAGAGTTTCCAAGTGCCATCACAGAGACAACCAGCAGTGCCACTACAAGGCCAGCAGTGTCCTCCCCCTAAGCCTAAAGTGGCAGCAACTGACTGGCACTAATATCTTCAGCATGTGCCAGAGTTGTCAGTCAGACTGCCCAGCAAGTGGGTCAGTTCTCAGAATCAGGTTCCCAGACTTGGGGAACTGGAGGACAGGCCCACAGAGGTGGTATGACACAGTAGTTAAGACCAGAGGCATCCGAGCCAGGCCCGCTGGATTCGAATCGTGACCTTGCCACTTCTACCCACAGTACCTTGGACATGTTATTTAACCTCTTTAGGCCTTGGGGAAGGGGGCGTAATACAGAAATGATAATAACAGCACCCACCTCATAGGGTTTGGCAAGATTAAGGGAGATAATGCATGTCAGGGGCTTAGCATGGTATCTGGCACAAAATAGGACTCAAATGTTGGCTAGTGTAGTAAGAGTAGTGAGATTAGTAGTAGTGGCGATGTTTATAGAAAAACTAATCAAAAGATTCAGGTCTTCATTCTTTACAAATGTGGGATAAGTGGAAATATCTCTGGGGAAAGGCTCTACTCCCAGTCACCTTCTTCCTAAAATTGGATTTCTGTCTCTTGTATTTCCCTTTCCTCTCTCTACCCATTAACAGAAAGTGGGTGATGCCATCTCAAAGAAAGATGACTATATATTTTATCATCCAAACCAGGACACTTTTGAAAGTTAATAATTATACACTAGGACAAAGGCCTAGACGAGAACTGTCTCTGCAAACCAGGGCATCTGGTCACCCCATCTCAAGGTCACACAGAAACAGCTTCATGCCCTATCTCAAGATCCAGGCACGAGGTAAGTCTTCCCTGGTTCTCAGAATCCACTTTACTCTGGCCTCCTTTCCCCCAGCACCCTGACCCCCAAAACACACACACACATAAACACAACACACACACACACACACACACACACACACACACACACACACACACACACACACAGGGCTAGGAGGTCTAACCCCTCCCCAAGTCACAGTCAGTTCCTAGGGGTGAAGCAGAGGGATTTGGTAGGGGCCCTTCACCCACATTTCATGACATCGTGCTCCCCAGCCAGCCACTGGACATAGAAATGAAACACATCAAGGCTAATGTCTGACCCCATGCCTCCCTTTTTTTGAGAAACAAGGGCTAAGCCAGTCTAGGAGAAGTATTCAAGCTCCCAGGTCAACAAGATCCAGTCACCAGCTGCTCGGACTTCTGAATGGAGGCCCAGCTGTATATGAGAGTAACCTTAATGGGTAGGGCTACATGGGACTGAGAACCTAGAGCACGCCACTGCAGTCTCTTCCTCCAGTACATTCAGAGGATGACCTTGACTAGCTCTCAGAGACTCCAGTAACCTTGGAGTATAGGCCAGCAGTCTTCCTCCAATCTCTCTCTACTCTGTAAGAATCAAGTCTGCCCTCTTTAAAGACACACCTACTCCCACTCATCTCACCTGGTGAGGAAAGACCCACTCCTCTGACAGAGGAAGGAGGAGAACTAAGAGGGGCCCTGAGGCTGCCACTAACACATTATCCTTTGAGAAGGGATGCATACTCACAAGGCAGCATGATGGTGTGAAAAGAGAAATACCTGGACAGCCAGGAAACCTGGACTCCAGCTTTGTCTCTGGATCAAGTGTCTTTGGACAAACCACTTAATCTCTAGAAACCTCAGTTTTCTCGTCTGTATTTGAGGGCACCAGGTGAGATGATCGCTCAACTCCCTTTTACCTCTAACAGTATAACATAAGGGTTATGAACTGGGCTCTAGGAGTTCAAATCCTTGAACTGACAGGTTACTACATTACTTTGTGTAAGTCTAAGCCTTGGTCTCCTCCTCCTTTGTCCAAGGCAGGTAATAAGAACATACTGCATTGAGCAGTCTGGAGAATAAAATGAGATACTGAATGTTTACAAAACAACCCATCTTGGTGCAGAACTTGGTACATATCAAGGTCCTCAAAAATGGCAGCCATACCAATACTATTACCACTACCACTATGATGATGATGGCTAATATTACAGGGATGAGGAAGGAGGCAGAGTCACTCTGAGTCAGGCATGGAGACCTTTCTCAATCAGAAAGTTTCATACTTTCCAATCCCTCCAGCAGATCTGGGACTTGCAGGGAGGGATAAGACAGCCAGAGGCCAAGTTCAGCCTTCCCAGAAGACAGGTCCAAACTGCTAGAGAAGAAAAGAGAACCCCAATACCAAACCCATATGGTTCTTTCCTCCAATCAACGAATATTTGTTGAGCACCTACTACGTGGCAGGAAGTGTCCTAGGTGCTGGGAACACTGCGATGAACAGAAACAAAGCCCTTGAGCTCCTGGAGCTTGCATTCTAGAGGAGATGAGATCACCTTAACACTTCAGTATATAATACAGTACTAGGTAGCGATTAGCAAATTTGAATTAAAGGCAGGGTAACAGGCTGGAAAGTGGCTGGAGGTGGGGTCAGGGGGTTATTTTAGAAAGCCAGTCAGTATAGTGCTCTCTGAGCAGGCATCATTTGAGCACAGACCTGGAGGAAGAGACTGGGAGCAGGCCCCACACATAGCCCCTGCTGAGCCCCGTACTGCCACCTGTGGCTGGCCCAGCTGCACGGCCTCACTTAGTCACTGCAGAGCAGCCAGGGCTGGCCCTCAAGGGTCAGAGCTGCGCCTCAGCCATTTCCCCCTGCAGGTGCATGCTTGGGGGAGACCCGGCCTGATCACTGCCGGGACTAAGGTACCAGGCAGGTACGTTTCTAGGAGGCAAGCTTTGGAAGAGGCACTTCCACTTTTTGCAAGTCCCCCATCCACACACAAGGGTCATAAAGAGGTAAGAAGAGAGGGAGGATCCAAAGAGCATTCTCTAATCTGTGTCTGGCACAAAAATTTGCCCCAGAGGCATCCTACTCGCTATTTCTCCCCTTTCTCTGGCAATGACGTAACCCTTTCTCCCTAACTCTTCAAGGTCAGCCCCGGGAAGGGAGAGGGATGTCAGAAATGGAGGACAATCAGCATTTTGCTCTGGGGAGGTTTTTTTTTTTTTTTTCTTTCGGGCAAAATGTTTACCAATTTCATTTATAATTGCATAAAGAAGGGCACACCTTTAGCCAAAGGAGACAGAAAATGGCGTCTGATAGTTAAGGCAGCTGGAGCCCCGAGCACTGGGGGCTCGGCTGTTTTCCTGGCCCAGGGAGATCTCAGCTCCTGGGGGCTGCAGCCTCAACCAAGGCCGAGCCTCCCAAGGGTGGCTGGTGCTGGGAGGGCAGGGCCCTTCTCCCTGGGGCTCCGGAGATGGTGGAGAAACCCTCAATTTCGCCCACCTCTCTGCCTTCAGTCTGCATCCGCCCACCAGTCATCCACGAGCACCCCCCGCCCACAGGCTGGTTTGGGGACGTGGGGACCTCACGCGACGCTTCCACTGGAGACCCGAAAGGTTTCTCCCCCTCCACCCCCTTCTCAGCTATCCTGAACACTCCATTGCCCTCTGTCTCCCACTGAACACCCTCGCTTTTTGCCCTCCCCTCCCCAAGGGGAAGTCAGCTTCCCAGGGCTGGCACCCCCACACCTCTCCAGAGCCCCGCGCACAGCCATGGCCAACAGTCACACTCCGGCGGCACAAACAGGCAGTCAGCCTCCTGCGTGACCCGCACACATGGTGTCGACACTCCCATGTGGTCCAACTGGACGCACACTGGTGTCTGACAAAACACAAACATCCCCCCAGCCCCCACCCGAAGGGCAACACAAAGGCCACGAAGAATTTCAAGACCAGACGACATCGGACATCAGAGAGAGAGCCGGGTAGGACAAAGACATCACTCCGTGCTCGCAACGAACAACGACAACTCTGGGACGTTCTGCAGTGCCCTCTGGCTTGACACAGCCCACTGAGCAGAGCTGTGTGTGTTGGCGTGTGTAAGAGAGCATACATATGTGTGGGTGTGGGGGTGGTGTCTCTCTCTACTGTCCAAGCAGCAAACCTCCCCAGAGGTAACCCAGTCCAGACTCTGATTTCCCCGCAACCTTCCTCCAATGTGCCGCAAACGCATATTACACGGATGGTTAAATTGGATCATTATCACTGGGTGCTTATTTGGCCAAAAAAAAAAAAAAATCATTAATGTCATCTACCCCCACTCCACTCCCCTTTTCAAGAGGCGCCCTCCCCCAAAGACTCTCCAACATGCTAATCCCATGAACTGCGACACACCACAGCTTTCGGGAAAGAATAATGGCGAGGAGAAAGAAGAGAGCAGTGTGGGGAAGAGACGTGGATAACGTTACTGCATTGCCCGTATGAAGATGGGTGGAAAGGAGCCATGGTGGAGGTAGGGGTGGGGAGAGCCACAGAGGGGAATGAAACCAAACGAAATCCAGCCCTTGGTCGCCTGTGTCCGTGTGTGTGAGTGTGTGTGCAAGAGCGTGTGCAAGTGCGTGTGCAGATGTGCCGACTTAGCCCTCCTATCAGAAGGCTGCATCCGTGTGGCATGTAGGAAAGGCCATCGCACCACTGTTGTGTTGCAAGAAAAAAAAAAAAGGAAAGAAAAGAAAAGAAAAAAGAGCCGCAGAGCCATCAGAATCAGAATTTTCTCATCGAGATGGAAAGGGCTAGAGGAAAGGGGGAGGGGGCGTATGGGTAGGGGAGAGCCGCGTGTGGCAATAGAAGGCAAGAAGAGCATGGCAAAATTGGGGGAGGATAAAGGGGGTAATTGGTGGTGGGGTGGAAAAAACTACACGAGCGCCTGAGACACACACACAATACCCAAACGCCAACCCCACCGCTCCACTGTTCATCTAAGGCTGACAACCTGTCCCCCATCTCCCGCTGCCTCTCTGTGCCCCCAAAGCTGGTGCCGGTGGATTTCTCTATCTCGGTTTTGCAGCAGTGGGCTAATTACAACCAAGCCCCCTTACCAAATTAACCCCTCCCCTCCCTCTCTTTTTCTCTCTAAAAGGCCAATTGAAGAATAATGTGTTTTTAGAGATAATGGATTTTTTTTCCCAAGGAGCGAAAGAAAGGGGGATGCAGAACAGAAATTCTGCAAACCGGTGACTTCCGACCCCATCTCCATCTCCCCTCATATCCCCACTCGCTGTAGCTTCTCATCTACCATTTTCCAACCATCCCCTTGTCCCCCACCACCCAAAAGAAAAGACCTTCCTACCATGCATATCGACAAACACACCAACCGCCACCCAATCTCAGTAGCCGATCTCAAAACCCCAAGCATCAATCCACCTCAATACATTCTTTCCCTTATATAAGAAGCAAATCATCAACATATTCAGTAGAAACGCAGCATTAAAAAGAAATTAACAAAAAAGGAGGCCAGACCCCGTCAAACCCCCAATAATTAATAACAGGGAGCTACCAGAGAAGCAAAGAAGTAGTTGTCTCTCAAAATCTAGAATCCCTTTGATTTCTGGCCCCCTCATCTTAAGAAACAATTTTTTTATATCATTATTTCACTAGAAAGGGCCGGAAAGCTCCAGAAAAGGGCATTCGCACAGTCCGGTTGTTCAAAAAAAAAAAAATTAACCCAGCCCTGTTGCTCACTTTAATAACGAACTTCCAGCATCCAGCCTTTTCCCCCTCTTCCAGAAGGAAGACTGGCTCACAGGATGAACCCCAGGCTGCAGAAAATGGGCCAAGAGCCCTTGCTCTCCACTCCCCAACCAAAAAAAAAAAAAAAAAAAAAATCAAACAATAGGAATGTCTCTGCACAACCAGCACCCATCTGAAATATCGTTTGCCCCAATATCACTTAGGCAGATTAAGCTAGAAGATTAAAAAAAAAATACCAGCCTTGCTATGTCTCTCCCCCCCTCCAACCCTCCGCCACGTACCCAGTAGCCCTTAGGTAAACTTGCCCATCATAACCAGCGGGACCATTTTAACTCGAAAGGCAATGCAGAAGCCCTTGAACGATGAAAGGAGACTCTACCCCAGAATGGCAAATTCATAGAGGGCTAGTTCTTCAGGTTCACCAGACCTAACCTCCAGGTGCCCCCAGATAGACTATCCCAAGCACAGAGTCACCCAGTGCGCTGGGAGTTCAAATTTCCATTGGAACCTTCATCACAAAGGCAAACGGTCATCTGACCCCTGAAACTACACTGTCCTCCAGGTGTGATGAGGAGTGACCCTCATGCTCCCAGGGCCATCCATAGGACCCAGGGCAGAGAAAGAATTAGGAATGTTGAGGTGGATTGGTCTAGTAAAAGGAAACTATCTCCCCAAGCGGGAATGACCGGAGGAAGCGGGGAGAGGACGGCCCCAGCTCTCCCACTTTTCCTAGGTGGTCTGACTGTGTCTTGCTCCATCCTAGCCTAGCTATTAATGATCTCTGACCTTTGCATTTAAAAAAAAATTAAAAATCAGTGATCAGGGGAAAGAAATCCTACCTTACCTAAACCCCTGTAAGAGTTAGCAAAAATACAGTTGTCTCACTGCATGATGATATTTCTATATCAAGATCAAAAGAGGAGGCATTTAATGGAGGGAGGAAGAAATTTATTTTTTTTAACAAGTAATCACAGGGTAAGTCACCTGCAAAGCAGCCGAGCCCATAGGTTGGTATTACATCACTGGCCTAGGAAGGGATGGGGGGTGGGGGGAGGACAGATTATTTTTCCCTTGTCATCAGGATGATGTTTCTAAAGCAGTTAAGTTTCATGGTTAAAAAAGAGAGAGTGAAAGAGCCAAAACTCTGGGTACAACACAATACCTTGAAAAAAAAAAGACATCGAACCAGCCTTTAAGGTCACTGAGAGCTTGCAAAACCCACAGTGCTTACACAGAGTGGAAGTTTTCAGGCAAGCCTGCTACTAAATCATTAATATAAACAAATGGAAGGCAGAGAAGGAAGATTCCCTTGTAACGGATCCAAACAGGAGCATACACGCGCACACACACACATACACACACACACATATACATACTCCCTTTTCACCTCTGATTATGCCCACCTTCACAACAAGATAGCGGGAGTCCAACCTGAATCTTGAGACTCAAGAACAACATCCTCACACCCCTTCCAAAAAAAATCTATTTCTCTCTCTCTCTCTCTCTCTCTCTTTCTCACACACACACACACACACACACACACACACACACACACACCCCTCTCAATTCCTCAACAGCTAGGGAAATCCCTGTCTCAATTCAATTTTGTCTTATGATCCTCAGAGTGTCTCTTCTCCTTCTCATTTGAACCAGCCCTCCCCCCCCCAAAAAAAAAATAATTAGGGGGAAAGTAACTACAAAATGCCAAAAAACTATCTGCCCAAAATGAAGTGACAAGCACACATCATTTCAGACTAAAAATCCAAGCAAATAGGAGAAAGACTTAGAAGAAAAAAAGATTTAAAAAAATCTAAAACATTCTCTGACTTTTCCAACATCTGGAGCAAAAGAACTCAACTTCCAGGAGCAAGTGAAGGAAAAGAAAGGCAGTTGAAAAGCCATTCCCGTGGTCAGCTGAGACTCTCTGATCCAGCATCCAAAAAAAAAAAAAAAAAGAAAATCTAGGTTGGTGGCTCCCAACTGAAAACTTCTACCCTCTCAGGAGCAACCTCTTCCCAGAACGAACAAGAACCTTGAGTTGTTTCACATCCTGCCTGCCTGCCTTTCCCCCAAAACCTTACCTTTCCAGTTGAACAGAAGATTTGGGATCTGTTTGTTTGTTTGATGTTTAATCAACTGAGTTTTCTGGGTATGTTTCCTCTTTGGAAAGGTTCAAATTCCAGAATATTTCTCTCTCCTTCTCCTTTTCTCTCTCTCTGGGAGGGAGTGGCGGGGAAGAAGGGAGGGGGGTGTCGGAGGTGTGAAAAGCAGGTCCGCGGTGGCTCAAGATGCTGGCGGCTGCGAGAGAGGGGAGGACACGCTCGCCTCTCCCTCTCAGGGAGTTGCATGCAAGAGGAGATGTGTAGGGCTGAGCTCGGAGCCTGAGACTGCCGGGGAGCCCAGGAATTTCACGCACTCCAGAGCCGGCCCCTCCCTCTCCCACACAGACCCCGGCATTTAAAGAGACAGCCAAGCTGCCTGGCTCAGGGCTTCACCTCCTCCCTGACTGTTTTGCAAACAGCTGAGAAGATACCATCAGGGAGGGGCACTGTGCAGCCCCCTAAGACTAAGAGGCAATGTCAGGAGCTCAGTTCTCCCCCTACCCCAGCCTGAGGAAGGTTCTTTGCCAAAACCGAAGCAGGAATGAAAATAAAGACAAAATCTTCATTTATGGGTTCAGTAGACTAACCACTTCCCCACTGCTGAAGATGCATGTGTCTCATTGCAGACAGGGAGTGGAAAGGACCCTGACCTAAAAGCATGCCTCAGTTTCCCCAAGTAGCCACTCCTTGCAAAACCAGGGCAATCCTTGAGCATCAGATGGAGGCTAGGGCTGTAACTAGGACACAAAGCCATTCCTTCAACAAGCACTTTGGATGCCTGCTTAGGAAGAGGCACAGCGTATAGGATGAGGGCTGGGGACATAGAAATGAAGGTGACAAACTGGGCTTCCCCTCCAAGGGCTGCTAGTTACAAAGACAGATGGAGGCATAGCCAACCCTATGCACAGGGGCTGTGAGCTAACAAAGACAGAGGCAAGGGTCTAGCACTGTGGTGGGTCAGGGGGATGGCTCCCATCTGTGGCTCACACCCTGAGCTCATGGCCTAGGTATTTCTACTGCACCCCCAAACCCTTCAAAATCCATTGCCAGTTTTGCTGAACTAGTCTATGTCTGTGGAAACACTTCCGCATTCAAGACTAAACAAGAGATGACAGTCGGTGGCACCAAACACAAGGTTTTGTTCAGCATCAGGCCCTGGTGCCTCACAGTGGGAAAACAGCCCCACCCCCTTTCTTCTCCAGCCTTCCTTTTCTGAAGGGCTACATGGCATGTCCCTCATCTAGCCAGTGCCAATGGCAGGTATCGCCGCTAACAGCTGTTGAGCACTTACACATGCAAGCACATGGGTCATCTCATTCAATCCATGGAGACCGGTGCTATTTGACAGTTGTCCATCTTACAGTTGAGGAAATCAAAGCTTTAGAGAGGCTCTCTAAGGTGGCATAACCAGAAATAACCAGAATGAATTTGAACTTGGGTCTGACTCGAGAGCCTGCCTACTCAGCCACAGTGCTACATTGCCTCCCTTCTATGGAGGGTAGTTCTTATATTTCTGTTCTTTACTGGACATACTGAACATTCCAGCCATCCTAGCACTTGCCCAAACCTACAAACTTTGACAGCATGTGTACCAGGAAACATGCTAACCCGAAACAAAATGAGTGAGACGAGTTCCCTGCGCCAAGGAGTCCCCTATGCATTGGTAGAAGATGGCCATGTGTTTCTGTAAAGGGAAAAACAGCAGTCACGAAAGCAACGTAAAGGAGGCTGTATGAGATTATCAAGACGCAAGTGATAAATGTTGATGCTATAGCAAGCTCGGTGGGCTAAAGTGGCATTTAGGCTGGGCATGAATAGACACATGTGACACCAGCATGCCTAGTCTACTCTTCAGTCTGCTTTACCTTTCAGATCATAGTCTCATTTTTTTATGTTTCTTTGGGTCCCCAATCTTCAACACCTCTATGGTATTCAGCACCTAATAGGAATACAAACAAACATGTCTTAATGGATTAATTTCATGCGTGACACTTCACCTTCTGCCAGTTCATGCCAGACCTAAACTGCCCTGGCCAGCTGATCTGTATCTTCCTTACCTGGCCTTCCTTGAAGCCCATGTACCTTATTTGTTCTTGGAACCCAGAAGGGAAATTCAAAGAATACAGTGCATGGGGTTCAGCAAGCTGTATGGAGCTCTGGAGGGAAGAACCATGTAAAGAAACCACCATGATCCATCAGGATGTTGGAAAGAGCTGCACACACACTTTTGGGAGCAACAGGAAGAGACTTAAGGGACATCAGGGGGACATGAGGGCATTAGCCCAAAGGGAAAGCCTGAGGGCTCACTGCCCTGAGATGTCAGTTCCCACCAGACTCCTTCAGCAAACACTGGCCTTGGAAGAACATCCCCTAGGGAAGTCCACCGCATGTCTGCAGGGTAACTTAGAAGTTAGGACGCATACCTGGATTCCAATTCCAACTGGGCCACCGATGTTCCATGTGACTTGAATAGTTTGCTTTGCCCTTTCCAAGTGTTAGCATCCTTACCTACAAAATGGAGAGGACACCTGCACTTACTTCATAGAATTTCCACGAGAATTAGTGATAAAATAACACACAGAACACCTGCCCCACAAAAGCGCTAAACAGGTATCTGCTACTTCGACCCAAAGGTCTGCCTTTGCCCCTGCCTGGGATTATTAACTTCGGACTGCCCCCTATAGTTAGCATTCTCTTATTTCATCATTTCACTTTTAATATTTTAACTTACTTGTTATCACTGTACTTACTCTCGTTTACTTGTTTTTAACCCTTTTGCTTTCTAACCTTGTGTACTTTGAATATATTTATTATTATCATTTTATTCCACTTAGTGGTTTCTTGGGCTTAAGTGTTATTTATCTTTCAATTACTCTGGTGTATTCTTTTAGTCTGCCTTTTATCATGAAATCTCTGGGCTCATTTTATTCATTCCTCCATAGCATTTTAGCTAACTACACTCTGCTTGTTCTCAGTGATCTAGCATTCCCTCAGCTCCAGATTTATGAGGGTGGATATATACAAAAGAGCAGAGAAAGACAACATCAAAGACAAGAAGACAGGTCTCCTTGCAGACATGGAATGCAACCACAAGCATAAAGCAATAGCAGGTGTTTGCCTCAATGATGGTGTCATGTCAGCTGTGGTACTGATTTTTCTCTAAAGGGAAGAATCAATGGCAGCTACCACAGCACTCGGACAATCTGGTCTTTCACCACTCACACCTCTTGCTGATAGTCGTAAGGCCACAGTCAAAGGTCATTAGGTCAGAAGGTTCCCTTGTGGGAAAGAAGCCTATATTCCTCTCCCCTGGCTGTGTGGCTACTGCCTTCACTTAGTTCAAAGTGAGAGCAAAATGGGACAGAAGCTGTTTCGGCTTTTCTCAAATGTACCGGACTGGCACTTTCAGGATGGAGCAAGGAACAATGTCATCGCCAATCAAAAGAACAAGTTGTCCATGACATTCTGGGAAAAAAAGTCAAGTTAATACAAAGATGTTAATGACAGTAATAATAACCATCAGCACAAGTCACCCTGCTGGCCCTCTACTTGGTAGCATTGTGGTTAAGATCCCAAGGCTCTGCCTACAGGACACCTGAGTTCAAATCCTAGCTCCATCATTTGCTGGCTATGAGACCACAGCCAAGTTAATAACATTTCAAGCCTCAGTTTTCTCATCTGTAAAATGGGAATGATACCATCTTCAAACACTTCCTGTGATGATTACATCAAGAGCATCTATAATTGAAAGTCCACAACAAAGAGAACCAGTTATCATTATCAGAGTGGAATTTTATTTTTTTCAGAATTTTTTTAATGTTTATTTTTGAGGGGAGCGGGACAGAGAGGAAGACAGAGGATCTGAAGCAGACTCTGTGCTAACAGCAGACAGCCTGATGCAGTACTCGAACTCACGAACTGTGAGATCATAACCTGAACCGACGTCAGACACTTAACCAGCTAAGCCACCCAGGCACCCCCAGAGTAGAATTTTAAATATTTAATATCTGAGATGTTACAGGTAGCAACCAATCAGACTGGAAGCTGGCTGTAAGCAACAGGTTTGACCCTACCAGGGCATACCAACTATCAGCCCCGATCATTAGCATGATCACCACCTGCCAGGTACAAAAGTAAGCACTTGGCATGCACTAATGCATTATCTCATTTAGTTTTCCACAGCAAGTTGCCTTTATGTTATTTATTGAAATACATGCAATTGCATATTTCTACATAAGACCGTGCCCATAAAATCGGGGTTACAGATGAACAGACTTAACATATACATTGCTGTCACTCTAATAATTCTTGCATATGAATTTCAGGAATTTGCTTTGGCTGGGAATTTTTAACCTTCATTAGATAGCTTCCTTCTTTTACTTACCAATTCTTTCAATAATATTTGGAAGATAATGATAATGGTCAATGGCCTCAGTTTCTTCATCCATTAAATGGGTGTACATCCTATCCTTTCTTTCTGAGTTCCCACGACTCTACCCCAATCAATCCTGGGAATATCAAAGGTTTCTCAAGCCAAGACCAAATCACTAGAAATTGGACATTGAACAGTTCTGCTAATCCCTGGCCAGCACATCCGTCAAGATAAATTCTCAGGTCCCCACATGCCCTGCTCCTGAGCAGATGTCAAATTCAACTTCAAATGCTCTTGGCTCTAAGCAGTTTGCCCAACGCTCCTTGCAAGTATCCCTTACACTCTTCTTTCCTATCTTCCCCCAAGAGCCATGCAGCATTGCTGGCCTGCTGGAATTTATTTGACTTTCTGTCACCTACGTGATGATGTTTCCAGTGTTATTAATAAGTGACTGCTTATTAATTAGTATTATTAGACATGCACCGTGCAGTGCAGACAGTAGCACAGAGGGGCCTGGCATCTTCAAGAAGAGGATTTGCACAGAAGGATTTGTCCCTGCAGCCCAGTTAGAGGACACAGGGCCAGCAGTGAGTCCCAGGGAGCAGAACTCCCCCCATTCTGAAATCTGTGCACCTAATCCAGACCCCTGTGTTCTGGCATAGGCTGGAAGGAGAGCAAGTGCACATGAGATTTGCAGGGGTTTGATGGCATAAGCCCAAAGGGGAGACTGAGCATTCAGGCCCTGAGGATGTTAGGGCCCAAAGAGCAGTTCTAACTCCAGGCATCCCTTCCGCCTGTGTATCAGCCACCCCCAAAAGGTTGCAGGAAAGACTAGCTCTTGGGAAGGCCAAAAGTCTCCACCTCTCAGATCCAACAGGGAGCTCTCTACCCTCATTTTCCTTTCCTGCTTATTCTATGGAAATAAAATATTCTCTGGGGCTTGCAGCCAGCAGAAGCCTCTCAGCCACCTCCATGAATTCAGCAGGCTTCCACCAGCTGAGAAGAACCAACCCTCGGTATGGGACTCCCGACTGCAGCCTCAGGGAGACCCAGGCTGGAATGTGCAATGGCATCCCTGCGGCTGTATCCTTCTCCCTGAGCACCCAGGAGTAAGCAGCTCAGCTAGACTGATGACGACAGAATAGCTCACCAGAAACTTTACAAGGAAAAGACTGAGAAGGAAATTATTTCCTCCCACTCTGATCATGTTCAGAGCAATTCTAGAATTTCCTGCCTGGGGATCAAATTTTAACATGGTCCAGGTATATTTGGAGTATTTAATAGGTTTGAATGTTTAAGTGACAAGGAGTTACCTATTAATACTTGATGGTTGCTTTTTAAAAAATTACAATTTTCTCCATTTTTGATTTAAGTTCTTGTCTGTTTTACACTTCATTTCCTCCCACCAGAGAGGTAAGAGCAGACGGGGTTGGCACAGCCACTTTTAGACTGAGTGCTGAGAGGATAGGACAGAAGCAGCATAGTGTGGTGGCAAAGGTACAAGCCTGCACAGGCTGGAGCCCAGTTCTACCACATACAAGCTCTGGGACCTTGAGCAAGTTGCCTGACCATTCTTGTATCTCAGTTTTCCCCTCCATACAATGGAGATCATGATGGGACCTACCTCATAGGGTTGTTACAAAGATTAAAGGAGTTAATATTTTTAAAGTACTCAAACAATGGTTGTCACAGTATAAAGGCTGTCTAAGTATTTGTTAAATAAAAAATAAAACTTCCCATCAGCACTTCTCCCAGGAGACCCTTAATAATAATAAGGGAAATGGTAACGTGCTGGCTCTGGAGTATCACAGGATCATGGGCAGGAAAGATGTCTATTCCGCTATCATTCCTGGCAACCTTGGTCGTGGAGGTTCAACGGGGCCCAGTTCCCCGTACCTCCCCCTGCCCCGTCGTCCCTCTTTCTCCCTCTACTGGACAGCCCTAGTACCGTCCCTACCCCTTCACACTGTAAAGCCAGCTCAGCTGCAGGTGCAAGCAGGAAAGACAGCAACAGCAGAGATGATTTTGTGGAGCCCAAAGCATGCCTCATCTCCATCCCCATCCCCAGCAACCATTCTCTCTGACCCACGCACTACGACTATTTTTAAATGATATACTTTTGCCCAGTTGTGGGGTGGGGGGGGGGGGGGAAGGGGGCGGGGAGAAGAGAAAGAAACACCCTCCCCAGATTCAAGCTGAAGATGGAATGATTGCCAAATGCTAACAGCTTTTTGAACAGGACGCAGTTAAAAATATGTTTGAAATGGTTTTAACTCAAACTCAAAAAATAGCTTAACTGACTGGGGAGCCATAGGCAGTGGGGGTGGGGAAGCAGAAGAGGGATTCCCTTGGGAGGGGCCACAGCAAACCTCATCACAGGGACACAGGAGAGATGCCTGATTTATTTTCCCACATGAATAATACCTTTTGAAAACACAGACCAGACCTCCAGGGAAAGTAGTGACACCAGAAAGCTTGTTGCTGCTCTGTACGCAGAGAGATGCTCCTGATGATGGCCATGCAGTGAGGCTTCCTGGATCCTCATTGCTCTAAGTGTGGCCACCCCTACCCCCAGCAGACCTGCTGAATCAGACGCTGCACCTTAACACGACACCCAGGTGATCCAAATTTCAATCTTATAGGTGCTATTCTAGACTCTATCATGATACCTCAACTCTAAAAGGATTGAACTCAAATTTTTCCCCATATGACATATGAGGAAACGGAGACACAAGTAGGGACTGATCTAAGATCACCAGCTGAGTCAGGTCTAACAGTACCATCCAAAATCCCCCAGGACTTTAAGCCCCAAATTAGGCTTCATCATCAAACCTAGCCAAGGACTACAGAGAGCTTGTGATGTCTTCTTTCTAGAGGCAAAGGACCTGGAACATAAAACAACCACTTAAAGCAGTGTTTCTCCAAATATGCTCAATTGGTCACTATTCCTACCAGATACTCTGTGAAAAAGAGTTCTACTGTTAAATATATTTAGAAAATTCATAACTCACATTAACATATTTAAGTCTTTGAGAAGTCCTTTGGAAAATAAACTTGCTTAACATTTTTTAATTCAGTGTTTTCCAAAGCCATTTTACCAAAAAACCCTTGGTTCCCCACAAGAGACCTAGTAACATGAAAAAGATCATGTTCTAAGAAATACATGTTGGGATTCACCACCATTTACCACTTAACATGCTCAGCCAGTCTGCAGGAAAGCGTAACATTTCATAACGTTTCTTAAAGGTTAAAAATGTCACCATTCAATCTGTGGTTGATTACTTCCTGCAACAGGGAGGTCACTACCTTACAAAGCAGCCCAACTCATCGTTGGACAATTCCAATATTTAGAAACATTATTATGGTAAGCCAAAATCCTCATTCTTATAACGTCTGGACCTATAATTGCTTAAACTCTATCACTAGCGCACATAGGGAATTAATCACTGTTTCTCACAGTTATTCTTCACATACAACTCTAATAATAGTAGACTAATAAGTCTACTCTGTCCTCTACAGTCCAGACCTTTAAATATTCCCCAGAATCACAGAATTTTAGAGCTTAACAGTATTTTAAATATCACCTAGCCCAACCCTTTATTTTATAGATGAGAAAACTGTGTCCAAGAGCAGTCAAAATACTTGCCCAAGATCAAACAGGTAGTGGAAACTTAACCTGGGATTTTAGATTTGAATATAACAGGGTTCTTGTGTTCTTTTCTTGTAGGAGAGCTTTTTTTCCTCACCAGGAATTCCTGGATGCTTGAGGTTCATGTCTAATGTCCAAGGCCCATCACAAAGAACCTCATAGTCTCCAACATCCTTCTTCCTGGTACCCCTGTCAGACAGCACACTGGGGGCCAGATGAGTCACAGAGCTCACCCAGTGTGGGGAGTTGTGTTCCAGCCTCTCCCCCATCCCGGAGTGGCCGAGCTGGGACTGTTCTTCACCCCACGCTGCCTCCTCACCACCACTGCCATCTGCACCCTCCTTCTCAAGGATCACCATCTGCTTTCCTGATACCACTCAGCCGCCCCCAGCACTTTGCTCAGTTTCCTAACCCACTGCTTGAGCCACTCTCCCTGCAACTTGTGATTTCCCTTTCTACAGTCCATCCACTCCATCATCCCATTCCCAGCCCACAACTTCAAGAGCTTGCATGCTATAATCTCCTGCTTTCTTGCTCACTCCCATGCCAAGGCCCCACTAACGTAGAAATTCCACCAGAGTCCACTGCTTGGGCTAAGATATTGCTACTGTACTATGCATGTCTGCTGAATAAATAAATTAGGCTCTTTCTTTCTGCCCCTTCTCTACCTCAGCCTGGCCTCCCATTTTCTGACACGTACTTAAGCCCCTTGCCCCTCTTCCTACAAGTTTATTCCCTTCATACAAAGTAAACAAGGGCTGAGCACATAGTAGTTGTTAGGTAAATGCAAAGTGATAGTACAGGGTCACTAAAAAATATTGCTAAAGATTACTGCTGCTCTTTTTTTTTTTTTTCACTAGAAAGGTCTATACTACAGGAGGGCAGTGATCACGTCTATATAATCATACTTAGCACCTAGAAGTACTCAATAGGGGTACCTGGGGGGCTCAGTGGGTTGAGCGTCCAACTTCAGCTCATGTCATGATCTCACAGTTTGTGAATTCAAGCCCCACATCTGGCTCTCTGCTGTCAGCATAGAGTCCACTTCAGATCTTCTGTCCCCCTTTCTCTGCCCCTCCCTCACTTGTGTGCACACTCTCTCTCTCGAAAATAAATAATTTTTTTAAAGTTCTCAATAAATATGTGAAAAACGTCTAAAAGAAGGTTTAGACACTTATGCTACTCATAATGATTTCCACTTGTCTGGCATCTATTCCATACCAAAAATTTCGCATATATATTATCTCACTTAATACTTAGAAGAATTCTGTAAGGCTGGAAAAGGAGGTTCAGGGAAGGGATTCTATTTCTAGGGCTTTCTGGCTTCCATACCTGTGCACATACCTTTTCCTCTCTGTACCCTCAAAGGTACCCATCAATAGGTCCAACCCCAGGTCCTACATCCTCTTATTTCTTTTAATAAAGATTAGTTTCAGTTCTCTACTTCCCCTCTGTCCTTCCTAATCAGTAGTTCTCTTCTCTGACCACCCCCCCCCCACCTTCTACATATCCAACCGCTTGAGAAGCTCTTCCCATTCTTTTCTCCCCATTGGATGTATGGAAAATGCATATATCAGCAAATAGAAGTTTTGCACCAAAGGCTACTCTGGAAGCAAATCAGAGTCCTGTGTGAAGGTAACTGTGAGAAACAGATTTCAGTGATTAATGCCCTATGCACACTGGTGGTGAAAATAGACTTTAGGCAATTGTTGACTAAGAAAATCGCAAAATATGAAAATCTGGCATGTAACTATGGGGACCAGGGAATCAACCTCTTCCCCCACCAAATGCTCTAATGCATCTGCTTCAAACTCTGAATTAACTGGTTCAAGTCTTCTCTCTGCTTTACAGCCTCTGGTAAGTGAATAAGTGGGCACTATCAATGCCCAAAACTGGAAAGAAATTTTTTTTGAAGTTTAGAAAATCAACTAAATATGGATAAATCACCTTTGAAGAATTCAAATATACCAATAGCTTCACATTCTTGGTTTTTAAATATTAACTATCTACTTTGTCCTTCCATGTCCCATCACCTTTTCTCCAATTTATCTTCTATCTCATGTAACAAGTGTGGATCACACTAAAAACTGATGATCCCACACCCTCATAGTGTTGTGGCTCAAACCTGTGAGAACCATGTTGCTGGGGATTGGCATGATCTCTACAGTAGGCATCTGAGGGGGAAAAAAACCAAGATGCCACTTTTACTTACTGGAAAAGTCAAGGACAAGAGATGACAAGATCATGAGTTGGTCTAAATGCCTCACTGTCCTAAACCATATCCCACCCTCCTTCATGTCAATCTCCAATGTGAGCAAATACGCAGAACAACTCTGGTGGAAGGGTGAGACATACTAGTCTTGCAAATACAGCTACCAAGACACCTGTTTACTTTGGCTTCCAAGAGCTAGCGGTTGCCCTTGCTGATTGGAACTGGTTCCTCATCCAGTTCTCTTTTTTATAAGCCATATCCTGACTATTTCTCCCTTTTATACTTGCTCTTACAAATCTCTCTTCATTCAGAGGACTTTATTAACTCTTCCTCTCTCTCTGGATTTTCCTCCAAAAGTCTGCCAAACTATTCTTGGGCATGGATTCATTATTGATCATATCACATTCCAAGTAGAGGGAATACAGCAGTAAACAAGACAAACAAATCTCCTGTACTCATGTACCTTATTTACTAGAAGGGATGATGGATAGAAAACCATAGAACACATAAACAAGGAGATACTTCCAAATAGTGATAACTACTATGGCCAAAACAAAGCCATAGGGTGTGATAAAAAGTGGTTAGTAGAAGGAAGAGGCATTTTATACTGAGTGGGCAGGGAAGACTTCTCCAAATTTTGACTGATAAGAAGGAGCCCAACATGAATGAATTTTTTATAGGATAGGACAAATATTACTTGGTAAAATTCAGGTAATAGGTAAATACAATTTCACAAATGGCAGTAAGGTGTGTCATTCTCAGAAGTCAATTTGTAAAATGACATGAGACACATTTGTTATATGAAGGACATGAGAACAGAGGGGAATCAAGCCGTCAAAATACTTTTCTTTACCTCAAGAAACATGTAACTGCATCCTAGGAAGTTGTAATCTTCAGCTTTTTATAGCATAGAGATTAAGGGAATGGACTCTGGAAGTAGAATACATGGAATCAAATCCCAGGTCTGCTATTTACTAGCTGTGGGACCTTAGGCAAGTTATATGAGGCAACTTCTTTGTGCCTCATTTTCCTCATCTATATAATAGTTATAATATCACCTACCTCAAAAGCTTGTCATGAGAATTAAACAATATATGTAAAACACTCATAACAAATCACATAATGTGTGCTATATGAGTATTACCATCATATTGCCAAGTGCATCCCTTTATGAATACCCATGCACACAGCAGCATCAGGCATTCTCCCAGACCACTCCTCAGGACAATCCGTGCAGAGACCCCTGTGCAAATTGAGGGATCTAGATCCCAGCAGGAAATGAATCCAAGCCTAAGCTTGAAGAGATTTTTTTAAGCCATACATAGAGACTCTGTTCATATAAAAATATAGAGGCTTCTGCTTCCTTTAGAACCCTCTCAAGCCACATGATGTTCCTCTACTGTGACACTCACATTCAGTTTATAGAAGTCACAAAAGGAGCCTGAGCATTCCCAGGACTTTTTCCAAGTCTCTTGGCTATCACCACTACCTGAAGTTCAGAGTTGTTAGTCACCAGATATTAGTTCTTGTCAAGGAAAAATGCAGCTCTTCTGGAGTCACCGTTCATCTGATTCCTGTATGAGCTGTAAGTGTGCCCAAGGCTCTGCATCTAACACATTGCCTAGCATATTAAAGGTGCCCAACAAATGTTTGCAGAATAAATGAATTGTGGCTCTTTCATTATGCTTATGCTTCAGGTGGACAATAATATACTCCTTGTAATTAATACAAGCATGTACTTTCCCCTCTCACCATTAGGAAGGAAACTAAATAAACGGAGCATTATAAAACAATCAGTTGGCAACACAGAATAAAAGCAAATGTGAAAGCAGTCATTAGTTTTTAGGATGGACATCCATCCAGCAAGCCCTCAACGTCTTGCTACTCTGATTTCATCTCAACCCTCCTGAGGGGCAATGATGATATTCAGAGCTGTTTGTGGACAATTTCCACTCAAATTCTCTATAGAATTGTATTGCTGCCAGCACCACAGCGAGCTCCCTACAGCTGCCCTGTTCTAGGAGCGGCCTCAGTTTTCTCAGCACCACGGAGAGCTCCCCTGCTGCACAGCACGTGTGCAGGACTTCCCATCTTTCACAATCAATGACAACTCCACTTGGAATAGCGGACCGATGAACCCCAGTAAAACCACCTCCACTGCAATTCAAATATCAGAACAGGGCAAAAGGTGATCCTGGTAAAATGCTCCCCAAAGTCCAAAAAATATCCAAAGAATCTGTTATCCAGCAGTAGGGATAGAAAGAGTGGGTCTGAAGACAGCTGACTAATGATTGCAGCTACTTTTATGCCAGATCGGCATTTTTATTTCCCTTTCCCCCCAAGAAGTTAAATACCCAAGGTGAATTCAAAAACCGCAGTCCAACCTGTGATCAGATCAACGTGGCTGCACAGACAAAACTGATCTCATCTGAATGGTGACTTTATCCACTTTGGAGAGCAGAACTCATTACAATAATAAGGAGCGACAGAAATGGGAGGAAGAGCAATCACAGCAAAGCCAGGAAAGAATTCACTTTACTATCATTTTGGAGGATTAATTCTACGCTTCCCTCCTATAAATGTCATTTTTCACTTCAGCAGGAGGTCCAGGGTCTGAAATTATTCTAGCCGACTTGCAGAACGCATCACTTTGCACCTGATTTGCAATCCATTTCTGCTTCCTCCTACCAAGCTCAATGGTATTTGTTTAATGGTCACCTGGCCCTCTGCATGCTCCACTGTGCTGGCATAGAAAGGTGTACACACACTGGAGATCAGGGATACAGGGTATTCAGGAAGGTCTGAGAGTATGTAGGTAAGGAAAACAAGGTGTAAGCTTACAAGCATAAAAGAGGTGTCCACACTCTCACAAACCAGGTTGTATGGTTGGAAGGGGAAATGAAGAGGGAAGGAAAAATGTTGAAGCAGCTGTGTGTGATTGAGAAAATGTATTATTTCTTGACCTGCCCCCCCACCAGGTCCCTTACCTATTACCCAATTTAAATGGGATGATTGTATAATTACCTAGATTCTCCTCATTGGAGACACTAAGTATTTCCAGTCTCATCTCAGCAGCCCCCGAAATGATAGCCACCCTGGATTAATTGCCTTTCCTCAGACTTGCTACACACTTTTTTACACCTCTAGGTTTTTACTCATGCTGTTCCCTTATCCCAAAATTCCCTCCTAACTATTTCCTCCTCTCCACCTCCCCACCCAATTAAAATTATATTCACGCTTCAAGGCCCAGGTTAAAGGCCAGCTCCTCCATGACCCTGCCCCTAAATCTCCTCCATAATAATTCACGTCTTTCTCTTTGTCCTCACAACAGGCTATTTTTAACTCATATTAGAGTTGTTTTCATGTTTCTCTCTCCCTCTAGATTATAAACTTCCTTGAAAGCAACAGTCTTTTTAATCTTTATATTCTTGAAAGAACATTGCACCATTCCTAGGTCATCATAGACACATTTCAAAATACATTTTTGAGTAAATGAAGGAACAAAATTTAGCAATATAAAGCACAAGCCAGAATATTTTCCTCTATCACCTTTTGCCTCAAATCTTATACTATAAATAACTTGGAAATGGCCAAATTTTTCCAGATCCTGATTTTCTCCTACCAGTTTAGCAACTGAGAAAGAGAAGAAGTCTCTTGTGTCCCTGGCTAGGGCTAGATCCATAGTCCCCAGCAATAAACAGAAGAGAGCCTTTGACTTAAGAGCACACATCATTGACTCTTATGTATGCCACTAGCAACATCTCTTCAACTGGTGGTCAAATTCTGGACACTACTCATAGCCTCGTCATGCTTAAAATTTCCTGTCCTAGTACACAAATCTGAACTTGACTTCTAGCCTTTTAAGATTTATATCATATCTCTGTAATTTTATAAGTCCTAGCTTTCTCTCCAAAATTCATACTCTTACCTAGTAATTCTTTACCACCCCACTGCACCTCAGATCCTGGATCTTTAAAGCACTTCTGTACCTGGTACTAATGCATTATCCCAGAGTAACTGTATGTGTGAGTTTGAATGTGAATATGACCAGACACTATAGCATGTATGTATAAAGTTGTTTGGACTCTGCATCACCCTGTGTTCCATTATACAAAGGTTGGTGCACACTCCCATTAAGAACAGAGCACTCTTCACAGGAAGAACATTGATAAACTCAATGTCAGTGAAATGCCTCCATTGTCTTCTTCATAACTATTCCATCTAAGAGCAATTTTCAGTCCCCAGCACATCCTCCACATTCACTACTCTTAGGATGGAGTCTGACCAATGGGAAAAGAGAGTGAAGGCTGCTGAATCTCAGGTGGAGCCCGCCTTTTCACTGGCATCATCTGGGAAAGACTGCAGCTGGCGTTTATTTTCCAGCGTCCCAGCTTTCCCATTCCATGCATCTCCCATCACTGGCTTCTTCATGCACCACCCCCACATCTTGCTCATTTCCTTTCAGATTTCTTGGCTGAATCTTATGGATGGATTATGACCTTCCCATCTTGCTCAGTCCACTGGAGTCTGTGTCCTTTGATTTTCATTGATTTGCTTCCTGAGTCTTGAGCTGTCAGTGGGCTTTATCTGCTGGAATAACCCAAGAATCTTACTTTTCCTGCCACCCACATCCCCTGACAAGAAGAACAATATAGAACACCTGAGAAGGAAGAGATAGGAAAAGCAACACTATGCTCTAGTGGAGGGGACAGTCTTGCATCCTGAATGATCCTTGAGTCTCATTGTAATCGCTTTGAGGGCTTAGTGGCTAATTTCCACTGTTCTGGGATCACTTCTCATTTTTTAAACTAGTACCTGCTATTTCTGCCAGAATCAAAGGAGTTAAAGTCAACATGTAAAAGAAGAAGCATTATACTGAGTTTGAACTTATTTCTACTTCTTCAAGCTCTGTGACTTACCAATCTTGAACTTCAGTTTCCTCATCTATAAAATGGAGATCTCACTTAACTCAGGACTGCAATGACTAAACCAAATGGCGTAAGTGATGGTGCCTAGGACACTGGGCACATATGAGAAACAGTTTGTTCCTGTGCCCTGTGGGGCAGGCCTTGAGGACTTCCATGGTTAGTGTGGACTTGTGGCAGCTGGGGGCAGCAGAGGGCCACTGGGGTAGAGGAAAGCAAGGGTAGAAGGCCCTGAATCTTTGGTCCTAGGAGAAGGGTTCCAAGAGCAGGCATCTCAAGGCAGGACAGGTCCTCCAACAGGAACAATAGAAGATGGAGTTCATAGGCACACAGAGGTAAATATGTAGTGAGGGTCATGAGGTCTAGATGTCAGAGAACTAGCATCACAGAGCCAGCCATGCCAGCTGGAGAGACTGGGGTTGCCACATAGAGAGGCCAACAACCAGCCATTACAGAGATTTCCTCCTTCAGTGGCTTCCAGCTACTACACCATGGGAAACAGGTTTTCCTCCATCTCAACACAGGCAGCCCACATAAGCAAAACTATTTTGCTGGGAAAAGTTTTTTTCTTAATGTATAATTCACATCCTGAGCACAACTATAAAGATTTAAGAGTTTCTCTTGGAGAGGGGCCCCTGGGTGGCTCAGTCAGTTTAAGCATCAGACTTCAGCTCAGGTCATGATCTTGAGGTTTATGAGTTTGAGCCCCGCATGAGTCTCTGTGCTGACGGCTTGGAGCCTGGAGCCTGCTTTGGATTCTCTGTCCCCCCCCCCTCTCTCTCTGCCCCTCCCCCACTTGCACTCTGTCTCCCTCTCTCTCTCTCAAAAATAAACAAATGTTAAAAAAAATTTTTTTTAAAGAGTTTCTCCTGGCCAGATAATGTCCCTGCCTTGAGGCACTTGCTAAAAAGCTCATCCTCGCAGCCTCCATGTCTCATATTCTCCACCTACAAAAGTAACTCTCAAATGGGCTGCCTAAGGTACCTGGGGTAGGTATCAAACAGCCACCCTTGGAAACAATGGAGGTACCTGAACCTGAATTTTGTCATATGTACAAAGGACTGGGCCTTTTTCTGTATTTAAAACCTTGAAGGTTCAGAAGCTGGGAGCTTCAGCTTTCCCTTCATTCGTCTTGTGCTAAGAGTGGCTGCTCCACACTGAGTGACCTCTTGTGGTGATGATATCACTTTACTGCTAGGGACCCTGAATGGGGCATCAGAGTAGTTCAACTGTCCCCAACACTGGCTCCTGGGGCTTTGGGGGCATTCAGACCTTGAAGATGTGTACACCACACATGGGTCTTGGCCCCCAAAACCACCACTGGCTGCACATTGGAATCATCTGGGAAGACTTTAGGCTTCCATAACCAGGAATTTTTTTTATGTTTGTTTATTTTTCAGAGAGAGAGCACAACCAGGAGAGGGGTGGAGATAGAGGGAGACCGAAGATCAGAAGTGGGATCTGTGCTGACAGCAGGGAGCATGATGCAGGGCTCAAACTCACCAATTATGAGATCATGACCTGAGCCGAGGTCGGATGCTCAATCTACGGAGCCACCCAGACACCCCATGAATAAATTGATCTAAGGCACTCTCTGCCCTGGGAAAGAGAACAAGGAGATGAGGTGGTCACACAGTTTTGAGGGCAGAGCCAATGTCACCTTCCCCTTTGACTCTCCAGTGCCTCTTACAGTGTCTGATACATAGTAGGGAATCAACAATATCTGATGGATGAATGAATATCACTAGTCCTCCATGGGCTTCAGTCAGGAGGCAAATGACATATATAACCCCACAGAAAATACACATAAACAATGTGCACATGCTTCTTACCCATTCTATAAAGCTGGCTTTATTTTTATTGGATGAAGTGAAGTGGGTGCTGTTCATTTTTCACATCAAGCATTTTCAGGGCAATCACTAAGTAGTTTAGGAGAAACTGGGGAGTTCTCATCTTTGTGTACCTGCTTCATCCCAATCCCTCTCCTAGGTCCAGGAAAGCTTTCTTTGTGGGTGAATTTCTAGCAGCACCAGACAAACCCTATGTTCTTGTTTCCAGAAATTCTACTGGACAATTCAGTTCTTCCTCAGTCCCCTGACACGCCCCTGGGCTTGCTGCCCCAGCTGGAACTATACTGGAACCATTTCCCCACTTCTCTTGACACACTCCCCTAAGCCCCCACAGCACTGACCCACTTCTGCCGTCTGCACCATGGTGTAGGTCTCTGGCTGAATTAGGCATGGGGGGAGGGGGGCACCAGACAGCTATTTGGAATCTTAATGAGACCAAGTGCATTTCATTATGTTGTCATTTCATATTTCACCGCCTTGACGGAGAAGGCACAAGAGACCCCAGAGGGCCTTTCTGCTTTGCAGACACGGTGGAGAGGGGAGAGGGAAGAGGGAAGTGGTTAATAGACAGGACACCATGCCTCCTCCGTCAGCCTCCCTGCTCGCACTAAAATCAAAGTAGGAGAAGACAAGTCCTTTCTTTTGAGACTAACCATGAGAGCCAGATTCAGGAGGCTGATAAAGAACCTTTCTCCAAGTTAAAGACAGCCTCATATCAAAACAGGGCAGGAAGGGAGGAGCCACCTCAGTGCCAAGCTCTCACGTGTTCTCAAATACAAACAGAGCTGGCCTCAGGGCATCATAGAAATTGCTATTATAAATTCAGATGGTACACCAGGGGGTGCCTCATTTTCTATTATTGTGGTTGGTCTCGTGAGCCACTCCAGCAATAGGATCTCAAAAGTGCAAGTGCTACCCCCAGGGGCACCGTTAGAAACAAATTATTTTAAAGCACCGCAATAAAGCATGAACTCAAACAACTTCATTGAAATAAAGATTAATATGGAACATGTGTTATTCAGCCTCCTCCCACCCAAACACCCCACAACCCATACCTTTTTCCCCCACGCAAATACCTGGTGGTCCACTGCCCTGCCTACAGCCCAGTGCTTGATAAGGTATAGGACACAGAACTCAGGAAACCCTTAGGAGAAGAGGACATAGAAAGGCCAGGCAGTGTTCGATATAACATGAAGAAGCCGAGAGGCCACTCTATTGAGATTCCATGCCCGTTAGCAGTGACAGGAGGCTTGGATGGGAGTCCTGGGTTCTGGCCCAGGTTCAGCCACTAACTAGAGGCATTAACCTGAGCACATCATTTAACCTCTCAGAACCTCAATTATGTTTTCTAGAGAAGAAAGCTAAACATACTTTCTATTATTCCTGCTTCACAAGGTTACAGTGGCAATGAAACAAGGTAAGCTGGGTTGAATTAAACGTCATGAAAACTAAAATGCACCATCCCAACCTAAGGTACATCTGCCCTTCTGCAGGGTGTGGCCCATTAGAAAAGGCCTCATTTCTTTCTGGCCACTAAGCCATAGGAAAGTGAATGAGCCCACCAGCAGCCAAAGCAAGCCCTTCCTCTCAGCTCACCAGAGCTGGGGACTCGTGGGAAGGAAGGAGGGGCTCATGCTATGCAGGGCAGCCAGGGCTTGGAGAGGCGCTGACCAACTGGGACACTCTAGGCTTTTCTATGAAGGCCCAGAAGATTCAGGCAATACAGAGGTGGGCCAGTAAAAAAGAAAACCCACTGACCTACTGAAAAAGGCTTAGAAGAAGAGATATGTTCCAAGAAGGCAGAAATAAGTAATGAAAATAATCTTGCTGAAATTCATAACCTTCCATCAGAGAGCACTGAGCTTTTATAGTCTCTAATCACCATGGAGAGTAAGGGTAAGAGACAGTCTTCCTTCTGTAGACAGATGGGGCATAGAGAGTTTATCTAAGTCAGGGGGCAAAACCAAGGCTAGAAGACCCAGATCCTGGACTCAGGGCCTGAAATCAGGGAAGATCTACAGTCCAGGCAGATTGAGCCAAATTAAGATAAAATAAGCAGATTATAAAGCAGTAGCATTGGCTTCCACTGGCTTCCACGATGGTCTCAGCAGGCATCTGTGACTGATCAGAGCAAGCCTGGGCTTCTGGGTTTGGGAAGCGAATCTGGTGATATAAGGAACCAGTGGACTAGAGGTACAGGTGGGACTACAGGTATCTAGAGGAAGGATGAGGGAAGGTCAGGGGACATCAAGGAGTTTTGCTTACCAGAAGCTCAGACAGGACAAAGAGATTGCCAGTAGAAAGGCTGTTTTGTGAAATGCTGAGCTCCCTGTCCATGGCAGTATTCAAGTAACATCTGAATAAAGGAGATTTCTACATCAAGGCAGCAGTTACCCTACATGAAAACTTAAGATCCCATGATTCCATTACTTTTCGCCGCCTCCTAACTAACCTAACTTCACACATACACACATACACTATTACCCTCAACTACCCATGTCACCAAATTAGCAAGAGAAATTGTTGGATAGCAGAGGGAAAGTATACAAGTCCAGTAAAATTCAAGGTCATATCCTCTCAAACAAAAGCTCTATTATCTGCCATGTTCAAAAGGTGGACCCAGAGATCTGTTTCTCTCAGTTATAACCAACTGAGTGTTACTGCAGTGTTCTTATGCCCTCACTGGGGATCAGTATGTTCCCCCAGGTCAGCATCTTAACCACAGGGAATGAATCCTGATCAGTTCAAGACAACATCATAATTCCACCCCCTTTACTAGTAACTGGTTTTAAAAATGGCATTGATGCCATTTCGACCAATGAGACCTAATGGGAAAACCCAGGCTTCTGGGAAATTTTTCTCTCTCCAAAATAAGCCTAAGACTATTTGCATGTGACACCATCTTGGGACCATCTTGAGACCACAAAGAGAGGCCAAACTAACAAAATCAGCAAAGACACAAAGGATGGCAGAATGTGAGGAGAGAAAGAATCTGGAGACATGTTTGGGACACAGAGTTAACCAACCCTAGAATGCTTACACCTAGACTCCTTGTTCTTAGAAATGACATAATATTCTCCTTATTATTAAAACCACTTTGAGCCTTATTACCTGCAATTAAAAGTATTCTAATGGATAGACACAGCATATCGCTCTCACCTCTAGGGCCTTCACATGTATGCTCTTTTCCTTCCATCTGGGCCCTCTTTTCTCCCTGGCCTTCCTCATCACTGGGGTTTCAATGTAGACATCATTTGCTCCAGGAAGCCATCCCTGACCCTCTCCTATCTGCTTCCCCTGCATTCCTTACTTCCCTTCTCGCAGCACTTATCCCACTCTTCTGCCCTGTCCTCCACCAGGCTAGAAGTTCCATGAAAACTGGGACAGTTAACATATTGTTTGTTCACTGTTACAGTGCAAGTCTAGCACCTAATAGGCACTCAAACATTTTATCCATTCAACAGATAAAAGGAATAGTTGATACTTATTAAGCACTTTACATGAACCAAGTTCTATTCTAAGCACTCTAATCCTCACACCAACCAATGAAGTCGGCCCCATTTTTCATGTGAGAAAAAAAGCACAGAGAGGTTGAGTCACTTGTCCAGGGTCACACAGCTAGAGATTGGCTAAGCCAGGATTTTAGTGCAGGTGGTTTCTCTCCTCTACACAATACAAAACCATTGTTGAGCACCTACTGTATGCAAGGGATGGTTCTAGATTCTGAACATACAGTAAGACAAAGTTCCTGCCTTTGGGGAGCTTACATTTTAATGGGAAGAGACAGATAATAAATAACAAATACAGAAATATAATGAATTAATTAGTGAATGAGAGAGGAGAGATACAGGGTGTAAAGCAAAGCGATGTAGAATACATACTGGTCTTGAAATCCCAATACTGAGATTTAAACCCCATGTCTTCATTTATCAATGGTATGGCCTTGGCCAGTTATTAACCCCTTCTGAACCTCAATTTCATCATCATGCAGAAATGGACTGATGTGGGAATAAAATGAGAAAAACTTGTAAAATGGCCTTTCACCCTATCTGCCTTATAACAGGAGCTTAATAACGGTTACTTGAATCTAGATCCTACAAAGTATGAGTCCCATGAAATGAAAGGAGTCTTAGAACTGGAGAATGGTTGAAAGAATCCATAGAAAATCTGATAGCTAACTTAGGAAAGAGTAATTTATCTTCTGAGTCTAGAAGGATTGCAGAGCCAGGCCAACTCCTGATACCCACTTTCCCCCAAGTTATCATCTACATCTGCTGGAGACAAAATAGGGATCATCAAGTCTGGGGACCAAGTTATTAATTTCTGCTACTAACTCACCATTCATGATATATGAGAGGCTGCCCATGTGTTTGCATTAATAAAGCCCTATCTGGCCTGTTAAAGTCTCAATAATTGTCCAGGAGACCAGGAGGAGACCATCATCAGTAGAACAGATCCTAAAGGTGGATGGTGACAGAAAAATGAACCCCAAAGTCCTAATTATTGATGGATTCTTTTTTTATATAATTGCATTGAATTAATTAATGCATATTAACTAACCTATTAGAAACCATTCATTATTTCAGAATGGATAAATGGTAATATATTTAACTGGTATTATTTTGAAAACTGTAATCCCCCTCAACTATCTTTTTTACTGCTCCAAAGCAAGGAAAAACCAAACATTTACATGAAGCAGGGGAGAGCTGACCCCACCTAACATCCACGAAAAAGCAGTCTTAACCATCAGACTAACACCCTGGCCAGGCTAAGAGAAGTGCAGGATTCTGCAAAAGATGGCTTTCAAACAAGTGAGACTGCTCCCTGGCTACCATGTCACTTAAAACATAAGCTCCAAGATTACGGGAGAAAATCCTCTGCCTTGTTTTGTAGGGAGTGCTACATGTTCCTTATAGAACCAGAAGTTTTATATCTAAAAGAGCAGGCTCTCCTTCAAATTACTCACCTTTGAAATCCACACACTTAAACCAATGATTCGCCATGACTTAAAACATTCAAGGAACGCTGCTTTTGGATATAACATTAAGTCAGATTGATCCACTCAAGGAAACCAAATTTATTACTCTATAGTCACATGGATCTGTTGGCTTTCCCAAAATATATTAGCCAGTTTAATAATGGAGATACCTAGGCTTGGCTCTAAATGACTTCTGGCTGTTTCCAAAAATAAAATCTATCCTCTTCAAGAAAAATATTTAGGCCATGGAGAATGTTCAAAGCAATGTGCTACAACATATTTTTAAGCAGCCTAAATGACTGTGTAAAGATTACTGCCTCAGTTCAGTGAATAAACATGCATATGTCCGTGTATGTGCTTACATCCATGTTTGCAGATGCATAAAAAATTACCAGGAAGGGGGCGCCTGGGTGGCTTAGTTCATTGAGTGTCCGACATCAGTTCAGGTGATGATCTCATGGTTCATGAGTTCAAGCCCCGCATCGGGCTCTGTGCTGACAGCTCAGAGTCTGGAGCCTGCTTCAGATTCTGAGTCTCCCTCTCTCTCTGCCCCTCCCCCTCTCACATTCTGTCTGTCTCTCTCTCTCAAAATAACAAACTTTATAAAAACAAACATTATAAAATAAACATTAAAAAATAAACAAACATTTTTAAAAACCTTAAAAAAAATTACCAGGAAAATACACTTTACTTTTGACAGGGGTCTTCTCTGGGTGCTAAGATTATGGACAATTTATTTTTGTGTGTGTTCTTGTACTTTCCAAACTTGCTGTAGCAAACCTATATAACTTTTGCATTCAGGGAAAAAGAAGCACAATGAATATTTTATATTTTTAATGTGCCACAGACCCTGAAGGCAACTTCAGATCAGAAGTTACAACAATGCTTGGCCCAGGAAAGCGTCAATGGATTAAATGCACTGCCTTTCAAGCTACAACTTTTGAAGGGCACAACCCTCATTTAGATGTACAACTTCTATTATGTTTGTTTTTTTAAAAAAAAATCACTCTCTATTAACTTAGGGCCACACTGTAGAATGTCATTCCATCCATGCCAGTGGTGACTAAGCATTGTAATGAAGACCTTCCAGAACGTGCAGTCACTAACCCCTGTGGACAGAGCCCAAGACAGGCCTGCATTGTGCCAAACGCTATTCTGCTACATAGGGTCATGGTCCCGAGCAAGGCCCCAGTGAATTTCCTTTGAAAACTACAGCGCCAATTCAAGAAACCTTTCGAAAGGAGAAGAAAAGGCATGACCCCATCTGAAATGTAATTTCTTATGTTCTCTATCACAAGATATCCAAGGGTATTGGCAAGAGGCAACAATTACAATAGCTGTAATGACAGGGTAATCCCAGATGTTTCAGGTACTGTAAGCAAATAGGAACTTCTGTCCCTTTTTCAGGGACCAGGTGGCCCCAGGCCTAAATTTCTTTATGATGTCACAGTTGATACTTACTAGTAAATGGGATGAGAGAGGAAGTGCAGTGAGGTAGGGTCTGATTTTACTGCACTGGCCACAAAGTGGTAAGGTTCTTGCAATAAAGAAAACGGACCACTTAGATTCCTGGGACTCTTCAAATTTCCAGAAAATCACTTTTTCTTACAGGAAACAAATTTTCTCTCTCCTGATACATTTGCCCATTTCATGACACCATCTCCAATCTTCCTGATGGGATTCTGCCTTGATTCTTGGTGTGGAATCACCAGGAATACTCAACAACATCAACAACAATATTGTGCATGATGGTAAAATTTTTTTTAAAAAAGCAGGGGAACAGAGAAAACAAAAGGATCAGGAGTCGTAGAATGACTGAAATGTTTTCAGCAAACTGGAATTTAGGGGTGCCTTTCTCCTGTACGATGTGGCCTAACAACAGCTCAGATTAGCGGGACAGCTGGCAGGGGGGAGCCTAGATTAGAGAGAACAATAACGATTGCCATAGCTGTCAGCTTCTTATTTTTCATCTTTAAAAACTTCATAAAATCCTGAGATTGCACAGAAAGCTAGAAGGGCAGGGGGTTGGCCAGGAAGAAGAGCTGTAAGAAACACCTGGCCTCACCATATCTCTTACACTTTAGATGATAAGGTGAACCCTGAAAGATGATGTTCAGTTTTGCTGTATATAAACTATACCCCAATAACATGGCTTTTAAAAACAAGAGACACAAATGCAGAAAGTGTGGAAATTCTCCTATAGAATCTGACCCTCCCCCCCAACCCCATATAACTAACTCTTGGTAATAAAGAGGAAAGTCCATGAGATCTCCCACTCTGGGCTGAGTGTCATAGAATAATCTAGGAGTGCTCCCTCTTCCCAGATGGCCTAGATATCAAGATACTTCGATGGAGTCTTGAATCCACTAAATGTCTTCCATAGTAATAAAATTCTTCCTACTGTGAAACATCTTTAAACTTCTCTGTACCTCTTAAAAACAGACTCCTGAAAGGTACAACTGTGCATCTGTAATGATGTAAGAGAGAAATACTTTCCTTGCCAAAAAGCTAATCAGTCAATCAACACCTAGCCTTTTAGAAAGAATTCATCCACATTTCACTGGGCTCCCTGTCTATCTAAAAAGAAGGAAAGCTTCATGGGATATGCCTGGCAATAGTTCAGCAGATGGCAGAACTTTAAATATGGAAAAAAATCACCCAACCAACCATTTTTGAGCATATGTTCTTTTGAGACACAGGACTAGACTCAGGAGGAGACCAAGTGTAAAAGAGTTTCTTTCTGCCTTTAGTAATTTCTGATCATCATTGGAGACATCACCTACTTGTTAAACATGGAGTATTTCAAAAAATGTTAAGCTATTAAATTATATACAAAGTGAAATACAACAGTTTATAACCATCACTTTCACATACATTAGTCAAACTCTTCCTATATAGCTATGAAGTTTATGTTAATCACCCTGCCTCATAATTAAGTAACATAAAACAACAACATAAGTGTCTTTCTACAGGATATGAAGATTGACAAATGTATAATATGGGTAATAGATGCCATGGGTCTGGTTTCACAAAGGAAAGGGAACATGAGACTAAAGCTTTATGAATATAAAATATTTGAGTGTAAGAAAAGAGAAATAAGGACATTTAAGGTAGAAAGAGTGGGATGAGCCCAGGCATGGCTGCATAATGACTGCCAGAGAATCAACCACTGGACTACAGAATACCTTGGCCCTGGACAGAATGCAAGGTTTATGGCCATTTAAATCCCATATGATGACTCAGAATGAATGCCTGTCCAATTTGGGTGGGAGAAGGGCCCTAGGTAGGAGTTCCTTGGCAAACCAATTCTCTGATCTTATCTAGAAATATATGACAATCCCATACATTACAACATAGAAAAATAATCAAAAAGAGAAGGGGGTGGTGTCTTAGTCCATTCAGGCTGCTATTAGAGAATACCATTGCCTGGCTGGCTTACACAACTTTTATTTCTCATATTTATTTCTCAAATGTTTATTTCTTTAAAAAAATTTTTAATGTTTATTTATTTTTGAAAGAAAAACAGAGTACATACAGGAGAGGAGAAGAGAGAGAGGGAGACACAGAATCTAAAGCAGGCTCCAGCCTGTGAGCTGTCAGCACAAAGCCCATCACAGGGCTCGAACTCACAGACTGTGAGATCGTGACCTGAATCAAAGTTGGACCTTAACCACTGAGCCGCCCAGACACCCCTAAAATGTTTATTTCTTAGTTCTGGAGACTGGGAAGTCCAAGATCAAGGTGTCAGCATATTCAGTTTCTGGTGAGTCCTTGATTCCTGGTTTACACAATTATCTTCTCTTTGTATCCTCACATGGCCAAAAGAGAGGGAGAGACAAGAGACAGCTCTCATGTCTCTTTGTAAGGATACTAATCCCATTCATGTGGGTTCCACCCTCATGAACTAATCACTTCCCAAAGGCCCTACCTCCAAATACCATCACTTTGGGGGTTAGGATTTCAACATAGGAATTTGGATAGGGGAACACACACTCTGCCTAAAACAAGTGGATATCAAAAGGGGTTGTGCTAAGATGTTTGGAGAGAGACTTCTAGGTGTCAGGGTTCTGAGTCATCTCTACACATCCAGCATCACTGGCTAGCTTAAGCGCTCTTAACCATCCTTTTCTTCTTTCCTCTGCTAAAGAAAAGAAAAAGAAAGAAAATTTTAAGGTGGTATGGGATGTCGCATTGTTTAATTATCATTCAGATAATTCTCCAAAAATCTTTCACGGAAAATACTACTATAGTATAAAATTTGTCATTACCAAAATCTAGAATAGTCTTGGGTTCCTGTGGTAAAGAATTTATACAGCTTCTTCTCTGAGTTTTTCAAACAGGTGGGTAGACCCAGTTGGCAAGCAAAGAAAAAAAAATGGCTTAAAATAAATTGTAATGTTTTACTCTAATATATCAGTCACTGAATTCAAGTTTTATCTAAACTGCATTAACCACAATGTGAGTGTCCCTGTCTGACGTTAAATTCTAAGACAGTTGCTTCAGAGCTGGGTGCTGTTCCCTTCTCCATGGTCTGACCCAATGACCAGGCATTTATAAGTGTTCTTTCTGTAACCAAACAGCACGTATTCTGTATTTTTTGCTGCTTAGGCTGTACCACAGAGGCAGCTGGAAAATGCCTCAGCAGCACGGCTTTTTGCTTTTCCCTGGAGTGGTTAAGCCTTAAGCAAGTGTCTTATCCAGATGTATCTTTCCCCTCCAGATTGGGTCTTATCACCAGCTCAGTCACCCTCTTAACCCACTTCTGAGAAATGAAGACTGGGGGCCAGAAGGTATGATTGAGTAGCGCCCACTCAGACTCCTGGACGAGCACATCTTATTCTGCAGTCACATTTTCTGAGAGGTTGAACAAGTAGATGTTCCAAACTGAGTGATCCCATTATGGAAACTTCAAAGGAATAAAATGAACATCACAGTTCCTTATGTGGGACAATATTCCAAAGTTCAAAATATTATTCCATCTGGAAGACTAGATAGGACTTGTCGGTACCATTTGCGTGTATGTGAACAGACTTAAAAGAAAGGCAGCATTATGACTGGTGGCCTCTACCTATGATCCTGTCTACTACAATATAAGCTGTTTTCTTCCGGGAGAGATACTACTGTACTACAGGCGATGCACACCACGTAATTCCAAGTAACTCAACTGCTCAGCCTTCCCCCCTTTCAGAGATCACCACAAGAGCCCTCAAAGCCAAATGAATCACACTACTTTCCGAACCAGAGGACCACTGGGTTGCTTTTACGTCGCCTGTATGAGAGTCCTCATATTTTGAAAGTTTGAATGTTACAGAAAGCAACATTGGTCTAGAAATGAAGATCCTCATCCCTAAGAAAGTGAGTTCTAGTGACCTATTTCAGTAGGAAGAATGGTGAGGATTAAATGCTTAATATTTATCGAGTACCTGCAGTGATCTATGTCCTGCTCAGAACATAGCAGAGGAGGCATAACTTCTCTTTCAATCAGGTTAATGAGGAATTGATTTTTGAAGCTTTTTAAAAACACAAAGTACGATAGCAATGTTAAACACCAATCATATTGGGAGTGGTGCTCACCTAGCTGACTGCCTAATATGGAAGGGGAAATGTGGGCAATCGATAGCAGATCTATAACTCTTTCCCAGGGTGGTCTTAGAGTGCTTTCACCCTCAGCAGCAAGTGCAAAAACACAGCCTTCTTTGCTTTAATCTGTGTTGGGAATCAGAAGCGGACTCAACTTCTCCCTATAAGTAAATGAGTGCCCTTTGTGATCAGGAGATGTGGCACAAACAAAATTTAGAAAGGAAGACTTAGCCCAGGAACAAGCAAAGACTGTTAGAGCCTTTTGCAAAATGTATGTCATGGTTTCTCAAGACAACTGAGCCACCTGGTGTTAGAAAGTTAACAGCTAAAGCTCCTCTCTTGTTGCCATCCTTGGAGGACAGATAAAGCTTTCCCTAAATGGCCTTAGGACAGTGTTAGCCAACATCCTCTGTAGTGAAGGTGAACTCAGCATGAAGCTTCTTAACTACAAACATTTTCAACACTAGCCTGGGAACACGCAGGAGCATATCCTGCATTGGTCGGATCTGGACTGTGCAGATAAATTTAAATCTATTGAGACCTGGGTGAGAAATCCACACTGGCAACAAAAACAAAAATAATGGTAGCTACCATTTATCGAGTATTTAGTATGTGCCAGGCCCTGTGTCAGAAAGATACCTTAACTATAGTATCTCATTTAATCTTTACATCAACCCCATGGACTAGATATTACGATCACCATCATAGAGATGAGAAATCAAAGGTCATGGAGAAGTGAGTTGCCCAGCTGATGAATGGTAGCATTGGCATTCTATCCCCGAGTGCCAGGCTGCAGGTCCTGTCCCCTTGACCACCCTACTATCTGCCTTATAACAATTATAGCTACCATCTACTGGACACTTTGTTACATGCCATGCTTAACAATGGGCAGATTATGTAGCCATCTCATAATATAGGCAATCAAGGTGAGTAATTTAGCAACTCTTTAGTCCACTGAGGACTGACCTCCTCTACCATGCCAAGATGTTTTCTAAGTGGGAAGGAAACAAAGGTCACTGCCCTCAAGAAGGTCATCAATCTTCCAGCTGACCCAGAAGTAGATCCTGAGATAGCATCAGGGTGGCTTTCCCTACTGGAACAATAATACAGCCAGAACACAGGAAATATATAAATAAAGAGGCCTGCCTGCCTTCATTAAAAAGTCTGAATTTTAAAACATTTTTAATAAATTCACGCTTTCCACTAGAAAAAATATATATATAACCAGACTTAAGGTAACAAAGTATTGCCAAGAAAAAATCCTGAATAGCTAAGAAAAATTCTGTTTATCATTCCTTTCACTTTTCACAAATTACAAGTGCTGCTACAGGGCCCGTAAATAGTTTATTCTCTCAAGATGAAAGAGTCCCTCTGAAATCCAACTGCCGCCTGACTTATGACAAATTCCAAAATAGTGGTCCCCAGTAGGATTTCTATTAATGAACATATATTTTCTCATATTGACTTTTTAAAATAGCTCTTTCCTAAGGAATGCAAATGGCTTTCGTCCATCATCTCATTTACTTTTATATACTAAAGTAGGATAAACTGTGATCCATAGATGAAGTTACATCTCCCAAGTCACACATGGAAATGAAAATAGAATCCAGATCCTGCTGTGCTGAAACTTCTGGTCCAGCCCATGTTTGCTCTTCACGTGCCTCCCACCCACCCTATATAAGTAACGATATCACATTTAATGATAACAGAAGTTACTCAAGGAGGCTCTAGTACCCAGCAAGAAAGGAAGAAAACAAGGAATGGAAGGAAGACTTGTTTGTCCATTATATATGTTTTTAAGTTTAGAAGAAACAAGGAAGAAGACCATGACATATGCCAGAACTGTTAGCTATGCCTCTATTCTAGTCTCTGCTGCTTCCTTACCACAAAACCCCAATTTTGTTCAGGTCTACAATACACTCAGCTAAAGACATTAACCTTTCCAGACGTCTTCAGAGTGAGTAGTCATGTGACCCAGTTTTGGCCAATGAGACATAAGCAGAAGTCTATTGGGGATTTCTGAGAAAAGCTTCTATTTTCCTGATATTGGCATTTTCTCTTCTTTCTTCCTCCTTCTTCTTTCTGCCAAGGGTGTAAGCAAGCATGTCACAATCATGAGGATGAAAGTCACATGCTATGAATGACAAAACAAGAAAACAGAAGGAGCCATGGTGTTCAATGACACCCCTCAGCATCTGCGCTAGCTGTGGACCTCCCTCCACCCCTGCCACCTGTGGGCTTCTCTCATGTGAAAAAAATTTTATTTAATCCACTATAATCAGGATTTCTATTATCCTCCACGAAAGCAATTTTTTAAAGATTCAGTGTATTTGGGGGTGTAACCAAGACTTAGGGTACACAGTTGAATGGATCTATGCAGGTCATCTAATTAAACATGTTTTTAATCAAATGAGTAAATCAAAGAGCAAATTAGAGAAGATGTGCTCAGGTCACAAAGCTAGTGCTTCTGTCCCCTCAGCCCAATGTTGCCTCTATGACTCCGTGTTGCCTGCCCTGAAGAGTTAACACTGGAGGAACTAGAAAAAGAAACATTTCTTAGATAGGCAGATAAAAGCAACTCTGCAAGAGAATAAGACAGACTCAGTATCTGGACAGAGATGTATTCCAAAACTGTGTTAAAATAGTCCTTGTAAGAGAAACAAGCACAAGACGAAGAAGGAAGAGGGGGTAGGGGAGAAGGAGAAGAGAAAAAAGAAGGAAAAGCTCATGGACCTCTATAACCAGAAGCTGGAAACTGTTTATTAGTTATTTTTTAGCAATCTCCCCAGAGTAAGCTGAAAATAGCAATGTTGGTTTTATTCTTTAAAAGAAAGTGGAAAATTGCCCTCTTCTTCTTTGAGAAAAAATATTCAAAAGACAGTTCATTGTCTATACAGTTTATATAGTCTCCGTACAGAGCATTTTCTATCTCTAGAGGTTTAGAGCATGGACTCAAGCCAGACTGCCTAGGTTCACATCCCAACTCTACCATTTATCAGATGTGTAACCTTAGGTAAGTGATATAACCTCCATGCACTTCTGTTTCCAACTGCAAAATGCATTACTTACTAGTAAGGTTGTTGTGGACATTAATTGAGGTAATATATGTGAAGTCCTTAAAAGTGTGTGTGTGTATATACACATACATATATCTACATACACACACACATATACATACGTAGATTATCATTAGTGTGATAGCCATGGTCACATGAAATAGAAGATGAAGGCATTCAAAGGAAGAAAACCCAAATTCCCAGAAATTTTTCAACAAACTGAGAAGAAAACACCCATGTAAATGACTTCCTAATTTGAAGGACTCAACCAAATATTTGTTGATTGAATGAAGGATTGCCATTGGTTAAAGGTAGCTGCAAGCATTTTTGATGCCTAACAGGCCTAAAGTCCCAAAGAATCTTATAAATCTCAGCAGGGATATCTAAGGGTAATGCAAAAAACAAAAAACTTTAGTCAAATTCAGAAATATTGCTAGGATTAGTTAACTCATAAATTACAACTAATGAACAGCAAGGAAATATGTAATTGTACTTCTGGCATATAGTTTTTTCTTTGATAATCTGCTAGAAAAATGGGGTGTTTAACTTCATAGGTTTTATTTTATTTTATTTTAAATATTTTTTAATTTTTTTTTGAGAGAGAGAGCATGAGCAAGGGAAGGGAAGAGAGAGAGAGAGAGAGAGAGAGAGAGAGAGAATCTGAAGCAGGCTCCAGGTTCTGAACTATCAGCACTGAACCCGATGCAAAGCTTGAATTCATAAACCATCATATCATGACCTGAGCTGAAGTCAGACGCTTAACTGACTGAGCCACCCAGGTGCCCCTAACTTCATCAGTTTTTGTAATAAAATTATATTTTTCCTTCAAAAGACAGAATGGCTACAAATCTGTAATGGAAACCTTAACAACCCCAGGGAGAATGCCAGGACATACGCAACACCTGGGGCTCACAACGCAGTCCTGGCATCTACTGCCACTTGGTGGACACTCCCCACCACCTCTATATTCACAAAGATAATGACAGCAGTGGACTGAGAACCAGGACCCTGAGCTCTGGGTATTGCAGTGTGACCTTGGGCAGGTCAAAGAACCTACTTGGGCCTGTTTTCTAACAAGAAAAACCAGAGTCTTGGATTAGATCACTACCAGTGTTTCTTGGTAAGTCCAATTATTTCAAGAAATCTTCTATAGAAATACAACTAAGGGGCGCCTGGGTGGCTCAGTCGGTTAAGCGTCCGACTTCAGCTCAGGTCATGATCTCACAGTCCGTGAGTTCCAGCCCCGCGTCGGGCTCTGTGCTGACCGCTCAGAGCCTGGAGCCTGTTTCGGATTCTGTGTCTCCCTCTCTCTCTGACCCTCCCCCGTTCATGCTCTGTCTCTCTCTGTCTCAAAAATAAATAAACGTTAAAAAAAAAAGAAATACAACTAAAAGCTAAAGGATATAAATGATGATAAACGCCACAGATTTCAAGCCAAGGAAATCAATAAGTATGTTTTTTAAGGCTTGACAAACTTGGACTGTTTTATTTACTTTCAATGTACCTATCACTACTCACCTGTAGAGTTTTCACAATGATTACCACATTACTGTTGCAGAAGTAGTATCTTTTGCATTTGAAATACCTAAGCTATTGCCACAACCAGGTATGGGGTCAGATAGCACATCTCTGAGGCCATACTCCCAAGAAGCAAAAACAGGGGATGGTGGGGGTGATAATTAGAAGATATTACAAGAGGGAAACTAAAGTCATGCTCAAACCTTCTGTCAGAGAAATCATATTGAATGCCATGTCATTTCTGGATGCAAGGGCAGAATTTTGAGGCAATGGTTGAGTTGCAGTAGAGAACATATGTCGTTGCCCCAGGATCTGTTCCCATTTTGCCTTTCTTAACACCATCCTGAATTTTCTAGGCAAGAGTTTAGCTGAGATGAGCAAGAGGAATTGAGTCCTGACGGGCCTAAACAATTCTGTGTATCTTCTCCGCCCTGGCCATAGCGATTGGTTGAAGGAAGGCACATGTTATTGGTGGAATGTTAGTGTCCCTCCAAAATTCATGTGTTGACATCTAATCCCCATGTGATGGTATTAGGAAGTAGGGCCTTTGGGAGGTAATTAGGTCATGAGGGTGGAACTCTCATGAATGGGATTGGTGCCTTATAAAAAGAGGCTAGAGAGTTAACTTACCCTTTTTCCACCATGTGAGGATACTACCTGGGAGAAGACCTTCATCAAAACCCAATCATGCTGGCATCCGGAACTATGAGAGGTTTCTGTTGCTTATAAGTCACTCAGTCTATGGTACTTTGTTATATACAGCTTCAACTAACCAAGACAGCACATGATCAAAATGAGGCCAATCAGAGCCAGTAAGACACAATTTTTGGTTGAGCCCTCAGGGAAAAGTTTCTCTTCCTCCAGGATCTGAATGAGGAAACTGCCAGGGGAGATGTTCATAACAATCTTTAGAAGCAAGAAGACAGCCTGCTTAACAACAGGGCCAATGTCAAGGAATGGGGAGAGAAGCCAGGTTCTGGTCACTTCATTTGAATTCTAATTCAAGCTTTACCCAATCCATTTAGGTACAAAGCAAATAGATTCCCCTTTTCAGCTTTCGCCAATTTGAGTTGAATATTCCATTATTTGCAAGCGAACACTTCCTAACCAAAATGTTTTGCTGACTGTTGAGATGGGGTTATTGGAGTCAAATGAGGGTGCATAATAGAGCTGGTCATGATTCAAGAGAAAAAAATACCAAAAGTAAATGAGTTAGCAGGAAACAACTAGCACAGGAGGCTGGTGGGGAAAGGTCTGAGAGAATTCCACTGGAAGCATCTGCTCATGTCTACTTTTAAGAGATAAGGCACACACCTTCCTACTGGTGACACAGGATGTCTTATGTGGGAGAAGTAAAGGCAGGAGGCTTCTGGGACTCTATCTGTCAAAACGCGGAGGAATTCCACTAAGAGTCATATCAAGACTGTTGTGCAGAAAGCAAACAAAAAGGCAGGCAAGGCTTGGGAAGTGGAAATCATTAACCATTGTCCAAAAGGCCTGGAAAAGCCTGATATGACTTAAAGCAGCATCAGTAACTACAGTGTCCAGCAAGATGGAGTAAGTGCCTCTAGGCAGCAGCAATACATGCGGTCAGAGGATATGGGATGGTTCCAGGAGGAGTAATCCATGTAGAGGCAAGACCCAAGCAGGATGAAAAGTACAAGGGAAAAGATCCCACCTCTTGGGGCAGAAGTTGAGATGAGCAAGAATTGAGCAGAAGATCCCTCTCCTTTCACTTCAAATGTCATTTCTTCTGTACTTCCACCCCCAACACTTCAATAGCCTGGTAATTCAGTGTTGTACTTTATAGAGACCTAGGCAGAAACACTGATGTTCATGAGTATAAGTCCCATCAGGGAGGTGACTTGTATCTGTTTGTTCACTCTTCCATCCTCAGCTTCCAGCACAGTGCCTAATACATAAAAGGTGCTCAATGAATACTTGTTGAATGAATGAGTGTACTTGGTAAGCTACTCATTCCCAAGGTACCAGAAGAGTCTTCAGCTGCAATGGAGCAAGTGAAGCTTCTACAGGAAAATCCTGGGAGGGGAAGGTTGATGGGCATATAGGTACAGCCAGTTCATTGTCGGCAAGAGGAAAAAACACCAAACCTCATTTTCTGGGAGGGGATTAATATGGATGTCAGAGCTGACACTTGGCAAATACACATCAGTTCAGCTCTAATGGCTATTTACAGCTAAGTGGTCAGTGCCATTGCAACACTAGTTTTAAATATTTAGAATATTACCCTGGGGAGAGTGGGTACAGTACTTTGGAAAGTACTCTCTAATCTGGACATCAAGGCCCCCAGGCCTAAGCAAGACTAAGCATGCAGGTGAAATCTATCAGGGCCAAGAGATGAATCAAGATGGCCAAGGCAAAGGTTGATAAGGCAAGACCTTAGGTTCTGTGGCTGATGCCAGGATAATTTTTCAGTAGCCATAACCCTTTGGGGTCCTGGAATAAATTCAATAAAGGCCAACAGTAGTTGGAATCACAAAATTTAAAGAAGTTTTATGTATGTCATGTGGTACCCTTTGTATCATGGAGAACAAGGTATGGCCCCAAAATAGACATTCTGGAAAAGGTTTATAGGAAGGGGAAAAAATACCTTTTCCTTCACTTTGCCACTGTGATCTTCATCCTTAATTTGTGATGTCTATCCTGGACAGTCCCCTCATACTCAAATATCCTGATTCAAGGTCACTCATTTATTCATTCATTCATTCAAATAATGTGCTTTGAGCATAAGAGACTGTTAAAAACTGAGAGCAAACTGAGGGTTGATGGGAGGTGGGAGGGAGGGGAGGGTGGGTGATGGGTATTGAGGAGGGCACCTTTTGGGATGAGCACTGGGTGTTGTATGGAAACCAATTTGACAATAAATTTCATATATTAAAAAAAAAAAAGTTCTGTAACTACATATGGTGATGTATGTCAACTAGACTTACAGGGGTGATTATTTCACAATATATACAAATATCAAATCACTATGTTGTATACTTGAAACTAATAGAATACTATATGTCGATTATGCCTCAAAAAATAAAGTTGTCATGCTGAACTAAAAAAAAAAAAACAAAACAAAACAAAAACAAAAACAAAAACAAATAATGTGCTTTGAGTTTATACTCTGTGCCAGGCACTGGAGTTACAATAGTGAACCAAAGATAAAATATCCCTTCATCAATAGACTGTATAGTCTAGTGAGAAAGATAATAAGCAAATAAACAAGATGAGGTCATTTAGAAAGTGGTAAGTGCTAGAAGGAAAATAAAACAGGGTACTCGCGTAGAGAGCAACCATAAGAATGGGAGGTGCTTTAGGCAGACTGGCAGAGAGATGCATTTTGGGCTTCAACCTGGATGATAGAAGGTAGCAAGTCCAGCAGATATTTAGGAGGGTTAAGGTAGCAAGTCCAGCAGATATTTAGGAGGGTTTGGGAATTAAGGACAAGCAAGTGCAAAGACCTTAAGGGTAGAATTTGCCCAGTGTTTTCAAGATACTGAAAGGAAGCGAGTGTGGTTGGGCTATAGCAAGCAAGGGGGACTGACAGGAGATGAGGTAGGAAAGAACAGGGCCTGGGTCTGTAGGGACTAGAATTAGGAATGCTTAGAAATTAGGATGCTAATCAAGTTTAGTGGAGAGCCAGAGGATTTTAAGTAAATGGGTGGCGTTATCTGAGTTAAGTTTTGAAAGATCATGCCTGTGTGGCTAATGGACTATAGGAGACAAGTGTGGAACCCCAGAGAACAGTCAGGAATAGGTTGTGTGTAGACTCTGGGCAAAAGATACTGGTGGTTTAGGTGGTAAAGGTGGTAGCAGTGGACATGGAGAGAAGAAGAAAATTCTCCTTGGGAGCTCTTAGTACCTTGTAACATTTTTAGTCCCTTTCTTACAGCCACATCAAAATATAACCACAGCAGCAGCTCTAAGCAGTAAGTGTGTGCCAAGCACTGTTGTTCTAGAGATGTACTTTTCACTGAAATCTCATTTCATCTTCTCAAAAAATCCATGAGGAAGTTTATTTATGGACTAAATTGTGTTGCCCCAAAATCCACATGCCGAAGCCTTAACCTCTGATGTGACTCTATTTGAAGATAGGGCCTTTTAGGGGTGCCTGTGTGGCTCAGTCGGTTGAGCGTCTGACTTCGATTCAGGTCATGATCTCGTGGTCCGTGAATTCAAGCCTCATGTCAGGCTCTGTTTTGACAGCTCGGAGCCTGGAGCCTGCTTCTGATTCTGTGTCTCCCTCTCTCTGCCCCTTCCCCGTTCATTTCTGTCTCTCTCTGTCTCTCAAAGATATATAAACGTTAAAAAAAATTGAAGATAGTGCCTTTAAAGAGGCAATTAAGGTTAAATGAGGTCATAAGGGTGGGGCTCTGGTTCCATAGGGCTAGTGTTCTTATAAGGAGAGGGAGAGAGACCCCAGGGATGCTCACACACAAAGGAAAGGCCATGTGAAGATAGGGAGAAGGTAGCCATCTATAAGCCTAGGACAGGAGGCCTCAGGACAAACCAAGCCTGCTGACACCTAGATCTTGGACTTCCAGCCTTCAGAACTGTGAGATAAATTTCCATTTTTAAAGCCACTCCATCTGTGGTGTTTTGTGATGGTAACTGCAGCTAATGCAAAGACACTAGCATTAAGTAGGACATCAGAGATAGACTTCACACCTATTTTGTGACTTCACACCTATTTTTTTATGTTTTATTTATTTATTTTGAGAGACAGAAAGCATGAGCAGGGGAGGGGAAGAGGGGCCAGGGGAGAGAGGGAGAGAGAGAAAGAGAGAATCCCAAACAGAATCCACACTGCCAGCGCAAAGTCTGTCACAGGGCTTGAACTCACAAACCATGAGATTATGACCTGAGCCAAAATCAAGAGTCAGACACTCAACCAACTGAGTCACCCAGGCACCCTCTGAATTCACACTTTATTAACTCATCTGCTACCTTGGCTCCTTTACCATGATGCTCTGCTGTCTACCAGAGAAAGAGCAATTACTCTAATGAATATAAATTAACATCAAAATTATATTAACCCTACATATCATCCAGTGGAAAATAAAGGCAAAATACCCCCAGCCTAAAAAGAAGGCAATCTGTCAGTGAGTGGTTCTATTTGACAGGTAATGGGGGTAGGTGGGAAGGAAATATGATTTAGTGCCAGGGTTCAGTGGGAAAACAGATGTGCCCCTAAAGCTTTGACTCCAGACCCTTGTCACCCGCTGATTGAAGCCACCCTCAATAGGTTCCATTGGGCTACAGAATCACAGGTTAGCCCCAGAAGAAAGAATGCGGTTTCTATCTCATCCAAACCCTTATATCCGTAAGTGAGGAGACAAGAGGCCCAAAACGGCCAAGTGACTTGTGGAAGTTCACACAGTTGGCTGGGACCCTACTGTGGAATTGGCCAACTACAGCTTTAATGGATCAATTTTTTTCTTAATCTCCCTGCAAGTCTATATATTTTAGCAGGACAGCATCAGACAACGCTTCAGCCTCCAACAAGGCTGGAGTTCAGGATGATCTAATGACCAAAAGAGCTCAAAGGAAATCTCCTGGGGCTGCTTCTTGCCATTATTTTAATTCTCTTTTCAAGGACACACAGCCCACAAGATGGTCAGGCAGGTGGGAGCAAATTCCTCCAGAGCAATTCAGCCACTGGAAGGGATGGGGCACCGTGCTCCCAGTAGATTTTTTAAAAATAAATACTCCTCTCCTTCCACATTTTGCAATAGGACCATTTTGTGACACACAAGTTTTTCCCGTTCACATTCAGCTGCCTGTACTTCATTACTTTCTACTGATGCTTCCAGACTTCAGATCACGCCAGCTCTTTGTCACTGATACACTCCTGCCATTGAGCTGAAGTTAGCAGGAGGAGGGAGGTGGCACTTCTCCCTTGAATGGCTGAGAAAGTCACTCGCCCCCACATCCAATCAGCCATGAAAGTCTGTCATTTATTCCTTCCCAATGTCTCTTGCATCTGTTCCTCCCTCTCCACTCCCACTGTCACTACCCTGGATCAGGACTCAATTGCCTCCTGCCTGGGCTGCTAGTGCAACAGACTCCTGCTTTTCCTACCTCCAGCTTCTCCCTCTCCACCCACGCAGGATACCACCATTCGAGCCTGACCTCCTGTGGCTTAATTCACTCCCCTGGTCAAAAACTTCATAGGGCTCCCCATTGCCCATGGAACGACATCCAGCTGAAGCTAAATCCTGTGTGTTGGTCCAGTCTGCCCTCCTAACTAGATCTCTCACTCCAGCCCTGTGCTCTAGCCAACAAGAACCCAAGTATTGCAAAGATAGCATGCATCATTTCCTTCCCGTTATTTCTCTTGTCTTTTAGAACTTCCTGATGGTCTTCCACTAAAGCACTACCGATTCTCTAAGATCTAGCTCTTCATTTGTTCAACCTTTCCTCATTTAACAAAGCATTACTGAGCAACACAGTGGCTCTCCCAAGGCACTGGGGAGGCAATGGGTGAACAAGGCAGCTGTGATAATTCCTTTACAGCATTCACAAGCTAGTGGAAGATATAAATAACTAAAGTCATAGTCACAAATATGATAAGGGCCAGGAGAATTCTTCAAGAGTTGGACGATTATTAGGGTACTCACTTTTGGGTGGGAGGTCAAGGAAGTCATCTTTGGAGCAGTGAAATCTGAGCTGAGAGCTAAAGAATGAATTGGCCTTTACCAGTGAAAGTGGGGTGTCATGAAGGCTCCATGAAGGTATCAAGGAAAACAGAAGTAGGTCTTCCCTCCTAAGAAATTACAGTACAGAAAGAAAAAAAAGAAGCCACCCCTCAAAATGAAGATGACACACACTTGGAGTACTCATTTACCTATCCCTTCTGAGAGGAGAACAAAACTTGCAGCCATGAGCTGCATGATGATGACTTCTCCATTGGTGTCTACTGATCCCATACTCCATGTTCTATGGGCCAGAGCTGACTTTAGCCTCTGCAGGCCCCCATGAGCTGTGGGCAGAAACCTCCTAATCATTTGTCTCCATCATGTGACCAGCCAGCTTACCTGACCTTCTGCTCTGGCTCTTTCTTTCCATTCTAGTTCACCCACTGAGATGGAAGCCCAGTCCTCAAGTCCAGCAACACTTGACCACCCTGTTGCCCCATGACTATTAGTGCTAGCTACTCCCAGCACTAACAACTATCCTTGCCAGAATATCCCTGCCCCACCTCAGTTCATCCACCTATATTCTGATACTGACAATTATCAGACCTTGAGCCACATGTTCTTAACCATCCATGTCAGACTCACCAGAGATACAGACCCCCAGGCTGGCCCTACCCCAGACCTTCTTGAGGTAGAATCTAGCCATTTGTATTTTTAACAAATTTCCCAGATAATGTTTTTGGACATCAAAGTTTGAGAGTGAATTTTCTAAACCTTGAAAACTTGCCAATTTAAGTAATGGTTGCACCTCTTTCCCAAAGCCAACTTTGGTTTCCTTTTTTCTCCCTGCCAAAAACTCCCAGGATACTGGGGAACCCAGACTATGCAACCCACAACAACCCCAAGCAGAGTAGCTTGAGCATGGTTAATAATTTACAAATATGTTCCAAATCATTGTAACTGGCCTGCATCGAGAGTAGTAGCCTGTCAGGGGACTCTCTATGCATGCTTGCCTCTGTGTGCCATTCTATGTAGGTGAGGGCCATAATTCCAGAAGAGCTAGTACATAAAACCAAGTTGCAACCTGTATTTTCACACTAGGCACACATCTTTTTCACCAACACAAGAAGCACCCTGAAACTCAGCTGATCACTTGGTCATTGGTTCCTGCAAACCACCTCTGTTACTGGGCCAGACTCCGAATATGTGAACACCCAACAGAGAGTGGGACACTGATCTCCTCCTCACATAAAGCCAGTGTATTTTAGAGTCATTATTATTACTTTTCTCAGGATAAAATTAGCTTGCTTTTGCCCATGTATGTTTATATTCAGGCCAATAAGAACAACAAAATTGGCTCCTTAATTGAGTACTCTGATCAACACAGTTACCTGTAATAACTCTCATTACTGCCTACAGCACAAGGGCACTGGAGAGCATCTCAGTGCAGCCATCCCTCTGTTTTATTGCACTTTGCAGACAGAGCAGGGTTTGTTTTATTTTATAAAGTTTTGTGGCAACCCTGCATCAAACAACTCTATCAGCGCCATTTTTCCAACAGCATTTGCTCATTTTGTGTCTCTGTGTCACATTTTGGTAATTCTCACAATATTTCAAACTTTTTAATTATTACTATACTTGTTATGGTGATCAGTGAGGACTCATCTTTGATGTCACTGTTGGAATTGTTCGAGATGATCATGAACCGTGCCCATATAAGAAGGCAAACTTAATGTTGTATGTGTTTTGACCCATTTACCGACCAGCCATTCCCCTTTCTCTCTCCCTCTCTTTGGGCCTCCCTGTTACTTGAGACAAAACAATATTGTAGTTAAGCCAATTATTAACCCTACAATGGCCTCTAAGTGTTCAAGTGGAAGGAAGAATCATGTCTTTCATTAAATAAAAGGCTAGAAATGATTAAGCTTGGTGAGGAAAGCATGTTGAAAGCCAAAACAGACCAAAAGCCAGGCCTCTTGCTCCAAATAGGTAGCCAAGCTGTGAATGCAAAAGAAAAGTTCTTGGAAGAAATTAAAAGTGCTAGTCCAGTGAGCACGTGTATGAGGAGAAAGCAAAACAGCCTTACTGAGAAAGTGTTAGTGGTCTGGATAGAAAATCAACCTGACCACAACATTTCCTTAAGCCAAAGCCTAGTCCAGAGGAAGGCCCTAACTCTCTTCAATTTTATGAAGGCTAAGCGGTGAGGAAAGTACAGAAGCAGAGTTTGAAGCTAGCAGGGGTTGGTTCTTGAGGTTTAAGGAAAGAAGCCATCTCCATCACATGAAAGTGCAAGATGAAGCGGCAAGTTCTCCAGAAGATCCAGCTAAGATAGTTAATGAGGGTGGCTACACTTAACAGATTTTCAATGTAGACAAAACAGCCTTCTATTGGAAAAAGATGCCATCTGGGACTTTCATAGCTAGAGAGGAGAAGTCAATGCCTGGCTTCAAAGCTTCAAAGTACAGGCTGATTCTTGTTAAGGGCTAATGCAGCTGGTGACTTTAAGTTGAAGCCAATGCTCATTTACCAGTCCCAAAATCGTAGGACCCTTAAGAATGACATTTAATCTATTCCACCTATGCTCTCTAAATGGAACAACAAAGCCTGGATGAGAGCACATCAGTTTACAACATGGCGTACTGAATATTTTAAGCGTACTGTTGAGAACTACTGTTAGGAAAAAGAGAGATTCCTTTCAAAACATTACTGGTCATTGACAATGCACCTGGTCACCCAAGACTCTGATGGAGACATACAATGAGATTAATGTTATTTTCATGCCTGCTAACACAGCAGCCACTGTGCAGCCCATGGATCAAGGAGTAATTTCAACTTTCAAGTCTTATTATTGAAGAAATACATTTTGTAAGGCTATACCTGCCACAGATAGTGATTCCTCTGATGGATCTGGGCAAAGTAAATTGAAAACCTTCTGGAAAGTATTCCCCATTCCAAATTGCATTAAAAACATTTGTGATTCATGGGAAGAGACCAAAATATCAGCATTAATGGGAGTTTAGAAGAAGTTGATTCCAGCCCTCATGAATGACTTTGAGGGGTTCAAGACTTCAGTGGAGGAAGTCCCTGCAGATGTAGTGGAAATAGCAGTAAAACTAGAATCAGAAATGGAGCCTGAAGATGGGACTGAATTGCTATGATCTCAATGAGAAAACTTTAATGGATGAGTTGTTTCTTACAGATGAGCAAAGAGAGTGGTTTCTTGAGATGGGATCTACTCCTGGTGAAGATGCTCTGAAGACTGTTGAAATGACAACAAAGGACTCAGAATATGACATAAACTTATTTTAAAAGCAGCAGCAGGGTCTGAGAGGACTGAGTCCAATGTTGAAAGAAGTACCGTGGGTAGAATGCTATCAAACAGCATCACATGCTACAGAGAAATTGCTCATGAAAGAAAGAGTCTATTGACGCAGCAAACTTCACTGTTGCCTCATTTTAAGAAATTGCCACAGCCACCCAAACTAGCAGCCACTGCTCTGATCAATCAGCAGCCATCAACACTGACCCAAGACCCTCCACCGCAAAGAGAGTACAACTTACTGAAAGCTCTGACGATGGTTAACATTTTTTAGCGAAGTATTTGTGTTTTTAGACATAATGCTATTCCACACTTAACAGACCACCATACAGTGTAAACATAACGTTTATATGCACTGGGAAACCAAAAACTTCATTTGACTCACTTGATTGTGGTGGTCTGGAACCAAACCCACAATATCTCTGAGGTATGCCTGTATGGAAAAGCAGAAGGGGACACTGTGTGTGGCTTTGACAGACAGGCAGACCCAGGTTTAATCCCAATGCCAGACCTCATTAGCTGAGTGATCTTGAATAAGATCTCTGGATTTTAGCTGCGAACCCCTGGAACTTCCATTTCCTCATCTGTAAAGTGGAAATATACTTCCAAATTAACATGAATACAATAACCCATAGCCCTTCCCTCCCTTCCTGGTGATTCAAACAAGGGCTGGGATGAGGGAGCCAGTATAACCCAAAGCATTGTCTCTGCTTGCAATTTGAGTTATGAAATCAGCATCTGTCCCAGGTCCCTCCACAGTTCCTGGGCCTCAGGAGCCCAGGACAGATCTGGGGATGAATAATGAAAAGAACCAGTAAGCCATCATGGCTAAACAGGTGACAATAAACCGGGATTCCCATACGTTGGGTCTCCTGCCTGGGTCAAGACACTCATTAGTCTTAAATGGTCCAAAAATCAGAGTGACCTTATACTCTGTACAAGAATAACGTGTGGTAAGTGTAACTTTGCATTTCACATAAGCTCCATGAGAGCAAAGACTGAACACATCTGAGGTAACTGTTGAAGAACCCTGGCCCAAGGCATTACATAGCCATAAAGCAGAAGAAATCCTCAGGCCTCTTTCTCCCCTGCCGCTCCCTTCAAGAGGAGGAACTTATCAGGTCAGTGAAGGAGAGAGAAGAAATTACATATGCAGCATTCCACCCACTGTCTCTCTCATTTGCAAAAAGCCCTGACCTCTAGGTAGTTTTTTCTCTGCTTGTCCATGCAGGAAGTTTACCGGGTTCTGCACAAGAAAGAACAACAACAATGATGATAACAACCAAAGCCAACTGAGTACTTAAAATATACCAGGCACTCATTTAGCATTTTATAGGCATTAATGTGTTTAATCCTTACAACAATAAGGTATATCACTATTGATAGCTCCATTTTACAGATGAGATAACCAAGACACAGAGAGATTAAATAACTTGCCCAAGGTCACATGGCTACCAAGTGGCAGAGTCGGGACTCAAACTCAGGCAGTCTTGTTCCAGTGTCCTTGCTTGGGACCACAACACTCTACTGCCTCTTGCTATACTGCAAAGGGCAAGGTGTCCATTTAGGGGTCAACTTCAATTCAGGGGCATGTTTTTACAGAAGCACATTGGAGCATATGTTAAGCCATGTTCTCATACTCAGCCATGACTTCTTAGAAGAGAGGTAATGAATATCAACAACTCTCTGAAACCAGGACAGACAAAAGGCACCAAATAAAATAGTATATGATGGGGCACCTGGGTGGCTCAGTTGGTTACATACCCAACTTCTGCTTAGGTTATAATCTCACACTTCGTGAGTTCAAGCCCCATGTCAGTCTTTGTACTGAGAGCTCAGAGCCTCGAGCTGCTTCAGATTCTGTGTCTCCCTCCCTCTCTGCCCCCCCCCCCACCAGATCACACTCTTTCTCCCTCCTCTCTCTCTCCCTCTCAAAAACAAATAAACATTTTTTTTATTTTAAAAAATAGCACATGAGCATGCACCCAAAGCTCCCTGGGGGAATCCACCTGGAAGGAAAGCCCAGGTACCTGCCAGAAACACTCAACCATCAGCCTAATTCATTAATTCCAAACCAGAGGCAGCGTCATATGGAAAGAACAGCAATTGTGAAAAGCACATGTATATGACTTGGGAATGAAGAAAAATTATCATGGTAATAGCAAATATTTACATATGACCAGAAACTGTTCTAAGGTCTTTGTTCATATTATCTCATTTACTCCACACCACAATCCTATGGGGAAATATTACTGTTATTCAACTTTACAGATGGTGAAAATGAGAGAAGCTGAATTACATGCCCGAAGTCTCACGGCTTGTAAATGAGGGGGTGAAGATTTGAAGCCAAGCAGTATGGCTCCAGAGTCAGTTCTCTTGACCATTCTACTCTGCAGGAGGGAAACAAATAGAGAAAGGAAGCAAGCTCAGGCTCTGGAGTCAGAACTGAGTTTGAATCCCAGCTCCGCCACTTCATGAAGTAATAAGCCAGTTGTAGAACCTCAGACTCTGTTTACTTCTGTGTAGAAGAGGACAGCTCCCCAGGAGGACTGTGCTGAGGATTAAGAACCAAACCACATGCCCAGTGACCAAGGACCTGGTAGGAAGTCAGTCAGCATTGGTTTCACCTGCTCCTGGCATCTCTCAACACCGGACCCTGTGTTGGGCTCTGGGATGCAAAGTTACCTAGATCTCATCCCTGTCCTCAAGGATCTCCCTGCCTTGCAGAGGGACACTGGGGGAACACAAGGAAACAAGATTATAACATTAGGTGAGACCTTACAAAGAGAGGCATGAGCCTAGGGCTACAGAGGACAGAGGATGGAGTAATTTTTTCTGCTTAGGAAAGTCAACCGTTAGATCTAGATCTTGCTAGTTACATGACAGTTTGCCAGGTGAGGAAAGGAGTGGCTATTTCCCATCTAACTTAAAAACCTTTCAGTACCACCATTGTCAAGGTCAGCCCCAGCATTTAGATTCTGTCTTCTCTTCCTGTGACATTATGAGGTTAAGAATATCTGTTTCACTAACTTCTTTGAAGGACATCACAGGCCAAAAGCAAGAGAGCTGACCCCATCCAGAGGGCTGTCTGTGGGCTGCATTTTAAACTGCTATTGTTTTATCATAACACAACAGGGAACCTAAGGGACTATTTGATATTCCAAATACCTGAAGATTCTAATCCATTATGGGGGTGTATTTGTTCTTGGAACTGAGAATACTGGGCAAAGCTGCAGAATTAATTGCCCTGAAGCTATAAATCTCCTATTTATTTCTTGATGAGTTTATAATAGCAACTTGTAAATGCCTTCATACCTATCTATCTACACACACACACACACACACACACACACACACACACACACACTTGAGGGATGTCTAGTTGGAAAGGTAAACCAGGGAGTTGATTGTATCAGTGACAAGAACATAATAATGGCAATAACAGAAGTTACAATTCAGTAAGTGCCTCCTGCATGCCAGGCTCTATATTACGTGCTAAAGCTACCTGATCTCATTCAGTCCTCCTAGCAACCCCATGAGGTATGTTATATTGCCCTCATTTTAGATAAGATGACACACTGAGGCTCAGAGCAGCTCAGAGAGGAAAGGTAATTTGCTCAAGACACAGAACTAGTAAGCAACGTAAGGACTCAAATCCAAAGCCATGGCATGTCCACATCTGTAACTACAAGCTGGCTCAAGAGAGCCCAGGAACGTGAGACAAGGTCCCTGCTGAGTGCTGATACCAAGCAAAGACTCCCAAGCAAAGGTTTCTGGGAAATCAATATGTGGATCCCCAGACTTGTGGGTGGAGCTCAGTGCCTCTGGTGCTGGGAAGAGCAGAAACCCAGGGGCTTGCAGGGTCAGTGCTTTGAAAACCAAAGTAGGCACCTGTTTCAGTTCCCAGGCCAAGAGGCTGGTTATTGGGTGATAGGACCAGTATATAGAGTGCTCAGTAAATGATGAATAAAGAAAGTGCAGAAGGGAGGAATAAAGGAGGAGACTGCCATAATGGAGAGTAAGAGGGAAATAAGGCAAATGAACAAGTTTTCAGAAAACAGAAACTCGGGAAGTAGTTGCTACGGCATTGTAATAAATTCTGCCCAACGGCACATTCCTCACCCAGGAGCCCTTGAGACAAATCGACTAAACACACACCAGTAACTACTTTATAACATCTTAAAGGGGCTGCCTGATTCAGGACAAGATCTGTATTGTCCCCCAAATAAGCCTGAGCCCTTTGTTCTCCACACTGCTGACCCAAGCCTTATAACAAGATTATATAAGGGCAAAGCCTGAATAATTCATTCATTCAACAAACATTTATACTATAGTGCAGGCAGTGTACCGGAAGCTGCCGATACAGCAATGAATAAAACACTCACAGGGCTTAATACCCTAGTGGAGAAAACAAATAGGTAAAATATAAAATATGCTACATAGCCATAAGTGGAGAGAAATAAAGTATGAAAGGGGGCCACAGAGTGCCAAGTAGGAGATGGGAATTGTGTTTGGTTTTCAATAGGAAAGTCAGAAAAGACCTCATCTGACAATAAACAAAGGTAAGGAGAAGGTTGGAGAACAATGGGGGTGGGGGAATTCAAGCAGAGAAAACAGCAAGTGCAAAGGCCCTGAGGCTTAAACATGCCTGAGGCAATTGGAAACTACCAAGGCTGGGGCTGAGTGATCAAGAAGATGTAGAGTAGGCCAGAGAGATCAAGGGTTGGGGAGATCTGAGGCCACTGTGGGAATTTTGGCTTTTATTCTAAGCAAGATGGGGGAACCACTGAAGGTTTCTGGGCAGAGGAGTGACATGAAGAGATTTATGTTTGATCAGCATCATTCTGGCGAAATTGAAAAGAGACTTGATGGTCTAAAGAAGGAAGCAGGGAGGCCAGTGAGGAGGTTCTCACGGGAACCCAGGTGAAACAATGAGGGCTGGGATCAGGGTGATGGCAGCAGATGTAAGGAGTGGCTAGATCAGGAGAGGCCAGAGGACTGGATGTGAAGCATGCAGGGAAGAAGGGTCAAAGTTAACTCCAAGGTCATCCATACCCAACTCTGAGCTCTCAGCTCAGTTCCTACAGAGCACTCAAGTCTAAGCCCCCTTGAATAAAACATGAAGACATTTTATTCTTCACATGGGTTTGATTTTCTTCCAGTATACCTGAAATTCGGGAGCTGTGGGCATTACCACCTACAGGGAGTGAGGAACCACTTTCACATTATGCACGGCTCACATGGGTTCTCATGTAATCCTCCCCAACCCTCAATATGAACACCATAATTGCTACTTCATAATCTATGGTTCGGAGAGATGAAGAGCTTTTGTCCAAGTCCACCAGCTAGAACGGGGTGATGTCTAATCCTAGAGCCCAGACCTCCAAACTGTGTTTCTCGTGAGCTTTCTATTACCTCAATGGTTCTGATTTTGTCAGTTTATTCAACAAATATTTATTGAGCATCTCTAGGGTAAATACCAAGCACTGTGCTCATGTCTGGGGCATAGCAGGGAAGCCCTGATCCTGGCACTGAAGGAACTCTCAGTGCTGGCTTAGGAGGGAGACAGACCCAACAGCCCTCCACACTGGGAAGTGCACTCCCCTGTGCCTGCAGAGGGAAGGGGCCATTTGTCCTGTGCTCTCCCTTCTCCCTTTTGCTTCCTCTCATTCACAGGCAAACATGCCCTTCTCCCTAAAAACACTGCTAGAATTCAGCTCTAGACCCACTGGCTTGGAACTGGCATGCTGACCCAGTGCAGATGAAGTCACTGTAACCCAGGCTCCCAGCTGGGTGTGGCAGAATTGGCCGCAAGCACAGAAACGATAAAGAAATCTCTAACATGTGCCAAGGGAGGGATTATCATATGGGCTCTTGCTTTTTATGAAATAGGAAAAGTGGATTTTTCTAGTTGACTGCATTTGATCGTTTTTCCTCCATTTGTTTTAAAGTTGAACATCTGATCTGGCAGAGACTCCTCACATTCAGCTGAGAAAAAAAAAGGTATCTTTTGAGCTCCTCTCCCAGCCTCTTATCATAGGGGATGGGGATGGCAGGGTTTGGAGCATCATTCTACCACCAGCCCCTAACAACACATCGCAGCCCTCGGCATGAATCTGCCTAAAATTCCTTTTCATTTTGTCCATGCTTCCCCACCCAGGAACGTTTTCCTTCTGGGTTTATCAAAATCTCTTTATGTTTTCCCCAAGGTCTATTTTTTCTGTTACCTCTGAATTGTCTTATACAGCTGGCCTCTGCCCCCGTGGTAAGCCACCTGAAAGCCAAGAAGAGGACATCCCAATTGGACCAGAAGGCCCAAATATCTTCCCTATCCAAATCCAACATAAAACAACTATTGCCACTGACCTGAGGCTCTCATATCTGAATCAAGTCATGGATGGCTTTGAAGCATTGAGGCAGCAGCAGGCAGTGGGGCAAGGCATCCCAGTCTTCAGCGTGCACACCAATCACCTGGGATCTTGTTAACATGCAAATTTTGATTTCGTAGGTCTACAGATTCTGCATCTCTAACAAGCTCCCAGGTGATGCCCATGCTGCTGGCCCACAAACCACACTTTGAGGAGCAAGGATGAAGTAGAAAACCCATGGGTTAGGAAACTGTGACTCTACAATTAATTCATAAATCTTCCAACTGGGCAAGATTAATGCTTCCAGAATGTGGCTTGTAGAATATAAACCCCTTGTGATGATCCTTTAAAAAAAATGATTTTATGGTCAAGGTCACAAAAGCTTGAGAATTACTGCATAGTTTACATGAACACCACACTTGCTAGCAAAGTCTCTGCAAAACCCTGTTTCAATATTGTTCAATATTGTTTAACTCTGCTTATCCCAGCGGGATGTACTTTCAAGGTCCCATTCCCAGCATGATTTGTAAGTTTTCAGCCACCGAAATGACAGCCATATGCCATCCTTGTGGCAATAATTCTGTTTCTGTCCAGAAAGGGACCTATTTTGGGGGACCTATTATCACTTAGGCATATGTCTGCCTTTTTAGGTTCTTCTCCTCCTCTCTCCTCTCCGAGTCAGAAAGAGAGGGGCCACCAGGGCATTCTTCTCTCAGGTCTAAGATTTGGAGGCAGACCCAACAGCAGGGTCTGTCATAGACAGTGGGGCCTCAGGCAGGGAGCCAGGCGAGGCAGGGGAGGGGGGAGTGGATATTCCAGGAAAAGAACCCTAGTGCTGCAAAAACTTGAAGAGGGCTATCTCCCACAGGACTGAATCCTTCCTTTGTACATACAATGAGTTCAATGAAGGTTGGCTCAAAATCTAGGAAATCCTATCTCTTTCAGAAATCTCTTCCTAATCCTAACTTTGCAAATGTCTCACACAAACAAGGCTAGAGGGAGAGAGCAGGCAAAACCTAATTTCAGTCCCCCACTTCTACACAGTCATTTTGTCAAAGTGCTTACAGCCAGTGCTGAGAAGTGGCCCTCACAGTCACAGAGAACCACAGAAACTCTTTGTCTTCATGGATTCCCAGGAGCTCAAGGGCAAACATACCAATAAAATAGACAGACTTATAATATGCTTTATTTATATTCTGAAAAACATCTTGTAGCTTGAAGCCATAGTAACAGCAGCACTTAATCTCTGGGGCAGGAAGTGGGGGTACAAGAGGGACAGAGACCAATAGCCAATACCCAACAAAATCATTTTAGTTATTTTTTTAATGTTTTATTTATTTTTGAGAGAGCACACATGGGGGAGGGGCAAAGAGAGGGGGACAGAGGATCCAAAGCAGGCTCTGTGCTAACAGCAGTGAACTTGACGTGGGGCTTGAACTCACAAACCGTGCAATCATGACCAGAGCCAAAGTCAGATGCCCAACCAACTGAGCCACCTATATGCCCTCATTTCAGTTCTTTAAATGAATTTTTTTTAATGTTCAAGTACAAAATACCCTAATAGAATTGACTATCTATTGGCCATCAGTCACTACTTACAGCCCAGTGAAATTACAAATTAATAAATGCAATGAACTGTATAAACTATTCATTTAATAAGTAACTATCTGGTTCCACTGGGGCTGGGCAGAGCTGGGGTGGCAGAGGGGACAGGGAGTAAGGGCAGAGGCAGAGACTGATCAAGCTCCGTAAGTCACTGGTCATCGAGATGAAGGTTTTAGGACAAAACATGAAGCATCTGAGAGGGCTTCTAACTTCCTTCCCACCCACCATCAACCAAGAAATCCCAAATACCTGAACCACCTGGTTTCAAGGCTAAAAATTTTAGGGTCTTTATCAATAAATTCCCTCTTGATCAACAACTGACAAAACTGAGAGCAGAAAGATCAAGGAACTTACATATAATCACATAGCCAATTAGTGACAGACTCTGGGCCCAGAAGAATATAGAACTCTCTTCTTGAGTAGAATTCTACAAGACTGCCTTACTGTCCAGCCCCCTCCTATCCAGTAACCTCCACTGGGCCCCTGAGTCTAGCGGACAAGATAGGAGAGGGGGAGGGGGGAGGGAAGAAGCGAAGCAGGCAGCAGTAGGTACAAAAGGCAAATTCAGTTTAATCAACATTTGGCCAATGCTGCCCAGTCCTTCTACCTTCCAACCAGATACCAGGTCATATAAGCATCACAGCTACTATTGCTTAAAAATGGAAACCAAGGCGGAAGAGTCATTTCCCCTCCAAACTGAGTCTTTCTTGAGATTGTAGACTACTGGAATGAGGGAATAGAAGCCTGAAGTAGAGAAGAGCCATCATTTCAACTCATTACAGCATCTTTGACCTCTTTCCCATTTCTTAACCATCTAGCAATTTGAACATCATTGACTTGACTTTAACTCCTTAGTTAAACAGAATTAACTTTGGGGAAAGTTAAGTCTACCAGTTAGTCACACCTGGGTATAAATTACTGTTATTCACCTGATGAAACTGGCTAAATGGCTGGGGGAGGAGGGAATGCAGAGACTTTAGAATAAAGGCACTTGCAGAAGGGCCTTGGTGACCTATTAATTACAGCATTCTAAATTGCTCCTAGCACTAAGCTAAGAATACCAAGTAGAATGGAAGATGTCTTTTCTAACGATGCTTGAAAATCTACAAGGCATGTTTTTAAGTTGATACATATTATTACATTAAAAATTTTTTAATAAAAATATCATGGCAAAAAGCAAACCTTATAAGGTAAGCCAAAAGACAATAAACAGCAAAAACATAATAACATTTTCCACTTGTGTCACAGATAAAGAGCTTATCTTCCCAATATATAAAGAACTATCAGAGTCTGTAAGAAAGAACTACCAGAATTGGTAACGATAAAGTCCACTGAAAAATGGGAAAATATTAGAGTTAACAGAAAATACAATGACTCCTGGACATATAAAAAGATGTTCAATCACCATTATAATAAGAGAAATGCAAATTAAAACACACTACAATGCCATTCTTCACCCATCAGACAGGCAAAACTCCAACAGTTTGACCATATACTTTGTTGATGAAGCCATAGAAAAACAAGCACTCTCTTACTTCCTGGTGGGAATATAAACTCCTACAGCCCCAGTGGAGGATAAGTGAATAAACTGGATCAAAATTATAAATGAATGAATGAACCCTATGTTTCTGCAATTCCATTTCTGGAAATTTATTCTATAAAGATGCTTACATATATGCAAAATTACATATACACAAGGTTATTTCCTGAGGCAATGTTGCAGTAATAGCAAAGATCAAAAGCAACCCAAATCATGATAAGGTTGGGCTAAATAAATTATGGTACAACCAAACCATGGGATTCTATAAAGTTATTAAAGAATGGCGATGCTTCCTATTTACAGACATCAAATTATCTGGATCTAAGCTATATCACAAGAAGAAATAAGCATAAAATTAGGTAGTATATAACAAACATGATTATGAAGCAGGGCATAAGAATCTTTATTCACATTTGTTTGCATAAGCATAAAGAAATTCTGGAGGCTTCTCTAAAAATCTAATGACAGCAGTGCCTACAGTGGGGCTGAAGTTGAATCTCAGTGGATGTCCAGGTTGAAGGTAGGAGCTAGAAGATTTTGAACCACATAAATATACTACATATTTAAAAATTTTAAAAAAATTAAATAAGGGGCACCTGGGTGGCTCAGTCGGTTAAGCGGCCAACTTCGGCTCAGGTCATGATCTCATGGCCCGTGAGTTCGAGCCCCACGTCGGGCTCTGTGCTGACAGCTCAGAGCCTGAAGCCTGTTTCAGATTCTGTGTCTCCCTCTCTCTCTGACCCTCCCCCGTTCATGCTCTGTCTCTCTCTGTCTTAAAAATAAATAAACGTTAAAAAATAATTAATTAATTAATTAATTAACAAAGTATTCCAAAAAGTATTACTAACACATACATCCTACCTCAAAGAGCTCACAGAGTACCTGTATATATCCATATAGATGCACACACAAAAGGACCTACTATAGCTCTACTTAATGATGCCCTACAAATAAGAATCTTGTTTTTAAAGTTTATTTATTTTGAGAGAGAGAGACAGAGAGAGAGAGTGGGGGAGGGGCAGAGAGAGATGGAGAGAGAGAATCCCAAGCAGGCTCCACGCCATCAGTACAGAGCCCCAGGTGGGCCTTGATCTCACAAACCAAGCCATAAGATCATGACCTGAGCTGAAATCAAGAGTGGGAGACTGGATACTCAACCAACTGAGCCACCCAGGTGCCCCAAAGAGAACTCTTTTTTCCTTTAATCCAAGTTAGTTAACATATAGTATAATAATGGTTTCAGGAGTAGAATTCAGTGATTCATCACTTACAAGAACCTGTTTTAAGCAGAAAATGAAATCATCAGAACCCATGGCAAGACAGGCTTGCCTCCATCTCCTCTTTTCTGCAGCCTCCTGTGTCAGCACTTGTGTATCTGAACATAGCAAGGCTCCCTCAGGACTGAGGGCCCAGCTGGGGCTCCTCCAAGCTACCCATCTTTAGAAACACAGCAAGAATGTCAACATGGCCACTATGAGTATGGGCCCACTGGCAACCAAGACTCCCTGCCAGCCAACCACCTTCTCCTGCCACCTCCCCTATCACACAAAGGTGTTTGTATTGGGGGCAGGGAGTGAGGACAGGGATGCATTGAGTTGCAGGAATGTTCCTTACAAAACCACCTGCCTTAGTTTAGATTCCCCACCAAAGTAGGCCTGGAGACAGGAATTCAGATACAGGTCTTTTATTTGGGAGATAATCCCAGGAAGCACAGCAAGGGCATGAAGAAATAAAACAAAAAAGGGAGAAATCAGGTAAAGGTGTGTCAATGAACAGGTCACTGCTGTGGGGAAAAGTGGAGCTCAAATCCCACCTGGGAACACTTTGAGAAACTGTGTAGAACACACAACAGAACTGATGCCCCAGTGGGGGAGGAAGCTGGGATATTGATCCACCAACTGCCATTCCTCATTGGTTAAAGGACACTCTAGGGTATTTTTCTGCCAGCATTTCCATCTTATGTGAGTAGACAGTGTACATCTGAGGCCTGAGAATATCTGCAGGCAGAAACACAGGAAGGCATCATGTCTAAGAACTACATTAAACTAAACTCAGGGTGGGTCTCAGGGATTTGGCAATAAACCTTCAGCATCGGTGACACTACCCTGTGCAGAGCTGAAGGGTAATTTGAAGGAAAAAAGACTCAGAAAGACACCCACCAATATTTTCAAATGTGTGAGGTCTCACACAGTTTGTGGAAGTATAAATCACTACAAACATTTTGGAGGACCTTTAGAAATTATTTACTTAAAAGTCCATAAATCACCCAGCCAAGTAATAATTCAGTCTTTTCTGATCTTTCCTTTCTTCCTTCAAAAAAAAAAACATACGTGCACCAGGCACTAGGAATACAAAGATTAGAATGTCATATTGCTATCCCCACTCAAGGAACACACTGCCTACCCCCTACCACACCCACCATCACCAAAGTCATCTATTCCATGTCCCGTGTTTTTCAGGTGTTGTAATTTAAAACAGCTAGGAGGACCAAGAAGTAACACAGATGAAAGAAGTGAGTCAAAGTAATGAAATAGAATACAGAAAATGGCAGGGACCATGGCAACTTGAGAACACAAATCCTCTCTAAGGACCTTCAAAAGTAATTAAAAAGAAAAGGAAGGAAGGAAGGAAGGAAGGAAGGAAGGAAGGAAGGAAGGAAGGAAGGAAGGAAGGAAGAAAGGAAGGAAGGAAGGGAGGAAGGAAGTGGGGGAAGAAGGAAGGAAGACCATTACTCAAGGCTTCTATTCCAATATGGAATAACAGGGAGATTTGCCATCCTGCCTGAAACAACCAAAAAATCAAAATGTATATTTTTAAAAAAATGGTTTTTAAGACACTGGACATCAGACCATGAGAGACAGTGATACCTGAAAGTCAGGAAATAAATGAGGTGAGCCCTAAGATTATCCTGCTTTCCTGCCTTGAGAGACTCTCCAGACCACGATGGAAACCAACAGACTCCCTGAGCTGAGTAGACAGTTGAGAGTCCTAAGGCAACTACCACTTGAAAGTCAAATTACCATGAAGGAGAGAACCTTAGAGAGAAAACTCCAAAGATCTACAAAGCATCCTCCTCAAGTTTTCACGCAAGTCAAGAAAATAACAAGGGCTGAAGAAAGAATCACCCAAAATGATTAGAGGAAAGAGCACCCAACATCCACTTGGGGCTCACAATAGTGCCTGTTCCTACCAGCCAGACTAGAAAAAAATGAAATTTATCAGGCATTGAACAGAATATTCAGAAGGGTCTTCCCTCAGCAGTGGAAAATAATTTGCCCTAGACTAATCATTCCTCAGGTTCTGTGTAATAAATCTTAAAATCAAAACTTGAAAGGATCACACTGTTTTCAAATAACCTAGATGCATCCCAAAACAATAATCACATTAAATATAACTGGTAAATAAATAAATAAATAAATAAATAAATTGGTCTAAACACCATTTTTTAAAAATTCAGAGATTGTAAGATTGGTTAACAAATCAAGACCCAACTATATTCTGTCTATAAGAAATGTGTTTTAAATATAAAGACACAGGGGTGCCTGGGTGGCTTGAGTCAGTGGCTCAAGAGCATCCAAGTCTTGATTTTGGCTCAGGTCATAATCCCAGGGTCATGGGATCAAGCCCTGCATCAAGCTGTGGAAACTGCTTGGGATATTCTCATTCTCTCCCTCTCTCTCTCTCTCTCTATCTCTTTCCCTCTCTCCTGCTCCCCCTCTCAATAAACAAACAAACAGACAGATAAGTTAAATATAAAAGGATGGAAAAATGGTATGTTAACACTAACAAAGAAAGTTTGAATGGCTATATTAATATCAGACAAGGTATATTTTTGAGTAAACAATATTACTAGGAATAAAAAAAGATCATTTCATAATGTTAAAGGAGTTGTTTTGTCAAGACGATATAATCCTAGGGGCACCTGGGTGGCTCAGTCAGTTGAGCATCCAACTTCAGCTCAGGTCATGATCTCACAGTTCACATGTTCAAGCCCCGTGTTGGGCTCTGTGCTGACAGCTCAGAGCCTGGAGCCTGCTTCGGATTCTGTGTCTCCCTCTCTCTCTGCCCCTCCCCCACTCACGCTCTGTCTCTCTCTCAAAAACAAAATAAAATTTTTAAAAATTTTTTTAAAAAGAAGATATAATCCTTTTTGCATTGTTGGTGGGAATGCAGGCTGGTGCAGCCACTCTGGAAAACAGTATGGATGTTCCTCAAAAAACTAAAATAGAACTACCCTACAACCCAGCAACTGCACTGCTAGACATTTATCCAAGGGATACAGGTGTGCTATTTTGAGGGGACACATGCACCCCCATGTTTACGCAGCACTATCAACAATAGCCAAAGTATGGAAAGAGTCCAAATGTCCATCGATGGATGAATGGATAAAGAAGATGAGGTGTATATACATATAATGGAGTATTACTCGGCAATCAAAAAGAATGAAATCTTGCCATTTGCAACTATGTGGATGGAACTGGAGGGTATTATGCTAAGTGAAATTAGTCAGTCAGAGGAAGACATAAATCATATGAGAACTTTAAGAGACAACACAGATGAACATAAGGGAAGGGAAGCAAAAATAATATAAAAACAGGGAGGGGGACATCACAGAAGAGACTCATAAATATGGAGAACAAACTGAAGGTTACTGGAGGGGTTGTGGGAGGGGGGATGGGCTAACTGGGTAAGGGACTCTAAAGAATCTACTCCCAAAATCATTGTTGCACTATATGCTAACTAATTTGGAGGTAAATTTAAAAAAATAAAATAAAATAAAATAAAATAAAATAAAATAAAATAAAATAAAATAAAATAAAATGAAGATATAATCCTAAAAACTTATACACCTAATTACAGAGCTTCAAAATACATTAAGAACTGATGGAACTGCAAGGGGAATAGACAAAGATGATGCATTTACCGTCAGAGATTTCAGTACCCCTCTCTCAATATCTGACTGGACAAGTAGATTGAAAATCAGTAAAAATATAAAAGATTTGAAGAACACTATCAAATAATTTGTCCTGACATTTAGATAACCCTCTACTCAACACATTATACATTCTTTTCAAGTACACACAGAATACTTACCAAGATAAACTATATCCTGTGTTATAAAGCAGTCCCTCAATAATTAAAAGAATTCAAGTCATGCAAAGCATGTTCTCTGTCCATGTGGAATTTAATTAGAAATAAATATGAGAAAGATCTTTGGAAAATACTCAAATATTTAGAAACTAAATAACACACTTATAAGTCATCTATTGGTCAACAGAGAAATCAAGAGGAAAATTAGATAGTATTTGTAACTGAATGGAAATGAGAATACAACATATCAAAGTTTGTGGGATGGCACTAAGGCAGTAGTTGGGGGAAATTTTATAGCACTAACACCTATATTAGAAAAGAAAAAAGAGTTCTTTTTTATTGTTTTTTTGGAGAGAGAGCACACATACATGGTGGAGTGGCAGAGAGGGAAGAGAGAGAGAATCCCAAGCAGACTCCTAGCTGTCAGTGTAGAGCCTGACATGAGGCTTGATCTCTCAAACCATGAGATCATGACCTGAGCCAAAATCAAGAGTCAGACACTCAACTGACTGAGATACCCAGACACCCCCCCCTTTTTTTTTTTATCTTAGAGAGAGAGAGAGAGAGAGAGAGAGAGAGAGAGTGTGCATGACTGGGGGAGAGGCACAGAGGGAAGAAAGAGACAGACAGACTTAAGCAGGTTCCACACTCAGTGCAGAACCCATCACAGGGCTCCATATCACAGCTCTGCGATCATGACCTGAGTTGATATCAAGTGTCAGACACCAAACGGACTGAGCCACCAAGGTGCCCCAAGATAAAGGATTCTAATCAATGATCTAAGCTTTAAGAAACTGGAAAAACTAGAGTAAATTAAACCTAAAGTAGGCATAGAAAAGAAGTAATAAACATTAGAATTGAAATCAACGATGTAGAAGAAAGGGGAAGAAGAGGAAGAAAGGGGGGTGGAGCTGGTTCTTTTAAAGAATTTATAAAATTCATAAACCTCTAGCTAGGTTAGAAAAAAAGAGAAGATACAAATTACTAATATCAGAAATGAAGATACAGATGATACCACTATAGCTTCTGTACATATTAAAATAATAAGGCAATTTTATGAATGACTTTTTGCTAGTAAATTCAACAACATAGATAGAATGGACAGATTCTTTCTAACAAATTGATAAAACTTGCTCAAGAAGAAATAGGTAATGTGAATAGTCCTATATGTATTAAAGAAATGGAATCTGTAGTTTAAAATCTCCCAAGAAAGAAAAATTCAGGTCCAGGGGTACCTGGGTGGTTTAGTTGGTTAAGTGTCTGACTCTTGATTTTGGCTCAGGTCATGATCTCATGCATCATGGGATCAAGCCCCATGTAGGGCTCTGCGCTGATGATGCAGAGCCTGCTTGGGATTCTCTCTCTCCTTCTCGTTCTGTCCCTCCCCCATTCACATTCTCTCTTTATCTCTCTCTCTCTCTCTCAAAATAAATAAATAAACATTAAAAAAATTATTAAAATGAAAAATTCAGGTCCAGTGTCTTCACTGGTGAATGGTACCAAACATGAAAAAATACTCATCATTATATATAAACTCTTCCAGAAAATTAAAGAGGAAGGAAAATTTCCCATCTCATTCTAATAGGCGAACATTATCCAGACACCAAAACCAGACAAATATATTATAAAAAAAAACTACAAACAAATATTCCCCAGCCAACGTAAATGGAAACATCCTGAGCAGTATTTTAGTAAATTGAATCTAACAATATGATAAAGGATAATATAACCATGTGGGATTTACCTTAGGAATGCAGGACTGATTTAGTATTTTTTTCAAAAATCAGTGAAATTCATTGTATTTAACAAACTAAAAGAGAAAACTATATGATGTCAATACACACAGAAGCATTTGGTAATATCCAACATCTATTCCTGAATTAAAAAAAAAAACAAAAAACAATGAAACTCTCAGCAAATTAGGAATGGAGGGAATCTCATCAACCTGACAAAAGACATCTATAAAAGAGCCACAGCTAACATCATACTTAATGGTAAAAGACAGAAAGCTTTCCTGCAAAGATCAGGAATAAGAAAAAGATGTCCATTCTCAGCACTGTTTTCAACATTTTCCTGGAGGTCCTAGCCAATACAATCACACAAGAAAAAGAAATTTTAAAAATTTCTCTAAATTAGAAAGGAAGTAGTAAAACTGTCTTTATGCAACCTATAGTTGTTGATGTAGGAAATTTAATGTAATCTCCAAAAACTAATAACCAAGGTTACATAACATGCAAAAACTATGTAATAAATATACAAAAATCAATTGTATGTCTATAGTCCAGTGATCAACATTCAAACATTGGCTTTTTTTTTTTTTTTTAGAATACTGGGAAAAGAAAAAAAAACACACACTTTATAGCCCTCCCAGATAGTTTTTCAAGGCTCTCAAATGCCTTTAACCAGAAGAACTGAATAAACATAGAATTTAAGACAGGTTTCACAAGGGAAATGCAGCTGGACAGTGTCTGAAATGCAAGTTCTGATCTCAGAGTAATCAAAAGTCACCAGGCTAAACTGAGATTCATCCCAGTGAAGTTTCTAGCTCCCTGACAAGGGAAGTCCCTTTGTGATTCTAGTTTCTCTATCTACAAAAATGATGCGACCTCGGCCATTCCTCCTGCAGTTACCCTGAAATGGCCATTCAGTATGAAAGTATGGTAGGAATGCAGGAAAAAAAAAAATTGTTGAGTCCTAGGCTCAGGTTCAAGGTCAGCCCCAGACAGTCTCTCTCAGCTGCAGAATTGTCAAATAAGAAAGTTCCTTAAGCCATGGAAAAAAGGAACCTATCGATAAAAGCAGAATTTGTCCCCAGAAATCCTGGGCCAATAAGTTCCAAGAGCAGAGCCTATCCCCACCCCCACCCCCAAAACACAGAGAATCCAAAAAGCCAAGTTTGTCTATGGAAGAGAAAGCAGAGAATGATATAACTTATCACCTTATAAAAGGCCCTTGTTTTAGCCTACTTAACAAAGTCACACACTGGGTGGCTCGAACATTTTCCAAAAATTCTGGAGGCTAGATATCCAAGATTTTCAAGGTGTATCAGGAGGGCTGTTTTCTTCCTTGGCTTGTAGATGGCCATCTTCTCCCCATGTCTTCACATGGTCTTCCCTCGGTATATGCCTGTGTCCTAATCTCTTGTAAGGATACCAGTCATATGATTGGATTGGGGCTCACCGTAATGACCCCAATTTAACTGAATGATCTCTGTAACCATTCTGTCTCCAAATACACTCATATTCTTAGATACTGAAGGTTGGGATTTCAACATACAAATTTAGAGGACACAATTTAGTCCACAGCTACTCCCCCTGCTTCTGAAAGATCCAAATCCTTGCCAGTTCTTATCACCCTCACAGATCAGGTCAGAGGGAAGCAGAACTGCTCTCACATACACCGTCTTCCACTGTCCAAAGCCCATAGCCATTTTTCCCTCCATTCACTTAGGGTTTTCTAGCCCCCCAAAACACCAGTGGGACCCTGAGCCCACCTTCCTTATCCCTTTGGATCCAGTTAAGCACTTCTCCCTCCCCTGCCCTGTTCATTTCAGGATTACCACATTTAGAGAGCCAACATGACCTATTTAGGCTCTGACCCACTTGCAACAGAAATACCAATCACAAACACTATCCAGAAGGGGGAAAAAAATGACCACAAATTTAACTGATCGTATATTAAAAGAATGATAAAGAAGAAGTCTTCACTGGTGTACCCATTGCTGATGCTACTGCAAAATGTCCTGAGGGGAGCTGTTATGGAAATGTGGGCAATACCTAAGCTGCCCCTTTTGGCATCAAGGTACTATGTAGAATTTCCAGCCTTATAAGTGACCTAGAAATCAGTTAAATAGGTCCGTTTATCTTGTTTTGCTCAAAGATGAACTAAGCATTTCCAAATGTCTGGAGTACATTATTTCCTGTCAAGAGATGGGACAACCCTCACACAAGTGTGAAAATGGAGGAATCAAGGGGCATACTGGATCAGCCTTCCTCAACCACCCCAGACCAAGAATGAGTGGAATTAGTCTACAGGCCTCTGGAACAGGAGCTTTTGTAGTAAATACCAGTTTGAGTAGCTGCCTGACTCACAGCAGCAGTTTATTTTCTTTTCTCTAGCAATGGTCTATCTCCCAAGGATAGCCGTGTCTTTGCTATGTGACAAATCATCTTAAACTCCTGTCACAGTTTATCAGTCCCAAGAAAGAAACTTGATCCAAGCCTGAGCCAATCAGATCCTCTCAGGAATTTGAGACTTCAAGAGATATGAGGTTGGAGAGACTTCTGATAAGGAGGCAACTGAACCCTCTAGGAACCCTAGACAGCCTGCTTCTTGCTCTTCCAGAGACCTGGCCAGTCTCTTCTGCAGATTTTGGCGACCATCCCAATACCCCTCCTATTAATTGCCCATTTGGTTTACATTAGCCAGGGTTCCTCTCTATTATCAAAAGAATCACAATAATAACAATAGTGTAATACAATCTTATTTTATTCATATTTTGGTCCCAGCACCTACCGCAAGATTTAACATGTCACATGGTAGACATTCCATATCTTTGTTCTTAATTTATGAAAGCCCAACTTACCCCTGCCAATCTGCACAAGATAAGAAAAAGAACAACAGAGTGCCGTGGGGTAGAGAGGAAAATATTCTTTGGTGCCAATCTTTCCTGTCACAACAAATTATATAAAGACTGCTTCTGGTTTTCCTTGAAAGGGGAGAAGGTGCTAAAGTTTTCTAGCAAAAAGAATGACCTGGTACCAGATGACCAGCAAGTTAGAAGTGGGAAATATTTGGGTCCTAATCTCTGCTAACCATGTGGGCAACATCCTCAGGGCTTCCAAGAGCAGGCTGGAGGCAATAGGCACTGGTCTTGTTGAGACCTGCTTACCCCAAGTAGAACTTCACACAGTTATATTCTCACTGTGGTTCCTCACATTTATATATCTCTTCATGCAACCTCCACCCATTTGCATGGCCTTGTCTAAGACTTGGGATATCCACCCAGCCATCCCACCCACTCAAGCTTTGAAATTTACTGAGCCCTTGGTTTTGACTCTAGACTGTACACGTAGGTGACTATGCTAGTCCCAACAACACAGGGGGTGGGACAACCATTGCAGGTCACTTTAGGCCCCCCACTCATCTCTAGACTTCTACAGAACTCTTCTAAATTATGACTCAGTCCCTGGCCTCTTGCTTCCTGGTCCAAACTTCATTACACCAATCCTTTCTTCCCAGGATGTCAATTTAACCATGGTACTTTCCTATTCCTAAACCTGCAATAAAGCCCAAACCTTTACCTTAGCATTTGACAATAGCTACAACCTAAACCCCATCTTTTTTTCTTTAATTGATCTTTAGGGGCACCTGGGTGGCTCAGTCAGTTGAATGTCTGACTTAGGCTCAGGTAATGATCTTGTGGCTCATGAGTTCAAGCCCCATGTCAGGCTCTGTGCTGTCAGCTCAGAGCCCAGAACCTGTTTCAGATTCTTTGTCTCCCTTTCTCTCTGCCCCTCCTCTGCTTGCACGCTCTCTCTCTCTCTCCCCCCTCTCTCTCTCCCTCTCAAAAATAAATAAACATTAAAATTTTTTAAATAAATAAAATAAAATTGATCTTTATTCTTCCAAATTTATCTCCTGCATGAAACCTCTACCCTCACAGAAGCAGCCTATTCACGTGCCTCACTGCTCAGCAGAAGGGTGTAAGCCTAGAGCTTCTAGAAGCCATGCTGCCAACATGTGGGGAAAAAGAAGCCAACACACAGAAAGCAAAACTGAGTGGTGGAAAGAGGTTCCTGGTGACATCACTTGGGAACCAAGATAAGGCCTCACGTTAAATCTATGTCTGGACCTTTTGGCTATAACTTTTTTTTCTTTGCTTGATCCTTTTTTACCCCTGTACAACTGAAAGACTACTAATACATCCACCTACATTTCATGGTTCACTTTTAGGCCCTGATGCCTCCCCAGGGCCCTCCAGGGCATGGTAACAGCTCTCATCTCTAATTTCCTATAATATCATGGGCTGTATCACTCATGGGAGCCTTTCAATATGCCTGTCACTAGACAGGTATTTCTTGACCCCTTTATACAGGCAAAGGGCTTCCAATCCCTTCCCACTGTCCCTTCCATCCCAACTTGCTAAAACCAACACCTGGTTCAGTGGTCAGAGGTACAGGCTAGGGCAGCCACAAGAATCCAGAAGGAGCAGAGCCTCTGCGGTCATCCTGATCTAAACTCCCCTTTCAGAACCCACTCTGGCTAAGCCTTGGACAGCTTCTAGCAGTCAGCACACCTTAGGGGGCAGAGGGAGGCATGTCCAACTGGGGAAAATGACAGCCATGAATGCCCTCAGTGTCCTCCCTCCTGTAAAATCCCAGAGTCTCACTGCCACTAGAGGCTAAGGTGATGTGATGCAGCCACCATAGGGTACTTTAGGAGCCCAGAAATGGACTCCTGGGAGGCACAGCATTGCCCCAGTCTTCTCCCAGGCCAGTGTTTCTCCACCACCATTGCCCATTCAAGGATAGAAATGATTTTCCTACAGTGCAAGAGAATTTGGAGTGCAAACAAGGTGCCACGGATGGGAGTTACAGAACACTAGACTCCATGACTCAATTAGCATGGCAAGAATTTAAATGCTGTTATCCTGATGGCCACCCAAAGAGCTCCAGGGTTGCAGGGAGCTATCTCAGCACCCCCATGGAAGGTGAAAAGGAGATGGAAAATCAGAGCATAGGCACCTTGTCCCATTTCATCCTAGGCAGCTCCCTGACGAGCTATCTTTCTCTCTAGGTTTTTGGTTTGTATTCTTTGTAGCATGTTTTATTTATTTATTTTTACCATTTTAACCACTTTATAGTATATGGTTCAGTAGCATTAAGTACATTCACATATTATACAGCCATTACTGCCATCTATCTCCAGAACTTTCCCATATACCAAACTAAAGCTCTGTCCCATTAAACATTAACTCTCCACTACCCACCACCCTCTGCCCAGCTCCTGGCACCCACCATTCTACTTTCTGTCTCTATGAATTTGACCACTCTAGGTATTTCACGGAAGTAGAATCATCAGGCATTTGTCTTTTTGTTACTGGATTATTTCACTTAACATAATGTCCCCAAGGTTCATCTGTGCTATAGCATTTATCAGAATTTCCTTTCTTTTTTTTTTAAAGCTTCTTTATTTATTTTGATAGAGAGAGCATGTACATGCAAGCAGGGGAAGGGCAGAGAGAGAGGAAGAGTCCCAAGCAGGCTCCACGCTGTCAGTGCAGAGCCCCATGTGGGGCTCAATCCCACAAACTGTGAGATCACGACCTGAGTCATGATCAAGAGTCAGATGCTTAACCAACTGAGCTACCCAGGCATCCCAGAATTTCCCTCATTTTTAAGGCTGAACAATATTTCATTGTATGTGTATTCATCCATCTAAGGACACTTGGGTTACTTATACCTTTTAGCCATTATGAAAAATTCTATGAACATGAATGCACAAATATCTGATTGTGTCCCCGCTTTCAACACTTTTAAACATATGCCCAGAAGTGGAATTGCTAGATCACATTGTAATTCTATTTTTAATTTTTTGAGAAACTGCCATACTGTTTTCTACAGTGACTGTACCATTTTATATTCCCATCAACAGTGTGTGAGGGTTCCAATTTCTCCACATCCTCAACAACACTTGTTACTTTCTGCTTTTGTTTTTGATGATAGCCATCTTAATGAGTATACTTTAAAAAAAAAAGCCACAGCTGGTTAGGTTTGGAAACCATTGCTCTAAAGCACTCAGAGGTCTCTTCCTTCTTACTTTCCTGGGCCTCCCTGTCATCCTATTCACCCTGAATCCACTCTTTGACCCATCAGATCCAGGCTGAGTGAGCTCCTCTTTCCATCCTTCACACTCCACCCCCTGGACATATCATGGCAAGGCCCCAGCTCCACACCAGCCAAGCTTTGGATCCAGACTGCCTACCTCATATGCCAACCTCAGGATGGTAGACTGCTTACGAGACATGCCCTCGGGAAGCTCCAAATGGCTTCAGACATTCAAGTGCATATCCTCTCCCTGGCCAGCTGCCTCCAGGCCAGTCACTTTGTCATCTCAAGAGCCAAGGCAGCCAACAGCATGTTCACCAGGTCATGAAAAGAACGTGAGTGCAGAAATCTCCTGCTCAAAATCAGTCCATCCTGCTAACCAGCTATGTGACCTTAAGACTTATGGGAGGCTGAACATTGTCCCATACAAAGAAGCCTACACCATCATCCCTGGAACCTGCAAATGGTTACCTCCCATGGTAAACAGGACTCTGTAGGTAAGTTAAGGATCCTGATGGGAGATTTTCCAGGTGGGCCTGATGTCATTGCAAGGAGAGGGAGGCAGGAGCCCAGAAAGAGAAGGCGGCAATGTGACCATGGCAGTAGAGCCTGCAGTGGTGTGGCTGCAAGCCAAGGAACATGGACAGCCTCTAGAGGCTACAAGGGGCAAGGAACATTCTGCCCTGGAACCCTAAGAAGGAACTAGCCCTGTGGACATTTTGACTTTAGCTCTGTAAGGTTCACTGGACTTCTGACATCCAGGCCTGCCTGCAACAGGATAATGTGTGTGGTTTAAGTCTTCTGTGTTCTGGTTGTTACAGAAGTAATATGAAACTTATACAGGGCCTCTCTGGTTCTGTTTCCTCAGCTGTAAAATGAAGGGCTCTGAACTACATTGTAACTTCCTGTTCTAACTGTCCTGATGAAAAGAGCTAATCAGGTGCTCGTCATGTGCCAGACCTTTATGTTCTAAGTCCTTTATGTGCATTACTTCTTTAAACCTCAAAACAAGGCTATGAGGTATGTAGCATGATCATCCCCTTTCAGATCAAGGAGGAAACCAGAGCCTAGGAAGGTAGAGTAACTTGCTCATGGCCACGCAGTCGTAGGGAACAGAGCCATAGCCAAGATTTGAATCTCAGCAGTCTGGCTCTAGAGAACCTGTGCCCTTCTCCACCAAGCCACACCAATATTGATGTCCTGCTCATAGATGAGGAAGCCCAAGACCTTTGTCAAAGTGACATGGCTAGATAGTAGCAAATCCAGACCTTCTGAAGCTGGCACTGGTCTCACCATTCCATCTGATCTCCAAATTCCCCAAGTATATTTAGGCAAAACTCAAGACAATGAGAGTCTAACTTCTTATTCCTAGAATCCAATTGTTATGCAGATATCCCACCCCTGCCCTCCACTCTCTCATCTTAAGTCCTCTGCTCTTTAAACGGAGTAAAATAAATTAACTACATGGATAGGTTTTCTCCTGCTCCTTCTCCCTACCTCACCAACTCCATCTTCGGTCTGCCACCATAAATCACTGGCAATTCAAAAAATGGTTTCTGAGAAAATGGGCTTTCCTGGCTTGATGGATGTATAAATTTCCATCTCCTCCATACATGCCTTACTTTTCAGAGGGAAAAAAAATCTTTATTGGCGTTAGCACATTTATGAGTTTAAATAAAAACAAATACATCTCTATTGACTGTAGTTATTATGCTCAGTTTCATGCAACGTAAGTGCTTCAAATAAAAATAGATTGGTTGGAGTAAGCGTGCATCAGTTCCAATAATGATGCAGCCGGTTTCCGTAGCGTGTGTGTTCCAGTTAATGTTCCCCAGGCTTGCAGGAGAAATGCACATTGCTGCACAAAGCTTTTAGGCTCCATTTTCTAAATGTCTAAATGCTCTGGGTAGGTGTGAATGTTTATTAGTGTCGTGAAATTCATCCAGCAGGCCAAGTCTGGCCTTTGCAGAAGGGACCAGAACCCAGTGCCTGAGGATGGGCCAGACCAGGCAGAAAACGCAAATCTTGTGCCATGTGAGTCCAGCACCAACCCATCAAGCGTGCATGTGGCATCCACTGCACATCTGCCACCTAAAGAAGGGCCATCCTACAACAGAATACTTATTACTCACTTAGGCCTGCCTTTGAAAGGAGTCGTAGCTCATGAGAAGGGCAGCACCTTTCTTTTCTGCTCACACAGATTCTTTGTTAGATTAAACACATGGGCTTGGGCATCAGACTGCCTAATTCAAATCCAAGCCCTATCATTTCTAGGCAAGCATTTATGGAGCACCGACTGTATACTGTATGTATACCTGTTCTAGGTACTGAGACGATCACACTGAGCCAAGTCTCTGCTCCTATGAAGCTTACATTCTATAGCAGGGGAGGTTTGGCTCCGAGTAAGCCATACTTCTGGAACCTTAAATTCTTCATCAGTAAGATGGGGATCATAGCACCTGCTATGTAAGAATGTTGTGAAATTTAAATTTAAGTGAAATTCCTCTAATGTATTTAGCACAGGGTCTGGCGCACAAGTGGTGAGAATCCACTACCTGCATTACTTCTGCCAGTATGGACTCCCCCATATGCACCACTTTATATGCTTCTAGCCTCATCTCTTATTCCAGCCCCTGCTGTGGCACACAGCTCAGAGTGGCTGCTGACAGGTCCAACACAGGTGCAGCCTGACAGTCCAATCCCCTTAGGGCCACATCTAGAACTTCTCACCCCCCTACCCTAAGGGTCCTCTGTGCCAAGTAGATCGCCTTGGCACCCATGTATATGCAACCTGGAATACAGTAGAGTTAGCATCATGGGGAGAACCTTTAACCGTGATGTTGTGGGTTGAACTGCAACCTCAAAAAGATAGTTGAAGTCCTAACCTCCTGTGACATAAGAAATACATATGTTCCCTTTCCTGCCACACAGCTCCTAAAATCACTGGAATCTCCAGAAGGCCTAAGTATCTTTTGTATGCTAATGAGATGACTGGTGGCTAGAGGCTCCTGGAGAGCCTCAGCAGCTGCTTGTCTGGGGAACCACCCATGATTACAGGCTAGAAATTTTAACCCCACCCATCGCGCAACCCCCAGACCTCCAGGGATTGGAGAGGGTTGGAGATTGAGTCAATCACTAATGGGCAATGATTTAATCAATCATGCTTACATGACAGAGCCTTTATAAAAATTCCTGAAGTACTGGCTCCTAAGTTGATGAACATATAGACGTGCTGGGAGGGTGGCATGCCTGGAGATGACATGGAAGCTGGGCACCCCTTCCCCCATATCTTGCCCTCTGCATCTCTTCCAGCCGACTGTTCCTGAGCTGTGTTCTCTTATACTCAACTAGTAATCTAGTAAGTAAACGGTGTTCTTGAGTTGTGAGCCACTCTAACAAATTATCAAGCCCAAGGAAGAGGTCATGGAACTTTCCCCTTTATAGTGAGTCTGTCAGAAGCACAGGTGACACCTGGATTGCAACCTGCCTTTGAAGGATGGGATTGAGCCCTTAACCTGTGGGACTTAACTCTACACCCAGGTGGACAGTGCCAGAATTGAGTTAAGTTGTAGGACACCCAGTGGTGTCAGAGACTTGCCTGGAATGACACATCTGGTATCAGAAGTGAAGTATTCAGAGTAGTGCTGTGAGCAGGAGAAACAAAGGTTACCCTTTTCACTTCCATACTTGCAAATGGGACTTTATTTGGAAATAGGATCTTTGCAGATATAATCAAGTCCTAACTTGATAAGGTCATCCTAGATTAGGGTGGCTCTTAAATCCAATGACCGGCAGCCTTATAAGGAGAGAAGGATTTGGAGACACACGAGGGGGAAAGGCCATGTGAAGACAGACAAATCAGAACGATGCAGTTATAAGCCAAGGAGTGCCAGCAACCTCCAGAAGCAAGGAAGAAGCCAGGAAGGAAACTTCCCTAGAGCCTCCAGAGGGAACACGGCCCTGCCAACAACTTGATTTCAGACTTGGAGCCTCCAGAACTGTGAGAGAATGCATTTCTGTGTTTGTGGTCATTTGTTATGGCTCCCAAGGAAACGAATACACACGAGGTATTGAAGTGGATGTATAGATGCTTCTTCCTCACCCACCCTGGACAGGTGGTCCTGAGATATGTTTCACAGGGTCAGATGTCCCATGGGGTCTATCACTAAGTCACCCATAGCTGCGGCCAACTTAATAGTGCAGTCTGTTTGAGCTTCCCCTCCTTCCTTGCTTTGCTGTTCCTGTCCCTCACTCCTGCCCTACCTCCGATCATTCCCCAATAAAGGATTCCCACATAAGCCATCCATCTCAGGTTCTGCTTTCTGGGAAACCCAGGTTAAGGCTGTTGGTACTTGGCACATAGTTGACATTCAACAAATACTGACTGATGAATCAATGAAAATGTGAATGAAGACCCAATCCTACCCTCAAGAGTCTTTCAAAAAAAGTATCAAGACAAAAACACTCACACGGTATAAGGAAATAAATTACAGGGCATTCAGAGGACAAAGAGAAGAACTTGAAACTCCCAGCTGCCTGACCTAGCACAGATGGTAAAATGGAACAGCCACTTCTAATATTTTCTATGGCTTTCATTCCTGGCCCCTCCATGCACTTATCAATCAGGGTTCTTAGAATCCACTCTAATTTAAGAAAAGGAATTTATTAAAGGCTACTAGGTATTTCACAGAATTTCTAAGTAGGCCTATCTCTGAAGACAAGGGACTAGGAAGCCAAGAGAAGAAGGGCTCAGCAAACTGGACCCTGGCTGCAACCTGAGAAATCCACAGAGTGACCTTGGCCATGGTGAGATCACTCCAATCCACAGATGAGCCAAGAAGAGTGGACTGAACCAACCAAACCTCACCCACTCCTGGGCCCTATATTAAAACTCCAAGCCCAGGGTAAGCTAATTGCAAACTCTTTTCTAGGACTTTCAGATGTTACTATAATGTACCATGCTTTCCTATCTGCTAAGTAGCTAAGCCAGGATTCCAGCCCAGGGTCCAGACCCTTTATGCTCAAAATATGATTTATGGATAACCAGTGGCAGCATGGCAAGGGCTTGTCAGAAACACAAAATTGGGGCTCTGACCAAAATTGATTGAGTCAAAACCTAAGGTTTACCCAAATGACCCCCAGGAATCACTCTGTATATCAAAGTTTGAGAAGCCCTGGTCTGGTATCTTTTCTCAATTCTGTGGTTCCCAAATCTAGTTGATCATTTGAATCTTCTAAATAACTTTTTTTAAATGAAGATTCCCAGGCCCCACTCCAAATGAGCTTATTGAATAGGCCTAGAGTGGGGCCCAGGCACCTGTGTTATTTTTAAGTTCCTTGGAGGTTATTGTGATCTCTGCTTTTGGGAACTGACACCCTACAACATACAGCTCTAGTCCCTCAATGACTTTCTCTCAGCACTGTGACAATCTCAGGAAGGCCATGAGGCTAGCATTCCTGGTAATCACCTGGCAAATCCGACGAATATGCAGATTTCTCATCCTACCCTCAGAGATTCAGATTTCATAAGGTCTGAACAGAGCCATCTGAAGACTGAAGGAGGCCCCAGGTACTCTGTGGGGGCGCCACCCTACCTCACAATCAACAGATTAAAGTTTATTTGTGTATGGGGGTGGGGAGGGGGGGAGGCAGAGAAAAAGGAAGAGAGAGAGAGAATCCCAAGAAGGCTCCACACTGTCAGCCTAGGGCCCGACGCAAGTCTCCATCTCCTGAACCTTGAGATCCTGACCTGAGCCGAAATCAAGAGTTGGAGGCTCAGCCAACTGAGCCACTCAGGCACCCCACACAATGAACAGATTAAAAGCCATCTGCATCCCGCATTAAATATAAATGACACATAACCATGTGAGAGTGAACAGACTTGCGGTTGATAAGTTGACAGTTACATTTCTAAATATTTAATTAAACATTTATTAATTTTGATTTTACAATTTTTTTAACATATTGTGGCCAATACTTCTTTCCTTTCAGGGCTCAATTCAGGGCCCGAATTGCTTATAAGCTTTTCCACCCTAAAGCACTGAATGGATACAATGGTGGTAAGCCAGGGAAGAGCTCAGGACTCCATAATTTAATAGGACCCGAGGGTGACCCTGGTGAGGTGGGTGAGATGATCCACAGATCAGACCTTGACCACAGCTGGGCCACTGGCATTCAGAAAAGTGAGGGTGGGTCTCCAGATCAGGCCTGCATTAGGATTGGATGGCTGGGGGAAGATGGAAGGCAAGCTCTACTGCTCTGCCTGGAACACCCCATGATTCCAGAGAAGCCCCAACCACAGCATGCTTCCCATGAGGCTCACCTAATAGAAAGAACATGGCATACAGGGTATGCTGCATCTGCCCATGCTATTCAGCACTGCTCAGACTGTCCCCAGGGTGTTGGCCTTACACCAAAGAAAACCAGCTGAACTTGAAAGGGTCAGAAGAGCATTACAAAGTGCATAAGCAGGTTAGCAAGTGGATGGTTGTAGGAAACATGATTATTGAGTGTGGGAAAAAGGCATCCAGATAACCCACAATAGCACTGCAGGCAAATGATGAGCAATTGTGTGGGCAATAGGCCTCCCTGCCTGAACCTGGGCATCTGGCTTGATGGGGAACCTAGGGGGGCAGGCCTACCAGAGCTTTGTTGTGGGGTCCCAGGATCTTTCTGGGGGAACTCACAATCCATGGAAGCCCAGGGTTGGGAAGGAGAGATTAATCTATGCAGGCTCGCAGACCTACTCCCAGTCAGTCCTCATGAGAACTAGGTCTGAAGTCTGGAGGGCTGGGGGATGCTGGAAATAAAACTGAAGAGAGACATCTCAAGAGAAAATCTATGAGATCAGGACAGATGCTGCCTTCCATCAAAGCATGACCCCAAAAGTACACTCAAAGGAATTCTCTGTCTTCACTCTACTGTCATCAATCCATGCTTTGAACAGGTGCAGGGGCAGCCTTGATGGCTCATGGGCTTCAGAGGAAGGATGGACAGGCATGGAGAGATATCAGGTGGGAGCGTCCACTGGCAAACAGTCGGGGAGAATGGCAAGGGGAAGAACCCAGTGGGCTCAGGCAAACCCTGAGACTCCAGACCAGCTCTGATGCAATTGCTCAAGACCCTTGCCCCTGGACACTCCTAGACATATCAGGGATAGAGGGCTGAGGTCCCAGGTAAGCAGGTAAAGTCAGGAGCCAGGGAACCAGTCGTGGCCATCCATGTGACCCATTAGCACTCTCATATCTGTAAGTCCTGGGAAATAGGTTGGTAGGGTGAACAGTGAGTTGTGGGGACCAGATGGCCATCACAGGATCAAACAGGGAGCTTAAAGGCACTGACCTTGATCCTTTCCTGAAAGGCAGATGTCATGGGTACATCAGAGCACAGCCACAGTGTACAGATGTGAATCAAACTAAGAGAGAGGAGGCAATCAACATTTACCCCACTGGCAGCTACAGACCAGCCGGGTGATTAATGCACATTAATGCAACTAACTAATCTTTCCCACACCTCCAAAGACAGACATGGTTATCCTCATTTTCAGGGCAGGAAACAGGCACAGAGAGGTTTCATCTCTTTCTCAAGGTCACTCAGCCAGGACACAAAGGAACTTGTATCAGAACCCACTTTGGTCTAAGTCCAGAGCACAGGTCCTCAACCCCTGTACACAGCTCTGGTGACTGAACTAATGAAAAAAATGGAAGAAGGTCCTGCTAGGAACACCCGGGCTCTGAGATATAAGGATCTGTGTCCAGGAAGCCCTGCTAATATAGTAGCAGGTGAAACTCATCCTCTATTACTCTACTGATGCTGAGTGGCATGGGAATCAGAAGAGCAGCACATTCTATGTTTCACTCTCTACCCACAGCCTGCTGAGCTCCCAAAGAGCCATTGTCTGCCTCCCTCTGCCAGGCCTGCCCCAAAAGGCCCAGAGCCCCAATGTCCAATGGGTAGACTGTGCCAACTTCCCAGAGAATAACAAGCAGTGCCCCCTCAATGACACCAGACCCCTGCCCTCTGCACCACTCCCTCCCCTTTCTATCCCACAACATACACACTACCAGTGACCCCATGTTTGGCTTCTGCAGTCGCTCTGACTCCAGGACTGCAGGGCCCTGCAGCCGTGGGAACAGATGTTCCCCTCGCACATGGCTGGACTTGGATCTCAGCGGTGATGGACAAGCATCATTGACCAGGGTGGATGGGCAGCTGCAGATAACAAGGAGGAGGCACCAGCTCCCACCCCTCTCCCATCTCATTTGCAGAACAGTTACCACCTCCCTTCCAAGGCAGGGGAGGGCAAGGACAACTCAGACAGTGGGGCATGCCCACACCACCCCCTCCTCATCACTGCTCCCAGGCTGAGCACCCAGGCCAGGACACCCAGGAAGCCACAGAGCCACACCACCCACCCAGTACCTCACAGGCCCCTACAGTCTCTCTCCCCTCCCCTCCACCTCATCTAACATCTCTCAGTGCTTATTCTGCTGTGACAGAATGAGCCTTCCATTAGTGCACGGTCATTGCTGTTGTATGGATGTATAATTAAGTTTCAAGAAAGACCTCGAGCCTCTTACAGAAAAGGGCATAGAGAATATGTAGTGGTCATCCCTGAATGGAAGGACTACACCTGATTTTTATTTTCTTTCTTTGTAAATGTACCTTATTTTCTTTTTACTTAAAACTAATTGGCATGTCATGACCACAGGCCCTCTTTGTTGAGAATGAGGTCTTTCATCGAGGTCATTCATAATGACAAACCCAACATGGCACAAATTATCTAGGGACAGAGGTTATTCTTGGGCCCAAAGCAAGACTTAATTAGAAAGTACCAGAAGAGTGTATGGAACAGGAGAGTCTCTGAGACCTCTGGAGACAAGCTGGCTGGGGTAGGGTCAGAATTCTCTATGTAAACTGGATATGTTTATGTGTCTTATATTGGTATCTATTTGTCCCTTTTGTTTCCTCTGAATCTCTGAACCTCTTAGCTGCACTAAAAATGACTGAGAAAAAGTTGTGCCTTCACTGGACCCTAGCCTTTAAAGGGAGGAATAGCACATCTCTGGAATCACGGTTGCAGTGATCATAGGGAATCTCTCCCCACAAAAACAATGGAAACTCAGGGAGCCCTTGAGCTACACAATCCTTCCCTAACTGCAAGGTTATCCTCATGCTGAAATTTTTGGGTTTTTTAATAAGGATTATTAAACTAGGATGGTTTTAATAAGGAATGTGATTTGGGGCACCTGAGTGGTTCAGTCGGTTGAGCGTCTGACTTTGGCTCAGGTCATGATCTCACAGTTCGTGAGTTTGAGCCCTGCATCAGGCTCTGTGCTGACAGCTCAGAGCCTGGAGCCTGCTTCACATTCTGTGTCTCCCTCTCTCTCTGCTCCTTCCCTGCTCACACACTGTCTCTCTCTCAAAAATAAATAATTTTTTTTAAAAAAAATTAAGAAAAAATAAGGAACATGATTCTTTTGAGTATACACATACACACACCCCCATGCCCCCCCCCCCCACACACACAAAAACTTCATTTAACCCAGCTGACCACTCTCACTCTCAAAAATACTCCTCAGTCTCCAAAAAGCAAGGCTCCCTCCAGGAGGCACCCTCCACGTGGTTGTCCCAGTGAAGGTCACCCCTTTGCCACAGACCTGAGGTCAGCAATCTATAGCCTGCTACCCAGTTTTGTAAATGCAGCATTACTGGAACACAGGTCCATTCACTTATGAACTATCCATGGCTGCTTTCATGCTACAACAGCAGAGTTGAGTATTTGCAACAAAGACTATACGGTTCACAAAGCCAAAACTCTCATCTGGCCCTTTGCAAGTTTGCCAACCTCTGCAGTACCAAGACATGAATGAAGCTTCATGGAGTTGTGCTATGAGCAGCCCAAAGAGAGATTGCAGGCAGCGGCCATTCAGGACAGAAGCAGGGCTCAGATGGGGTACACACAACTCAGGACCCCTAAGACCCCTCCAAGCAACGCTTATTCTCATGCTCAGCGCCCTTCTCCAGGGTTGCTAGAAGACAGTGATTGTGGCAGAGAACTCAGAACACGGTAGTATGGTGTCAGGCAGACTTGGGAATTACAAAGCAAGTCTTCTGGGATTTTATCCTCTCATCTGCCAAATGGTACTGATAATGGAACCTAAGAGGAATGTTGTGGGAATCAAACTAGGTATTCCAAGTTACATAGCTAACATAGTACCAGCTACATAGTTAGCATTTTAACAAGTGCCAAGCTCCCAGCAAGCAGTGGTGGTGGAATCAATAACAGCATTGCCATTAACCCACATTGCCTCTCTCTAGGGAAAGCAGCCATCGGCTTCCTACCCTGACAGGAACATGGCAATGAAAGGCAGGACTGCAGAAGGACTCTGCTCACAGCCCAGCACCCGGAAACCAAAGTGGGCTTAGAACCTTCTTTTGATTGCTGGGTGCCTATAGCAAGGTGTTAATTCTCTGGGATGATTTTAGCAAAAAATTTTCTCAAAAATATCAGGTCCCGTAATTGCACAGCACAATGCATGCACATGCACGCACCCACGCACACGCACATATACACGAAACTAGAGACTGAGGACGGCTTCAAATTCCTTATGCAGTACTTATGAATGGAGAGGCCAGAATTTTTGCTATTTTGCTATTTCCTCACGGTTTTTTAAATTTTTTTAATGTTTTTATTTTATTTTTGACACAGAGACAGAGCATGAGCAGGAGAGGGGCAGAGAGAGACAGAGACACAGAATCTGAAGCAGCTCCAGGCTCTGAGCTGTCAGCACAGAGCCTGACATGAGGCTCAAACTCATAAGCTGTGAGATCATGACACTTAACAAGCTGAGCCACCCAGGTGCCCCTAAATTGTTTTTTTTTTTTAATTGAATGCATTGTATAGACTGATCTGTGTGCAGGGATCCGAGACACCCTGTCACAAATGGGCAAATACCCTCAAACATGCAGACTCTAGCGGTGCCTCTAAGGCAGAAAGCCACAAAGAAGGAAAGGGAATATTCTAAAGCAGAGGTGGGCATATGAGCAGAATAGGACAAGAGACATGGCTTCTAGAGATTTCCAGATCAGAGACATCCCTAAATATTTTTCCTGCCCGCCCATGTGAGGCCTTGCCCGGCTACTTACTTTTCTGCAAACCTTCCCCTTTCTTCAAAAGCTGTCTCAATTTTCTCAATTAGCTGCTAATACACTTTTAACACTTGCTAATCTCCCTTTTAGAAAAGAGGTTATTGGCCAAACAAATCTGTGAATCACTGCAGTCCCAGCTGAGGGATGGGAGGCAAATGTCTGTGATAGCACATTTTCTCAGGTCTGAGAAACTCTTAGTTATAAAAGTCATCACTGACTTAATAACAGCTCTAAGGGGAGGAAGATAACAAAACACTACACCTAAAATAAACACATCGGCTATAAGACAGGACAGGATTACAAATACATTAAAGTGGGGTGGAGGGTCTTAGAATAGAAGGGAAAATAAGAAAAATTACAATGGCAACAGTTTATTGAGCCACTACTATGTTCCGAAAACAGTGCAAGGTGCCTCTCCCGGGTTTTCTCACTGAATCCCTTCCCCCTTGTAAAGCAGATATCATTAACCTATTTTATAGATAAACACACTCAAACTCTAGGAGGCTTGATTCCCAGAACAGCTGAGCCCAGAGTAACCAAATCCAGAGTAGCCAAGCTCTTCACTGTTGTCCATCTCCCCACTCTGGCCCCAGAGCTCCACCAGAAACCAAGATCCTGGTAAGACAAGCCCAAACTCTTCTTCCAAAAGGAGAGGCCACAGGGGCGCCTGGGTGGCTCAGTCAGTTAAGCGGCCGACTTCGGCTCAGGTCATGATCTCGCGGTCCGTGAGTCCGAGCCCCGCGTCAGGCTCTGTGCTGACAGCTCAGAGCCTGAAGCCTGTTTCAGATTCTGTGTCTCCCTCTCTCTCTGACCCTCCCCCGTTCATGCTCTGTCTCTCTCTGTCTCAAAAATAAATAAAACATTAAAAAAACAAACAAACAAAAGGAGAGGCCACAGAGCAAAAAGATGCTTGCTGAGGCCTGAGCCCTCCCTCCCCCTGGGTACTCCAGTCTCCCTGTTCAATAAAATATTTAAGAAGATGCATTCACTTGATTATTAAAACTAGGATGGAAATGGATTGGAAGAAGCAAGTGTCAGCAAGACACAATGGGACTGTGTGGAAGGCGGTCATAGCTCCCTCCCCTGAACAGGAAGCCGGCAGGCCACACACCCCCACAATTCTACTCTCAGGGCAGTACCCTCTGCTCCCCTGCCACCCCCAGCCTGGGCCCTGGGCCTCCCCTGCAAGCTCCTTGCCACCACCACCCCCAGTCCTCAGGACCTGAGGCAGGTTGAGCTGGAAATTAGCTTTAGTTGGTCTCCTAATGGCAGATATCAAGCAGGAATCCAATCAATCCAGCCACAGGCAGGCAGCGAGGAGATCGATTCCAGCACTGCTTTTCATCCTTGTGGCCCAAAGGCAGTGTCATAAGACCAGTGCTTCAGGGCGCTTACAAGCGCCCCCTGAGTAATTAATAGAGAACCCCTCTGGGACTTGCCTAAACCCTGCAATTGACTACCTTCCTTCCCCTGACAGCCCCAGGAAGGGGAGGCCTACAAGGGATGGGACGACCCCACTGGCCCGTAACCCTCTCATTGTGCACATTACCTTCCCGATTTCCCAGATAAGGAGGAAGTCACCTGCCCAGGGTACACAGAAATTGGCAGAGCTTCGGCTCCAATCCAGGTCTGCCCAACTCCTTGCCTCTTTCAGTTTAAACATCACTTGTTAAGCACCTACTGTGTGCCTACTATGCACCAAGCCTGGGCAGAGAGCTGGAGAATACAGAAATGAATCAAATACAATACTGAGAAATGGTGCACACCTGTCTGCACATTTATAATCACCAGAAGATATTTTTTAATAAGGATTCCTAAACTCCATTCCAGAAAATTCTATTTCTGTACATTTAGGGAAGGACCTTAGAAAGCTATACTTTTTAAAGACTTCCCAGGATAGAAGTGGATAAGTTGAGGGGAATTTTTTTTATTTCTTATTAATATATATAAACATATATTTAAGTAATGAGATTACGTGAGTGACATTTACTTTGAGTGGGGTAAGGGTCAGGAGCTTTCAAATTAAAATTTTTCTAATTAAGTGAAAGACTCTCCTGGTGATTCTGAAAGTACAGCAAGGTTTAGGAATTCGACACACAACAGTGCTATCTCCAGAATTTCTTTGGAATTAATACCCACTTTGATAAGAGACAGCAGTGGAGCAGGGAGCAATGTGTAGCTAATGTACAAGTTCATTCACACTAAGATTTTAAATGTTTAATAATACGCCAGTCTCCCAAGGTACCACCATTTCAAAACAGAACTTTATGGAGAAAGCACTGTTTACTCCAAAAGAAAAAAATCCCTAATGATAAAATATAGGCACAAGCGGAGCTATTTCAAGACAGGACAGTCTCCTGGCTTCTTCAAAAAGCACAGCAGCTGTCCATAAGAAAGAATCAGGGCCTAAGCGAGTTCCGTGAGGCCTTGTCCAGAGCTGGGGAGGAGCCAGATGCTTCATCACTGACACAAGACGCTGTTTATGCTTCAGCTTTATCTAGTTTCAGGGAGGGTAAGACCTAATGATTTATAGGCCAACCACCTGGTGGCAGCTGGGCCATCTGCAGTGGTCAGCCAGCTCAGGGCTGCCTCAACTGAAATCCTTCTCATCTTCACATCAAGCAGCCAAGCCTAGGAGCTCCCCACTAAGAGAAGGACACTACACTGGGAACACGGCTCCTGGGGAATCCTGAGGGTTTCCAGTGGTCAGTGAGACTGAGCCTCCATCCTGCAGCCAGCTAAAGGTTGGGACCTAGAGCTCCCAAAGAAAAAGCCAACCACTCCTACTCAGGGACCCTGTGATCTGGCTAGGAAAAGACAACAAACTATATGTCAAATATGAAAGCAAAATAAGGGAGAATGACTGGGCTGAGTGACTCCTGGAAACCAAACCCCAGCAGGGAGAATGGAATAATCTTGCAACAGTAAGCCTAGATGACAGCTAACACCTATAAAGGGCCATGTGCCAGGCACTGTTCTAAGCACTGCATGTGCATTAATTCATTCAATTCTCAAAGCGACCCTCAGTGTGCACTATACAAATAAACTGAGGCACAGATGTTAAGTCATTTGCCCATCACACACAGCCAGCAAGTGCTGAAGCTGAGATTAAACCCAAGCAGTACGACCCCAGAGCAATGGTGTACTGGACATGCTTAATGACCGGCTTTCTAAGAGGAGAGGCCCTGTTGTATCTGCCAGTTTCCTTGGTATACATACTCCTGCCATGGCCAAGATCAAGCTACCAATGTGACATGACTGAACCCAGAGCTGGGAAGAGATGGGCAATAGCACAACTTCATATAATATTTCCTCCATATAGGGGCACTTGGGTGGCTCAGTTGGTGAAGCATCCGACTCTCAATTTCAGTTCAAGTCATAATTTCATGGTTCGTGAGTTTGAGCCCCACCTCAGACTCTGCGCTGACAGTGTGGAGCCTGATTGGGATTCTCTCTCTCCCTCTGTCTCTGCCCTTCCCCCACGTACACTCCCTCTATCTCTCCCTCAAAAAGAAAAAAACTGTTAAAAACTGTATCTCCACCATACAGATATAACAGACATAACCTGAAGAGTGTAAATAATAGTCAAAGCAGTAAAACAAGAAGTGAGGAGTTCTGAGTACTTAGTACCTTTGTTTTTAATAGATTTGTAAGTCATAGAATTTAATTTTTAATAATGACTTTAAGAATCAACTCCCATAGGGGCGCCTGGGTGGCTCAGTCAGTTAAGCGTCTGACTTCAGCTCAGGTCATGATCTCACGGTTCGTGGGTTCGAGCCCCGCGTCGGGCTCTTTGCAGACAGCTTGGAGCCTGGAGCCTGCTTCGGATTCTCTGTCTCCCTCTCTCTCTGCCCTTCCCCCGCTCACACTCTGTCTGTCTCTCTCTCACACACACAAGTAAATAAACATTAAAAAAAAAAAAAAGCTATCAGCTCCCATAATTCCTAAAAATTTGGAAATTGGCTCTCACAAGCTGGTGCATACCAGCTCAAACACACCACTGATCCAGAGCTACTACGTTATGGAAGACAAAGGGATGAAAGAGGACACAACCACTATTCTGAAGGGCTTTTACTTGGAAGGACAAGGAGTCAGTCGTAGGTAGAAGACCAGATTTCATATCATAGGGAAATTTTTTTTAACAGACACAGCTGTCCAAAGACAGAATAGACTTCCTAGGTAGGCACCAAGCTATCTACCAGAGAAATCCAAACAAATACCACACAACTATCTGACAAGTAGAAAGGACATGAGTTGTTAAATTACAACAGTGTTTTCTGGGGTGCCTGGGTGGGTTAAGCGTCTGACTTTGGGCTCAGGTCATGATCTCACAGGTTGTGAGTTCAAACCCCCATTGGGGTCTGTGCTGACCAATCAGAGCCTGGAGCCTGATTCGAATTCTGTGTCTCCCTCTCTCTCTGCCCCTTCCCCATTTTCTCTCTCTCTCTCTCTCTCTCTCTTAAAAATAAAAAAAAATAAAATTTAAAAAAATAAAAAATAAATAAAATAGTGTTTCCCAAGCAGTGGTTTGAAACTTAATATTAAGATACTGAGTCATAAAACCAATTTAGTTGGGTGTAGGTAGGGTCAACATTTTTAAATGTAATAGAAAATATAAGCATACTAAGGGTGAGCATTGCTTTGTAAAACTTTGTTATACTTTATGTACTTAATATGCATGAGCATATGTAATAAACGTACATAATGCATATTGGTTCATGTAAAAAGCTTACATAAAATATAATTTTTACTACTAGTCATAATCAAAGAAATTTGAAATGTATTGGAATAAATGATAAGGTTCCATCTGACCTTGAGATTCTAGGATCCCCTAGGTCATTAGCTATCATTTGACAGGAATTTCCTGTTCCACCAGGACAAGAATGGGGATGGGGACTAATTGCAACACACAACTCCAGCCTGGCCAAATAGCTGGACAGCCAAATGTGCTTCTTCAAAGACAGGTTCAGTGAAGAGGACAGGGATGGAAATGATAAGAACAGTTTTCCCTCCAAGGGTGGGAACTCAGTCACGTGCAATTCACCCAGGCACAAGTAAGCCTGAGATAACACCATCCCATGGCATCTCTCCCTGGAACTGTCCTTTCAATGGCAGAAAGTGCTCTGCAGAGCCCATCCTGACCAGAAGGAGCTCCACCAGAGACTGACAAGAGCCTTGTGCAGACAGTTTGCCTGGAGGTCCTCAGAAAGGAGGAGTAGGAAGCTTCTGTCACAGAAAGAAAGGTAAACCCACACCCAGCATGGAGGCAAGAGAGGCAGGAGAGAGTGGCAGGAGGTGGGGAAGTATCATGGAAAGCTTAGGAAAAGGAAAAAGAGAAAGGAACAGGAAAGATGACAGGTGTCATTTAGGCAAGAAAAGCCACATGGCAACGGGAAAAAAGCACTGCCCAGGATTTGGATACTTATAACAATGTCTGTTGGCTCCTCTAAATTCTAAATCCCATGAGTACTGAGACTCATCGGCTGTTCTGTCCCTGGTACCTCCTCAGCAAGCAATAAATATGTTTGCTCAACAGACAGATGAGCTTATGAAAGTAGGATCTATTACAACAGGGAGCCCCACCTATGCCAGACCTGACCTGCCTCCCATTTTGAAAATCACTAACAGATTCCAGCTCCCCGACAATGCTGGTGCTGGGGTGAGGACTATCCACTTAACATTCACCAAACATCTGAGACCCAACTAAGTCCCAGTTGCTTTTCCAGGTGGCCAATAGTATTAGCCAAGCCAAGGTCTTGGTGGAATGGCCAAGGGCTTCTAGATTCCCAAACCTGAATCCAACAGGCCAGTCTTCCCAAATACAAAGGAGAAGGCTCATCTCCAAACTGACTTAAAGAACTGGTTGTAGAACTCTGAGGGCCAACGAGAGGGTGTGTTTCACATTTCCCAAACCCAGCACTCTCCCACCTGTACCTAGGAAAGTACTGAAAGAGGTAGAAAACTCTGGCTGTTAGTACTAAAGTTTGAGTTGAGAATACTTTGCAAAATGGTGATACAAGTAGATTAGGAGCATGCACACACACCTGCACACTCATCTGCCCTAAAAGTTTCAGGGCAGAGCACGCCTCCCCAAACCAGGGCTCAGGAAATCATGTAGCACAGCAGGAAGAAGGCAGGCATAGAAGTCAAAGAAGCCACCTCTCAACTTCTGACTTTGTCCTTCACTAATAGAAAATTCCTGAACTTGCCTGAAACTCAATTCCCTTGATCAATACCATGATCTACCTTGCAGAATCATTTTAAGAAGCCATGAATGTTCCAGACACGTAACAGATGTGCAATAGTCGTTGATGTAGATATGGAGAACTGGTCCACTCCCAGCCACACCAACAGCAGAGTCCTTCCTGGACAGTAGCTGGCACGCCCTACCCTGGGCAGGCAAGCTTGGTGACAGATACACTGATGTGCCTTTTTCTAAACCTGGCCCTCACTTTACCCACTCTCACTCTTGTCTCACCAACTGGGCTTTTGCTTGCTTCCCTACACTCCCTCAGGAAATGAGTTTTACGGTGCTGGGTATTTCCCCTTTCTGGCTCCCTCTCCTCTACTTTTTCTGCTCAAACCCTCTCTTCTAATTCCCTCAGTAAATGGATCTCCTTTTCCTTCCTTCCCCAAGTACCTAAAGGGATTCCCCATCTCATTCTAGTTCCCAGACTGAAAGCAAAAGTGAAACCAATAAAGAACAGAGGAATGTCTACTTTCATCATGTTTATTTGCCTTTTAAATTTTTTATTTATTTATATGAAAAATGAAAAAAAACACTTAGGAAACCAAAGTTATCTCAGAAGGCTTGGAGTTCAGAAACAGGTAGAATTAAGGAGAAAAAGAAATACTTATCCCATTAAGAATTACTCAGAAGAAATGAATTCAGCAAGATTGTAGGATACAAAACCAATATACAAAAATCAATTGTATTACAATACACTTGCAATGAATGAACAATCTAAAGATGAAATTAAGAAAACAATTCTATTACAATCACATCAAAAAGAATAAAATACTTAGGAATAAACTTAAGAAGTATACAACTTATACTCTGAAAACTACACATTGTTGATATTAACAAAGACTTTTAAAAACATGGAAGGCTATCCCATTCATGGTCATGGATCACTAGACCTAATATTGTTAAGATGGCAATATACACCAAATGGATATACAGATCCAATGTAATTCCTACCAAAATCCCAGCTACCTTTTTTGCAGAAACTGACAAGCTGATCCTAAAGTTTATATAGAAATTCTAAGGATCCAGAATAGCCAAAAAATCTTGAAAAAGAACAAATCTGGAAGACTTATACTTCCCAATTTCAAAGATTAGATACATAGATTGGTGGAATAAAATTGAATAAAATGGAATAAAATTGAATAAAATGGAATAAAAATTTTGCCAGAAAAGTTTTTTTATGTCTGGTATAGGTAGGTATGTAATCAATGTTAGTTAGCTATTTAGAGGCCCTCTTCCCATTCCCTTCCCACCACAGGCCATGGGGATTTGGCTCCATATTTGTGGTTCTTCCAATGCACTTGGTCAGGGCATTCTTTTTTTATTCTTATTTTTATTATTTTTCTAAAATATTTCTGAGATAGAGAGAGACAATACAAGCAAGGGAGGGACAGAGAGAGAGAGAGAGAGAGAGAGAGAGAGAGAGAATCTGAAGCAGGCTCCAGGCTCTGAGCTGTCTACACAGAGCCCTACACGGGGCTCAAACTCACAAACCACAAGATAGTGACCTGAGCCAAAGAGGGACGCTTAACCGACTGAGCCACCCAGGCATCCGAGGCTTTTCTCGATTGATGGACAAGAGGAGTTTCATTTTCAAGGCAATTTTTTATTTGTCTTATAAAAAGGGGAAAGCAGTAAGGAAATCAAATAGAGTAAAACACACCAAGGAATAGACATCCAGAGCCAAGACCACAAGGCCTCCACACTAACCCTCACACAAAAGTAAGGTTCAAGCCAACACTGGTTCTGATGGGGTTTTGGAACGGTGGGGGTTCAGAGCTGATAGCCAGGAAAGAATTCTTGAAACATCTTTGGTGCAAAAAAGGTGATTTTATTTTTTTAATGTTTTTTATTTAATTTTTGAGAGAGAAAGGGTAAGCTGGGGAGGGGCAGAAAGAGAGGGGGACAGAGGATTCAAAGCAGGCTCTGTGCTGACAGGCTGACAGCAGTGAGTCCAATGTGGGGCTCGAACTGACAAACCATAAGATCATGACCTGAGCCCAAGTCAGATGCTCAGCCAACTGAGCCACCCAGGCTCCCCAAAAAAGGTGATTTTATTACAGCACAGGGGCAGGACCAAAAGAGCTGCCCTGGGATTGTGAAGACTGGTTACTTACTATGGAGTTGGAGAAGGTAAAGACAAAAGGTAGGCCTCCAGAAGGACTTTCATATGCTAAAGAGGACTCATAAGATACCTGAGGCCTAGCTATTGTCAAATTAAGGTTGTTTTTCCTCTAGTAAGGCATTAACATTATGACAGTAGGGGGTTCCCATAACTAGAGAAAAGTTATACTCTGTATTTGCCTCAAGTGTCTGTCAATGGGCTTCAGGTTATAAAGAAATTTAATTTTACCTGCCATTTCCTTCTTGCCTTTGTTCCCTACATCACTATCGAAGGGAGGATGATGTTGGAGCTCCAGGAAACTAAGTCTATAGTTTTATGGAAATTAGGCTATTGATAAGATTGCCTTTTGCTTATCATTTACTAAGATATTTGTAAACTGATGGAGACTTGAATGTGTCTTGAATGACTGTAATCTCTATCAGTTAACCATTTATTTTCCCCTTTCCTTTATTCTTGGGCAGCCAGGAGTACCTGAGGAATATCACACATATCCCACCTGGGGGGTGGGGTGTTGGGTATGCTTTGCTCTCAGTTTGCCTTATGGTCCCTCATCAATTCTAGAAGACAGTTCAAGGAGTCTGGACCTCCTAAAACCCAGGAATACAGCCTCCAGGTTTATGCTTCTAAATCAGGAGTACTTCAGCGGCATGGAGTAAAAATATGACCAACAATGGCTTAACTATAAAGAAGGTTATTACTTACGGAACAACAAGTAAAGGTAGATAGTCCCAAAGTAAGTACCCCAACTCAGCCATGTCTTTGGGACCTAGTTCTATAAAGCCTCTGCCATCCTCATTACACTATATGTCATTCAGAGTCACAAGGCGGCTGCTGATAAGGGAGCGTGGGGCAAGCAGAGGGCAAAATACGGTCTAACAGCACCCCCTCCCAGGTGGAGTGTGTATGATATTCCTTGGACACTCCAAGAACAAAGGAAAGGGGTTTAAATGCTTGCTATAGTGATGTGGGAAACTAAGGCAAATGAAAATTAAATTTCCTTACTGCCTACAGCCCATTGGCGAGTCCTTGAAACAGGCACAGGGACCTCCCTCTAGGAGCCTGGCTGCCTGGATGATGACACCTTACCAGGACAAAAGAGAATTTTGGCTTAACATTATCCTCGCCCCCCAGGAACCTGTAAGTCTACATTAACACATAAAAATTCCCTGGGAAACTTCCTTTATCTCAACTTCCCCAAGATATATGCTGGCAATCATACTCCAAGCTTATGGCTCCCTGATATACATCTGAAGGGTCTCATGACTAAGGTTTTGCTAAGTGGTAATAAATGGTGTTTTACTAACCTAGCCCCTCAAGATCCTGGAAACCTTGCTTCCAAAATACCTTGAAGAATTACTCTATCCCTAAACCCCTCCCAACCTGAGGGTATATAATCCGTGACCCACCACAACCCTAGTGCGGCACTTTCTGCCCACAGGTCCTGTCCCCGTGCTTTAATAAAAATCACCTTTTTGCACCAAAGACATCTTCAAGAATTCTTTCTTGGCCATCAGCTCTGGACCCACCCTCCCATCACCCCAAAACTTCATCAGCTGCCACACACCCAAGCATCGTATCATACAACAGTATCCAGAACAATATTCAGAACAGAGAGAGCAGGAGAAGAAAAAAGACTTTATTCATACGTCTCACTTATCAGGAAGGAAACATCTTTTCAGAAGTCCCCCCCAGTCTTACTCCCACAGTTCACTGACCAAAGCTTGGTCACTACAGACTATCAAGCAGGGAAGGAGAATTGAAAGTAGTCTACCCTGATCTTACTTTAAGCATCTTCCCAGATTCACTTGGCCTGGCTTGCTCAAGGAGAGGGCTCCAACCACCACTTCCTCCCCCTTATCTCCTGACATGACTAGATCAGCTCAGCCACCCTGAAGGTGAGGGCTGGGCTTTGACGTGGCCCCCATCACACCCAGCAGCAGATTTGCCTCCCAGGCCTGAAGGGATCGTGAAGACGGCTCCTACCACCGTTTTGTATTTGTATACTGTAAGATGATATCAAAGGTTTTTCTTACTATGGGAAATGGGCAAAAAAAAAAAGGGAAGAAAAGAAAAAATTCAAAATACATGGTCGTCCTCACCTTTACTTAGCTGTGGGTACACGTACTGAAAAGGTTCCAGACCACCCAAGGGTAATAAGTGGTAAGAGAGACAGAGAAACAGACAGGTACAGGTCTCTCCCCATACACAGAAGTTCATATAATTACACATTTCCTTCACAGAGCATTAAGTTCACTGAGAAAAATTGATCTGTTCTCTTGTTTCTTGCCTGTTTTTAAACCCTTTTGACCTGTCTCAGCAAGGGGCCCTAGTCCTGCCAGCCTCCGTGGAGAAGCATGGAGGGTACAGGGCCTGGCTGGCAGCTGAGGTCAAGCCCTGCTTACAAATCATGCTCTGGCCATGCTTCAGGCAAATTTCCACCTGGTACTCAGAGAGCTGCAACCTTTAAATTAATCCTGAATCTGTCAGCTTGCATCATGTTCAATTCACACGGGAAACACAGGGGCTGGGGAGTGGGTGCCTTGAACTGTGTTTCCAATCCTCTGCTCACAATGCCCTTCTTCTGCTTGAGGCCCCCATGTGCTGCCCTTCCTCAGCCTGGTTCCCACGTGAACCCTTCCTTTGCAGACTCTTGGATGTTCTTCCTCACTTCTAGCTCTCTAGCAATCTCCCTCCTCTGCTATTCCCTAGTAGGTCAGAGAACAAGCTTTGGGATCACACAGTTAAGGGTTTGAGCCCTGGGCCCACCACTTACTGGCTAGGTTCTGTGAGTAAGTTGCTTGACCTCTTGGTGACTTGATTTCCTTATGTGCATAGTAATAAGGCCCCCTCTTAGGGTTGTCGTGCAGATTAAATGAAGTATTAATAGGCAACATTGTTCTAAGCACTTACAAAGTACCAGTCACTGTTCTAGGTTTACAGATTACCTCGACAAGGGAAAGGCTTAAGACAGTGTCTGGAATATCTAAGTGCACAATAAGTGCTAGTTATTGTTATGACATCGTCATCATCATCATGATTACAGGGAGAGGTTCTCCTCCCTGTTCCCCTTGATGGCCTGGCTCTCAGAAATTCATTAATTCATTCACTCGGCAGTCATCTGTTTCCTGTCTACTCTTGGTGTGGCCCTGGGCCAGAATAGGGCAGGCACTGCACCATGCAAGAGCTTGAAGACTAGCCAAGCATTCCCCTTCTCTCTCTGGGCTGACTGAGGCTGGTTCGAGCCCACTCAGAATTAAAGTGCACAGGACGATATTTTGATAACTGCATCTCTAAACAAGAGCCAGCTCAGGTCGCACTATATGGAGCTGGCAATTATTCCTGTTGAGGGGCCCCCAAACCTGTGGGTGGCCCAGTGTGGGGTTTCTTCATCCCCGTCTACCCCACAGCCTCTCTCTCCCCCCTACTGGGATAGAGAGAGAAATGAGAAAGGTGGTCCTAGGCAGGGCAGACAACACTGAGCTAGAAGGCAAAGGGCCCAGAGTGAGGAATCTTAGCCACTGTCCTGTGGCTGCACAGGAATCCCTCCAGGTCTCTGTTTGCTAATCTCTAAAATGGGTGCAGCAATCCCCCCTACTTCCCTGTTGGAACATCAGGACTATTTAGAGAAGTATTAGGTAAGGAAGGGCTTTGAAATGCCCAAAGTCCAGTGTCCTTGTTATCAATGTTGCTTTTCAATACAGGGCAGGTGATGGGGGGGAGGGGGCGGGCAGAGGCTGCAAATTGCATGTCCCATCCAGCCTACAGCCCGTGTTGTGTTTGGCCCCATGTTTCCTGGTGTGTGTGTGGGGGGGGGGGTGGTTAATGTGGATTTGTTGTCAGCATTTAAAAACCAGGAAATTTCACATAAAAATCCAGATTTCTGGCTTGTACTGAAAAATTGAAAGATCCAAGCAACAATTAGCCACAGCTGAACAGCACTTGCCGCCTTCATCCAGGACAGTAAGGGAGTTCTGTACACAACACACACACACACACACACACACACACACACACACACGTGCACTCCCCACCTCCACCAACACCCTGGCCCTTGTGTTTGAGACTCCTGGTCCCCTAGTAAGACACTAAACTCTAAAGACGGTCAAACCAGACATTAATCTCAGCTCTGCCATTTGCTCACACTGTGACCCCCAAGAATTACTTCACCCCTCTGAGCCTCAGATTCCTCTTCTGTTAAATAAGCATTTATTTTCAACAAATATTTACTGAAGACCGATTCTAGGCCAGGCATTCAGCAAACAAGGCAGACAAAGCAGACACTAAATAAACAAGTAAAAAATAAACAGCATAATTTTCTGATTACCATTGGTACTATGAAAGAAGTATGGCGAGGTTCTAGGGCCCCTCTTAGCTAAGGTGGTCAGGAAAGGCCTGACCCGAGAGCTGGGGCAAGTGATTGTATGCAATGCCCGGGGCTGCTTGGGAGATTACATGTGAGGTACTTCATACCCGGTGAACACGCAGCTAGTCAGGCCCCATCCGGAGCTGGGTCTGGTTAGGAGCCCTGAGGAGGAAGGGATAGTGGGGGAGGGGCAGCCCCCAGGAGCAGGTGGGACCCAGGCCTCCCCACCCCCACCCCACGCACCAGCCCCGTGCTGCCAGCACGCTGCTTTCAAAGCCTCGGCAATTATCCCATCTATAAATACAGCCTGCGAGAGCCCAGCCGAGAGGGGCAGAGACAGACAGGAGGAATTAACCCTTGAGTGGGCCTCCCCCTACTCGGCTCCCCCAAGTTTTCCCCTCCCCCTTCCTGACGTTGGCCCTGCCCCCTCCGCCCTGAACCCCTTCCCACCGGCCGCTGAATCAACGTTTGACTTGCACAAACAGCTGCCCCACTGCAAGCGGAAAGGGATTCGGAGGAGGCAGTGGATAACAGTCTAGTCCTTGGTGGTATTTATTCTAGACGCGGCTAGCTGCTCCGCGTCCGCGTCCGCTCTTAACCAGCCCTCAGTTACTGGCGGACCTACACCCAGCAGGGGCCAGGCTGCAGGCCGCCTTCAAAGGCAGTTCTGTCTCCAGTCTCACTCTACCTGGGATGGGGAACCATTTGCTGCAAGCCTAGGATTGAGTTACATTGGAAAAAAGTCTTTGTTTGTCCAGTGTTTCGCCAGCCCCTACTAATAATGTCCCTTCTCCAGAGCTCCAGGCTCACTAGCCTACCCTGGGTTCTCAAGAGAAATGGCTTCCTCCCACCCTGGGCGCTTCTGTTCCTGCTGTTGGGAAAAGCAAGGCCCATGAAGTACCCCAGACTATATCCAACCCCTTCATCAGCTTGATAGGACTTACAATTTTTGATTATCTGTCCCCTCCCCTCATACACTGTCCTGTAAGTTAGGTGCCTACTGATACCGTTGTATCCATACACCAAGCACAGTGCTTGGAACCCAACTGGTACTCAAATATTGGTGAATGAGCAAACAGGTGAATGAATAAATGTCCACTCATGTGTTAACACCATGAGATGTGCAGAAGGACATAAAACTCCTCTAGAATATAAGCATGGGGCGTCTGGAGTGGTGCCTGCCTTGTTCAGCACTGTCCCCAGCACTTTGACCAGCACTGCCACATGCTTCGTACTCAATGAATATCTAGTGATTGAGTGAAAGTTCTTGCCACCAAAGAGCTCATATTTAGATATTACCAGCCCAGTGACAGGCTTTTCAGCAACAATGCCGCCCAGTTCAGAAGTATTTTCTCCCAGCAAAGCTACCACAATAAACATTACAAAGCAAGCTGTAAAGTTGGTATTTAAAAATATTAACTATTGGTAAGAAAGGAAACAACTAGTTATGATCCGCACATGCATTGTGGGTCCCAAGCAGTAAGTAGTGTGATAGAGAGCTGGTACTGGCAGAACTTTCCTAGTCAGGGTAGGACTAGACGTGGGCTAGATTTGTAAGGGGGGACAGGAGAGTCTCCCCTCATTAATTTACTGAACAAATCTTGAAAACGTGGTAACACAGGGAAAGCTCCAAGAGCAATGCCTGTCTCCCAGAAGCACTCAGTAAGGCTTGATGGCTATTACCTATTATCATGTATGAAGCCACCTGATGGAGGTCTATACCATGGGCGCGCTGTGGTGAAGAGAAGATCCCAGTTCTGCTGGAAATTGCATTCTCACAGAAGGACGAGTAAATAAACAGATAATTTCAGAAGAGGAGAAGCGTGATAAAGGAAGTAAAATCTCTGGCAGAGGCCAGCTTTAGACAGGGTGTTCAGGAGAGCCACTGCGAGCAGGTGAGGTGACAGGTGAGGCAACAACGAGCCAACCATTGAAGAGCTGGAGGGAGGGGGACATCGGACAGGTTGTTCTGGCACAAAGGTCAAGCTAAATTGCTCCTACAAAGGCACTGTCTAGCCAGAACAGCCAGATAGAGTCCAGAAACACAAGAACCAGTATAGCCAGACTGGCAGTGCATGTGACAGACCCATCCACAATCTCTTACAATTCCGGTTATGGACCGTCTGTACCCCCAGCCCCAGCCTGTTACCACGGAGAGGCTTACTGCTTCCTTTGGCAGGGCAAAGGGGGAAACAGCTAGGTAAAATTAAATAGCTTTCTTCATTGCAGTGTTTCTAAGAACGCTTAACTTGCTAAGTTCTCATCTTCAAGATGAGGACACAGAATGCACTGTCTGCCAAGCTTATGTGACAAGGGAAGAAAAGTGCCTCCCAGGACTGTGCTCTAAGGAAGTCACTTCTGGAAGAGCTGCTCCAGATGCTGAAATTACACCCTCCCTGGTCCTCCTGGAAACGGCCAGGCTGATTCATAGGTTTCTGAACCAAAAATCTGATGCTCTCTGGGAGAGGTCAGACTCCAGATAGAAGAGTCAGACTCAGCTCCTCAAGCCCGTCCTTCCAGCATCCCCCTGACTCTGCATCTTTAACTGGACCCACTCACTCTCCCATAAAAAAAAAAAAAATGTGTCTGTTGCTCAGGGCATGGGCAAGGCATTAGTCATGGGGCCTGGGCTCCTCCTTCCTTCCTTTGTGTACCTGGTTCCTGGCTAGCCATTGAATTTCATTTTATACACCCGCACTCACCTCTGTGGCTTTTCCAATCTTACACACTCTCTTGTTCCTGCTGCCTCTAGACATTGTTGGTAGCCACTACCCAGACTGAACAGCCCTGATCCTTGAAACAAAACTCTGACATCAGCACAAGCAGCCACCCCCTGTTGAAAGTGGGTGGTGGGTACTCAAACCTACCAATGAGACCCGTATTTCAATTACAGAGACACCAATCAGTCTCCAGTGAGGTTCATTATGGAAAGAGACCTACTTCCACAGGGTATCAATTTTGGCGAAAATCCTGGCAAGCCTTGGTCAATGTAATGGCTAAGCTGTAGAACTTTGACTACTGTCCCTCACCTCAGCCACCAAGCATTTTATATTTTCATTTACAATCCTTTGTGTTGATAAAGTGGTAAGTTAAAAAAGAAGAAGAAGAAGAAAGGACTTACACTCTTCGACAAGATGGAATAACAGGGCCTAGATTTACCCTCCTATCTTAAACTTGGAAGACCAGACAAAACATAGGAACATCAGTTTTCAGAAATCAGGTAACAGGCAACACAGGACTGCGGTAACTGAGAAAAGAAAAGCCAGATGAGCCCTCCTATCATACCAGCTTACTACACAGAGGCAGTTTCTGACCAGAACAGAAAGAGTAGATGCACCAACAGAGCCTGGCAGTCTCTCTGGGTGGAGGGGCCACAAATCAACACTTAACAACAGCTACCTAATTCCACTGCCTTCATGGCTACTGTTTACCTCATTATTTCTCGAATGCTCATACATTGCACCAGCTAATCCATTCTTGTCCACTGGTGTACAACCCAAGTCCCCCACAGATTAAACCTTGCACCACTCCACCTACCTTTATTAACACGGTCCTCGCTGCCCTCCAGGCAATGGTGATCCAGCTCCCAAATGCTAGCCTTCCATCTGCTCCCCCAGACCCTGCATGGCAACTGCACTCGCAGGTTGGGTTTGTTATTGGGCTCTAGGAATCAACAACACCTGAGGAGAGGGAGGGATGGAAGCAGGAATATTGAAGCTGAGATGACATTTCCAGGTTAACCTGTGTTGGGGTGAGGGGGCTAGAACTTTATCTCCTGGCTTCCATCAGTCATTGGATATAACCCACTCCAGAAGCAGCTGTGGCCTTGAACTGGTGGCTCTTTGCAACTGAGGTAGTTCCAAAAGAGCTGACAGCTGAGGGCTCTCAGCCATAGCACTCCCAGCAGATGGGGATCAGCCCTGTATTCCTTTTTTTTTTTTTTTAAATATAATTTATTGTCAAATTGGCTAACATACAGTGTGTAAAGTGTGCTCTTGGTTTTGGGGGTAGATTCCCATAGGGTAGATTCTCATCCCAACAAGAGCCCCCCTCAATGCCCATCACCCATTTTCCCCTCTCCCCCACCCCCCACTCACCCTCAGTTTGTTCTCTGTATTTAAGAGCCTCTTATGGTTTGCCTCCCTCCCTCTCTGTTTGTAACTATTTTTTCCCCTTCCCTTCCCCCATGGTCTTCTGTTAAGTTTCTCAAGATCCACATATGAGTGAAAACATGATACATGTTTTTCTCTGACTGACTTATTTCACTCAGGATAATACCTTCCAGTTCCATCCACGTTGCTGCAAATGACGATTTCATTCTATCTCATTGCCAAGTAGTATTCCATCGTGTATATAAACCACATCTTCTTTATCTTCTCATCAGTTGATGGACATTTAGGCTCTTTCCATACTTTGGCTATTGTTGAAAGTGCTGCTATAAACATTGGGGTACATGTGCCCCTATCCATCACCACTCCTGTATCCCTTGGATAAATTCCTAGTAGTGCTTTGCTGGGTCGTAGGGTAGTTCTATTTTTAATTTTTTGGGAAACCTCCACCCTATTTTCCAGAGTGGCTGCACCAGTTTGCATTCCCACCAACAGTGCAAGAGGGTTCCCGTTTCTCCACATCCTCGCCAGCATCTGTAGCTTCCTGAGTTGTTAATGTTAGCCACTCTGACCGGCATAATGTGGTCTCTCAGTGTGGTTTTGATTTGTATTTCCCTGATGATGAGTGACATTGAGCATCTATTCATGTGTCTGTTGGCCACCTGGATGTCTTCTTTGGGAAAGTGTCTATTCATGTCTTCTGCCCATTTCTTCACTGGACTATTTCTTTTGTGGGTGTTGAGTTTGGTAAGTTCTATATAGATTTTGGATACTAGCCCTTTATCTGATATATCATTTGCAAATATCTTTGCCCATTCTGTTGGTTGCCTTTTAGTTTTTTTGATTGTTTCCTTTGCAGTGCAGAAGCTTTTTATCTTGATGAGGTACCAATAGTTCATTTTTTGCTTTTAATTCCCTTGCCTTTGGAGATGTGTTAAGCAAGAAATTTCTGTGGCTGAGGTCAAAGAGGTTGTTGCCTGCTTTCTCCTCTAGGGTTTTGATGGTTTCCTGTTTCACATTTAGATCTTCCATCCATTCTGAGTTTATTTTTGTGTATGGTGTAAGAAAGTGATCTAGTTTCATTCTTCCACATGATGCTGTCCAGTTCTCCCAGCACCATTTGCTAAAGACACTATCTTTTATCCATTGAATATGCTTTCCTGCTTTGTCAAAGAGTAGTTTGCCATACATTTTTGGGTCTAATTCTGTTCCACTGGTCTGTGTCTGTTTTTGTGCCAATGCCATGCTGTCTTGATGATTACAGCTTTGTAGTAGAGGCTAAAGTCTGGAATTGTGATGCCTCCCACTTTGGTTTTCTTCTTCAATATTACTGTGGCTATTCGGGATCTTTTGTGGTTTCATACAAATTTTAGGATTGTTTGTTCTAGCTTGGAGAAGAACACCAGTGCAATTTTGATTGGGATTGCATTGAATGTGTAGATTGCTTTGGGTAGTTTTGACATTTTAACAATATTTATTCTTCCATGCCATGAGTATGGAATGTTTTTCCATTTCTTTATGTCTTCTTCAATTTCCTTTATAAGTTTTCTATAGTTTTCAGCATATAGATGTTTTACATCTTTAGTTAGGCTTATTCCTAGGTATTTTATAGTTCTTGGTGCAATTGTAAATGGGATCAGTTTCTTTCTCTTTCTGTTGCTTTATTATTGGTGCATAAAAATGCAACCAATTTCTGTACATTGATTTTGTACCCTGTGACTTTGCTGAATTCATGTATCAGTTCTAGCCGTCTTTTGGTGGAGTCTTTCAGGTTTTCCATGTAGAGTATCACATCATCTGCGAAAAGTGAAAGTTTGACTTTTTCTTTGCCAGTTTTGATGCCTTTTATTTCATTTTGTTTTCTGATTGCTGAGGCTAGCACTTCCAACACTATGTTAAACAAACAGTGGTGAGAGTGGACATCCCTGTCGTGTTCCTGATCTCAAGGGGAAAGCTCTGTTTTCCCCATTGGGGATGATACTAGCTGTGGGCTTTTCATATATGGCTTTTATGATATTTAAATATGTTCTTTCTATCCCAACTTTCTTGAAGTTTTTATTAAAAAAGGATGCTGTGTTTTGTCAAATGCTTTTTCTACATCTATTGACAGGATCATATGTTTCTTATCCTTTATTTTATTAATGTGATGTATCACACTGATTGACTTGTGAATATTGAACCAGACCTGCAGCCCAGGAATGAATCCTACTTGATCATGGTGAATAATTCTTTTTACATGCTGTTGAATTCAATTCTAGTATCTTTTTGAGAATTTTTGCATCCATGTTCATCAGGGATATTGGCCTGTAATTCTCATTTTTTGTGGGGTCTCTGTCTGGTTTTGTAATTAAGGTAATGCTGCCTTTATAGAATGAGTCTGGAAGTTTTCTTCCATTTCTATTTTTTGGAACAGCTTGAGAAGGATAGGTATTAACTCTGCTGTAAATGTCTGGTAGAATTCCCCTGGGAAGCCATCTGGCCCAGGACTCTTACTTCTTGGGAGAATTTTGATAACTGATTCAATTTCTTCACTAGTTATGGGTCTGTTCAAATTTTCTATTTTTTCCTGTTTGAATTTTGGTAGTGTGTGGGTGTCTAGGAATTTGTCCATTTCTTCCAGTTGTCCAGCTTGTTGGCATATAATTTTTCATAGTCTTCTCTGATAATTGCTTGTATTTCTGAGGGGTTGATTGTGATAAATCCATTTTCATTTATGATTTTATCTATTTGGGTCCTCTCTCTTTTCCTTTTGGGAAGTCTAGCTAGGGGTTTACCAATTTTGTTTATTTTGTCAAAAAACCAACTCTTAGTTTCATTGATCTGTTCTACTGTGTTTTGTTTTGTTTCTTGTTTTTGTTTTTTGTTTTTTGTTTTGGATTCTATATTATTTATTTCTGCTCTGATCTTTATTATTTCTCTCTTCTTCTGGCTTTGGGGTTTCTTTGTTTTTGTTTCTAATTCCTTTAGGTGTGCTGTTAGATTTTATATTTGGGATTTTTCTTGTTTCTTGAGATAGGCCTGGATTGCAATGTATTTTCCTCTTAGGACTGCCTTTGCTGCATCCCAAAGGGTTTGGATTGTTGTGTTTTTCTTTGTTTCAATATATTTTTTTATTTCTTCTCTAATTGCCTGGTTGATCCATTCATTCTTCAGTAGGATGTTCTTTAACCTCCATGCATTTGGAGGTTTTTCAAACTTTTTCCTGTGGTTAATTTCAAGTTTCATAGCACTGTTATCTGAAAGCGTACATGGTATGATTTCAATTCTTTTATATTTATTCAGGGCTGTTTTGTGATCCAGTGTGTGATCCATCTTGGAGAATGTTCCATGTGCACTCGAAAAGGATGTGTATTCTGCTGCTTTAGGATGAAAAGTTCTAAATATATCTGTCAAGTCCATCTGGTCTAGTGTATCATTCAGGGCCATTGTTTCTTTACTGATTTTCTGTCTAGATGATCCGCCCATTGTTGTAAGTGGAGTATTAAAGTCCCCTGCAATTACCACTTTCTTACCAATAAAATTACTTATGTTTGTGATTGTTTTACATATTTTGGTGTTTCGAATTTGGTGCATAAACATTTATAATTGCTAGCTCTTCTTGATGGATAGACCCTGTAATTATGATATAATGCCCTTCTTCATCACTTGTTACAGCCTTTAGTTTAAAATCTAGTTTGTCTGATTAAGTATGGCTACTCCAGCTTTCTTTTGAATTCCAGTAGCATGATAGATGGTTCTCCATTCCCTCATTTTCAATCTGAAGGTGTCCTCAGGTCTAAAATGGGACTCCTGTAGACAGCAAGTAGATGGGTCTTGTTTTTAACCCAGATACCCTCCCTATGTCTTTTTATTGGAGCATTTAGTCCATTTACATTCAGTGTTATTATTGACAGATATGGATTTCGAGTCATTGTGTTATCTGTAGATTTCATGCTTATAGTGATGTCTCTGGTCCTTTGTGGTCTTAGCAACATTCTACTCACAGAGTCCCCCTTAGGATCTATTGTAGGGCTGGTTTAGGGGTGATGAATTCCTTCAGTTTTTGTTTGTCTGGGAAAACCCGTATCTCTCCTTCTATTCTGAATGACAGGCTTGCTGGATAAAGGATTCTTGGCTGCATATTTTTCCTATTCAGCACATTGAAAATTTCCTGCTACTCCTTTCTGGCCTGCCAAGTTTTAGTAGATAGATCTGTAACTACCCTTATGTGTCTACCCTTTAGACACATAAAGTAGATTGAGGCCCGTTTATCCCTTGCTGCTCTCAGAATTGTCTCTTTATCTCTGTATTTTGCCAGTTTCACTATGCTATGTCATGCAGAAGATCAATTCAAGTCATATCTGGAGGGAGTTCTCTGTGCCTCCTGGATTTCAATGTCTGTTTCCCTCCCCAGATTGGGGAAGTTCTCAGCTATGATTTGTTCAAGTACACCTTCAGCCCCTTTCTCTCTCTTCTTCTGGAACTCCTATGATATGGATATTGTCCTGTTTCATTGAATCACTTAGTTCTCTAATTCTCCCCTTGTGGTCCAGAATTTTTTTATCTTTTTCTCAGCTTCATCTTTTTCCATAATTTTATCTTCTATTTCATTTAATCTCCCCTCTGCCTCTTTAATCCTCATTGTTGCTGCCTCTAGTTTATTTTGCACCTCATTTACAGTATTTTTTAATTCATCATGATGATTTTTTAGTTCCTTGATCTCTGCAGCAATAGATTCTGTGCTGTCTACTATGCTTTTTTCAAGCCCAGCGATTAATCTTATGACTATTATTCTAAATTCTTGTTCAGTTATATTGTCTATATCTGTTTGATCAATTCTTTAGCTGTCATTTCTTCCTGGAATTCCTTTTAAGGGGAATTCTTCTGTTTCATCATTTTGGCCAGTTTTCTATCCCTTATGTGTTTTAAAAGCTTATTATGCACCTGAACCAGTAAACACTACTATATTAGAGAAGGGTCATACACTGTCCAGTGCCTGGCCCTTCAGGAGGTGTTTTTGGAGAGTGTTACTTGCTCTCTGTTGTTGTGACTTTGGTTACTTTATCTCCCTACTCATAGTGATGTTTTGGACCCTCCACCAGGTGTGCTTCCATTTGTTTGTTGAAGCAGCCCTGAAAAGGAAAACAAAAAAACAAACAGAAAACAAAAACAAACACACAAAAACAAAAACAAAAAACAAAAAACCAGAAACACCAGCTACAAGTAAACAACACGGTGGAGGCAGTGCTGATGGAAGAGGACTTATTCCATACAAAGAGAGAAATGAGAGGGGAGGGGAAAAAGAAAAAAACTGACCAGAGAAACTATATGGCTTAATCCAGAGAGAAGGGAAAATAAAGAAGGACGTGTAGAACATGTATCAAGACAAGAGTAAATACCTCTGCTTAAACAAACCAACAACCAGAGTAACCAGACTAGACGAGGGAAGAGATAAGAAGGAGAAGAGGAAGGGGGGATATATCTATATAATAAGAACTGTCCAAGAATTAAATCAGGCAATGCAACAGTGCTGGTCTGGAGGAGGGGCTGTCTGCTTCGTCAGCCTCAAGTAGATACACTGTTACCAGGAACGGAGGGGCGTGGTTTGGTGTAGGCATGGCCGCCTCCACTGTGGGCCCCGCTGCCGGTTCCCAGAGAAAAATGGCGACACCCCAGTCTCTTCACGGACTCGGTGTCCCAAACCAGTCTGTTCAAGCTGTCCTCACTGTGCCACGGGGGCGAATGAGGCGGTTTGCCCTGCTCCGCTGACTCCCGTGCCTCCCTGGCGCTTGGCTGGGACTTAAACCGCGATGTCTTAAAGGGTCCTGCTCCATGTGCCCCAGTTGCGGCAAAAAGCCGCCCAGCCGCCTTGCGGGGTTTGTCCAGCTCCTCCAACTCCCTGCCTTCCTGGCGCTCGGCTGGGACTTAAACTGCCATGTCTTTAAGGTTCCCACTGTGTTCACCCTGGTTTCAGGGAGCGGATATATACCTTCTTCCCACAGCACTGCAGGGAGGAGATTACTTTCTCCCAGGGCGGACTGTGCCTCTGAACTAGTTACCGAGTTGGGGCTGCCCCCCCTCCTCCCCAGGTGCGGGAACAGGGCAGCCAGCCCCGCTGGGAGAAAGCCCTGCAGTTAGAGACGGGATCCCTCTCCGTCCCGGTCTGTGGCTTTTCTCCTGTCCAGATACAGTCCTACGCTTCCCCAGCCTCTCTTTCTCTTCCCTTTGTCTCCGCGCAGAAGGGAATCCCTCCCCTCCATTCGTTTTATCTCTCCCAGTTCGCAATCACGCACCTATCGCCCGTCAGGTTGTCCGGTGGGTCCCTGGAAGCGTCTCTATCACTTTGCCGCCTGGACTCTTGGAGTTCAAAGTCCTTTGGCCTCAACACTGCTGTGTTTGAGAGCCGAGGGAACTTCGCATCCACCTACTTCTCCGCCATGTTGGCCCCGCCTCCCAGCCCTGTATTCCTGCAGAAGTTCTAAGTGGCACACCCACCATCCACTATCCCTTCCATATCCCTACCTGCACATAAGTCTTTGCTTCAAGCTTTATTCTCAGGGAAACCAAACTAAAAACAACTGGGACCAGTTGGGATGATTAGTTCACTTAAAAGGGAGGAGAGATTTCCATAGTTCACTAAATTATTTAGGGAAAGAAGAAAAGGAGAGCTTCTCTATGAGAAAAGGGAGACTTTGTAGTCTCTGGAAATATCTGAACGAAGCCTTAGGAATTTTCTTCCCTATTTCTTTTTCAGGAAAGTCCTTTATTACACCCAACTTGAACCTGCCACTGATGGAGGACTTTCTGGATCTCCAAATACTGAACATCATTAGACTCTGTGAATGAAGCTCTGGCATTCAGCAGCTTAATTGCAAAGTTCTTGTGGAAAGCTTTGTGCAAGGCATGAGAACTGTACAAGGCTGGGCTGGGTGCTCAGGTCCTAATTGAAGTCTAGGCTTGGAGCAGAGCTACAACCAGGAGAGCAAGCTCAACCTGGCTGCGCCTATATTTGCCACTTTCCTCTTCTTCCCTAAACACATCTCCCCAGGGCACCACCCATCTCAAGGCAGCACAAGAGCATAGGGAGAAATCGTAGAGCTTTAAGCAGCTTAGAAACCAGGAAAGGATTGGCCACACTGAAAGTGCAAGGAAGCCTAGGAAGAAATAGGGGCTGATATGATATGATAAATGATCCGGGGGGGCAAGAGAAGGTACATTCTCTGGGCTGGGCTCATTTACAGCATCATTCTAGCCAGAGCCTTGTGCCATTGAGCTGACAGCATCAGCCCCACACAGCAGTCTCAGCCAGAGCCTCCAGCAAGTACAGGTCAGCACTAAACAGGTCCAGCCTTTACTTTCTCCCTTGCATGGACTCTAACCTCCCTCCTTCCTCACTGAAGACACCCTCCTTATTGAAGAACAGAAAGGTTGGGTACCATGAGTGAGGCATGGTATAAAAACCATTGCTGTTGGCATCACACTGACCAAAGATCCAGTGTCTGCTTTACTACTTACCAATCTTGGCACTTGGGCAACTTTCTCTGCTACCCCACTTAGAGGGTGGCTGTGCGGATTACATGAGAAAATACATTTGAACCTTACCCAACGTACTTAATAAAATCTGCTTCCTACCTCTCCTACCATCGGATGATTTTGACTTCCCTCAACTGTACAGAGAACTACAGGAATACACACGTGACTTTTATTAAAGGCCTTACTAACTATAAGCTCCACAAAGGCAGGGACCATGTCTCTTTTATCCGCCATGTACACCCAGTGTCTAGCACAGTGCCTGGCACACATACGTACACAGGCCCCAAATCATTGACTGGCTTGCCCACCTCAACTGATATATAACTAATATGTAGAACACTGTGATGAGAAGCATTCTGAGGCCATATCTGTGCTCAGCAGGAGAGAGCGGTGTGATCAGTTAGCAATACCTGCCAAAAGTGTGAAAAGGATTAAAGCATCACCAGTGCCTATACTTCTCCTTTCTGGTTCAAACTAACTAAAGTAAAATAAACTAACATTACTTTACCAATGAGGAGTGGGAGATCAAAGATCACACAGCCAGTTAATGGCAGTCTTGATCACAAACATCAACTCTAGGTATGAGCATAAGAGAAAACAAGGCTAGCAAAAGCCTGATTTGGAGGATAATGGCAGTCAGTTGAGAACTGCCAAGTCAGTTGAGAACTGGCAGTCAGTTGAGGCCAAGAAACTCCATCCAAGCAGCCTTTCCTTCCAGCCACTGCCCCAAGATAAACATTTCTCCTCAACCCCCATTAGCAGAGGTAAAAGCAGTCTTCCAGAAGAAATGCTGATGGATAGCACAGACTGAGAAATTTCAATTAGACCCATAGATCAAACTTCCTGTTAATTCCCTCTTACCCACATTGTTTCCCTTCAGGCCAGTTCAGGTGTGTGTGTGCCCCACTCCCTCCGTTTTTGGTAAGTGTCTGCCCTCACTCTTCCTCAGACTCCCGGATTCCTCAGTAGATGCAGCCCTCATTTCAGATAGATTCGTCTCACCTCTCAAGATGGCTGCTTGGGAGAAGCAGAGAGAGAGTGATTAGCTAATTCAGCATTCTGATAACCCTTCTATGGGGAAGGATAATCATTTGTTAGCTTAAGTAAATCCCCATGCCTTGATTAGCTGTCTTACTCTGACAAAGAAATGAGATGGGGCTCACTCGAGCCTAGGGCTTGTCATGAGACCTGACAGGCAAGCGAAAGTCAAGTTTTGTTTTTTTTTTTTTATTAAAAACTGAGGACTCTCCCCAAGGAGGTAGAGCATAACTTCCTACTTCATCAGTGTTGGTGTGCCTAATGACTTCCTTCCAAAGAGCACAGTATAAAAAGGGACAAAAATAATAATAACTTTACATTGGAGAAACCTGATGAACACTATCTCAGCCACATGGTCAAGGTCAGCATTACTAGTGATAAATCATATTGACATGATCTGATGAGAAGGGCACTTCACCTCTGTGGTCTTCCTTCCAAAAACCCACAACCCCAGTCTACTGTTGAAAAACCCCAATGGAGGGACAGTCCACAAAATGCCTGACCAGAACACCTCAAAACTGTCAAGGTTGTCAAAAACAAGGAAAGTCTGAGAAATTGTCACAGCCAAGAGGAATATAAATGTAATGGGATATTCTAGATGGGATCCTGGAACAGAAAAAGGATATTAGGTAAAAAACTAAGGAAATCTGAATAAAGAGTGGACTCTAGTCAACAACGGTATTTCCTTATCAGTTCATCAATTATAATAAATATACCATATTACTGTAAAATGTTAATATTAGAGGAAACTAGATGGAGGGTATATGGGAATTATCTGTATTATCTTCACAAATTTTCTGTAAATCTAGAAGTATTCTAAAATAAAATGTTTACTTAAAACAACTGAAGGCAAGGTTCTTAAAGTTCATCTCTAGAACAGCCCAAGCAGATGGGTCTGGAGGCACTTCTGGTAATAGGACTTGTCCACACTCTCCCTCCCTATGAAATGACTTTTTTTCATTGAGCAGCAAATTGGCCTCTTCTTTTCTCGCCTAGAGAACTCAGAACTCTGATCTCAGTTCTGTCCTCTGAAACCCCAGAAAAAAAATTGAAGTCTAGACTCCCTTCTCCAATATGCCCTCAAATGTTTCAGAGTTATGCTTTATCAAATCCAAAGAGACCTGCAAACATATTGCAGTCCCAAACCTTCATTTTTTAAAAAATTTTTAACGTTTATTCATTTTTGAGAGAGAGACAGAGAAAGAGAGAGAGCAGGGGAGGGGCAGAGAGAGAGGGAGACATGGAATCCAAAGCAGTCTCCAGTCTCCAAGCTGCCAGCACAGAGCTCGAACTCACAAACCGGGAGATCATGACCTGAGCTGAAGTTGGACAGCTAACGGACTAAGTCACCCAGGTGCCCCCCAAACCTTCAATTTATCTTATTTTTAAAGATGTTTTAAAGTAATATCCACACCCAACGTGGGGCTCAAACCTACAACCCCAAGATCAAGAATAACATGCTCCACTGACTGAGCCAGCCAGGTGACCCCCAAGCCTTCATTTTAGAGACAAGGAAACTCAGACCCAGGGGGCAGGAAACTCACTCACAGTCATACAGATGCTGAAACCCAGGTTTGGTACGCCAGTCCAAAGTATTTTTCTTTATGACATGCTGCTTTTTAGAAGAAGGTTAAAATGTGTCCCTGTCATATTACCATTTCCTTCACTGTTATCATAATTGGGGACACCCAGATGTTCCAGTACCCTTCCAGGAAGACCCTCATCAGCTGTGAATGTCTCTTTGAACCTCCTCCACAGTCCTTTCAAGAAGCTGTCCGCATTAGGGGTGTTAAAGAAATCAATATCCCCTCCTTCCTAATAGTTGATGTCCCAAATTGAATAGAATGCTCCAGATGAGACCTAACCAATGCCATTCTGTGGTATGAAGTTACAAATAAATAAGCATCCCTTCCTTAAGCAAGCCTCTGATGCACATTGGCTAACTGTCACAGGCACAAAGCATGGATCCTCATTCAGCCTTTTTAGCCAATCAAAATGTCAAAGTCAAAGTCACCATCACTTCATCACCCCATTCCACCTCCATCCTGTCTCTTCCAAAAAACTTTCACCCACTGAGAAAGAATAAAGGAAGGAGCTAAGCAAGAACCAACATTCATTGAGGCTGTATAAGGCACAATATATATATATTACCCATTGATTCATTCAATTAACATTTATTGAGCACCATGATGTACCAGGACTTGGGGAAGAACTGAGAATACAAACATAAGATACCATCCAGGCCTTCAATGATTTTAGTCCAATAGGAAAAAATATTCATGTCAACAATAAATTGCAGAACCACATGACAAATAATGGCAGCATGAGGTTGGGAGGTAACACCCAATACTTTGTGAGGGACGTATTCTTTGCCTATGACTATATTTTCCAGATGAGGCAGCTGAGGCTTCAAAGAGTTAAGTACCTTATCCAATGAAATGAGTTAGCCAATGATTGAGGCAGAGATTTGAATTCAGGAGACATAGCTCTGAAGTCCATACTTTTCCACTATAATAATGCTTCCCAAACTAAGTTATCGATTTGTGCTATACAAAAGGTGTCCTGTGGTCAGTTAAGTTTGAGAATATAGAATACCATGTCTTCCCCTTAGAAATTCAAAATGCCCATATGCATAATAAAGGCTTGGAGAAGTCTTGCAATAAAATAGCTATTTAACTCAATAGTGTCCTAGACATAAGTGGCCACCGAAATATTTTTTCTGAACTTTTTAATTTAACTTATATATAATTGACATAATACTATATTAGTTTCAGGTGTACAACATAATCATTCAATGTTTGTATATATTGTGAAATGATCACCACAATAAACCTAGTTACTATCCTTCATCACCCATAATTATAATTTTTTTACTTGTGATGAAAACTTTTAAGATCTACTCTCATAGCAACTTTCACACATACAATACAGTATTGTTAACTATAGTCCCCATGCTATGTATTACATCCCCTTGACTTACTTATTTTAGACCTGGGAATTTGTATTTTTTCACCCCTTACTCTATTTCACTCACCCTGATCCCCTCCCTACCCCATCTCTGGCAACCACATATCTGTTCTCTGTACCCATGCGTTTGGTTTTTGTTAGGTTGGTTTGGTTTTTTTTCTGTTTCTAGATTCCACTCTGAACTCTTTTTTTCAAAGAGTACTTACTAATGTATAGAGAATCAACATTACAAGAATACATACCTCTCTATACCCTGCTGTCATTCCTAAGGTCAGTAAATATCCCTATGGCACACCTGAGAGAAAAAAAGAGAAGCCTAAGTGGATTCATCAGGTTAGAAATGTGAGCAAGCCAAAATGTCCTCTGAATAAATACATAACCATGAGGCTTAACAGAAGGACTTTTAGCCTAGATGACATGAAGGTAAAGATATATCTTGGGCCAAGACAGCTTGGGTTCAGCTCCAAATTCTATTCCTGGGCAATCTTCCAGAGTGTCCTGGGTATCTCTGAGGTCTGGACTTGCAGGAGGCCAAGAGAAGTTCTAGAGATACTCAGCCAAAGAGAGGGAGGGCACAATAAGAGAAGAGAAGGACATTTGGCAAGGCAAGACAAGAAGAAAAGTAGGATAGGAACTGGTCGGGAAAGGTAAGCTCCTTGGAGAGGAGAGAGGTTAAGTGTTACCTTGTTATAGCAGCAGTGGCATCCAGGCACTGCTGTGGTCATATAGCACTGTATTTGTTTCCTTTTTCCTTATCAAATCACTCTACATCAGGGTTTCTAAACAATAGCACTGTTGACACTTGGGCCAGCCAATTGTTTAGTGGGGGAATGTGTACATTGTACATTGTAAGGTGTTGAATAGCATCCCTAGCCTCTACCATATTCCAGAATTATATGCCAGGAGCACCAAAAATGTCTCCAGATTTTGCCAAATGTCCCTTGGGGCAGAGGGTGGGGGTGAAGAGTGGGGAACGGAGGAGAATCACCTCCAACTTTGAACCACTGCCCTAAACAGTTCTTTGGCATCATCACCACGCCATGCTACCAAATAAACTCCAAGTAAGCAATTAGCCTGCAAAACAAAGACATGACCTCTCCTGAATAGTATCACCTGGGCCTCAAGCTGCTTTCCAACCTCTTACTGCTTTCCCAGTTTTTACTACCAGGTCATGTGACTTCTGCTGACTCATGAGGGCCCTTCTCAAATCTCATCAATTCCTTCCATGAAGTCTTCCTGTCAACTTGAGTCAGCTGTGAACCTTAACCTTCCTGCTCTATCCTACAATTCATGGTACAACACTGTTAGCAGGGGTGCATGATTGACTACAACTATTCATGGTACAGCACTGTTAGCAGGGGTGCATGATTGACTACAGCTGAACATCTATATATATTTGATCTTGTGCTGTCCTGTAACTCATTTTCAGTGAGCAAACATTGAGAGAGCATGTATGATATATAAGACACCATGCTGGTGCAGTGGGACACAGAGACACAGGATATGATCTTTCCCTGTAAGAAGTTCACAGTCTCAGGGGAAGATAGACCCAGAAGTTACAGCTCTACACAGCTGCTTGTTTTGTCTCCTCTGTGGGTCCCTGGGTATAAATGCAAAAGTCTAATCCTTCTTTGGTGTCCACCACAGTGCTGAGCACACAGCAGGTTCCCAAGAGACTCCAGTGAACTGGAATCAGTGAGGAAACAGAGCTTCTGTAAGACCATATCTCCATGAAGGCAACTGATATCTACTGGGTTTCCACTGGGCATCTTCTTTCATGAAGATGTTGTTCAGTCAGGGCAAAGATATGCAAACAGTGGTTGTCTTTATTTGAAAAAAAATAAAAAGATAGCAATCCTATGTAAGTTACCCTGACTTCCTTTAAAAAAAAAAAACAACAAAAAACAAAAACAAAAAAACATTTACTGCATGAAACCCAAAAATCTAGGACCCACTGCTTGAATAGGCAAAGTACAAAAAGGAAAGGTGGGAGGGCAAGATACACATTTAAACAATTTGGAAATTATGAAGACTTTGCAAAAATAACTATTGACAACAAATAGACTAGGGAATACTTGGAAAATGTGAAAATATACAGAACAAGCAAATTGTAAGAGTCTGCATTACTGAGTCTTTGGGGGAATATACTAATGCTCTAACATTTTTGAAATTGATGGGGAACACAAGGACAAAAGGAATGTGGGAAGACAGATGGAGGTATTCGCTGTCTAAAGCCAGAAAAAACAAGAGCCCTAAATGGCCATGGTTTAGGAAAACTAGCTCTAGCATTTCCAAGAAACAACGGAATGGAGTTTAAAATGTTTGAACAACAAAGATGAATAGTGGACACAAGCTATAATAGCAAAGACACAGTTACCATTTTGAGTCAGAGGATGGAATCCACAGGTGTCAAAGCTCAGAGACACCGCCCCCTCCCCCAATAAATAGTAGCAGGAGTTTTTAGTATATCATTGACATATTAAGTTCCCCTGGCCCTGTAACCTTTTTCCTTCCTCTCCTTGGACTTGAATTAGTATCACAGGTGGCATTTATACACAAGCCTTGAAAAGAACCAAGCTGGTGACTTGATAAGAAAATTACCCAAGAATTCTATTCTTACCACTCACTCAACAAAATTGAGAGTGGTACCAGATCCAGAGCAGCAAATGGAGCTCAGGCACATCTGTTTCAAAAGGCACCTCTGTCTAGAGTTTACAGTTCTAAAACCCACTTCAGGACACGCTCCACTACCCTCTCCTTCAACCACAGCACAGCCCAGCCCATCACAGTTCTCCAGCTTCAAGACACATTTTCCTGCTCACCCTTGCAGACACCAAAAACTCAGGAATATGGGTATGCCGGCAGAAGTTCTCCCCTTGTAGAATTGGGGCCCAAGAGCCAAAGCCCCATGTCAGGAGGAGGAGTGGTGATGACTTATATCTGATGGGCCAAGGGGCAGGGTAAGACCAAGGCCCTCCCACAGCAGGTGCCCATCAACCTTAGGTGGAAGGATTCAAACCAAGAGGCCGTAAAGACAGCATTATGTTAGCCAAGTCCAAACTTTGCCCAAATGGCACACGGCCTTTGACACAGTTACTTTCAGGTGGCAGCTCCAGTTCACCCAGCCCCGAGAAAGTTAGGGCTTCATGGAAGAGTTGCACCAGAAAGAAGCACAAATATCAAGGCCAGCCCCAGCCCAGAGATGTATCCAGCCCTGGAACAGGAGAAACTGTCTCTCTTGACCAGAATGTAACCACTCAAGAACTTGAAAATGAGAAAATGAGCCTGTCTTTTACAGTCAGGGCAAAGATATGCAAAGCCTACCTGGTGATATTAACATATCTATGGATGGAATGTGTGTGTACATTAAAGAAGAAATTCTCTTAAGGCAGTTGTTTTATCAAATTGCCAGTCCTTTCTCCTTAGTAGGTGGTAAAATGTATGAGGGGGTTAACAGTATTTTTATTTTATCTTATTTTTTAATTTGCATCCAAATTATTTAGCATATAGTGCAACAATGACTTCAGGACACATTTAGCTCATCCCCCACCCCCACCACAACCCCTCCAGTAACCCTCTGTTTGTTCTCCATATTTAAGAGTCTCTTATGTTTTGTCCCCCTCCCTGCTTTTATATTATTTTTGTTTCCCTTATGTTCATCTGTTTTGTCTCTTAAAGTCCTCATATGAGTGAAGTCATATGATACTTGTCTTTAATTTCGCTTAGCGAAATACCCTCCGGTTTCATCCACATAGTTGCAAATGGCAAGATTTCATTCTTTTTGATTGCTGAGTAACATTCAGGTATATATATACACCACATCTTCTTTATCCATTCATCCATCGATGGACATTTGGACTCTTTCCATACTTTGGCTATTGTTGATAGTGCTGCTATAAACATTGGGGTGCATGGTTAATGGTATTTTTTAAGTGAAATAGAAGATATAAGAATGCACCACACATGATAATAAGTATTGCTTCCACTAAGTGTCTGTGTGTGTGTGTGTGTGTGTGTGTGTGTGTGTGTACACATGTATAGTAGTCTCAATTTAAAATGTGTATCTTGGGGGGCACCTGGGTGGCTCAGTGGGTTGAGCATCCGACTCTTGATTTTGGCTCAGGTCATGATCTCATGGTTTGTGAGTCAAGCCCTAACAGTGCAGAGCCTGCTTGGGATTCTCTCTCTTTCTTTCTCTCTCTCAAAAAGAAATAAATAAACTTTTTTTTTAATCTCTGGCAAAAATTCCTGCAGCACAAGTTTTTCCAAAGTCGCTTCTTGTGTTGAAATATACATGCAATGTGCATAGTTACATATACTCGCCTCAAGGCAGCCAAAAACCTCAGCCCTAAAAGAAATTTAAAGGAAAAACATCAGTCCCCAAATGCATTAGAAATGGAATCTCTCCCATGAGCCTGGACATGCTTTCGAGATGTGATTCTCCAAGTGTGTTTCCCAGACCTTATCAGAAATGCATACTCTCAGCCTCACCCACACCTACTGAATCAGAAATGGTGGAGGTGTGGCCCAGCCATGTGTGTTTGAGAACCACTGCTTTGGAGAAACTTACCAAGGAGGAGACAAAAATAAAAGCAACAGCAGTCCAGGCAACAGCTCACATGAAGAGCTGTGCTCATGATACCCACTGGGCTACACCATTTAACACAGAGGCTGAAGAGCTCAGATTGTGTAAACCCACAGCCTGGGGCTTGAACCCCAGATCTGATACTTGATGGCTGCTACTTCCTTTAACCCTTGCATCCTCATCTGCAAGTTGTTCTCAGAACTCAGTGACACATTCCCTATAAAGCACTTAGCACAGAGCAGCTCACTGAGAACCAATATCCTGGAAGAAACTCAAGCAAGTCTATCCCCTCTGAGAGTGTCAATATCTCTACGGTTTTAGCAGCCTTTGGAATAGCGGTCTTCAAATTGGGGTACACAGACCCTTGGGAGTATAAGCAGACTTGGTTTGGGAGCACTGATAGATTTATGAGGATCAATTTCCAAACCCTCAGTTTTCTGGCAGACTCTCCACAAATTGATCTGCCTGAACTGGGGGCATCAGGCAAGTTCTCTTTCCTGACCTTCTCTTTCACGGAAGTCTTCCTCCCACTGATCAAAAGAAAGACATAGTTCTCACTCATCCCAAACCTTAATAGGATCCGGCCTGCAGTATAAACTTCCAGGGCTCCAAACAGAGGGTGTAAATAGACATATTTATGCGAATGTCTCTAATGAGCGGGTAACAAAGCCATTTGCAAGTGAACAACTCAAATGACTGGTTACCTGTCCTTTTCCAAGTCACATGTTTTCAACATAATCCAAGAAAGATCTAACTGAACTATCAACTGATCACTAAAGATAATTTTTGATGATAGATCACAATGTGATTTTAATATAGGACTTCAACATACTCAAAATAATTCAGATAAAGAAATATTCCTTATATTTCCATCTACTGCTATGAACATTTTCCATCTACTTATGTGAACATTTTCAGCACTTGTGTCTTAATAAACAAAAAATAGGATTGTAAGTAAACTTATCTCATTCTAGCAGTAAGTAATATTCATCTACAGGTAGATGAAATAATTTTTAAAATTCCTATTCATCCCCTACAGATGCATTTCTAATGAATTTCACTTTTTATATTTAATAATTATATATTAAAATGTATATTTATGTTGTTTCTCAACTGCATAGTAATAATTGTAACGATAATTCAATCCAGAAGAAATGTTTCAATAGTTAAAGCCTTTTAGTCATGTGAAATATTTTCAAATGCTATTTCAATTTATATGCATGTTATTGTTGCAGAGAAGTATAATACTGAAATCAATAAAAAACTTTCAAGCATAAAAATATATTACATTAGGATAAAATTCTGTGGGGAAAGCAGAATGAAAATGTAAGTTAAGGAGAAAAGAAATGATGTAAAAATGTCTGACTACTGAAGAAAATCTTGTTTGGGTATTTATAAACCAAAGGTAGTAGTATGATGATATTTAGACTTCATTGGGAATTGAAAAAGAGCAAACAAAGGTTTATTCTTAAATGTCAGTATTTAAAATATGCCAAAAATTATACTCTTTGCAACTATGTAAAGTTATAATGGGAAACTGTAGATATCAAGTTAAAAACATGCAAGGGGGTACATTGTCTCTCAAAATCCTTTCAGGGGACATGCAAGGAAAAAATTCTGAAGACCTCTGCTCTGGAAAACCTCCTCCTTCTCTTTCTTCAATAAGTAAACATTTTTTAATATAATTTATTGTCAAATTGGTTTCCATACAATATCCAGTCCTCATCCCAACAATAAGTAAACATATTAAACAGAACTGATGTTCTCAGTGCTGAATTGGACACTGAGAAGCTTCCCATAGAAGTAATCAGCATCGTCTGTTTTCAAAACTCATCATCTAGTTGAACCAATTTGGATATTCCAGTTACTCTTACTGTGTAACAAGCTAACCCAAAACATGGTGACAGAAAAACATCATTGGATTATGGTTTCCACATAATCCAAGGAGGACCTAACTGGGCTGTCAGCTGGTAGATTAAAAATAATTTTTAATGCTTAACTCTAGAGAACAAACAGATGGTTACCAGAGGGGAGGTGGCTGGGGGGATGGGTGAAATAGGTGATGGGGATTAAGAGTACACTTATTGTGATGAGCACTGAGTAATGTATACAATTGTTGAATCACTGTATTGTACACCTGAAACTAACATAACACTTTATGTTAACTACACTGGAATTTAAAATAAATAAACAAATAAATAGTTTAAAAACAATCATTGTGAATGACAGACCACTATATGATTTTAATATACGACTTAAGAGAAGCTCATAATTAAAACGTAACAATATTCCTTACATTCCTCAGATTCTGTGGGTCAGGATTTCAGATGGGGTCCCGCAGGAATGGTTTGTCTCCACTCCACCATGACTGGGGCCTCTACAGAGGAAACAAACAGCTGAATGCCTCAAACACCTAGGAACTAGAACAGCTAAACCTGGAGGATCTACTTTGAAGTGGCTTCTTCACTCATGTGTCTGGTATTTGGGCTGAGCTAACCAAAGACTAGACTCAGATGGGACTGATGGCCAGAGTACCTTCACATGTGACCTTTCCATATGGCTTTGGCTTTTCACAGCACAGAGAGCAAGCATCCCAAGAGAATTAAGTGAAAGTTGCATGGCTTTTTATGACCTAGCCTCATGCAGGAATCATGCAATGTCACTTCTGCAGTACTCAGTTGGTCAAAATAGTCACCAGATTCAAGGAAAGGAGACACAGACCCCATATCTCAATGGGAGGAGTATCAAAGAATTTGCAGTCATATTTTTAAACCACCACATTGGTTCAGGTGAGGTGTGGGGTTTTTTTTTGCAACTTACATTCCTAACTGATAGACAAGATGATATAAGATAATATAAAGTAGACATGATGTTGAACAGTGCAAGTAGGCTGTTGACCTCAAAGTAGGAAGAAGTAAAACAGATAAAGCCTTCATCGTAAACAAACACCAACTGAGGGCCTATAAGTACACAGCCCAGAATAAAATGCCAAGAGGACTGAATAAATACTGCAAGACTCAGTATATATCGCCAATGCTAGAAATGAGTTCAAATCTCAACCTTCTATCCACAAACAGCATAGCTTTGGAAAATCCTAGCTAAGCCTTGGTTTGTAGATCATAAAAGTGGAGAGCATATACCAGGGTTGTGGTGAGGCCTAAATAAAATAGTATGAGAAGAGCCTAGTATGGTGCATGGCACTCAGTAAGTGCTCAATAAATGCTGTGCATTTGTTTATTCACTCAAAGAACCTACACATGTGGGAAAATTGAATGAGCATCCACCATTAAATTGACAGAGAATTAATATTCTCCAAACATAAGTCAGAGCTCCAAAACTCCCTTATGGGTTCAGCAGACTTAACTGAAATTTATGTAGTGCAAAGCTTAGAGGGCTTAGACCAATTTTCCCAGAAGAAAATTAAAACAGACTTTAGAAGATCTTCTGATATCCAGGTGAAGAGTCAAGTCTTTTGCCTGCAAAGCTCATCCCCACCATTTCTGCCAATTTGGGAAACTCTGTATCATTTCTCATGAGAAGCCAACTATCCCAGTCTGGGCTACTTTTTCTAAACATTAGATCTGAATTGATTTATTTTATCCCTATATGCATTGGGCCACAATCTTCCTGAATGGATTAAGTCAGATCTTCTATTTTTAGCAGCTGGCTTATTCAGTCCATTTCCCTACTATAAATACCTACCTACACTTGTTTTTAAGTAGAATTCTTTTGTCTTCTGATTGTCCCAGTCTAGATTAGAGGGGGAAAGGTGAGGGAGAATGCAAAATGGGATAATGGAGAGAAAAAGAGGGACTTTCACAGACTCCGAGATCCACAGCTGACTGGATGTGGGAGAGAGCCAAGAGGTTCTCACCCTTCTCCACATATTTCCTTGAGAATTTGGCAGTTGTTCAGGACTTAGAGGAGCCATTCAGGCTCTCTCCTACCCTCTTATCTACTGGAAATTTCCTTTTCCCAGTCTCATGTCTCAGTGCCGCTGCTCAGAGCATATGGACAGTGACCCCAGCTTCCAAGACAGACCAAGAGACATTTTTTAATCCTTGGTCTTAATGCTCTCAAGTCAAAATAAATTTTCATAGTATCTCATACCCATATCCTTGGAGTCCCAAAGAAGGGGGACACTGAGCTTTCACCAAATACTGATCAAACTCCTAATGAACTCAAAGCACTAAAAGGAAATAGGCCAGAGTCAGATGAAGGAGTGGGTCCACCAGGCAGCTGCCTTCTGTGCTGGTACACATAAGGAAATGTGTACTCATCTGTCACCAGGGCGCTTGCACACCACAAAACTTAAGGCAATGGAGGAAAAAATGGAATTTCAAAGCACTTCTCAGAAAAACTAGAAGGAATACCATAAAACAATCCTGGAGATATGACTAAGACACCTAGGAGCCATGCTTTTGATCATGAATATTTGTCATTTTAGGGGAGTCAGCATCTAAGTGTTCTCCCTATTTTGGGGTTTCTACTAATAGTCCTCCTTCTCCCTTTATTATCCTCCTTTATTATCTCAGTTTTCAGCTCCTCCTCCAGACTAAAGCTGAACAAATATTTGATTTGAACAAATAAATTGATACAAGGGGGCAAGAAATTATCAATAGTCCACCAAGATTCCCATGTGTCTCAGTCTGGACACTCCCCTCAAGGATCTCAGAGGGTTACAAAACACACTTGTCCACCCACGTTCAGGCACCAAGGCACCACTGTAATCCAACAGCAGCCAATGGGGAGTAGAGTCTCCTGACCTCTTGATGATGCATGAAATGCAGATGTGCCTCAAATAGTAGAAAAGCGAAAAGTATTCATCAAATGTTTTCAAAAACAATTCATACATGATGATGAAGTGGCGTTTATCTTGGGGTAAAGTTGGAAGTTTAAGAAAGAATGACATAGACAAGGTAGCTGCCATTCCTGCCTCCACCATGCCTCTAACTCCCCAATCCCACCATCACAGTATCCACCATTACTTATTGGGTAAGTATGGAATATTATACTGAAATAGAGATAATTGAAGAATGTACCTATGGAGTTATATATAAGGGTAGACAAAAAATTACAAGTCAACTGGTAGCCAAGAAGAAAATCAGACTAGGAAGTAAAGAGGAAGATGTTTCTAGTACTATAATTCAGGAAATTTCTTTATTAAAAGAAGTTTGTCATTCAAATATAGTCAGTCTTCAAGATATGCTTATACAGGATTCCAGGTTATATCACATCTTTGAATTCCTTGGATCTTAAGAAATACTTGGATCCCATCGCTCCTCGTCAGTTCATGGATTCTTCACTTGTTAAGGCTTATTTGTACCAAAAATTAAGTGTTAGGACTTCACCAAGATGAAAAGCTTCTTCACAGCAAAGGAAGCAATCAACAAAACTAAAAGGCAGCCTACCGAATGGGAGAAGATAGCAAATGACATATCTGATAAAGGGTTAGTATCCAAAACCTATAAGTAACTTATCAAACTCAACACCCAAAATATAAATAATCCAGTTAAGAAATGGGCATAAGACATGAAGAGAGCCTTTTCCAAAGAAGACACCTGGATGGCTAACAGACACATGAAAAGATGCTCAACATCACTGATCGTCAGGGAAATATAAACCAAAACCACAATGAAATACCACCTCACCCCTGTCAGAATGGCTAAAAGTAACAATACAATAAACAATAGGTGTTGGAGAGGATGAGGAGAAAGGGAAACCCTAAACCCTCTTGTACTATTGGTGGGAAGGCAAACTGGTGCAGCCACTGTGGAAAACAGTATGGAGTTGCTTAAAAAGTTGAAAATAGAACTACCGTGGAGCACCTGGTGGCTCAGTAGATTAAGCATCAGGCTCTTGATCTTGGCTCAGGTCATAATCTCATGGGTTAGAGAGCTTGAGCCCCACATAGGGCTCTGTGCTGATAGAGCAGTACCTGCTCAGGATTCTGTCTCTCCCTCTCTCTGCCTCTCCCCCACTTATGCACACATGCACATGCTCTCTCTCTCAAAATAAATAAATAAACTTAAAAAAAATAGAACTACCCTACAATCTGGCAATTACACTAGTTGTTTGCCCAAAGGATACAAAAATATAGATTCAAAGGGGTATATGCACCCCGATGTTTATAGCAGCATTATCAACAATAGCCAAACTATGGAAAGAGTCCAAACATCCACCAACTGATGAAAGGATAAAGAAGATGTGATATATATACATACACACACACACACACACACACACACACACACACACACAATGGAATATTACTCAGCCATCAAAAAGAAGGAAATCTTACCATTTGCACTGATGTGGATGGAGCTAGAATGTATTATGCTAAGCAAAATAAGTCCATCAGAGAAAGACAAATACCATATGATTTCACTCATATGTGGAATTTAAAAAACAAAACAGGTGACCATATGGGCGGGGGGAGGAGGAGAGAAGAGAGGCAAACAAACCACAAGAGACTCTTAATGATAGAGAACAAACTGAGGATTGCTAGAGGGGAGGTGGATGGAGGATGGGCCAGATGGGTGATGGGTATTAAAGAGGGAATTGTTATGATGAGCACTGGGTGTTGTATGTAATGATGAACCACTAAATTCTACTCCTAAAACCAATATTGCACTGTATGTTAACTAACTAGAATTTAAACAAAAATTTGAAAAGGAAAAAAAAAAGGACGTGTTTGTACCAAATCATTCAAGGGATGTTGTTTTGTCCCTCTAGAATAGCTCCCCACGGAGGCTTAAAACCTTGAAATCTATTGGCCACAAAGGAACAACTAAATTGGCTGGTCTGGGCCTTGCCAGAGCTTTTGGAATACCTGTCAGAGCATATATACATGAGGTAGTAACACTCTGGTATAGTTTTGCCCAAGTATTGCTGGGGTCAGCTCTCTATTCAACTCCAGTTGACCATATTTGCAGAATTAGCAACTAATAAGCCACTTTTCCATAGGGGTTCAGAAATTTATCAAGTCTTCAGGATTTTTAGAGCTTTGGGGACCCCCAATAATGAAGGGTGGGCAGAAGTGGATTCTTTAGAAGACTGTAAGAGTAAATTTTCCAAGTGGAAACCAGGAAGTCCAGCATCCCATATTAAAAACTTGGTTGTAAATGGCTTAGATTTGCTTTCAAAAATGTTAATCCCAACAAACAAGTTTCTGGCAAATGACATTGAATCATCCATATTTTAATGATTTGGACAATCCTATTGAGAAGATGTAGCTTTCTGACAAAAAATTTCCACATGCTGTCTCAAGAACAGATAGCTATATTTTTACTGTTACCTCTATTTTTGTCTCATGTGTTCTTTTCTATGTTGTAAAACTTAAGCTACACTTCATCATCTAATTTCAAAAGTGTAACTTAAAAATGTAAATATTGTTCTATATCAATTTAAATATAGTAATTCTGTGTATGAGTGTAGATCTCACTGTAACAAACTGTAACAAGTATTTGTTACTATAATAAAACTATAAATCTAGTATTGATGACAGGAATTAGGGGGCAACATTTTTTTAAACCTGTCAGTAAACTAAGAGCAGACGAAAACTTCCCCGACCTGATAAAGAGCAGCTCCAGAAAACCTACAGCTGACACCAATACTAATGGTGAATGACTGAGTGGCTTTCCCCTAAGATCAAAAACAAGGCAAGAATATCTGCTTTCACCATTTTATTCAACATTATACTAAAAATCCTAGCCAGTTTAATAAGGCAGTAGAATAAATAAAAGGCATGCATATTTGAAAAGAAGTAAAACTGTCTTTGTCACAGATGACATGATTGCCTATGCAGAAAATCCTAAAATATCTGCAAAAGAGCTGATTTCAGCAAGGACACAGGATACAAGGTCTATAAAAAAAATAGAATTTCTATATTCTAGAAACAAAGGATTAGAAATTATAATAGATACCGTTCATTTAAAAAAAAAAACACTGCTGTATTAGTTTTCAATTGCTACAAATTAGCAGCTTGACACAACAAACATTTATTATCTCACATAGTTTTGGAGAGTCAGGAATCAGGGAGCAGTTTCAGGGGGCAGCATAGCTCGGGGTTGTCATCAAGATGTTAGCCAGGGCTGCACTCATCTGAAGGATCTACTTCCAAGATCACTCATTCACATCTTGCTGGTAGAGGCCTCAGTTTCTCCTTTATGAAGGTCTCATTTCTTCACCACGTTGGACCTTCCAGTAGATCTGCTCCAATGTCTTTCAGAGCAAGCAATACAAGAGAGAGCAATGAAACAGCTGTAATGCCTTTGATCACTTAGTCTCAGCAGTGGCCTCCTGTCACTTCTGTCATACTCTCTTGGTCACACAGATCAACCCTGGTACAAAGTGTGTGGAGGGTGAGGGGTTCTATACAAGCGCATGAATACCAGGAGGGAAGGAGCATTTCAGGCCAATCTGGAGGCTGGCTACCACAAATACCACTTATAATAGCATCAAAAGACATAGAACACTTCTGGATAAATTTAACAAAATATGTGCTAAACCTCTACACTGAAATGACAAAATAATTACTGAAATATCTAAAGAAGGCCTAAATAAGTAAAGATATATACAATGTTTATGGATTGAAAGACTCAATATTATTAAGATGTCAATACTTTTCAATGTATTGGGATTCAATGTAATCTGAATCACAACGCCACCAGGTTTTTTCTTAATAGAGATTGACAAACTGATAGTGAAATTTGTATGTAAATGTTAAGAACTTAAAATAGCCAAAACAACTTTGAAAAGAAGAACAAAGTTGGAGGACTTAGACTACCTCCTACACTGCAGCCTAAAATAGTGTAAGAACTACACTATTTTAAGATTTACCATAAAGCTACAATAATAAAGACAGTGTGCTATTAACATAGGATAGACATATAGATCAATGGAACAGAACAAAGAGTCCAGAAATAGGCCCACTCATATATGGTCAATTAATTTTTGACAAAAATGCCAAAGAAATCCAATGGGGCAAATTTTTCAACAAATGTTGCCAGGACAATTGAATATCCCAGGAAGAAAATAACCTTGAACATTGCCTTACACTATACACAAAAATACCTTAATATTGATCACTGGCCTAAATATAAATGCTAAACTAAAAAATTCTAGAAGAAAGCAGAGAAGGAAAATGTTATGATCTTAGTATAGGCAAATAATTCTTAGACAATACACAAAAAGCACTTATTCCAAAAGGGAAAAAATTTGATAAATTGGACTATATCAAATTTAAAGTTTCCTATTCTTTGAAAAACAGCATTAAAAACAAACAAAAAGAAAATGCAGAAAAAAATATTTGTAATACATGTATCTGTCAAAAGGCTTATATTTGGAATATATAAAAAACTCTTATAGCTTAATAATAAAATATTAACTCAAAAATAGGCAAAAAAAAAAAAAACCTTGAACAGACACTTCACAGAAGAAAAAATATAAGTAGCAGATATACAAATGAAAAGGATGCTCAACATCATTGTCATCGGGGAAAGGCAAATTAAAACTCCCAGATACTACTACCACCCACTAGAATAGCTAAAATTAAAAAGAGAAACCATACCAAGTGTTGGCAAGGGTGTAGATCAACTAGAAGTCTCATACTTTGTTGGTAGAAATGCAAAATAATACAGCACTTGGAAAAATTCAGTGATTCCTCATAAAGTTAAATATTCACATAGTATCTGACCCAGCAATCCTTTAGGTAAATTTACATAAGAAAAATGTGAACGTAGGTCTGCACAAAGACTGCCTGCAAGTGTTCATAACTTTTTCATGATGGCTTTTATTCATAAGAACTCAAAAGTAGACAACAATCTGCAAGTCCATCAAAAGGTGAACGGTGAATAAATTGTGTAATATCCCTACAACAGAATATAGCTCAGTGTTAAAAAGGAACAAAACATCGACGTAAAAAAAGATCAAGAGGAGGGGATATACTGTAAAAAGCCAGTGGGGACTTGATGGACACGTTCTATGTCTTGACTTTGGGGGCAGTTGTGTGGGTGCATACACTCAAGGAAATTTATTAAAGTGTACCCTTAAAATAGGTACATTTTATTATATGTAAGTTATACCTCAATAAAAGTAATTAAAACATTGTTAAAAATATATTCATATGGTTAAAAAACAGCAAGTAAACACTGAAAAATTAGTACACTTTCATCAAATGTCCAGACCTCCAAATACCCCATCTCTCTACCCAAAGGTAATCTCCAGTGATTTCATGCCTTGTTCAAAAACTGTGTGTATATGTGTATACACCTCTACACTGGTATTTGTATATGGATATTTATATAGATATATGCACACAAATGCACACATATACTTTGTTTATATACAAGTAGACGTATTTCTATTATAGCAGCTGCTTTTTGGTGCCTAATATTCCCTTAGACCACCTCTGATTTCTGCTGCAACTCCCATGATCAGTCCCTTCCTTGTACACTGACAAGAGTCCCACCTTGAACACTACCACTTTCTCCAAAGTCACAGGAGCCTAGTCAGCCGACAGGGAGAGGCAGCCTTTAGCAACAGGAGTTAAATCCCTGGAACACCCCAACTAATACAGGATGGGTTTGGTTAATAAACGCCCCAGTCTTCCTTCTTGCCAACAGATAGGCAATTCTGGGAGACAGGCATTCTGTGTGTTTTCCAAAGGTCTGGACTTAGGCTTCCTTTACCTATAGCAGCAACTCAATAATACAACTTGGGTGGGTTTCTTTGTTTTGGGGGGGTTGGGGGGGTTGTTTGTCATTTTTGCATTTTCTATCTCACTGTCTTCACCCTCTCACTGATTTTTTCTGGGGTTATTTCCCAAATAAACCACCTGCACCCAAGTCTCTGTTTGAGGCTCTGCTTTCAAGGGACCCCAAAGCAAGACATGCACACACCTTGTTTTTTCACTTGATATATCTTATAGGTTGCACGATGTCAGCCCATACAGTCTGTCCTATTGTGTCTCATGACTGTGCAGTTCTCAACTGCATGTGTGTACCATGGGTTTTATAACCATCCCCCATCAGTGGATATTTAAGTTGTTTATTGTCTTTTGTTATTGTATACAATGTTTGTTTTAAAAGATCCCTAGGCACGTCTTTATAAGATAAAGTTCTTGAAATAGAATGGATAAGGCAAAGGGTGTTCTTGATAGTCTTTAAATAGGATAGTTCTTTAAATAGGACTATCTGATATAACTCATATAACTCAGGATACTGATACAACTGATATAACTCAGGACTCTCTGATATAACCCTGATATAACTCAATGGTAAAGTCTCACCTGTACACACAGTTTTTCAGTCACAAATCCAATGTGTAATTATGTGCAGTTATCCCTATCAGAGTTGATGCTAGGCCACAACCCAATACCCTAAGCCTCCTTCTGCTCAATTCTCTAGTCCCCTTTTCTATGGGATCCACCTGCCATCTCACTATGACCTCAAACACAATCAGGAAGAGGCTCTGAGACAGAGTAAGAACACAAACTAAAACAGAGAGAAGTGGCAACGGGCAGAATATGTATAAAACCACTAATTGACTGCCAGAAATTTTACAAAATAGTTCTACTATTCACAGAAGGAAGAAAGAGCACTAAGAGTCAGGAGGCCTAGACCCCAGGTTCTAGCCCTCCCTCCGCCAAACCAAGTGGTTTGATAAGGTAGTTCTCCCCATGCCTCAGTTTCCTCATTTGTAAAATGAAGGGGTAGGCCTAAATTATTCTCTCTAAAGTCCTTCTCACTCTGATATTCCCAATTTCTATGACCCACGCAGTTTGTAGAAAGGGCCACCTAATACTCCTATCAAGTACTGAATCTAGAATAATTCCAAGGTATCAATCCAGCCACCATCTATCAAAAAAAAACCTCTTTCAACCACAGGCAGATGCTAGAAACTACTGTGTAAGCCGCAAATCACTTGAGATCACAACAGAAATGCAAATATCTCAAGAACAAAAGCAAATATCCCCTGAGAACAGGGGATATTTCCTTGTAACATTCAGTAGGAGTGGAGTTCTGCAGACCACACTTTGGGAACAATGTTCTAACCGCACGGGCAGCTGGAGTTCAGGTTTTAGAGTCAGGAGGACCTGAACTTACATCCGATTTCCTCCATACATGCATATGGCCTGGAACTAGTTGTTCTGTAGAAATTGAGGCAGATAAGCAATGTTATGAGGTTGCTGTGAGAACCAGAATAGGTGATAAATAGTGAACTTGGGTCTCATGCTTCCAAAAACCGCGGTAAGGGAGTCAGTTGAGGGAGCCAGGTTAACCTATACACACACACAAATACATATTTTTAAGAGCTAAATACTTGCTACAGATTGAATGTTTGTCCTCCCCTATTCATATGTTAAATTCTACCCCCAATGTGATGGTATTGAGAGGTAGGATCTTTGGGAGGAATTAGGTCATGAGAGTGGAGTCCTATGGATGGGATTAGTGCCCTTATAAAAGAGACCCCAGAGAGCTCCCTTGCCCCCCACTACCACTACCATGTGAGGATGTGTCAAGCAGATATCCATCTATGAACCAAGAAGTGGGTCTCACCAGATACGGAATCTGCCAGCACCTTAATCTTAGACTTCCCAGCCTCCAGAACTGTGCAAAATAAATTTTTGTTTATAAGCTGCTGAGTCCCTGGTATTTTTGTTATAGCAACCCACACAGACTAAGACAATACTAATGCTATATGCTAATCTCTCACCACTTAACTGTTCTGTTGCTATGAACGTTTAGTGATTTCCAAAGCTTTACTTTTATAAATAATGAGCCAGTGAATATCTCTATATACTCATCTTTGACAGGTCCTAACTAGATGTTAGACAATGAGGACTTTTCTGTGGGGTGACGGGGGCAGCTAGCTTTCAACTGCACAAGATACAAGTTAATCCCAAGTTCATCCAAAGAGCATTTACTGAGCTTCTAGATGGCAGGCACTAGCAACCGAGGCACACTGCATATCATCATACAGTGTCTCCCAGAATGGGTACAGGTGTATCTCTTTTATAGAACAAGTGTGGTTTTGTGGTATAAACTGAATTCTTATGAAATGGGAGAGAAGAGACAAGACCTGAGGTTTAAATATGTCTCAGCCTACCGTAGACCAGATGAGGGGAAACTCTTCCGAGAAGTGGGAGAAGAGAACAGAAGAGTCTGGAATACTCAGGACCCCAAACTGAATATGGAGCATCCTGTTTCCTCCCATCATCAGAACATGAGTCCAGCCACCTGTGTGCAGTTTTGCCATAATTTATTCAACTCGTCAACTATTTACCGAGCATCAATTATAGCCACTAATAGCTCAGCTGTCATTCACTGAGGCAGAATAGTGTAGGGGTTAGGAGTGCAGACTCTGCCTTTTAAGAAAATGAGGTCAGTCTATATAAAATGACCTGTAGGATGATAAGTGACAGAAGTAAGGTGCACAACAGTGTGTAGCAAAGGTACACAAAGGTATGTATAAAGAAGAGGGGATATAAATGCTTGTTTATGCATAGCCTATCACTGGAAGGATTCACACACACAAAAAAAGAAAAAACGGTAAAAGTGGCACTACTTCTGGCCATGAGAGAGTACTAGAGACTCCATCCAACCAAATTTACCCTACTTCCTTAAATAGCTCTTACAAAAAAACAGACAAAATTAAGCAATGGTTTTAAATATTGAGCAGCAGACAGTGTGGGAAGGGTCACTGATGTCTGAGAGGAGGAAGAAGAAGAAGGCGAGTCCTAAACTGCCCCAGCTTACTGCTGGCGGGTCATTTCTGGCCACCAACCAGGGAGGAGGACCCGAAGCATACAGCCTGATGTTCTTCCTGAATTCAAGAGGCCGAGATGGCATTCAGGGTGGCGAAGCAGCCAGATTGCCAGGGAAGAGTGTCAGAGAAGAGAGACTCCAGCAATTTGCAGAGGGGTCCCCTCTAATTGTGGCCTGACTACGGTCATCACACACGTGAGAAGCCACCAGAAGCTGGGAAGACCCACTGCAAAGCAGTAAGCCCAACAATGTCCCCACTTCACATGGGGGTGGAGATGGTTTCTGTTCCCAACCAGGCAAAGTGGAAAGACCGCATAATCCATGGAGCATGAGGCAAACCCCTCAGAAGTGGGGACACGTTAGCCCTAGACCAAAGGCTATTGTGACCAGCATAATAAAGCATAAAAGTAGGGCCTCTGGGTGGATGATTGGGGTCAGGAAGGGGGAGATTGGGCCTCAGGGTCAAGGCTTGAAGTGAACCTGCCTGTTCACTGTATAACTTTTTACATTCTTTCAAATTTTTACTGTATGTAAGCACTCCTTTTTAAAAACTTTTTTTTTAATGTTTATTTATTTTGAGACAGGGAGAGACAGCATGAATGGGGGAGGGTCAGAGAGAGAGGGAGACACAGAATCCGAAACAGGCTCCAGGCTCTGAGCTGTCAGCACAGAGCCTGACGCGGGGCTCGAACTCACAGACCTCGAGATCATGACCTGAGCTGAAGTCGGACGCTTAACCGACTGAGCCACCCAGGCGCCCCTAAAAACTTTTTAAAGGGGGAAGTCTCTGGAGTCAGACTGTCAGGGTGAGAATTTGACTCCATTTCCTATGAGCTATATAAATCCCAGCAAGTTGCTCAACCACTATGTGTCCTCGTAGTGGGATGGATTTTTTTGAATCATTATGAATATTAACTGACATGTTTATAAAAACACAAGCAGCACCTGGCACTTCTGTACAGATGTTGGTTTTGCTTCCCCATGACCCATATTTCTGGCCAAAGCATCCCATTTTTCTTTTGGGAAACACACACGCCCCACTCATCCATGTGACCATGATGCCATTCCCCAGCTCCAAGAACAGACGGATTACTATGGCATTAGAAGGTAAAGCCTTTGGGAGGTGACTAGATCATGAGGAGAAGCCCTCAAAAATGGGAGTAGTGACCTTATAAAAGGGACCCTAGAGAGCTCCCTTGCCTAATCTGCCATATGTGGTAATGGTGGAAAGGTGTCTTCTATGAACCTGGAAGCAGATCCCACCAGACACTGACTCTGTTGGTACCTTGATCTTGGACTTCTCACCCTCCAGAACTAGAACTGTAAGAGATGCATTTCAGTTATTTCCAACCTATGACCACATTTCATGCCCCTAGAAGAGCAAGTAATTGGTCTAATGAGAGTGGTATGGAGGCTTTTGCTGAAATATTGAGACAGAGATGCTGGTTTTTCACTGGGTTGCTAAGTGAGTTGGCTGAAGCTGCCACTGGTCATTTTCAGGGAACCAGCTTGAGAGTCGAAAGAAGCAAAGCCTAGAGATGGAGACAGATGTGCTCCTGATGATGTCACTTGAGTACTGGGATCCAGCCATACCTAAAGCCAGTTTCTGTTACCAGAACCAGAAGAGGACTGGCAAATTCAGTAGAGGTTATCATTATTCAATTCATTCAACAAGCACTGAGCCCACATGAAGTGCCAGAAACTGTGCCTGGAGCTAGGCATTCAAACATGAGGCCCTGACCCCCGGAAGTGTATACTCTAGTGGAGGAGACACTTATGCAAAGCAACAGCTTCTGGGACAGAAATATTCCCAGGGTGCTCTAGGTGAGACATCCAGAGAGCATCCTGGGGAGGAACAGGACATCCAGAAAGCCTTTGTGAGGAGGTGATGCCTAAATTGGGGCTCAGTGAATGCTGAAGAAGTGGCCATGAGAAAAGAGAAAGTAAAAGCATTCCAGAAAAAGAGGTGAGAGAAAATAGATATGCCTGGGGGAGGGGGACAAACAGGAGGGACAGCAGGGAGAGATGTGGTTGAAAAAGTAAGCAAGGGGTGGGGGGAGCACACCTGGGTGGCTCTGTCCGTTGAGCGCCAACTTAGGCTCAGGTCACGATCTCGCAATTTGCGAGTTCCAGCCCCATGTCGGGCTCTGTGCTGACAGCTCAGAGCCTGAAGCCTGCTTCGGATTCTGTGTCTCCCTCTCTCTCTGCTCCTTCCCCACTCGTGCTCTCTCAAAAATAAACTTATATATATATATATATATATATATATATATATATATATATATATATATATAAACTTTGTATAGTAATTGTTACAGGGTGCCATTTAAAGACTTACATCAAGAGAGGAATATGATCAGATTTTTGTACAGAGAATAGATGAAAACACAAGACAGGTAGGCAAGACTAACCAGGCAGATGTGGGAGAAATCCATGCTTGGAATTATGAGGGACTTAATGAAGAAATTAGTAGGGATGGGAAGGAGTGAAAGAATGAATTTGAGAAGTTTTGAGAGAAAGAACTGACTGGACCTAATGCCAATAACGTATTTCAGTTTCGAACATTAAAATGGAAATAATAGTTAACATTCTTATAGTCCTTACTCCCCACCAAGTCCTGTCCTGAGTGCTTTACACAAATTAACCTATTCAATCCAGCCCCATGAAGTAGTTATTATTGTGATTTTTCATTTCAATGCTAAGGAACTGAGTCACTGGAAGGTTTAGTCACTTGCCTGAGGTTATACTCTAGCAGGTGGTATAATTACAACTGTAATGGTGGCAACCTAAGCCTCGCCCTACGCTATTGACCCCACACTTTGCTGCCTTGTACAAGCATACATTTAAAAGGTAGATGATAAAGTAAGGGGAGTTGGCCAAGGAGAACAAAAATGTCTAGGGAGACAGAGGCCAGCATCACAGAAATAAGGAAGGTGAACTCTTGTTTCTTACCTCAGTGGTAATTAAATACCCAATTATGTAATTGGAGGAAGACAGACTGGGCTTAGCTGGGAAGAGAGTGCGAGGTACTTCTTCGCATAGTATCTCCTTTATTTGTCATGGTTCCATAAAACAGGTGTGTTCATAGTCCCAGCTTCCAAATAAGGAAGTTGAGAGATCAGGGGACGCCCCAAGGTCACACACTGGTAAGTGACCCAGCCAGTTCGCAGGCGTGGAGAAGACTTGCATTCTATACTTGGCTCACTGGAGTGTTGTCTGGGTCACTGGACTGTTGTCCAGGGCTGTAGAAGGGTGGGAGGAGGTACACAAGAATGGCCACATCCCTGCTCTCAATGGGTCTATAATCTTGTTGCTCCAATGAGGCTATAACAAATGAAAACAAAGATCATGAAAAGGCAGGATGAAGGTGTGTGCCTGGGAAGTTGTACAGACTCTGGGCCCCTAGAGCAGGTGAGGAGGCATCACGGAGCTGGTGGACATGGGTTGGGTATTGAAGGATGGGTTGAGTATAAAAACGAAAGGATATTTCTAGGAGCTGGGCCCTCACCTGGGTGCTCTGTCAGTGGCAGACACCTGCTGTTTCCACCTGTGCAGCATCACTATTGTGTCCTTCTATCTTCTTTTAAGGAACCACTCCTCCCCATTGGGAACCATGTAGTTTGGACAGGGCTGGCCTGACCTCTCCCTCAGATTCCATCAGGGATCACTTGAGGCCTGGCCAACCACTCGGTTTCATTTCCCCCAACCCAATGATTGGCTCTGGACCCAATCCAACCCAATGAGACTCAATCTCAGGTGTGTGCTGGAACATTAGGAAGGAAAAATTCCCCAGGATGGCTGGCTCTAGCAATGTTATTAGCCTGGAGATCCTAGGGGTCATGCTGTAGAGGGGCCTGAGAGTGAAACCCACACTGAGGAAAAGGGACAGGAGGGAGAGAGATCTGATGTTTCAGTTCCTGGATGCAGCCATACCTTCAAACATCCCCAGAATTTTTAGTTATTCCAACTAACAAATTTCCTTTTTTGTTTATGCCGATTTGAGTTGGGGTTTCTGTTACTGACAAGAGAAAGGAGTCTGACTGACACAGAGCCCCAAAGATGGTTGCTGTTAAGCCCCAGGAATCCTAAGCCAGGGTCTATCTGCCTTCCTCAAAGTAAAGGAGTTCAGGAGTACAGTGAGGTGAGGTCCATAAAAGAGACAAGGGCTATGGGCTTCTGTGAAGGATGAGATAAGTATAGACTTTGGAGAAGCAGCTTTAGTTTCAATCATACCTCAAAAGGTGGATAACTTTTTTACCAACTGGCATTTGAGAAAGTACAGCACTGCAAGAAAGGGACTGCCTCACATGTGAAGGCACGGAAATAGAAGAACGTGGGCATGTTCAGGGTGCAGCCCACGGTCAAACCTGGCTAGAGGATGGAGTGATGAGGGGCAGTGGTGAAAGGTAAGGCTGCAAAGGTGCCCTGAAAGGCCTCAAGAGGTGTATACTTGGGGATGCTTGGGGACACAGAAATGACAGTTTCATGGGATTGGAGACGTGTTCCCTTCCAAAGCCTCTAGAAATGGTTGGATCCCAGCTAAGCAGAGCAGGCTCTCAGGATGTCCTAAAGCAGATAAAGAGCTAAGTGTCCAGTTAAGAGATGAGAGAGGGGCTTTGTTCTTTGGCTCCACTGTGCTGGGCAAGAGACCATATCATGTCCTCTGAGCCTGGATCCTCTCCTCCCTGCTTCTGTGAGGCCAGGACAGGGGGTGAGATGGAACCTGGCACAGCACCCCACCCCCCTGCTCCAGGTGGAGCTTCCTGGGGAGGGGGGGGGCAAGACGATGCCTAAGCCCCAGGGAGCAGGGAGCCGTCTGAGTTTCCTGGGGCCCCCAGTTCCCCTCAGCCTCCCCTGCAGTGCCTCACAGCAACCACTGACTAGGGGATGTGTCCCTGCTGCTTGAGTTAATTACAGTAATTATACCTGCTCCCTCTTCGGCTCTGGTTCCCTTTGTTCCCAGTTTCCTGCCCGCTCATTTGCAAATCTAATCGCTCTGTGTATTTTTTTTTTCTTTAAAGAGAGAACAGGATGGAGAGACAAAGATAGGGAGCAGAGAATGTGGGAGAGAAAAAGTGGGGGTGGGAGTGGGCTGGGAAGGGGGAGGGGAGGGGACAGATGGAGGGACAGCGGTGGAAAAGCGGACAGGAGCAGCAGAGAAGACAAAGGACCATGAGAGCCAACCCAGGGCACCTCTTAACTGCAGGGTCACCCTGAGTCACCAGCTGAGGCCCCAAAGGTGGAAATGTGGGACCACCATTGGCATAGAGTCCCAATCTCTCCCCATACTAGGCTGGTCCAGCACAAATTACAGGCTGTAAGGGCTTCAAATTCAAACAATACCAGTAGATACCCCAGTTCTTTAAATAGTGCTTTCCCCAGATACTTGTGGGACTTTGGCTCACCCAGATCACCTGCTGGACACTTACTTAATTCAGTGTCAGATGGCTGACAGGTGGCCATGGGGACTCAAACAGGGAGCAGGAAGGAAACAAACTACTCTGAGGAAAATCTGAGAGATGGTTGAGGGGTCTTTCCTCTCTCACCCAACCCCATCCTAGAGACCCTCAGGAAACATCCTGGTCCAAAGATTTTCCAAATGTTCTCTGAGGAGCACTGAGTTTCCATGGAGAATCCTCAAGGAGTGGGAAGGAATAAGTGGGCATAGGTATCCCCCAAAATCCCTTTCAATGACCTTTATCCAGCTCATATATTGGGTTCCCCTAAACTTTTATTTGGAAATAATACAAATTTATTTGTTTTCTCTTTTTTTAAAGTAGTCTCCATGCCCAACATGGGGCTCAAACTCACAACCCTGAGATCGAGTCACATGCTGTACCAACTGAGCCAGTCAGTCGCCCTGGAAGTAATACAAATTTTAAAAGGAGAAAAATCCTTCCCTCCTATAAGGGATTAGAAAACAATGAATCTAATCCAAACTTCTCATCTGTCAGATAGGGGAAACTGAGGCTCAGATGGATTAAGTAGCCTATCCTATATCACACAATAATCAGATCACCTCTTGACTCCCACTTGGAGATTTCCACCGCCCCATGCTGCTTGTCAGGATGCCAGGGGGATGCAGAGATTTTGCCAACGCTCCTGGCTCTTCTTGGGCCCATCTGGAAGAAGGCTGATGGCATCATCCTGCCAGAAGTCCTCCATGAATCTGAGAATCCTCACTCGTCAGTCCTCTGGATGAACCCATCAGATAAAGTATTTCCCAAAAAATAGCTGCACCTATATTTACAATCCCTCATGACCTTTGCAGAACCTTCCCACCATCACCACCCCATCAAGAGGTAGAATCTATTTCTTCTCCTCTTGATCTCGGCAGTCCCTTTCTGATTGCCACAAAGAACAAAATATGGCAGAAATGATGCTGCATGACTTCCCAAGTTAAGTTTGAACTATGGCAATACAGTTTCTACCTGGCTTTATCTTTTGTGAAGCTCACCATTGGAGCCCAGTCACTGGGCTGTGAGAAAGCCCAAGTTACAAGGAGAGACCACGTGTAGATGTTCTGGCAACTGCCCCAGTGAAGGTCACAGCTAACATCCATTGTCAGACATAAGAGCAAGGAAACCTTCAGATAATTCCAGCCCCCAGGTGCTGAGTCAGCCTGAGTCTCCCAGCTGAAGCCCTGACTTTGGGGAACAGAAGTGAACCATCCCCACAGTCCCTTTTCCAAATTCCTGACCAGCAGAGTCCTTGAGCATAACAGTTATTTCATGCCACTAAGTTTTGGGGTAGTTTGAGACATGGTAATGGATAGCCAGAATGGGTGGTACCCAGAAGCTAGAGCAGATATTCCCCATATGAAGTTAAATTCAGTAAGCGAGCAGCCAGCAGCCAGGGATCCCAAGAATAGACTTTATGCCATGAATCCAAATCTCCAGCTAATATTTGGATTCTCCCCCCGCCCAGTTCTTCTAATTAATTCACAAAAGAAGTTCAGAGTTCAGGTCATTTTGGAGGCAGGAGGGGGAATGGGAGTGGGTGTTAACTCCCCACACTGGATTCAGCCAATGTTTACTAAGTACCTACCATGAGTCAGACACAGAACAGAGTCCCCGCCCTCAAGGAACACAGTATAATTGGGGAGGCAGACACATCCACACTCAAAAGTAATTATAATGCAATAAGTTAAGTTGCTATTAAAAATAAAAGTACTTTGATAGTACTTTGAAAACAGTCAAGAGTATTAGCCTCAAATTTTTGGTATCCTAGGATGGTTCCAATCCACCCAGAAGTATAAATGTTACTCACCTGTGGTTCTCAGCTCTTGGACTCCAAATCCTCTCTTTATCCAGTCTTTGGAATGAAAGGCCTGTGGTGTGCCCTTGCTTGGAAAAAGTCAAGGGCTTAATAAATGTCTTTTCACATTTTACATAACCCTGTAGAATAGAATGTTACTTGTTCCCCAGAATCCATTCTCCCATTCTCCAGAATAACAAGACCCTTGATTTTTTGCTGGTTTTCCTGGCCACCTGGAATAAGTGTTATGTTTCTCAGCCTCCCGCTCACTGAAGCTGCATGTGGCCATGTGACTTATGGGATATATAGTAGGTGATATATGAAACTTCTGAGTTGAATCTCAAGAAAAGAGAATGTGCCCCACTTGACAGCATTTCCACCTCCTTCCTAGCTAGAATGAGGATGTGGTTCTAAGCCATTTTATATGATAAGATGAGACAAACACCTTAGACAAAGCAGAGCTTGGATCCCTTTCACCTTGGAACCTCCTTCTCGCTGTTACAGACTAGGTCACATGCACAAAAAAATAAACCCTAGGCTTGTCTAAGGTACTACTATTTAAGGAGTCCTTCATGCTAAATCAAATCCTACCCAAAAAGTCCATTAACTCAAACTATTAGCTATTTATTCCCATGTGCACACAAACACACACACACACACACACACACACACACACACACACACAAACACATGCACTGTGTCAAGCCTTCAGCAGACACTCAAGAACTAGTTGAGGAATTTGTTTTTGGAGGAGATCAACTGCACACTGCTGGCATCACTGCTCCCTGCTGCCTGGGGTACCAGCTCACAAGTGTGTAAGATCAAGCTTTCCCACGGGGGTACTGAAGCTCCTGAGGATACCTTGTGGTATGTTGAGTGATATGGAAAACAACACTTTCCTAGAGACCATTTTGCTCAGAGTTGGTGAAAGTGATTTTGAATTGTTTATCTCTTAAAACACTTTGTCATATATACAAGACAGAAGCAGCAAAATTCCACTTTCCTGTGTCAGCCAATCTTGTACTTTTCATGAACACCGAGAAAGCAGGAAATGTTTATGTGCACCAAGCAATTGAAAAAGTTGTTTTTTTGTGTGTGTTATCAGGGAAACCTCAGTGGTACCCAAGCAAACTGAACTATTACTTTAGGGAGAGGAGATTAAGCCAGACTTTCCCTAAGCATGTTCTGTTGATAGATGTCACATGAGGAAAAGAATGGAAAGGTTTCATGGTCAAATGAGTTTGGGAAAAGCTGGATTTAACAACAACAACAACAAAAGACAAATAACTTTCTTTGCTGTGGGATTTCTCATGGTTTTCAATATGGTGATGTGTATTATGAGTCTCCAGCAGGGAGATACAGCGTACGGAGTTGCCCACAGTACACCTTCGCATGGACAGTTTTATGGTGAGTGTTTCCAAGGAACTCACTTGCTGAGTTATATAAATGTGAGTGTTCTCATTGTTGGTCGTGTCTGCCGGAGTGGAGGAGTGGGAAAATGTTTTTAACCTATTAAATTCTGGATGGAGCAATATGCCAACCCCTCTGATATCAACCCCTCTGATATCTTGCCTTTCTGCTGTCCCACTTGCCCACCCCATATGTGATGATTAGTTTGATGTGTCAACATGGCTAGGCTGCAGTACCCAGTTATCCAAACAAACACTAATCTAGGTGTTGTGTTGAAGGTGTTGTGTAGATGTACTTAACAGCTATCGTGAGATGACTTCAGGTAAAGACTATCCTCGGTAATGTGAGTGAGCTTCATCTAATCATCTGAAAGGCTTTGAGAGCAAAACTGAAGTTTCCCAGAGGATGAAGAAAAAACTCTCTAAAGTTTCTGCACCAAAAGAAGAGAAATGTTAGCTAAGATCAATATTATGAAATGCAAACTCAAATCTTAAACACTGCTTGATGCCCTTTCTGAAATCAGTCTCAGAACTGTCTGAGAAGGTAAAGCTCATGTAATGAGAGAAAATGTGGTACAACTTTGCTTTCTATAGATTTGTCCCAGTCTGTTTTCAAAGAAGCAGCCAAGCTAAAATGGGTGAGTTTATTCAACTTATTTTTGCAGGCAGATATTAATGTACTCAAAAGTGTACTTGAACAGTTGGTCAGGAAACTAGAGATGACTTAGATCTCTTTGTTTTATTTTAATAGTCATATAGCAATTTTTTTCTCATTATAAAAATAAGTCAGATTTCTGGGCAGAATCATCTAAGTAGAGCAAGTACACAGAATCTCTCTACTCAATGAAATAAAGCAAAAAAAAAAAAAAGTGAAACAAACCAATAAAAAGTCACAAGCAGCAATCAAAAAAAAGAATGGAATAGAACTTTGTACCATAGAAACCCAAAATGGTAGCCAAGAAAAGACAAAAGAATATTCTGGCTCCTTACATTATTCTGAGCAAGGTAAAATGTAGGAAAGTAATTGAGTCCAAGGATTCCTGAGAATTCTCACAATATCCTACAGCTGGGGAGGTATGGCCTCAGAGAGTAAGGAGGCAGATCTAGGTAAAGCTACTAGAAAAGCTCCAGTGAGTAGAAGCCCCTCCATCACACCAGGGGCCTCAGCAGAAGCAACAAGGGCCACTGGGGCTGGCCATCTTTCCAGGGAGACAGATAAGAGGAAAGAGAAAGAGTATAAACCCAATCTAATCTAAGTTGGGGTATGGGAGGAAGTAACCCAACAAACAGAACTATGTTCCCATGAGAGTTTTATTCTATAGAATAACTTGAAAATATAAAATCAGTAAACAGAACATGATAGAACAATAAAATGAAATTACAAGAAATGTCACAGAACTAAAGAAACAAATTGCAAACTAAAATAAATGTATTACAAATTGAATAAATTAGGAGCAGCTGAATGAAATGGCATCGACCCAGATGAAAAATAGAACTGACAGGATTGGGGAAAGCCTGATGTAATCACAGTGCATGAGGAGAAAATAAAACAGAGATTGAAGTAATTAGGGAATGATAGGTGCAGAGGACAAAGACTGTCAAACTTAAGGATAATTGGTGCCCCTGAAGTTAAAAAAAAATAGAAATCCAGAAATGTTTTGAAATATAATAGAGGAAAGTTTCACTGAAATGAAGCAAGAATCAGCAAATCAAGATGGTACATCATATATACCAAAAACAATTATTCCAGAGTAATACATACCAAAATAGAGCTTAGTTAAGTTGCTGAAGAAAAAGAATAATCAAAATAAACAAGTTATAATGGACTTCAAGAAAACACATCCTAGTTAAAGCACTAGACCTCAGAGAAAAAGAAAGAATAAATGGAATAAGCAAAAGAGAAAACAATCAGACTGGCTCCAGACTTCTCACAGAAACATTCAACTCATGTAAGGTCTATGAAGGTCTATGAAGTCTATGAAGGTCTAAGGGAAAGCAAGTCTAACATACTTACAAACTATAGAAGACTGTGTTCAAATGAAGGGCACAATCAGATGTTCTCAAACGTGGTAGAATGCAGGCAATAGAGAATCTCAGCACCTTCTTTTAAAAACTACTCAATGAAACAAGAAGACCAGGACAGGGAGTATGTTAGAAGCCCTCAAGAAGATCTCCTACATGGGGCTTTTAGATCTCCCAGGAGGCCATGTGGAAGTCTTCCCTTCTCTCAGGGAAAAATGAGACCAATAGACCGTGAACCTTATTTTCAGGCAATGAGTATCAAGTGCATCTGTGTGGAAGCAAAATGAGGGTAACTACAAAGTCCTTCTTTGATGCCTCTTTGGATTCTCATTCACCTGGTCACTTTCATACCACTTTCTAATATTAAACAAGGCAAACTGAAGTTGTTATTGGATTTCACTATCAGCCCACAATTTCTGCACCAAAGAAAGTAACTAAAATCATGGAGTACCCTTCATTTTGTGGGAATGACTGCACTGGAAACCCCGCTGTCTGCTCCCAACCGCTGTATAACCAAGCCCAGCTCTAGAGTCCAGGACCTTTCAGACAACAGGTGTTCTCACTTCCAGAAGCAAAGCTGGAGGCAGGAAGGCTGGTAGTGTCTAGACCCTGTCTGGGTGCTGCATTTGAACGGGAACAAAGGGCATGTGAAGTCCTTTTCCCCATCTATCTCGAAGTGCTGAAATCACCACCTCGCTGCAAGATAAAGGAATGATGGCACCTCTGACCTGATCAGGATGCATCACAAGCTGGGACACCCCCAACACCCTGAGTACAGGGACAGCTCCCCAGAATGAGATGCATATGCCAGTTAAAGTCTCCGCTGAGGCTGCCTTCTGCTGCTCCTGCCAGATGAGAGGGTAAGGGACCAAAATCTACCTGGAGAGGCAGGATAACACAAAGGTTAGATGAGGACTTTAGCATCAGATGGCCTGGGTTTTAATTTCCTCTGCCACTTCCTGTGTGACTTTGGGCAATTTCCTTTTGTCTGTTGCTTTAGTTTCAACATCTGTAAAAATGAGGCTAACAGTAGTCCCTACTTCATAAGACAGTTATAAAGATTAAATGTTAATCCATGTAGCACACTTTGAAAAGCACCTGGCACATAGTGAACTCAATAAGATGTTAGCTGTAAGTGTTGAGTGTGGAAGAGAATAACCTAGAAGTGCCTACACACACACACACACACACACACACACACACACACACACACACACACAATGCCACCCTGGGCAATGAGGCTTCTCTGCCCAGGAGCTGGAACCAGGAAAACTTCCTGCTATAAAATCCTCTGGGAAAATAGGATTAGGGTACAGGGGACTAGAGTTTTCTCCCAGAGCTTCTGATAGTGCTTATGCCCACCCTTAGGATTCAACATAAGCCAGGACCACACCTCTCTCTTAAGGCCTGGCTGACATCAGGTAATAGCCACTGTAACTACAGTGTCAATGCTTTCCCTTTGGTCCTCATCACTGTGATACAGATGAAGTAAAATTATTCCCATTTTCAGATGAGAAGACTGAGGTTCAGAGCAGTCAGGTGATTTTTCCCAACTTCACAGAGCTTGAGGTAGATGAGCTGGGATGCAGATCTATCCTTCTGCCTCCAAATCAGTGCCCCCACCCTCGCCTATGTCCCACGTTGTCTCTTTCTGTATCTCTGTCTTTCTCTGTGTATCTGTCTTTCTGTTTTTCTCCCCTTGATGTCTGTTCGGCTGTCTCTTTCCTCCTGTTCTTCTCTGATTTTCGTTTCTCCCATTCCTTTCTTCCCAGTTTAGACCTTAGATCCCCCACAATCTATCTAAAACAAAAGAGGTTTAGGGCAAATAGCAGCTCAGGTCACAAGCCTGCCTGGGGATGGAGTTCTGTCTGCAGAAATACAGGACAACGTTGTTACTTCAGAACAAGAGCAGAAGGGGGACTCAGAGAGAGAAGCAAGCACTGTAAGAAGCAGCTCCTCATCTGTCATCTTTCTCTGGTCCCTTCACCTTCATTACAAGCCTGCGTTCTGATCATTTTCCCAGACCCCACTGCTCATTCTCAGGGAAGAGAATCTCTAGAAGGAAAGGACAGAGAAATGGCTCTGGTGGCTGAAGAAGTAAGGCCCCATGCAGTTTCCTTCATCAAGTGAATTATGTGGCTGTTTAGAAGAGGCAAACCTGGGCCCTGTGTCTCAGAGCCTCTGAAATGGCAGTCCAAGCTACAGAAGCTCATTTTTTCCCTCCCCACAGTATGGACTCACCACTATCAACTGGGCAGCGAAAGGGCGCCACCTCCTGGCTAGACACGAGTTCAGGACAATGCAGGCAGTTCATGACCCACATCCCCCCCTTCTAAAGTGCAAGCAGCACAATCTTCAGTGCCTTACACACCAGTCACCCTTCTAGGTTTTAGAAATTAGCCGACTCCATTGAGCCATGGAAAAACGACCATGCCTCCACTCACCAATTGGAGTCAGCAAGATCACTACCATTGTCAGTACAGCTGTGCAATGGTCTAAATATTGTGTTCAATTTGCCACTTTTTTTTTTTTAATAATCAGGAAAGGGAAGGGGAAAGTGTTGATACTAGTAAGAAAGTGAAAAGTCTCATAAACTTAGGACAATGGAGGCAAAGGTGAACCATTAGCTTTGACTGGCCACTCAGGGCTCTCCAGCCAGCCAAGTCTGCATTCAACCGTGAAGGAAAAGTGAAATTAAAGGCAAGTGAAGCGCTAGAAATAGAGACACAAAGGTTATGTCTAAAAGGCAAGATGTAATTACAGATTATATAATTTGATCAGAATGCCATTGATAACATGTAAGTCCACTGTCCAGCTTTCAGACATTCTGCTTCTATGTTTTCAAAAGCATATTATAACAAAAGCAAAGATGGCAGCATCCTCCTGACCTACAGGACAGACCTGTGGTGAACTCTGTCTCCACCATGGGACACTCCAACATGGTCAGAGAAGAACAAGAGGCAGCAGGGTGGGAGGAGACAACTTAGGGATGAAAGTCTTGAATTCAAATCCTGACTCTCCTATCTGAAAGTTCTATGGCTTTAGGAAAGTCAGAATAAATCTCTCTGATCCTGGTTTTTCATCTGTAAAGTGGGATGATAACAATACCCGCCAAACTTACTTCCCAGAATTGGTGTGGGTTTCAGGCGAGATAATGTAAAGGAAATCGTGAAGGAAACAAATGCTGATTGAATGTGCATGTGCTGGCAGTGGGCTAAGCCCTTTACATAAGTTGTCTCTTTTAGTACCATGAGGAATAGGTTATTACTGTGGTCTATAAATGAGGACATTAGTAGAGGTTAATTTTCCAGAGATCCCACATGTGGGATGCAACTTTAGGGGCACCTGACTTTTCAATGTAATATTTTATAAGCTATGAAGTGTTCTATGAATGTAAGGGCAGGGGTTTTTTTAATGTTTATTTTTGAGAGAGAGTGAGGGGGGGGGAGAGAGAGAGGGAGACAGAGAATCCCAAGCAAGCTCTGCACTGTCAGCTCAGAGCCTGATGTGAGGCTTGAACTCAGGAACCACAATCATGACCTGAGCTGAAATCAAGAGTTGGACTCTTAACCTACTGAGGCACTCAGGCACCCCCAGGGCAGTTTTTATATAGGAAATTTGTGGGCAATGACTTGTCAGAAGTTAGTGCTCTTTAGTATATGAAATTTCTAGACCCATCTTCCTATTTCCCTTGCTCTTTGCCCCAGACTTCAGATTCTCTCTCCATCCAACTCCCAAAAACTGGCATCTGGGAAATTCCAGTATAAGTCATCTATATGTCTCTCGAATGAGATGGAGGGGGAATGCTTGCCTTTCTATCTTCCCTCTGGTAACCAAGTGAGCCGCTTTCCTGCCTGAGGGAATGTCCGACATCAGGGAGATGGTGAGAAAGCCTGTGGTTCTGGAGACAGACAATTACTCATAGGTCCTATAGCCACATAACTCAAAGCTCCACTTAGGATGGACCTTACTATTGATATTATGGACCACCATGACCACACTTCCCTCAATACCCCCTCTCTCCCCATCAGAGATAGAATCCCAGATTGGACAGACTGGTAGTCAGTCCCTGTGTAGAGTTCTGTAAGTTCTATTACATTCCTGCCTATCTCTCTAGAGGCCCTGATTTCCATACCAGGGTTACAACTTCCCTTCTCCATCTCTACCTGCTAGTCCAAGGTATCTCAAACCAAACCCATCTAAACAACTTAACTGTCCTCAGTACTCCCTATCTCAACATCTTGTGCCAGGCAATAGTATAATCTTCCACACAGAGGACAAAACTAAGTCCACAGTGTCTGCACATAGTAGGAACTCAATAAACATTTGTAGAGTTCATGCATTGAACACACATTTATTGAATGTCATTGGTGTGTCAGGTAGTCTTATTGAAGCTGGGGATGCTGTGGTCAACAAGGTAGATGAAAGACAGAGACAGAAAAGGTATGAGTATGGAATGTAATTTTATGTAGTAATGAGTACTAACAGGAAATCTAAACAGAACAATGAGGTAGCAAGTCATGGGTTATGAAGTGGAGGGAGGGGTCTGTTTTAGATAGAATGGCCAGAATAGGCCTCTGAGGAGTTGACATTTGAACCCAGGTCAGGGTGAAGCAAAAGCATGAGACAGGCAGATGTCTGGAAGGAAAATGTTCCAGGCAGAGGAAACAGCAAATACATAAGCCTTGAGGCAGTACCAAACTTGGGAATTTGAATCCAAGCAAGAAGGCCAAGGTCACCAGAACAAAATAAGCTAGGAGAAAGGTAGTAAAAGATGAGGTTGAAAAGATAGACCAATTTGGGTTCTGTGGAGCCTGAAGGCCATGGAAAGGGTTGAGATGGGAAACATGTGAAAGCTTTCCGATCAGGGGGTGAAAGACGTGACATTTATATTATAAAATACAGGGTATACAAGGGACACAGGAGTACTGATGCATAGGGGCACTTGTACCCCAATGTTTATAGCAGCACTCTCAACAATAGCCAAATTGTGGAAAGAGCCTAAATGTCCATCAACTGATGAATGGATAAAGAAATTGTGGTTTATATACACAATGGAGTACTATGTGGCAATGAGAAAGAATGAAATATGGCCCTTTGTAGCAACGTGGATGGAACTGGAGAGTGTGATGCTAAGTGAAATAAGCCATACAGAGAAAGACAGATACCATATGCTTTCACTCTTATGTGGATCCTGAGAAACTTAACAGAAACCCATGGGGGAGGGGAAGGGCAAAAAAAAAACAAAAACAAAAACAAAAAAAAACAAAGAGGTGAGAGTGGGAGAGAGCCAAAGCATGAGAGACTCTTAAAAACTGAGAACAAACTGAGGGTTGATGGGGGGTAGGAGGGAGGGTAGGGTAGGTGATGAGTATTGAAAAGGGCATCTTTTGGGATGAGCACTGGGTGTTGTATGGAAACCAATTTGACAATAAATTTCATATATTAAAAAAAAAGAAAAAAATAAAATACAGGGTATATTCTTGTAAAAACATATAACTTACACATGTATTTATATAGTATGGATATGCATACATGTATAATACATATATTCAATTGTACATCTCAAATGCTAAACAATTTTTAAAATTTTAATCTGTTTGATTGCATTCAAAATATACAAAATGGGATAACTAACTAGCCATGAATCACATTCTGTTGTCAGTCTTCATATGACAGGGAAAATAATTTAGATGTAAGATAGGAGCTAAAGGTTATAGTGTAACCTGAATATAAAATAGATTCTGGGGAATAATGGTCTAAAAATAGATACTACCTTATAGTAAACCAAAAAAAAAAAAGCTAATAATTTTATTTCATTGTCCCTGAGTTTCTTTTTTGCTATATTATTGATTTGATCAAAAGATTGTGAAATGCATTTTGAATGCCTGAGGAAAGGTTTTTTTCATGCCATATTTTTAAATTGGGATATTAAATATACATAACAAAAATTATATCATTTTAACCATTTTTAAATATGCCGTTTAGTGGCATTGAGTTTATTTATACTGATTTTTAACTAATTTTTTAAAGTTTATTTTTATTTATTTTGAGAGAAAGATAGACAGCAAGTGGGGGAGGGGCAGGAAGAGAAGGAGACAGAATCCCAAACAGGCTCCACACTGTCAGCACAGAGCCCAATGCAGGACTTGAACTCACAAACCTGTTAGATCATGACCTGAGCTGAAATCAAGAGTCAGATGCTTAACTCACTAAGCCACTGGGCACCCCTATTTATATTGTACAACCATCAATACCATTCATCTCCAGAATTTTGTTCATTCTCTACAACTGAAACTGTGTACCCATTAAATGATAACTCCCCATTGTCCTCTCCCCCAGACCCTAGAAACCAACATTCTACTTTCTACCTTTATGAATTTTACTACTCTGGGTACCACACACGTAAGTAGGATCATACAGTATTTGATCTTTTGTGATTATCTTCTTTCATTTAGCATAATGTCTTCAAGGTTCATTCATGTTGTATGTGTCAGAATTCTTCCTTTTTAAGGATGAATAATTCTACCTTGTATGTATGTACTACATTTTGTTTATCCATTCACCTGTTGATAAATACTGGGTTGCTTATACCTTTTGTCTATTTTGAAAGTGTTGCTATGAACATGGCTGTACAAATACCTGTTCAAGTCCCTGCTTTCAGTTATTTTGGGTATGTATCCAGAAATGGGATTGCTAAATGATGATAATTCTATTTCTAATTTTTTGAGAAACCACCTCTTTTTCATAGCAGCTGCACCATTTTACGTTGCCACCCACAAAGCACAAGTGTTCTAATTTCTCTATATCCTTGCCAACACTTATTATTTTCTGGTTTTTTGATAATAGCCATCCTAATGGATGTGAGGTGGTATTGATTTGCATTGTGGTTTTGATTTGCATTTCCCTAGTGATTAGTGATATTGAACATCTTTTCGTGTGCTCATTGGCTATCTGTATATCTTCTTTGGATAAGTATTTATGCAAATCCTTTGCCCATTTTTTAATCGACTGTTTGGTTTTTGTTGCTGAATTTTAGGAGCTCTTTATATATTCTAGATATTAATCCCATATCTGATATGTGATTTGTTAATATTTTCTCCCATTCTTTAGTTGCCTTTCCACTTGCTTGATAGTGCCCTTTGAAGTGCCCTTTGAAGCGCATTGAAGAAATTTCAATGTTCTTCAATTTATCTGTTTGTTCTTTTATTTTCTGTTCTTTTTATATCATATCTGAGGAATTTTCTTTTTCAAATTATTCTGGCTGGCATTTTGAGACTTGACTATAAGTTAAGGATGAAAACAGAGACAAGGTAGGAGGTGACTATGATACAGAAGGAAGTTTATGTGGGCATGAACTAAAGTGGTTGGTAGTAGAAACAGAGAAGAATGGATGCGTTTAGATATATTCTGAAAATAACAGAGAAACAACCTGATAATTTGGATGAGAGATACAATGAAAATTAAGGAATAAAAAATGATTCCTACTTTATGACCTGAGCTATTAGATGAATGATGGAGCTGTCATGAGATGGGAACATTTAGGGAAAGAGCTACTAATCAAAGACTTTGGTCATGTTTTGCTGGAAGTGTCTATTATATATCCAAAACAGGCACCTGAGAGATATACAAAGCTGAAGTTAAGAGAAAAGATCCATGTGGTAGATACGAATTTGGAATCCCCTAGTTATCTATTGCCACAATGCTGCATAACAAAAAGTAACAACCACAAAACTCTAATTGTTCGTGCAGCTGGGGTGACTGGCTAGGAGGCTCTTCTGATCCTGGCTCAAATCAGTCATGTATCTGGGAGTCCACTGGCCGTTATTTTATCCAGGCCAGCCTTAGCTCTCTGCTTCACAGATCTCCCCTGCCCTGACAGCCTAGTTCAAGAATATTCTCATAGTAATGGTAGAGGTGCAAGAGTGGAAGACCACGCCCAATTGTCCAAGCATTTTTCAAGCCACTGCTTGCATCAAACTTTGCTAACATTCCATTGGTCAAAGCAAGTCACATCATCAAGCCCAGGGTCAGTGGAGAGCACTGCCAAGTTATGTGGCAAAAGTAGATCCAGATAGGGTTGAAGAACTTGGGCCATTGTGTGATCTACCACATTACCATTGTGAAGAGAGTGTACCAAATGCCTTAGGACTAGAGGGAAAGTAAAGACGAGCAAAGAAGAATGAGCAGTTTGTCTTTGCCAAGAACTGAAGAGGAATTCTAACAGGCACCATCCTCAAGCCTTAAATCTTTTTGTCTACCTCTCCTACCTGGTCTCCTGCAAGAGTAAAAACAGTGAGATCTGAGGATGAGCTGAAAGATGATTAAATTATGGCCCAGAACAATGTCACTGAGAATGGTTCAAATTCACATATGTTTTGAAGGTAAAGCTGACAAAACTTGATGGGAGTATAAGGGACAGGTAAGAAACAAGGAGACTCTTAGGGATTTTGTCTGAACAACTAGTAGTGCCATTAATAGGATGGGGAAGACTGGGGGAGAACTGGTTGGCGGGGACAAGATAAGAGTAGTTTTGGACATGGAAGGATAAGATCCCAGTGAAGATATTCAGCAGGCAATCGGATATAAATGTGTGAAGTTCAGGATGAAATGCTAAGGCCAAAGATACAACTTTCTGAAGTTACCAGCATATAAGGGGATTAAAAACCAAGGGAATGAATGAAATCACCTAAGGTATGATGTATCTAGAGAAAAAAAGACAAATAGGCTAAATGATTAACTGCATTCTCCCTCTTTACCCCTGCCTCCAGTAGACACCCTCTTCCTGCTTAATATCTCCCAAATGTGGACCCTCCTGTCCACCTCTACAACCCTTACCTTAGCAAGAAATTTTCATTTTTCACCTAGACCACTGCAATTGTTTTCAACTGATCTCACTGTCTCCGGGATCACTTCATTAGTCTCGTTCTCCATATAGTCAGCAGGTGGGTCTTTGTAAAGCAAACCTGTTTTTGCCTAGCCTGCCCAAAACCTTAATACAAACTCTATAATGAATAGATTAGCCTGACATTACCTGAACCCAGTAACTAAAGTTAACTTCAGTCGCCCCGGAACAACTAGTAATTCAATAGGAAGCATCAACTACGAAGCCTTTCTGCCAAAAGAAAGAGCCTGTATTTGAACAGCTGCTAGCTCTATCAGTTCCTAGGAAATGTGGCAGTTGGAAGAGCTTGTTCAAGAGCACCGCAAGGGTACAATCAGCTAAATCCAAACTCTGGGAGTTCTGCAGGAAAAACAACCCAGTTTCCTAACAAATTTTTTACTAAAATTAAAAACTTTTTAAAAATTTGTTGTAAGTCAGAGGGTGAGTGCATAGAGAACTAATACAGATTGAGAGACGAGACAAATCATCCATACGCTATATGTGGACTGTGTTTGGGTTGTGATTTAAACACTGCTGTAAAAAAGACATTTCTCAGACAATCAGGGAAAATTGAGCATGGACTGGATTTTACTTGATACTAAGGAATTTTTGTTTATCTTGTCAGGTGTGAAAATGATATTGTAGTTGTATTTTTTAAAAGAAATAATCCAGTATATATATATATATTTATATACATATATATACATATATATAAATATATATATATAAAAATATAAAATATTTTTATAAATATAAAATATAAAATATAAAAATATATATAAATATATATAAATAAATATATTTATATTTATATAAATATATAATATATATTTATATATTTATATTTATATATTTATATAAATTTATATATATAAATATATAAAAATATATATTTATATATAAATATATATATAAATAAATAAAATATATATATTATATTAAAAATATAACCACATATATATATATATGTGGTTATATTTTTAATTTTTTTAATGTTTATTTATTTTTGAGAGAGACAGAGACAGTGTGAGAGTGGGGGTGGGACAGAGAGAGAGATACACATAGAATCTGAGGCAGGTTCCAGGCTCTGACCTGCCAGCACAGAGCCCGATGTGGGGCTTGAACTCACATGCCATGAGATCATGACCTGAACTGAAGTCGGACGCTTAACCGACTAAGCAATCCAGGCGCCCCTCTGCGGTTATATTTTTTTAAAAAAGAAACTATCCTGAAGCATCTATGGGTACTGAATTTGCTTCAAGATGCTCCAACAATTAAAAAAGAAAACTGAAGGAATCAAAGAAACAAAAGTGGAAGTTAGCTGGTGTTCACTAAAGCTGTGCTATGGGTATGTAAGACTTCATTATACTAATCCATCTTTATGTGTGTTTAAGATTTTCCTTTGTAAAAAGGGGGAAAGAGGAAAAAAGAAAAAACCTTCACACAAGTAGCAAGTCAACATTAAGTTGGCCCTATGCATCTTCATTTCATTCTCCAATCTCTCACCCTCCTGACGTGTTATGTTCCAGACACACAACAACCCATGTCTATCTAATAAAATACATTCACAATTTATTAACGTATTTTAGCTAGATGTTAATATCAATTTCCGTTTTCGCAAAGTCACTAATAGTCAAAATTCCCAAGACCAACACCAGTGTACTGTGATAATGGTCTACAACAGACAGACTTTATTTTGAGTTGCTCACACATAAATTTTATTGGAACGCTATACACCCTATTTCCTGGACACCTATCCAATTCCCCTTCATACCTCCAAACCTTTCTTTGTATCATTTCTTGTTTCTGGGTGCCCTGCCTCACTTCTCCACCAGGAAAACTCCTCCAGTGTTCATGACGAATGCCAGCTCCATCACAAACCCTTCCCCTCCATAGCTCCTACCTCCCATTCTAAGTAGTCAGGTCCTCCCCACTCTACCCCCCTGATTCCTTGCATAGATGTCATTGTCGCTCTACATAATTGTCTGTAATGTCCCATGCTAAATGGAGAACTTCTTGGTGTGGTTTTTCTACAGGTATATCACCCAACTCTAGCACATGGCAAGTGCTCAGATAAATTCTTTTTTTTTTTTTTTTAATTTAAATTCTAGTTAGCTAACATACAGTGCAATATTGGTCTCAGGAGTAGAATTCAGTGATTTATCACTTATATGCAATGCCCAGTGCTCATGCCAGCAAGTGCCCTCCTTAATACCCACTCCCATCTAGCCCATCCCCCACCCACCTCCCTCCATCAACCCTCAGTTGTTCTCTATTGTCAAGTCTCTTTAAAATTTTTTTAATGTTTTTATTTATTTTTGAGAGAGAGAGAGAGAGACAGAGCGAGTGAGGGAGAGGCAGAGAAAGACACAGAGACACAGAATCCACAGCAGGCTCTAAGCTCCAAGCTATCAGCACAGAGCCGGATGCGGGGCTCGAACTCACAGACTGTGAGATCACAACTTGAGCCGAAGTCCGACGCTCAACTGACTGAGCCACCCAGGCGCCCCTCTATTGTTAAGTCTCTTAAGGTTTGTTTCCCTCTCTTCTCTTCCCCCCTTCCCGTATGTTCATCTGTCTTGTTTCTTAAATTCCACATATGAGTGAAATCTTATGGTATTTTTCTTTCTCTGATTGACCTATTTCACTTAGCATAATACCCTCTAATTCCATCCACATTGTTGCAAATGGCAAGGTTTTATTCTTTTTGATGGCTGAGTAATATTTCACTGTATATATAGACCACATCATCTTACCCAATCATCAGTCAATAAATTCTTGAAGAAAAATGAGGAAGAGAGGGAGAGAGTGAAGAAAAATGGTAAAAGCAGAGCCTCCCTTCCTCCCTTTTCATTTCAGAGATTCCTGAGATAATATATGTGTCCTCAGAGGGCCCAGAAGTATTTTATCAAGTATATCCAAGAGCCCACTGCCCACTCAGTTCACACCCACCAGGGCAAATAGTCTCTAAGCAGATGTGAACTTTCATCACAGAGGTCCCATTTCTCTGCCTCATCCAATCCCTAATTTAACAGTAATGACATACACAGAAGTCAACCTTCAACTTTCCAAAAACTTTGCCTTCTCAGCCCAGACCCTGTAGACTATAAAGGAGGATGGACAAAGCCCCCATAGCTGTGTTTCTGGGCCTTTCCTGGGGCCTCCCACGTGGGATGGGCTCCAGCAAGATGCTATAGTGTCTTGCAGGATCCAAGGCACTGATAGAAGCAGGAAACATGATTACGGCCACTTTCTCCAGCTGATTACTGGCTCTGGTACTCTGACAGCCCTTAGCAAAAGTTACCTCTCCATCATCATGAAGACAGCAACAGTCACCACACACACACACACACACACACACACACACACACACACACACGATTTGGGTAGGAAAACATCCAGGGAGAAAACCAAGAGATCAGGTTTATTTTAACATGTGTCCAATTAACATATGAGATCATGACATAATTCAACTGAGAAAATGCGCATCAAACTGTGCAGTGCTCTTCCAATGCTACAAAGATATGGAAGATGAATTCTCTGTCCCCAAAAGGCTCACAGTTTGGGAAAAGAAAGGCAAGTATGATATAATGTAAAAAGTGCTACATCTGGCCTGTGAGCTAGAGTACCATATATTGAAGAGAAAAGGGAGTGATTAACTGTGTGATTAACTGTGCAGTATCACACCTGTGGAAAAATGCATTTCTGTACAGTAATAAGGACATAAGGAAATTTAGAGTAATAAAGTGAACACTGTTCTATGTTCCTTGTTTTCTTCCTTTTCTTGAGGGTAGAATTCAACAAGTCTTTCTTTAGAGAAACATAAAGGACTTAGATCAAGGAATGAAGGGAAGCTATGTGAGGTAGTTTGGAGGTCCTGTGTAGCCTCTGCCCACTTTGGAAAAAGGGATTATGGCACGAGATTTTATGTTTTTGATATTTTTTAAATTTATGTATTTTATTTTGAGAGAAAGCATATGAGTGAGCAGAGGAGGAGAAGAAAGAGCGGAAGAAAGAGAATCCAAGCAGGCTCCGCACTGTCAGCACAGAGCCCCACATGGGGTTCCATCCCATGAACCTCGAGTTCATGACCTGAGCCAAAATCAAGAGTCAGAGCCTTAACCAACTGAGCCACCAGATCATAGCATGAGCTTTTATGAGAAAACAGCCTTGAGTAAGTCACAGTTAGGAGTGGAGGCTCTGGAGATGGACAGGCTGGGTGCTCTCTGTGTGGACCAACTTGGCTATTTACGAGCTATGAGACCTTGGCCAAGTTATTTAACCTGTAAGCCCCAGTTTCCTCATTGTAGGGTAGAGGTAATAATGTTTGTTGAAATAATTACATTGAAAAATACTTCAATGTTTCTTAAATGGGAATCTACAAACATGTTTTCTGAGTCTTAATAATTTTCTTAAACTACGTTTTTAATGGAATAGTTTTCCATTTGGCTAGTAGATTTAAGATTCTAATATTAACATATTCCAGATCCTCTCTGGCTGACTGCGTCAGAACTAAGTCCCGCTGAAAGACTTCAGCATCAGAGGTTTTGATGCCATTCACACAAGTGTTGGCACCAATGACTACTACTTTAATGACGTTAGGCTGGTAAGGAAAGAGAGAGAGAGACAGAAAAAGAGAGAGACTAACTTATATGTAAATTCTTCTTGAGTTAAAGATAGGCCAAATGATGTCATATCACACTGTGCAGATGGAAGCTTCAGGGTGGTACAGTGGTTCGATAGAGAAATTTGTGGGAGAACTGAGTCATCACTCAGGGCAAGGGAGCAGTGATGTGCCAAAAGAGTCTGTACCCCAGTCATGCACTACAATTCACAGTACGAACAGCTATTCAGTTTCAGCAAACATCATCTGTCACATTAAATAAACGATGTTGATTTGAATTGTTTTGTGTTGTACTTTTGTTTGCACTTAATTTATAAATATCCTTTTGTTTTGTAGTTGATTAAACACTGTAAGCATAAGAAGCTGAGACCTAGCTGTATGTCAATATGTATTTAAGAAACACAATGATCAAGGAGGAGCCAAGATGGTGGAACAGCATGGAAGCTTTTCTGTGTGTCTCATGTCCATGAAATACAAGCAGATCAACACTGAACCATCCTGCACACCTAGAAAACTGATTTGAGGATTAACACAACAATCTGCACAACCTGAACCACAGAACTCAGCAAGTACACGGCATGGAGAGGTGAACTGGGGGAAAGAGAAGCCACGGAGGGCACGGAGCTGTTTTTGTGTGCAGAGAGAAGATGGAGATCGGGGGGGGGAGAGAATACGGGAAAAGCACCCCTCCCAAAAGCAGCTGGAGAGAAAGTGGAAAGTGGAAATGGCAGCAGGGACTGAACTAAAAAGGGAGAAAGGAGAAAGGAGAGGGTTTAAATTCCATTAAGACTCTATAAACAGGGGGAGTGCAGAGTCTGAAACTATGCAGCTCGATACCTGGCAGTGCTCTGGCAGGAAGTGTGAATCCCCAGGAGCAGAGTGAAGTCTGTGGTCTTTGGGCCACATAGAGAGAGGCAGTTCCCCTGCTGGGAGGACATCTGGTAGAGGCTGTGTGGTCCTCCAACAGGCAAAGGCCCCAGTGGACCTGGGAGAACAACCACATTCGCTAGTGCTGGAACAAGATCTGGGAGTAAAGCCTGGTGCCAGATGTGTGTTGTGACTTACCATAACCCCCGAAACACTGTTGCTACACGATCATGTGAACTTTTTCTGGGGCAGGCTGGCGCCCAGCCACAGTCTCTGGGCATCGGCCACAGCACAGTCCCGTGAATGTTCCTGGGTGCAGCCGGCACCAGCAATTGCTTAGTGAGACCCTCCCCCAGAAGGTCTGAGCAGGTCAAAGCCACAGTCCCTCAGAAGTAAGGGGTTGGGAAAAAAAGCCGCATCTAAAATAAAACTCAGGAAGAAGGTTCTGCCTTGGGCTTCGTCATGGACAGTGTAAAAGTGGGGAGAGGATGGAGGCTGAAGACAAAGGACAGGTGCACAATTGCTGATCAGGGAGAACAGAATTCAGATACTAGACGCTGGGTAGCTGGGTGACGCCATTTTCACCACTCCCGCACATGTACATACACACCTGTGAGTGCCCCAGCAATCCACCCCAGTAAGCTAAGCAGCACCATCTAGTGGAGAATGGAGCTGTTACACTAAGCCCCGCCCAACTGGGCCAACCTCACTCTTCAGGAACACAAATCTCTCCGCCTGCTTAGTTTATGGACTATAAAGCGCTTCATAGCTTGACTTCTAGGGGAAAACGAAGTAATTTGAATCGTATTTCAGTCTGTTCGCTGGTCCATCTATTCCATTTTCTTTTTTTTCCTCTCTCTCATTTTTGTTTCTTTTCTTTTTCTTAAATACAGAAAGAGAAAAAAATTTTATTTTCAATTTTTATTAAAAACATTTTTTAAATTGTTTTTTCTACCATATTTCATACTTCTGTGTAAATTTTTTCAAATTCTATTTTACTTCCATCATTTCATTTTATTTTATTTCAGTGTATTCATTTTTTCAAATTTTCAAATGATTTCCTTTTTTTCTTTCCCCTTTTTTCTCTAATCTGTCAAGCCCCTTTCAACACCCAGACCAAAACACACCTAGGATCTAGCATCATTTATTTGATTGTGTGTGTGTGTGTGTGTGTGTGTGTGTGTGTGTTGTTTTTAATTTTCTTATTTTAATTTTTTTATTTTAATTTTTGTAATTTTAACGTTTTTTACTTCATTAATTCCTTTTCTCCCTTCAAAAAGATGAAATGAAGGAATTCACCCCAAAGGAAAGAGCAGGAAGAAATGACAGCCAGGGGCCTAACCAACACAGATACAAACAAGATGTCTGAACCAGAATTTAGAATCACAATAATAAGAATACTAGCTGGAATCGAAAAAAGATTAGAATCCCTTTCTGCAGAGATAAAAGAAATAAAAGCTAGTCGGGATGACATAAAAAATGCTATAACTGAGCTGCAATCTCGAATGGATGCCATGGCAGCAAGTATGGATGAGGCAGAGCAGAGAATCAACAATATAGAGGACAAACTTATGGAGAAAAATGAAGCAGGAAAAAAAAGAGGGAAACTAAGGCAAAAGAGCATGATTTAAGAATTAGAGAAATCAATTCTAGTATTTGTGTTATTAGAGTCCCAGAGAAAAGAGATAGTGTGCTGCTAAACATTTTTTTAACAAATGATGGCTGAAAACTTCCAAAATCTGGAAAAAGAAATCAACTTACAAATTCAAGAAGATCAACAAACCCCAAACACAATAAACCCAAAGAAACTCATGCCCAAACACATTGTAATCAATTTGGTGAAAACTAAATACCAAATAAAAGTCTTGAAAGCAACCAGAGAAAAACAACACATTATCAATAGGAGAACAAGAATTCCAATGACTGAATTTGTCATAAGAAACCATGGAGACCAGGAAGAGAGTCACACCCTTCTTAAAGTTGCTGAGAGTGAAGAACTACCACCTAGGAGTCTATACTTATCAAAAATACCCTCCAGAAATTAAGGTGAAATGAAGACCTTGTCAGATGAAGGAAAACTAAGAGAATCTATTGCCAGCCAGTCTCCTCTAGTAGAATTGCTAAAGGAAGTTCTTCAGGCAACAGGGAAATAATACCAGAAGAAAATGTGGAACATCAGAATGACAGAAGAGCACCAGAAAGGATAAGTGTCTAGTTAAGCATGATAAACTACTCTTCATCTCTTAAATTCATTAAAATATGTTTGATAATCCAAACTAGAATTATAACATCATCTGGTGGACCTTTCAATGTACACAGATGTACTATGTAAGACAACCATACCATAAAACAGAGAGAAGAGAGGGTCTGACAATTGTTAAGATTTTTACATTCTACCTAAAATGGTAAAATATTGCCTTTAAGTAGTTTGTGAAAAGTTAAGATGTATATTGTAATCCCTAGAGTAGCCACTGAAAAAATGTACAGAGACATAAGCAAAAAATAAATTAATTAAAATGGAATACTAAAAACTGTTTAGGGGCTCCTGGGTAGCTCAGTCAGTTAAGTTGTCTGACTTCAGCTCATGTCATGATCTCACAGCTCATGGGTTCAAGCCCTGCATTGGGCTGTCTGCTGACAGCTTGGAGCCTGGAACCTGCTTCGGATTCTGTGTCTCCCTCTCTCTCTGCCTCTCTCCCACTCGCCCTCTGTCTCTCTGTCAAAAATAAATAAACATTAAAATTTTTAAAATAAAAACAATTAAAAAGTTAAAACTGTTTAAATAGTCTAAATAAAGGCAAGAAAGGGGGGATTCAAGGAACAAAAAAAGAGGGTACAATCATAAAATAAATAATAAAATGGTCGACCTAGGTCAAAACTTATCAATAACTGCATTAAATGAAAGTGATCTAAACATATAAATTAAGACAGATGTTGTCAGAATAGATATTTTAAAACCCATGACCTAACTATATGCTGTCTATAAGAAACTCACTTCACAAATAATGATAAAGCCAGGTTAAAAAGTAAAAATAAGGGAAAAGGTATACTGTGCAAACACCACACAAAAGACAGTCAGCAGGGCAATATTAATATCAGCCAAAAAAAAAAAAAATAAGAAGAAGAAATGAGAAAATTACCAGGGGTCAATTCACCAAGAAGAAATAGCAATCCTAAGTTTATATCTAACAACAGAGATCAAAACACAGGAAGCAAAAATTGAAAAGAACTGAAAGGAGAAGTAGGCAAATATATAATTATAGCTAGAGACTTGAATGCCCTTAATGATAAATAGAACTAGTAAACAGAAAAACAGCAAGAATATAGATGAACTACACAACACCATCAAAAACTGGATCTAACTGACATTTATAGAGCCCTCCACCCAACCACAGAAAAATATCCTTCTCAATAAAACATATCCTTCTCAATAGAACGGCTCACCCAAGAACAGCAGAATATACATTTTCTTGGAACATTCACAAAAACAGACCATGTTGTAGGTCATAAGATAAACTCTAACAAGTTTAACAGAATTGAAACCATACAAAGAATGTTTTCCAACCACACTAGAATTAAACTAGATCAGGAACAGAAAGATAAGAGAAAAACCTCCAAACACTTGGAAATTAAACAACACAACACACTTTCAAATAACCCAGGAGTCAAAGATGAGTCTCAAGGGAAATTAGGAAATATTTTTAGCTAAATAAAAGTGAAAATACAACACATCAAAATTTGTGAGATGTAGTTAAGGCAGTACTTCCAGAGAGATGCATAGCATTAAATGATTATACTGGAATATAATCAAGGTCTAAAGACAATAACCTAGGGTTTCATAGTAAGAAACTAGGGCGGGGAAAAGAGCAAAATAAACAGAGAACAAGTTAAGGAAGGGGTAATAAAGAGAGCTGAAATCAATGAAATTGAAAATTAAAAAAAAATCAACAAAAACCAAAAACTGGTTATATGAAAAGATCAATAAAACTGAAAACCTCTAAACAAAACCCAACCAAAACAAAAAACAAACAAACAAAAAACAACAGAGAAGAGACACAAATTACCAATATCAGGATTGAAAAAGGTGCTATCACTATAAACCCCACAGACATTAAGAGGATATAAAGAAATACTATGAACAATTGTACACACATAAACTCAAAAATTTAGATGAAATGGATCAAGTCTTTAAAAATCACAAATTACCCAAACTCACCCAGAATGAAATATATAACCCAAATAGTACTATCACTATTAGAGAAATTTAATTTACAGTTTAAAACCTTCCCAAAAAACATAAGCCACAGGACTAGATGATTTCACTAACAAATTCTACCAAACGTTTAGGAATAAATAATACCAATTCTAGACAATGTCTTCCAGAAAATAGAAAAGAAAGGAGCATTTAGTCTCAATTTATGATGTTACGATTACCCTGACTCCAAAAACCAAAGACTATATCACCTCTCCCCCCAAAAAAAGGTAAAAAGAAAAAGAAAGAAAACTAGAGTCCAATATCCCTCATAAATATAGATTTAAAATTTTCAAAAAAATATTACCATATTAAGTCCAGGAAAATATAGAAGGACAAGTGGAGTTTATTCTGGAAATGCAAGGATGATTCAATATTGGAAAATCAATCCATGCAATCCACAATATCAACAGCCCAAAGAAGAAAACCCTTAGGATTGTATCAATTGATGCAGAAAAGCATTTAACAAAATTCACTATCTAATCACTCTAAAATCCCAGTAAACTAGGAGTGCAAGAGGACATTCTCAACCTAATAAAGGGCATCTAGGGAAACCCTACAGCTACATCATGTTAAATGTGAGACATCAAATTCTTTTCCCCTAGACTGGGAAGAAAACATATTCTCACCAGCCCCATTCAGGTGAAAATCTTAACAGATTGGAAAGGAAGAAATAAAACTGACTTTATTCACAATTTTCAAGGTAGAAAATCCTAAGAAAACAACAAAATTCCTGGAAACAAGAATGAGTTTAGCAAGATCACAGGCTACCAGATAAACACAGAAAACTCAATCATATTTTCAGATACTAGCAAAAATACATACCATTTATAACTTCAAAAAAGTAAATCCTTAGATATAAATCTAACAAAATAGATGTAGAATCTGTATCCTGAAAACTATAAAATGCTGGTGAAATAATTCACATTTGACCTAAATAAATTGTGAGGCATACCATGCTCATGAAGTAGAAAAATCAATACAGTAAACATGTCTATTTTTCCCAGATTGATCAATAGATTCAATACAGCTTTAATCCAACTCCCAACTGGATTTTTGTATAGATTTGGGAAAGCTAATTCTAAAATGTACACAAAAAAGCAAAGGAACAAAAACGGTGCTAATGGACTGAATGTATGTGTCCCCTCCAAAACTTATATGTTGAAACCTTAATTCTCAATGTAGTGGTATTTGGAGATGGGGCCTTTGTGAGCTAATTAGGTCATGAGGGTGGGGTCTTCATGACAGGATTAGTGCCCTTATAAGAAGAGACAAAGGAGAGCTTTCTTCTTCTCTGTCTCCACCATGTGAGGATACAGTGAGACTGCAGTCATCTATGAACCAGGAGGAGGGCCCTCACTAGAACCCAACCATGTCAACACCCTATTCTTGGACTTCCAGCCTCTAGAGCTGAGAATAAATGTTTATTACTTAAGCTACTCAGTACTGTTATAGCAGCCCAAACTGATAAATAGCTTAAATAATTTTGGAAAATAAAGAATAAGATTGGAGAAATCAAACTACCCGATCTTAACACTCTCTACAAAGGTACAGTAAGTCAAGACATGGTACTAGCAAAGAAATACACACACACACTGGGGTGCCTGGGTGACTCAGTCAGTTGAGCATCCGACTTCGGCTCAGGTCAAGATCTCGCAGCTCAAAGTTCGAGCCGCATGTCAGGCTCTGTGCTGACAACTCAGAGCCTGGAGCCTGCTTCAGATTCTGTGTCCCCCTCTCTCTCCGCCCCACCCCTGCTTGTGCTCTGTCTCTCTGTCTTTCAAAAATGAATAAACATTTTTTAAAAAGAAAAAAAAATACACACACACACCAGTGAAATAGAATACAGTCCAGAAATAGAGCCACACAAATATGGCCAACTGATTTTTGACAAAGGTACAGAAACTATTCAGTGGAGAAAAGACAGTCTTTTCAACAAATGGTGTTAGAACAACTGGACAGCCATATGCTAAAAAAAAATGAATTTCAAATTAAATTTCACGTCTTACACAAAAATTCACTCAAATAAATCATAGATCTAAGTATAAAATATAAAACTTGTAGAAAAAACAGGTGACAATCTTTGAGATGTGAAATTAGAAAAACATTCTTAGATTTAACACCAAAAATATAATCCATAAAGGAAAAAATTGAATATCAGACTTCTTCCAAATGGAAGACTTTTGGTCTGCAAGGGACACTGGTAAGAGAATGAAAAGACAAACTACAGATTGGAAGAAAATATTTTCAAATCATATATACAACAAAGGACTACATAAAGAATTCTTAAAACTCAACAATACAAAAACAAATAATACAATTTTTAAATGGACAAAGGAATAAAATAAACACTTCATCAAAGAGGATATATGGATGTTGAAAAAAATGTTCAACATTATTAACCATTAGAACAATGCAAATTAAAAATCAGTGGCTTGTCCACCACACATCTATTAAATGGCTAAAGATAAATTTTAAAGTACCCCAAAGACCAAGTGTTGATGAAAATGTAGAATAACTGGAACTCTCTGAACTTGCTGGTAAGAATGCAAAATTGTACGGCCACTCCAGAAAACAATCTGGCAATTTCTTAAAAAGTTAAATATACACATACTAGCAATCCCATTACTAGTTACTTATCCTAAAGAAATGAAAACTTACATTCTGGGGCACCTGGGTGGCTCAGTTGGTTAAGCGTCCCACTCTTGGCTTCAGCTCAGGCCATGATCTCACAGTTTTGTGAGTTCGAGCCCCATGTCGGGCCCTACACTGCCAGTGCAGAGCCTGCTTAGGATTCTCTCTTCTCTCTCTCTCTCTCTCTCTCTCTCTCTCTCTCTCTCTCTCTCTCTCCCTCTCTCTGCCCCTCCCCTACTCGCGGTGTCTCTCTCTCAAAAAAATAAATAAAACTTTTTTTCAAATTTCCACCATAGGAAGCAGAAGGCAGCAAAATCAGGGAGATTCTTCCCTTACCTACTCCACATCAGGAAGGAAGCACATGTCAAAACTTCTCTTATCAGGGAGTGAACATCTTTCTCAGAATCACCCAGAAATATTCCCTTTTATCTCATTCACACATTCGTTCCTGGATCAGGAAGTGGGCCCACCTCCCCAGAGATCACACCTGAACTGATACCTGAACAAAACTGATCTTCTGTTGGCAGAGGAGGAAAGGAGGCAATATATGGTGTCTGCCATATGGCAGTGTTATTATTTCCTCCTCTTTGCAGATGAGGCAACTGTGGCTTAGAAAGGATAAGAGACTTGCCCAAGGTCACCCAGCTGGTAAATGCTGAGGCCAGGTTTCAAACCCAGTACTGTCCGACTGCCAAGCCTGTGCTCAGAATCTCTGTGTCAGTGCCTTTTTGGGATGCATTTGATGCAGTGACCAATTCCTTCCCTCCCTGGAGTGTCAAGCTGGAGGGCTAGTCATGATCACACTGCTAATGACATCAAAGGTCTTGCATGGAACATGGAGGAAGGGTCCCACTGTGGATCAACATCTGGGCATCCTGCATGTGCCTCCCTGACCGCATATCTGTGAAAGCCCCATCTTCCTGTGGCTCTTCCTTGGCCTCTCCCTGCTGACCTCTGTTTTCCCCCCTTGAATGGGCCTTTAGAGACTATCAGGCGGAACAGAGCTGAGTAAGGAAGCTGGGCTGGAAATTCTGCCCCTCTGGCTCACTCCTTTATCTGCCTCTCCGGGCTACTTCCTTGGCCCTGTTCTGTCTGCTCATCTTCTCTTTGCTGGTTTCCCCAGGGACCCTGCCACCTAAAATAACTCAAAACTCACTGTATATGATTCTACTGCAAACATATCCTCCCCTAAAGTGAGGGCTGCAGACTGTATTTCAATGAGAAAATAAATTAGCAGGTAATAAATTTTCCCTTCTTTCTCTGTGTTCCTAGTGGGCCTTGAAATTAGCAAGAACCAAATGTCACATTAATTTCACTGTCAGGGACCAGGGCTAAGGATGACATCAGAGCATCCCCTGGGATCGGGATCCATTAGCCCGAGGACCAGTGGAGAAAGGGAAGCTGACACTATTCGTGAGCAGGTCCCGTGTGAAGTCCTATTGTGTTTTTTTTCTGGGCAGTTTCCCAGGAGGATAGAACTGAGTCTCTAAAAAGTGAAAGGTTTTGGGGTGTGGGCATGAATAGATTTTCCAGCACTTTGGTCGTGTTCTCAACACACTGCTTGTACCCCATCCCTCTTTCAGGAGTGCTTGTGGGGAAAGAGCATCTTGTTGTGTCTAAGTGATAGTCTCTCCGTTCCAAAAGAATTTCTGCAAAACATTATTGAGTGGGACAAGGAAGGATTAGCAAGTCCTCGGATTACTTGAGCAATGAAGATATACTGCCATGGGCCTTTTCATTTGGAACTCAGTCTTGGTCAATATCAACATCTTACGGCAAGTCGATAAATCCCAGTATCAACCTCAGTGGAAGAAGTGTCAATGCCTGCTGCCGGCAACTTAGTTTATGGTGAATCAAGACCTCGAACGAGGCTTTAAATTTGCTGATGCTTTTTCCTGTGGGGTTTGTCGTGGCTCACCCGGCCAGATCGATTTGATGCGTCGCGCTGGGGAAGAGGAAAAGGACTGTGGCTCTCGGAGTATTAGCAAGTTCATTTCACGCTGATGTTGCGACAGAGGCCAGGGGAAGGTTTACAGAAGCTGCATTCATCAAGCCAGCAGGTCGCCCACGACAGCCCTCAGGCTTGAAGCAGAGAGACATAGAAGGGAGGGGCTGGCGGGTGGCAATTCACAGGGAGAATTATGGCTTCTACTGGCAGGGGCAGGTAGTGAAGAGGAGAGAGGGTCTGGAGGCTCTGATGGCTCACAGCCTACAGAGAGGAGCCAGAAGTGGGCAGGAGCCTAGTTCACCTCAGCCGTCAGGAGCTATTTGGAACAAGGGCATTATTTCCTCCCCAGAGTTTGTAGCAGATTGAATGCAAAAATGGCCCTAATTCTCCATCCTTCCCACACCACTTGCAATGTGACTCCGTAGTTCCTTCCATCAAGGGGTTGAGTCTATTTCCCTGTTCTTTGAATTTAGGTTGCCTTGTAACTTACTTGGACCAACAGACTGCAGCAGCACGAGTGGGCAGCAATGTCTCAGTTCCAAGCCTAGGCCTCGAGAGACCTCGCCCACTCCCCACACCCCCTCTCTGTCTCCATCATGAGAATAAGAGCAACTAGCCTTCTGGAGGATGAGAGAGCACATGGAGAAGAGCTAAGTATCCCCAGCTGAGGTCACCCTAGACCAATCAGCCTGCCGCCAACCTGTCAACTGACCACAGATGCATAAGCAAGCCCAGCTGAGCCCAGCCCAGATCAGCAGAGTTGGCTAACCAATCCATAAACCTGTGAGCTATGATAAAGGGTTATCATTCTAAGTCAGTAAGGTTCGGTGGGTGGTGGGTTGTATAGTATCATCATGTCACCAGATCACGGATACAAGGTTCATCCGATCATTCTTGTAACCACAGCAGTGCCCAGAGGAAAGCACCTCAGGCCCTGAACTTTAGGGCTCCTGGTTCTCTGAGGACCAGAGTTCTACCAGCTAGTGCTAAAAACCTAAAGTTTATATACACATACAACAAAAAACCCACAAGGTTGGTCCATCCCTTCCCCGATAGGCTGCCAGCAAAAGGTCATTCATGTTTGCCCAATCTATTCTTAGAGGCAAAGGTCATGACTTCAAAGACAACCAGTGCAGCTTTAGCTCCAGGACAACATGGCTTTTTTTCTGTAATGAATGGGCAAATGCCCATCTGACCTCCACCTCCCCAATATGCCTCTGAGTCACTGAACCATTTGGTGCAAGTGGAGGGTCAGCCATTCCAGGCTAAAAAGAAAAGCGGGGTAGGGAGTATTTTGTATTAGTCATCTGCTGCTGCTGTAACAAATTACCACAAATTCAGTCTTAACACTAATTTATTAGCCGACTGCTCTAGAGGTCAGAAGCCTGACATGGGTCTCACTGAGCGAAAACCAAAGTGTTGCCAGGACCATCTACCTTTCTGGAAGCTCTAGGGGAGAATCTGTTCCTTAGCTTTCCAGGTCTTAGAGGCTGACCTCACCGCAGGGCTCATGACTCCCTGCCTCCATCTTCAAAGCCAGCAACAGTGGGTCAAATCCCTCTCACATGGCAGCTCTCTGGCCTCTCCTGCCTATTCTCCTTTTAAGGACTCAAGTGATTGAATTGAACCCAATCAGATAATCCAAGGTCATCTCCCATCTCAAAGTTCTTATACTTAATCACAGCTTCAGACTCACGTTGGCACTTTAAAATAACATCATTAGGGATGCCTGGGTGGCTCGGTCGGTTGAGCGTCTGACTTCAACTCAGGTCATGATCTCACGGTTTGTGGGTTCAAGCCCCACATCAGGCTCTGTGCTGACAGCTTGAGCCTGGAGCCTGCTTTGGATTCTGTGACTTCCTCTCTCTCTGCCATCCCCCATTTGTGCTGTCTCTCAAAAATAAATAAATGCAATAAAAAAAATTTTTTTAATACCATCATTAAATCTGGGGATTAGAACATGAGCATCTTGGAGATCCATTATTCTGCCTACCACAGTTACACTGTGATTTTACAACAAGGATTGAGAGACAGGAAGCCTTTATTTTTCTTGGATATCTCCATGGAATTGATGGTCCTACACCCAGAATTCCCTAAAATGTAGGCTCAAGTTAAAGGAAGGAGGGATGGACATGGGCCAGGATTAGTAGCATCCAATAAATCATCCTCAGAGTTGCAGAACATCCCTCCGTCCCTGAAATGCTGGTCTCAATATTAAGGATGTAGGGTCTGGCTCCCAGTTAAAGGGCGGGACTAGATGGCCATAGCCCAGTGGGAACGCAGTCACCATGCTGCCATGATCTACACAGACCTTCCAGAAGCTGGTGATGCCCTTGTGACAGTTCAAGGAGGCCATTCAGGAGCCACAGCAGACTTCAACCAACAAGGTCCTCTCCCCACTTACTGATCTTTGTGTTAAGAACCAAGGGGTTGTGGAGGTGGGTCTGAACAGGTTCTGTCCTCAAAGCTCTTACAGATTAGAGGATCACACAAAACATGCCCTTCAATAGGTGACTACTTAAAGTTTTAGAGAAAAGTACCACAAGCAACAAACAGTAAAACGTGATGGACATTCAGAGCAGGAAAAGATGGGAAGCGGGCACTCTATAGGGAGAGGAGGAGTACAGAAGAATCTGGTGAGGCTTTTCAAAAGAAATTAAGGAAGCGTGTTCTATGTCTTATAGTTTAAGCTGGGGTAGGCAAACTTTCTGCAAAGGGGCAGATAGTAAATACTTTAGGTTTCACAGGTCATACAGTCTCTGCTACTCAACTCTGCTGTTATGGTAGATAAGGAGCCACAGACAATAAGTAACGGCAGTACATGGCTTGTGTGGCAATGAAACTTTATTTATAAAAATAGGCAGTGGGCCAGATTTGGCCCACGAACTGTAGTTGGCTGATTCCTGTTTTAAGCCATGCTGTAGGCATCCAGTGAACGTTTGCATAACCATGAAAAGATATATAGAAGATATAATGCTTTGGTTAAGCTTTGATGAATGGAGAGAACTTGAATATGAAGGAAAACCAGGGATAAGGTAAAATTAACTATTTCTATGAGATACTGAAGAAATCAGGCCCTCAAGAGTTTCCAATAGAGGATTTTGGATAGGGGTAAAAACTTGAAATACGACTAGTATGTGTAGGGTTGTTTTAGGAAGAGTCCTGATAGACAAATAAAGAAGTTTAAATGTAAGACAATGGGAATTTGGGAACCCTTGATAGTTTTTGAGCTGGAAAATTATGGCATGCAAATATTTTTCAAATCACTGAGTAAGTTCAAGGATTGGCCTCAGGCTATGCGCGCATGCAAAGCAGAGCTCCTGAGTGCTGTCCCCACTGGATAAAAAACTGGGCCTTGTCTCTGCCAGCAAGTGGTCATGATGCCACTTGCTCCCACACACAGTTGTCACCTCACACATAACTGGGCCCAGATTCACAGAAGATTCTAGTTGTCCATTAGGGTGTGGGCCTGGCTTCCCTAAAGCACTGGACAATTTTGCCTTCCTGTCCTCTGTGAGGCGGTCCCTGTCTCCATCTCTTCCCCTGTTCCCTCCTCCACCGCCTCCACCCTAGAGCCCTCCTGCTGCTGTGAATCACATGTTGTAACAAATGAGTTACCAAAGGTTCCAACAAGCTGCTCATCATTGTCCCCAGCAGGAGAAAAGCAGCCCCGACCTGGAGCTGGGACCTTGTTAAGAGTTTGTAATGAGCTGACGGGAAGCTATTTCTGCCTGATTAGAATCCTAATGCGCTGCTGACTAGGTGAGTAGGAGAAGGGCTTCCAGCTTTCTCCCCAGCACTCCCACCCCTCTCCCTGCTCCAAGCAGAGCTCCAGGCAGGAAATGGTTCTTTGCCAGCCGTTAAGACCATAAAGAACAAACACAAAGCAGCCCCAGAAACTCCCTGCCCATCCTTCTTCTCCTCCTGAACAGGATACCTCCATCTTCCTCATTTTTCTGAGCACACCAACCTCTGCCACCTGCTAACATCCTAATGAGGCCACCTGGACCTATCCATAATTGGTCACAGGTGCCCCCACAGGTCCTGGCAAGGTCCTCACTCAGAGAGAGATGGAAAGGCAGGAGAACACAGCATCCAACTAGTCACTGGAAAGATGAGGCCACAGGGCCAAATTCCCACAGTGACCAGTCGTAGCAAAGTCCCCAATGCAAAGAATTTCCCTCAGGTTCAATTCAGAGAATATTTTGATATCCCCATTTTCTTCCAGTTGACTGGCTTTAGAAAGCATCTGGATTAGTTCCAGAGTGAACTGATTCACCACAACAATGATTTTTAAGAAGGAAAATGAAAACTCACAACATATTTTGGGGGTAGTTCACGGTTCAATAAAAAAATAATATTTGGGTTCAGTTTGGGACTCAGGTTGTACTTATGTTCAAGTGCCTGTGTCGGGGGAAGTTGGATTTTTGAAAGCATAAGAGCTTTTCATGTAGTCCTGGGTTATGGATTCAGAGGAAAGAAGACATTTTGAGGTGACAGAAAAAGAAAGTATTCCCAGATTGGGTAAACCCCTCTTGGGGTGCCTATGGGGTACAGTCCGGTCTGGCCCCTCTGCTTGACAAGGGCAGCTCCCATGTCATTCCAAAGGGATCCCCATCACTACCAGGGAGTCCCTTTGCTGTACCCTCCACAAAAGCAGGTTCCCATTCCAGGCTAAATCACAAAACATGAGGCCTTTTGCTCCCACCAAGCAAATCACACCAAAGCAGGTCTTCTCAACATTGACTGTATGTTGTTACCACCAGGGGAACTTCCAAAAATGCTGATGCCAGGGTCTGCTCCCCGCCCCCCCCCCCCCCCCCGCCAGAGATTCTGACTCAATTGGCCTGGAGTATAGCTAGGGTATTGAGACTTTCTAGTATGCAGCTAGAGCAGAGAACCACTGGTCTAGAGTAATGCTTCTCAGACTTCCATGTGTATGTGAATATCCTGGGATCTTGTTAATCCTGGGATCTTGATTCACTAGATCTGAAATGGGCCTGAGATTCTGCATTTCAGCCTCCAGGGGATGCCCGTGCTGCTGGTGCATGGACCATTTTGAGTAGAAAAGATCTAACATATCATCCTGAAGTGCTATTACATTTATCGGACATTACATTTTCCAGGACTCTGTCAACTGTCATCAATAGAAACCCCACTCAAATTGGAATAATAAAAAGGGGGAATTTATAAGTACAAGTAAATGGGAAATCCAAGGGTGGGACTGGCTTTTGGCATGGCTGCATCTAGGAGCTCAAATTATGTCCCTAGGACCTTCTGCTGCTATTCTGCCTTCCCTTGAGTTTGCTCCATTTTCAGGCAGGCTCTCTCCATGTGGCAACAAAGATGGTCCAGGCAGTCACACAGGCAGCGACGCCAGAGAAAGGAGTCTGCCCCTCTCTCCCTCACCATCCATATTGGTCCTTGAAAAGGATTTGCTTTCCCCAGCTTGGGTCATAAGCCCACTGCAGGTCAGGGACTGGTCACCTGAAACACAGGTATTGGGGAATGACAGTTTCCTAAAGGAAGGGAGGCAGAGCAAACCACAAAGGAACCAATGACCCGCATGAGCACCGTAGTTATGCACCAGAAGTTTCTTCAGCTTCCACTACCACCCCCCCTTCTCTTGCCATGAGCTCTCACCCACCATTACACTGCTCCTCACAAATGGGCTAAGATCCTCCCTATTACTCAACAATTTCTCCCTTACAGATTCACTCCGGTCAGATGCCAGCATCCAGGGTGAGCAAGAGCCAAAAAAGGAGTCCTGACATCTCCCACTTCCTCCACCCCTACCGACCTCCACAGCCAAGAGAAGAAGACAACCAAGCACACAGTGTTCTAGAAATGGAAGGAATATTCAGAGATCAATCCCTCCATTTCACAGATGAGAACACTGAGGCTCAGGGTGGCTGAATAACTTGTCCAAGAGCACTCAGGCAAAGTCTGGTTTTCTGACTCCAGTCCTGACTTTATGATATTTATATTGTCCCCCCTGAGATCAGAACCAGTGCAGTCTAGGCGTTGGACCTCCTCGGGGCTTAAAAACTACTTTTCACTAAGGGCACCCGTGTGGTTCAGTCGGTTAAGCATCCAACTCTCGATTTTGGCTCAGGTCATGATCTCATGGTTCATGAGTTCGAGCCCCATGTTGGGCTATGCACTGACCGTGTGAAGCCTGCTTGGGATTCCCTCCCTCTCCTTCTCCCTCTGCCCCTCACCACCTCACATGTGCGTGCACTTTCTTTAATAAATAAATAAACTTAAAAAAATATTTTTGGCTAAAAGGGAAAGGTAGGATGGAGATATCTCCACTCTGCATCCACAGGCACAGACAGCTTTCCAGCTCACTGCTATGTCTACAACTTCTCAGGAACCAGCATGTGTGAGGTGTGTGCGCTTGCCCACAGGGTTCTGCGTGCAGAGTAGGAAGAAGTAAATTCAGGTGCCCCGTGGCTTTGGGTTCTGAGCATCCAGCAAGGAGGAAACACCAGCAGAATCTGTTCAAAAGAACCCCTCAGGCTCCTGAAAGGGAAACTGACAGTTTATCACACCTCCATATCATTTACAATGTTATATTTTATTTCTAAGAATAGCTAATATACGTAATGTTTAATATGTGGCAGGTCCATTCGAATTTAATTTACATTAATTAACTCATTTAATCCTCACAAGGACTCTATGAGATCGCAACAGTTATTATTCCCATTCTACAGATGACAAAACTGGAAAGCACACAGAGGCGGGAGGGGTTGGTGCTAAAAGATGTGATGAATTAACTTTCAAAGCGTTTTCCTTTCAGGGGGCACATATCTGCCCCTCAGCTGCAGGAACAGTAAAAGCACTACCACCACGATTCTACAGGCAGAGAAATTTAGGGCCAGAGAAGGTGCAAGATTTCCTAAGGCCTCACACATGTCTTAGCATCTGCAACCAGGCCAGCCTTCTGCCCCCTAGAAGTTGCTGCTGTTCTTTGCCACAAGGGGGCGCCCATGCCCTGGGCCCCCATCTCCTGAGTCAGAAACCTCCCCACCTAACCGGGGCAATTTAAGGCAGGAGGGCATCATGGAAGGCCTAGAAGGTGCCTGGGCTTGAAGAAGAAGAAGAAGGAGGATTTTTGTAAGTCAAGAGCCTAAAGAAAAAGATTCATTGAATCTTTGCTAAACACGTACTAGGTGTGCAAGCATGAGGCCAAAGCACATCACTCACATCATTTCTTCACTTCTCACGCTGAAAGGTGGCATTCAGATTTCAGTGTCACAGGCAAGGAGGCCGCAAATATGAATCAGCTTGTCTAAGGTCACAGCAGCAGTAGCATAGCAGAGCGAGTTGTGCGCCTCTCTCGCTAACGGAACAGCCAGCACCCTGGTAGCTTCAGATCAAAAGTAGTGGGAGTATTTATACCATGGCAATGGGCAAACACCTTGGAGAGCCCACTATTAGTCATTTCCCGGCACAGCATGGCACAGCCGGTGAGAGAAGGAAGGGCTGGGCCTTGAACCCACGTCTCTCTCACTCCTAAGCTTGGGCTTTTAGCCACTGTGCTGCCCTCAGCATGGCTCAGTATAACTAGTGCCCGCAGGCTCAGAAAGGACTGCTTTTCAAAGACAACCAACTGGCTGCCTTCAGACCAAATATGGCATCAGCTCTTAGTCTCTCTGTGCCTCCATGTGTTCATTTGTAAGATGGGGATCGTAATAATATCTATCTCCTAGGGTGGCTGGACAAATTAATATACAGGAAGCTCTCAGAGTAGTATCTGGCACAACTGTTAGGTTGCATTTGTTAGGACTACACAGTGTTTAAAATGTTTAACCAAAAATATTAATTGGTTGCCAATATTTTCAAATCACATTTTTTTGTGTAAAAGTCCCGATATCTAGGCTGTTTAGAAAAATTGTAGGATCTGACCTCACTTTACCATGTGACAATTACCAGCTGGAACCAGACCACAGCTGCCCCCCTCCCTCCCTCCCTGGATTATGCTCTTTGAGGAACCGCTCTTACTTCACTTACCCTCCACCTACCCAGACAGCACCCATCGTCTTCAGAGTTTGAGACCCCTGCCCTCTGCTCCTTCAAATGCACAGAGTGAATGTGCTAGGATGGGTGACCTTCCAGCCACATGATCATCGGCTATTACACCCTCTTAAAGCTGAGGAAGCAGGTCTCAGGGATGCTAACCGTGCCTAACTCCGTGTTGGAAGGGCAGGGACTCAGAGCCCAGGCCTTCTGGTTCCTAATTCAACACCCACAAGCCACTTCTGAGCCAGAGCCTGAACTCAGAAGCAGCTCGGAAGCTCTCACAATGTTGGGAGTGAGGTGAGGTACGGTGCGATGAGGGCTCTTACCATCCTTCCTTGTTTCCTGGACATGGTGGGACACAGGAGATGTGGCTCTCAGAGTAGGGTTGCCTGATAAAATCCAGGATTCCAATTAAGTTTGAATTTCAGATAACTTTCAGATAAATGACCATATTTTAGTATAAGTATATCCCATGTATTATTTGGGACATACTTACACTTTACAAATTTGTCAAATTTCAGATAATGAATAATTTTAGTATAGCATGTTTCAAATAATGAATAAGACATACTTACACACACACACACACACACACACACACACACACACACACACACACAAAGTTCCTTTATCTGAAATTCAAATTTAACTGGTACTTTTATTTGGTAAGTGCTGCAATGCTAAAAAGTCCCTGGCCTCTGCCAGCCCAGCCCCAAGGAAGCCAGAGAAGGGAAAAGAGGAGGAGGAAGCCCTCACACTGGGGCTGCGGGGGGACAACAGCAAAACAGCCAACCCACCACTGCACACACCTGCACCAACAGTTAAAAACTTTGTCTTCCCTACATTTATTTTACAAGTCAGTACTGTTTTTATTAGCTAATGTGAGCAAGTGCTGGGTCTTCCAAAAGTCGTCACCCACGGCTTCATTTCTGCGGTCACCAGGGAACCGACCTGAGGCATCTGAAATAGAGGGGCTGGTTGCCATTTGGGGGTGTGGGGAGGGGGCAGTGGCGGTGGCTTCCTATGGGAAACCCGCAGCAGGACCAAGACCCGGACTGGGCTGCACTCTCGGGCCCTTGACGCCCTCCGGGCCCCAGCTGCGCACCCCCTGGACAGCGCCCTCCCCTGCCGGGAGCTGCCACACCGCCCGGGGGTCGGCTGTGTGCCAGGAAGACTCGCCGCCCGCCGCCCCTCCACTGGCTGACTGGCCGCCCTCGCCCAGGCCGAGACTGCGCCAGCCTGCGCGGCCCTAATGATCCGTGACCGCGCAGACACCGGCTCCTGGCCTCCCCCAGCGGCTGGCTGCGCTGCTCGACCTTCCTCTGCAAACCCAAGGGCCTGGGTCGGGGGAGGGCAGCAGGCTGGGGGTCCTTCCCCATCCCTGGCCTCCAATAGGGGGCAGGCGATTGGCTCCCTGCAGGCACCTGCCCAGGTGAGGTGGGCCAAGGACACGCATGAGGACAGACACACACACACACACACACACACACACACACACACACACACACACACACAATCTCGGCCCTGGCTGGGGCCCAGGCGTGCATTCTGCCAATCCACCCCCCTCCCTGGGTTAATAATGATCAGGCCCGAGGCTGTGCCAGCTGTTCCAGGTGGAAGGCAGCAGCACCATTGAGACGCCGTGTGAACCCCATCCCCCAACTCCTAAAACCCCAGGTTGCCCGCAAACAAGAAAGCAGAGGGTCCCAGGGCACATTTCCCATGGGAGGGGGTGGTGCCCCTACCCCATACACAGAGGCAGAGAGATGGGAGCTGGCTGCTCCAGGGAGGGGCTGTCCTGCCTCTAAACTGTCAGGCCTCTCCGAGGTTTGCCTCCCCTCCACCCCCACCTTCCCCCTCCTGGTCTAGCCATCACTCAGCTAACCCTGTTTGTTTTCTGCTTTGCGCTTCTCACTGTCTGACGTTATATATATTTGTTACTGCCTCTCCCTTGTTATGGCCGTTCTCATTCACTGCTATGGTCCCAGCACCTGCAGCAGTACCCGACCCGTGAGACTCTTAATAACCTTGGTGGACACCGTGATAGAAATCGCCTCAGCTGAAGAGAGCTGCTTGGCCCAGAATCACACAGGCCCTTCCCAGGGGGGCCCATGGGCTGATGGAGGTGCAGCTTCTGGGCCCCACCCAGGACAGCAGCGGAGGGCAGGTATAGCTCCAAGGGGTACGTGGGGTTGGCCGAGGGCATCGGTCGTCCTCCCTGTGCCCCATTCCCGCATCTCTGCCCTGCTTTCCACAGGTGTTGGTCCAGGGACACTCCTTAAACAGCCCACTCCACAATCTTAGTCTCAGAGTCACTTGCCAGGAAGCCAAACCACAACAATAAGCATTTGTGGAAAGAAAGAGGAGAGACAGGAAGAAAGAAAAAGCTTTGACCCTTTACTGTTAATCATTTTCCACCTCCAAAGAGGACCTCAGATTTACCTACTTCCCTCCACATGCAATGCCACCACCGTAATCAAAGCCAGCACCCTCTGTCGTTTGGAACCCCTGGTTTGTCTTTGCAGCAGACACAGTAGGTACTCACCCCAGACCCTCTCAGCCTCCTCCGGGCTCATCTGCAGCTGGGGGGTGGGGGTGGGCTTGCAGCGCCCCGCCCCCCCAGGGCTTCCTTCCATAGCACGATAGCTTGCTCAGCCCTTGAGCTGGGCAGCAGGCAGTGTTACAGATTTAACGCCCAAGTGACCCTCCTCAACCAATGAGAACAAGACTCATCGATAAGTAACCACCCCCCCTTGGGAGGACAATACCCACAAGACTCCTCTGAGGCCCCCACAAAATTCAGCCTTTCTTCCCAGGCCCACAGTGGTGCCCCATTCATCACCCCCCCCTCTATTTACTGGCTTTTCCCTTTTCTTCTCAGTTACCCCATTCCCTCACTTGTGCTCCCCAAATAAAGACTGCCTACACCCAAATCCCCCTCTCAGCATCTGCTTCTTAGGGAATCCAAACTAGATGAGCGCCCCCCACACATACACAGTTGGCCCCAACTTCTACTCTTAACTTCTTTGAGCTTCTGAGTGACAGCACTGCAGGGACACTCACCTTCTTTCAGCTTCTTTCCCGCCACAGAGACTTTACCCCAGTGGCTCAATTTATTCTTCCATTCAACAACTATTCGTTGATTGCCTACCATTTAAAGCACTGGGATACAAGAGTCAGCAAACAAGAGTCAAAGGTCCTGCCCTCTTGGAGCTGACATCCGTCCTCCTGTGCCCCTTCCTCTCCTTCCCCAACACAGATGCCTGCTTCTCTTGTCTCACTTCTACTTACCATTTAAGTCTCAGCTCAAATGGCCCATCCTCAAAAAGATCTTACTGCCCCCTTCCCCATCAACTCTCCCCACCTCCACTCCACACAGAGCCTCTCCTTTCTCATTACACCTGTCACCAGATTTGTCTCTTCCGACATGATGCCCACTCCACAAGCACAAAACAATGCCCATTGCTCTCTCCTGTGCCTTTGGCACTGTGCTTGGTACCTAGTGAATGAACCAATAAATGAATGAGTGAGTGAATGAACGAATGAATGACCTAACGGTACCATTGTCATGAAGGAAAGGTAAGAGGAGAAATGCAAAACTCATCCTTGTGCATGGGCAGAGAAAGGCAGATGAGATATTTTTCACAGTAACCAGTATTGGTGACTGAGATGACAGTAAATTTTGGAGTCCTAGTCCATCAGATAGCAGCAAGAATGTCCCCGAGGTCAGGGGAGAATGGCAGGGGGCATACACAATGAGATGCAAAAAAGGCAGTCCACCAAAACCAAACTATTTATTCCTCCTTTACCATCTCCCAGCCACAGAAAGGCAGAAATGGAAGGTATCCCAGGAAACATCTATCCTCTTAACACACAAGTGAGGAAACCAAAACCCAGAGAGGCGCTTTCTAGTGAAGGTCCTATGATTAGTGACAAGCCTCCAAATGCTGAACTCACTGCCCATTGTTTGTTAAAACCAGAGCCTCAGGCTGGTCCATTCCAGGCTGTAGGCTCAGATTCCCACAGCACTGTCCTCAACTTGAGCAGCTCATTGTCCAGGAGAGATGGCTTTCAGGCTCTATATCAGCAATCAGTGATGTGTAGGATGCCTATACCCCTGTCCTTGTAGCCTGGTACTGCCACATTTCCTTTCTCCCTCCAAAGGACTGCTCTGGGGAGACCACCCAGACTCCACCTTTCTAGAATTTGTGCTTTGGACTCCAACAACCCTTCCCAGGACTGAACTTTTGCTTTACTCCTGCATGTTCAGGACTCCTCAAAGAAACTCAGTGCTCCAGGTGCTCTGTGCATCTGGAAATGACTCAGTAAAGGCAAGCCTCCCCTAATGGACACTTACTAGGCTCTGCCCACCCATTTTGGGGTTTGTCCTAGCATCAAACCTCATCCCAAGCTGAACAGCAAATGGTCAGTGACGACTGGGTAACATCCCACCTAAAATCTTTTTATACCTGATCTTCAACATATCAGAGAATAAGCAAACATACAGAAAAAATGATAGCTCACATTTATCAAAGGCTTATTATGTGCCAAGACCCATGTTAAGCATTATATCAGTTTTAATATAACAATTGTATGAGGTGGAAAGTTTTATTATAAACCCCATTTACTTATAAAGAAACTGAGGCTCAGTGAAGTCAAGTGACTTGCCCGAGACCACACAACTAGTAAGTGACAGAACTGGAACTCAAGCCCAGGTCCATCCAACCCCAAGCTCTCAGTTTCCTCCCATCACCAAACCACTCACCCTTTGCCAGAGATCAGCCAGGACCTAGACACCAAAAGAGAGGCCAAGTGTGTGCCAGGCACCAACATCTCTTTAGAAGATGGGTGTCCCAGAGCCAATAGATTATCAAAGGATGGTGAGGCCTGATGATACACAGGTAAGGAGAAGTGGTGACTATCACATATGGCCCTATGCTGGCCTCTGAGCTTTGTTCTGGGGCCCAAAGCAAAATGTGACTTGAGAGCCCTCAGCTCTCTGTACCATCCATCCCCTTTCCAGCAGCCTTACCCCAAACCCCTTACCTCCCCAGCCACACACAACTGACACCACTCCAACATTATATAGAGAAGTGACTAGGGAGTTAGGGATGTGTTATCCTTCAAGAGCATGCAGTTTTAAAGTGGATGCAGAAGGAGGCAATACTAAAAAGAAGAGTTGATTCCCCACCTTAGAATGCCCCCATCAGTTGTAAGGTGATTTTCACTACTGGCAGTGAAAATACTAAAATTTGTGGATTAGGTAGGTTTTGGAAAACTGGAATGAATTCGGGACCTTTCTTAAAACCACACCACAGTGACTTGAACGTGCTATGTATGTATTCTTGATGGAAGAGAGAGGATGGCATGGCAGTTGGTTCACTGGTAAGTGCATGACTCACAACCCATTCTGAATATGGCACAATCCAAGTGAATAATCAGGACCGCTATATTATTAGTAATGTGGCATTTAGGAATTGTTACAGCACTTTACTTCCTTCCAGGTTTTTTTTAGACTATATCAAAACCTGAGTATCCCCAGGGAATATACTCCCTGACACGGGAATATCATCCATCATGAACACAACAGCTAGGAAAAGAAGCTCGAAAGAAACTGCAGGCTCAAAAGGGCACTTTGCTGAGACAACAGGAAGCTGTGACAGCTTGTAAGATGCTCCCTGTGTTCATTCAAGAAGGTATGCAAACACTGCATACCCCATGAACTCTTCCTCCACCAGTGTGAGAGAACTGTCTGGTCCAAGGCCAGAGCCCTCCCAGGGCCAGGGGCGTCTACCTGCTCCAGTCTGCTCAACTGCCATACAAAATGCCACAGACTGAACATCTTAAGCCATAGACTTTCATTTCTTAGGGTTCTAGAGGCTTGGGAAGTTCAAGATCAAGGTGCAGCAGATGGGGTTCCTGGTGAGGACTCTTTCTGGCTTACAGATAACCACCTACTTGCTATGTCCTCACGTGGCTTTTCCTTGGTGTGTGCAAGTGGAGAGAAAGAGAGAGATGTCTCTCTGGTGGATAAGGCCACCAATACCATCATGAGGGCCTTACCTTCATGACATCTAACTCCAATTACCTCCCAAAGATGCCAGCTCCAAATAACATCAGTTTGGGTGTTAGGGCTTCAACATAGGGATTGGGGAGGCAGAGTGGAACACAAACATTCATTCCATAACACCAGTGATGGGAGTGATCAGTATAAAAACTGGTCCTCAGGTGACTGCTGCAAAAACTGGATCACTCATTCATTCATTCATCAAACTAATATTTTTTAGTACTTACTATATACTAGGCATATACTGATATTAATTAGCACTTATATCAGTGTTCTGTAGTGAGGTTCCAATGTTGATTCAAGTAAATCTAGTTCCTGTCTTCATAAAGATAATAGTCTTCAAAATCTGACAACCAGAATCTACGGAAAAGAGAGCACCAGATGTCAGCATAGGTCTGTACAGAGTTCATCGATTCATTCAATATTCAGTGAGTATGACTATAAGCTGGACACAAGGAGAAAACACACATGCTCTCTGCTGTCAGAGAGCCCACAGCCTATGACATAGAAGCAGGTTGCAAACACACTGTGGTTAAGTTCTACAGAGTTGAATCATGACATATGCATGTAACATTTGTGCATGCAATTATACAGCAAAAAAAAAGAAAGAAAATCAGATAAACAATACAGTGCTTCACCCACCATTCCTCCCATTAAGCGATGCCCCAGCACTGGCATGAAGTAGGATGTGAAACTAGTGTACCTTCCATGTATTCCACTTGCCTTTATCTCTCTTGGTGTGATCATTGCCTGCTTGACTGACATTTGTTCACTATTAAAAAGCCACATTTTTCTTCACTCAAGGCCCCTAAACTCAAGCCAGCCACTTCATCTGGTCATCAGCCAAAGAAGCGGGATCAGTTTCATCACAGGGTGGGCCAGACTACTTTTTTATTTTTTTAATATATTTATTGTTGCCATATAGTTGACATACAATACTATATTTGTTTCAGGTGTACAGAATAATGATTCCACAATTCTGTACATTACTCGGGGTTCACTGTGGTAAGTGTAGTGGGCTGGACTTGTTGTGGGCTGTGATGCACTTTGTAAGCTTCCCAGACAGTTAATCATTCAAGCCGGGACACCACTGAAAGTGAAGTCAGGCAATGTGGATAATTACACCAGAATAAGAGGCATAAAGCAAGACTGTACTGAGCAATCCAGGAATATGATATCACTATCTATAGGTGACTTCAGGGATTTTTTTCTTCAATCCGAAAAGAGGTTTTTTTATAACAAACAATATGTTTTGTTATACAGGTATTAAGCGGTGAATCACTGGAATCTACCCCCAAAACCAAGAGCACACTGTACACACTATGCTAGCCAACTTGACAACAAATTATACTTTAAAAAAGAATGTTTTCTAGCTTTAACTTTACTTATTTTAAAATAGATTAAAGTTCACAATGATTATTCAAAAAGAACACAGAGAAAAGTCTCCCTCTGACTCCTGTCCTCAGCCACTTAGTTGCCTGTACAGGAACTGGCAGCCTATATATAAATACACATATGTGTGTGTGTGTGTGTGTGTGTACATATGTATGTACAACTATATTTTACACAAATAAGCATTCACACTGTTCTGTACTTATTTTTTTCTCTTCACAGTACAGTTTAGAGATAATTTCATATCAATATGACAAGCTTCCTCCCAATTTACAATGCTTACTATCTCACTGTATGGATGCACATAATTTATCTAACCAGCCTCCATTGATGGACATATAGACTATGTCCCATCTTCTGCTGCAATGAATGACCTTGACCATACATCATTGTGTATATGTGCCAGTATATCTGTAGAATAAATTCCTGGAAATAGAACTGCTGAGACAAAGGGCATATCAACTCAGATTCTGTTTGGTTGCTCATAACAGAAAAGCCAAAATAATGGTCACTTAAACAAGATAGAGATTTATTTCTCCCTCGAATAAAAGGAGTCTGGCAGTGGGCCATCTGTTTGCCATGGGCTCCCAAATGTCAAGAGGGACCAGGATTCTATCTTTCTGCTGTGCCATTCTCCATTCAAAGCTTATACAACTATGGAGGCCTTCTTTCAGTAAAAGAATACAAAATTACACATACCCATTTAGAGTGAGAAAAAAATAATATATACAAATTCTTAAAAGCTGAAATAACACAAACATCACAACATCTGGGAAAAACAATATAACCTCTCAACCACCCACCATATCTTTATAATAGGTTTTTTTCCTTACTTTTTTTTTTTTTTTTTTTTTTTTTGGCTACATGATCTTTGATCACTTTATCACAGGACAAGTTTTATAATACCTCCTGGAAAATAAATAAAAAGGTAATTGAATTTTTCCTTCAGCACAGCTCGTTAAAATTTATCATTGTTGTTGATAGTTGAAATGCCTAAAACATGTGACACATACTATTTCTAGTACTACTACAGATTTTGCCCTACAAATATAGGAATTCTGATAAAGTCTATGATTCACAATGCCTATCAAAAAAAAATATCTGGTGTGTTTATCAATGTATAAGCTAAGTTATTGAACATGTTCCCAATAGGAGAAAGTTCCCATTTTATGTGGCATCAGTGAATACCAAATTCTCCACCTGCAATTTTGTATATCTCTTTAAGTGGGAGAATATTACACAGACTAGCTTCTGGCTCCATACATTTTAACCTTTTTTCCTCTTCCACTACCAAAGATTTCTGATGCTGGGTATAGGACTCGTTCACATTGGGATATGACTTGGTATCCAAAGCAGGGGGAGCCGGCCCAGTGACCAGCAGGGGTGTTCCATGAAAGCCATTCCCACAAAAGGATGACGAGCAAATGACTGCAAACCACAGAAGCGTGTCCAGTTAAACACCAACTAAATGCAACCCCAGTTCCTCTTCTTCCTGGCTGGGTCCTCCAAATTCCCATGACCATTCCAATGCCAGCCAACCCAAGGGAAAGCGTGACACAAGGAAAAGCAGAATAGAAATAGACAACAGGCTGAGCCATTTGCAGTTAGAATATGTTACTTCTGCAAAGATGGTCACAAGAGCACCTGACCATGTGAACATGCTAAGGCTCTCCGGGGCAATGCCTGTGCAAGTGAAGGGCTCTGAAGGCTCAGCTCCCTTACCTGCATGGTAAAATGCCCCTGGCCAGCAAGGTTCTGGATTCAGACTGATCAATCACACACCCATGATTTGGAAGATTGAAGGGAGGCAAACGCCCTTGTTCTTTTGCCAGTGGCAGTTGCTGGGGCATCTGTTTCAGCATTCACGACTTTTTGCACTGGCTATAAGGCTCCACGTTGTGCAGTCCATCCATCACCCACTTTGGATCTCCAGGCTGGATAGGGCAGCTGGGTAGGTCCAGGAAGAGCTTTCACCTGCTCTTTGTTTCAATGTAATGTCAGTTCTGGTCTCACACATGCAGGAAAGAAAAGAATACAATGAACACCTACCTATGTACTATCCCACCCAGTTTCAGCCATCATTAATATTTTGTCATTTTTGCCTCATAATTGAATCATTTTATGGTAAATTAAAAAGACCATGACAGTTCACCCCTAAATACATATCTCCAAAGAGTAGGGACAGTTCTTCAATTAACAAGACCAATAATATCCCTAATAAAAGTAGCAATAATTCACTAATACCACCTAAAACTCACTTCATATTCAAATTTCTACAACTGTCCTAAAAATACATTTTAGAGTTGTTTCTTTGAAACAAGGATCCAATAGGTTCATGCAATGTATTTGTTCGTTATGCCTCTTAAGTCTTGTCTTATTTGGAACAATCCCCCTCATGACATTCATTGACTCTTTGAAGAGATCAGGCCTGCTGTCATGTAGAATGTCCCACATTCTAAATACATCTATTTCCTTAGGCTGCCGTTTAGTTATCCCTGGTATTTCCTGTAAAATGAGGTAGATCAAAAGGCTTGGAGGTTTTTCAGGTCAGATTTATTGAGGTATAATTTATATATTGTAAACATCATCCTTTTTACTTTACAGTTCTTTGCATTTTGACAAATGCAAACAGTCATGTAATTTAAAAGCTTGGTTTGATTCAGATTTTACACCACTGGTCAAAATAGTTTACAGTGATGCTGTGAACTTTCCATTGAACTTCTTATCACATCCTTAGGTAATGTCTAGTTGTCCCACTATTAATGATACTAATTTTGAACATTGGGTTCCTGTAGCTTTCTGATCTCTGAACGTGTATTAGTTTTCTATTGCTGTGCAACAAATTACTACAAACTTAGAGACTTAAGGCAACACCTACTTATTAACTCAGTTCTGCAGGTGGGAAGTCAGGCATGGCATTGCTACATTCTCTGCTCAGGGTACCACAAGGCTAAAATCAAGGTGTCAGCAGGCTCCATTCTCATCTGGAGCCCAGGCTCCTCTTCTAACCTCATTGAAGTTGTTGGTGGAATTCAGTTCTGACTGATCTTGATTGTCAAGGGAAAATAAGACTGATGCTACTCAGTGGTGACCTGAGAGGCATATGTCTGGAATGACAGGATTCCTTGGGATGCCTACTTGTCCATTAGGAAAAGTTAATGGAAAACTATAGTAACCAAATACAGGCAGAATCACCAAGAGAGTACATCCTTCAGGAAGGCAGGCTTGGATCATTCCACCAGATAGAATACCCTGACTAGCTGAATGCTGGCTGAGGGCAAAAGGAATAGGAATAGGTGGCAGAGGCAGGAAGTTATAATGACCAAAATGTAGTAAACATGCATATATATTCTTCCTGGTTTTGTTAAGTATTTTCTTCCTCTTTCCTCCCCCTGTTATTTTACATAAGGGGTGTTAGTGGTAGCTGACCTTATAATGTAGTCTTTAGAATATCAGATGGATTGTGACTGAACTAGAAGGGGAAAAAAACATTCAGCCAGAGATGGGCACCGTGACTGACAACAGAGTGGCTACCTTCTTGTTTGCATTATTTTGTGTAACTATGCTTTCTTTTAGATGGAAGCATGTTGTTGAATTGTTGCTTCTGGAAATTTAAATATGGACAAAAGGGTACATATGGATACTGGGAAGCCAAAGGGCTGGATCATATGAGATGCTATCTACTGTCATTCAGCACCCCTTTCAATGCCCTCCTATATTCTCCCACAGGGAGATATGATATAGAACACAGGGGTTAGAAACTCAGGAACTACACTTCCCAGATTTTCTTCCCAACTGGAAGTTGGGTTTGGTTTTCCAAACAATCAGTTTTTGCCAATGAAGTGTGTTCACAGTGAAACACAAAAGACTAAAGGGATAGAAGCTGTTCTTAATCTGGTTCTGACGGCAGCCAACACACATAGGCTTTGGCCACTGTGAGTTTTGCAATAGTAAGCCTATCACTGGCTTCAGGGCTACAAGGCAGCTGTGACTTGAGCTGTGACTTCCTAGTCTCTGGATGGCAGCTTGGGGCAGTGTGACCAAAAAAAGAGAAAAAAATCATTGCATAATCCTATCATCCTAAATTTGGTTCTTTTAGTCCATCCAGTGGACGCCATCATCTAAGTCTCTTTATTAAATCCCTTTCTGCTTGAAATACCTCAAGTCATTCTGATTCCCTGAAGACTGATAAACTCTTCCATAGTGTTTATACTAATTTGCATTTCTATCGGCAAAGTTGGAAACTGCCACTTTTTCTCATAGTCTAAGCAACACAGTGTATTACTAAACTTTTTGTCTTCTGACTAATGTCTTAGGTGGAAAAGGTATCTTAGTGCAATTTAGTTTGCATTTCATTCATTCAGTGACAATGAACATCTTTCCATTTCATTCATTCAGTGACAATGAACATCTTTCCATGTGTTTAGAAACCATGAGGATAAGGGCACCTGGGTGGCTAGTTGGTTAAGCATCTGACTCTTGATTTTGGCTCAGGTCATGATCTCAACGTTTGTGAGTTCAAGCCCCGCATCAGGCTCTGCGCTGACAGCACAGAACGTGCTTGGGATTCTCTGTCTCCCTTTCTCTCTATCCCTCCCCTGCTTGTGCTCTCTCTCTCTCAAAAATAAATAAACATTTTTTTTAGGGGCGCCTGGATGGCTCAGTCGGTGAAGCGTCTGACTTCAGCTCGGGTCATGATCTCACAGTTTGTGAGTTTGAGCCCCACGTCGGGCTCTGTGCTAACAGCTCAGAGCCTGAAGCCTGCTTCAGATTGTGTCTTCCTCTCTCTCTCTCTGCCTCTTCCCCACTCATGCTCTCTCTCTCTCTCTTAAAAATAAACATTAAAAAATATTAAATAAACTTTTTTTTAAAAGAAGCCATGATGATTGCTTTCTCTGTGCATTGTGCCACTAGCTTGCTGTCACACAGCTGCAACCTCAAGGCTTGGACCCCAGGCCCCTAATCACACCAGGTCACCAAAGACCTCCACGTTGCCAAATCCAGTTGTCAACCTTTGATTCTTTTATTTATACTACTAGCAACATTTAACAAAAATGGCCGTGCCTCTTCTTTGAGACACTTGCTGTCCGTGGCCTCCAGAGCTCATACTGTCCTCCTTTTCCTAACTCACACTTCTTTTTGTATGTTCCATCTCATCTCCCCAGCTCTGTACTATCTGGTTGCCTTGGGCCTCTCAGGCCTCACGCCTTCTTGGTTGATACCCAATCATCTATGATCTTGCCCAGGCTCATGACTTTCAACATTTCTACACTGAGGGTCCCAAATTTATATCTCTAGCTCCAACCTCTCCTACTCGAAATGACCACTTGATGTTTAAAAGTCATCTCAGACTAACTATGTCCAAACCAAGCTCAACTCCTCCCTTACAAAAAAATAGAAACTATGGGGCACCTGGGTGGCTCAGTCGGTTAAGTGTCTGACTTTGACTCAGGTCATGACCTCATGGTTTGTGAGTTTGACCCCCACATCAGGTTCTGGGCTCCCTCTCTCTCTGCTCCTCCCCCCGCCTCAAAAATAAATAAACATTAAAAAAAAATAGAACCTTCGCCTCCCACTGTTCTCAGTTAATAGCACAGCACCTTCTCACCAGCCACCCAGGCCACAAACCAGGCAAAAATCAGGACTCCTTGATTCCTCTCCCCCATTACTCCTCATCCAATCCTCGGCAACCTACTGGGTCTACTTTAAAGGTCTATCCAGAACAGGATGTTTGCAGTCCCATCATGGGTGCTGGCTTATTGTAGTGGCCTCCAAATGATCTCCCTGCTTTCACTCTTGCCCCCTACCAACTACTCACAGCATCCCTGCCAAAATTATTCCACTAAAACATAAGTCACATATGGGGCACCTGGGTGGCTCAGTGGGTTAAGCATCTGACTTCGGCTCAGGTCACGATCTCACTGTTTGTGAGTTTCAGCCCCGCGTTGGGCTCTGTGCTGACAGCAGAGCCTGGAACCTGCTTCGGATTCTGTGTCTCACTCTCTCTCTCTCTCTCTCTCTTCCTCCCCCGCTCGTGCTCTGTCTTTATCTCCCCAAAATAAATAGAGATTAAAAAAAAAAACATATGTCACATCCAGTCACTCTAGTCAAAACACCCCACTGGATTCCCATATTACTCTAAGTACCTTCCAGCTCTTACAATAGCCTACCAAGCCCTTCTTGATCTGCCCTCCTGGCTAACAAGTCTCCAATCTTACTGCTACTGCTTTCCCTTTCCTATTCTCCACTCCAGCTATACAAGCCTCCTTGTACCTCAGATCCACCAAGCACATGCCAGCCTCAGGGCTTTTGCACTTGCTGTTCCCTCTGCCTGGAATGATCTCCTAGAAGGCCAAGCTGCCAGCTCCCTCATCTCTTAGGGGTTCAAATGCCATCTCATTGAGGAAGCCTTTCTTATTTAACCTAGTCGCTTCTGCCCTCCCTCCAGGAATTCCCACCCCCTCTTCCTGCTTTCTCATCACAGCATGACAAGATTTGAGCCCCTGTCGGCCAACACCACAACCTCTCCCTTCCCAACAGGGTTTGTAAACTCTGTGAGAATGAGGATTTCAGGCTATTTTATTCTTTGCTAAATCCCTAGCACCTAGATGCTTGACACATAACAGGCACTCTGTAAGTATCTACGTGAATAAATGAATGAATAAAGCTAATATATAGCCGAGAGGACACTCATGTAAACAGAACCAGGAGATGTAGCTTTGGGAAGCCATGGGAGTGGATGAAATTACCTTGGAGGGAGGAGGTAAAGCTACAGACGGGAAATATGAACTCACAAGCCGTGCAAAGTGTCTAACCTGGAGATGAAGAGTTTAGTGAGAACAGGATGAAAATGCTGTAGAGCAGGTGACGGTTAAGAGTAACAGCCGACGCATAAAACACGTCAGGCACCCTGTATGTATTAAATTACAACAACCCGATGTGTTCAATACTGTTACTATTCCTAATGTTACAGACAACTAAATGAGTACAAAAGGTTTAAGGACCTGCCCGGGGTCGTTTGGCAAAACTGGGGTCTGAAGCTGGGCTTTAGTCTTTATGTTTTTACTATGACTTCTTTGATGAGAGCTGATCAGGACTGTACCAAGGTTGTGGACGATCCCATCTCCAGCCTCCATCTCTGTGCTCACCATGAAATATAGGAAGAGCATACATGGAGCGAGGCAATGTGGCCTTCTGAAGGGCAGAAACACGTTACCAGAACGAGCTCTGGGCAGAGGACCAGCATGGGTTCCTGGCCTGGCTTTGCTACTAACTCTTTGGACCTTTGGCCTGGTTACTGAACACTCTGACTGTCCCCTGCCCCATTGTGCAAAGAGTGGGCTGGCTCACATAATCCCTCGAGTTCCTTCTGGCTTGGAAATTCCACAGTCTAGAGTCAAGGGAGATTAGCACATAGGACAGAGGCACCTTTCCTGTAACACCAGCTACAAGGCCAAAGGGAAAAATCAATAAATAATTGGGGCCTGCCAGACAGACTTTTCTGATGGAATCGACAGCTCTAAGAAGGTTACTAAGAACTAGGGCCTTGGAAAAGGGAGCTATGGAGAAGCCTGGGCAGCTAAAATGTAGTCCCCATAGGGTGGCGCTGCACATTTTGGATGCGTGTTCATTACTAGGGTTCTTCTTCTTTTTGGCATTATAATTATTAGTAAAAATAACAATGTTGGAGACTCTACAACATGTCAGGGGAGAGGCCAAGAATAAAATTTAATTCCTGAAAGCCTGGATTGTAGAAAACATAAATCTAAAAAGGAGGAAAATACAGTTAAAACCTAAAAAGAAAAAAATAAGCTGAAGCTTGTGTTGATTTCTCCACACACCTGTCCATAATCTGTGCGTATGCACATGTGCACATACACACGTCCACATGGGCACACCTAGGAGAACATGTGTGTCTATATATACCCATAGGAGTGGCCAGGTATATATTTTTCTATTGGAGCCTGGCTCTTTAAAATGGGGGATAATGACACTGAAAATTATTCTAAGCTTTTCAAAGACATAAATGACCAAGCTGCCTCCTGACTCCTGAATTACATTACCCAGAAAGAACTTAATAACATGCTATTATCGCTTCTCCTCACTGACAGGATTTCGGGGCTGAAAAGACAAACAAGAAGTACGTTCGTAATCACCAGCACAGTCACCTCTGCTGAGCTGCGACCGCAGCTAATTCCAGGTAAGTGCTGTAGGGTGGAAGGAAGCCTGGGGCTGGCAATGCGACTTGGTGCTTGGTAATTGTCACCAGTTCAGTTGAGCTGTCACCAGCTGCGAGGGGGCTACAGGAAGCTCATGGAGCCAACGGAGAATCCCACAGGGTGAAGGGTAGAGAGACTGCATTATGGGAACCAAAATATAATTTCTTAGTTCAACTCACATAATGTACATAAAATTCCTTACAAACTGCAAAAGTGCTCTACCAATGTGACTATGAACAGAAAGGGACATCATTAAAGGGTCTTGTTTGGTTAGGGCTGCCATGTACAGCTGTATAGGCTGTGTACTGCTCAACTTCTGAAAATGTCATTAGTCTATGAGAATGGTGCCCCCTGGAATTGTGCATTGTGGCAGCTCTGTTAGTTGATGTAGGGCTTAGTTAGCTGATGAAGTCCACTATAGGGGCTGCTTTTTTTCCTCCTGGATAATGCTTAAGTCCCAGTGATGAACCATCGAAGTGTGCTTCAGGGTAATTAAAAGGCAATTACAATTAAGATCCTTGAGGACAGGAGTCATGTCTTATTCACTCAGTATCCTAAATCTTATGATTGGTATATAAGTGTTCATAAAAAAGTTTGTTAAAAATAAGAATGGATGGATATTGAATGAATGAATCAGATAGAGACTCATGGGGGTCAACTCCTGGGGAAAATCGGTTATAGTGATCACAGAATATGTTTAGCTCAGAAAGTGCAACTGTACATTCCATGCCTCCTCTTCCATGACTTGGATTATGACAAGGCTTTAGTGAAGAGCCGTGGACATGTCATGAGTTCAATAAGAGTTTGTTCAAGATTTATGATGTAGCTCACCCAACGGTAGGTGCTATTGCCTCGCATGGTGGTAATAACACTGGGGTCAGCAAACAGAGCATAGGTCATGATCCCTGCCATCAAGGATCTTACAATTTAGACAGTTTAGTCAGATATGGGTTTATGGAGAAGTGAAATAATGCTATCAGGTAGTACGTCCCAAATATCAAGGAATAGCAAAGATGATAAATATCATAGGAGTTCAGGGCAGAAAGCACAGGATATCTGCTCTGCCACCTGCTGTATGGTCATGAGAAAATTACTTAACTGTTCTGTCCCTCTCCAAGCTTGTAAGGCTGATGTAAGACTAATCATGCTTACCATGCAAGGTCTTTGAACAAAAGAGTAAAACAGGTAAGTATTTAAAGCCCAGTGCCTGGCACGTGGTAGAACTTTCCAGAATGTTGGTTCCTATATAAGAACTTTTCAGTCACAAGTGACAGAATACCAGCTGATCCCAACTTAAGCCAAAAAGGGAGGCGGGGTGGTATTTTGTATATACTCACAAAGTGAAGCTGAAAAGGCTTCAGGCATAATGGTATCCAGGAGCTCAACTGATATCACTAGTGCTCTGCCTGCATTTCTGTTTCTCAGACAAGATTTCTCTAGGGATAGGAATTAGCTGTCAGCAGTCAGGGTCCAGCTTAGCCTCAGAAGGAAGAGCTTCTCTCCCCAGAAATTGGGAGGAGGAAAGTCTCAGGGAGAACTCCGACTGGTCCGGCACAGCTCATCCAACCATGTCTTACCCGATGAATATGGTCAGAGGAACGAGATGCCCCAGTTGATGAGGGCTGGGTTGTGTGCAGACTCGTGTGTATGGGGGTGGGGGGGTTAGCTCTATCTAAACCACCTGCAATGAATTTGAGAGAGAAAGGGCTAGTTCTTGAGTGTGCTCAGAAGAAATAAATAAAAGAGCTGCATGTTTCTACCAAAAATAGGAGAGCCCGTAGTTCTTTACAGAAGCAAAAAAAAAAAAAAAAAAAAAAATTATTTCTATTGGTTTCATATGCAAACACTATGTGTATGTGTGCAAATTCCCAGAGTAGCTGCACAGAGATGGAACCCACCTGACCCCTGGAGCCGGGACTTTGCGACCCCTGGCGAGCAGGCACAGTGCTGCAGTCACTCACCGCGAGGGGGCGGGCAGGAAAGCCCACCAGATGGGGTCTCTAGCGGCTTGGGGGAGGTCAGAAGCCGAGCCCTGGTTTGAGGGGAGACGGTGGCGTGGGAAGGGCGGGGAGGCAGTGCGGAGCCCCGGCTGACTGACCTCCCGTCTTCTGTGCCTCAGATTCGTTTCTGCAGGGGGCTAAGGAGGGTCCCACTGTCTACTCCGGACACGCGCTGGGCCAGGGACATCCTAGCCCCCAGAAAGAGGCTCGGGCGACACCTAACTGCTCACGGTCAGAGCAGCGCGGAGCGTCCCCTCGGAGACACGAGCAGCCCGGGTGGCCGTGACCGCCGATCGCAATCGCCGGCCAGCGACTGGGCCAGGCGTCCGCACGACCTCACGGCCACCACACAGGCCCGCCAGCCCCCTGAGACGCCGCGACAGCCTCCTCCCCTAACGTTCTGTTCCCTTTTCACGTCTTGGAAAGAAAGGGGGGTGGCGGTGGGGGTGTACTGTTTATCTAGCATCCTGTTACTGTGGCCTTGAGTAACCAAGCATTTATGTCACAGAGCGGGCGGGGGAAGGGGCGCGGAGAGCGGGAGAGAGAGAGAGAGAGAGGGAGAGGAATCAAGCCCGGCATAAAATTTGCCATCACAATCGTCATTTCAAATCATTTATCATGCATTCGTTTGTCAGTGCATATCTATCTAAACTCTGTTTAGGACACGGCAGTTAAGCGAACAGGCCCCAGAGTGGGAATGCACAGGTCCACACCCCAGCTCTCCTCTGCGCGGCACCTGGCATTTAGAAACTATTAATGCCATCGGCTTTATGGTGCTCATAAGCACCACAAAGTGTTTATGAGGGGCTGCCCTCAACAAGGCCCAAAGTATCTCAACTCCAACCTAGAAATGCCTTTTGGAGTAAACGTATTTTGGAGTATTTGTAAAAATATCTACCGGACTGCCCTAGGCATGTGGAAATCACGTGATGTCATAGGCTGATTCTGACATGGCCCCCAAAATTCCCCCACCCCCAATACAACCCTACACGTCTTGTATAACCCCCTTCCTTTAGATGTGGGTGAGACTGTGAATATGATGTCACTTCATAATTCTGTTATGTTAAAGGATTTTTGCAGTATCCTTGATTCAGAACTCACCCAAATAGAGATTATCCTGGTGGGCCTGGCTTAATCAGGTGAGCCCTTAAGGGGGCGGAGTCCTTCCCGAAGTTAGACACTTTCCTGCCTTAAAGAAGCAAACAGACATGTTGTGAACTGCCTGTGGAAACTGCCTGTGAGAGCTGAGGGCCTCAACCCTCTAATCACAAGGAACTGAATTCCGCCAACAACCTGAATGAACTTGGAAGAGGACCCCAGGCCTGGAAAAAGAACACAGCCAGGCTGACTCTGTCCAGCCTTGAATGTGGCCTTGTGAGACCCTGAGCAGAGCATCCAGTTAAGCTTCTGGACTCCTGAGCCACAGAAAGTGTGAGAAAAAATGTCTGCTATCTTTATTCTCTCTGTAGTAATTTGTTACACAGAGTAGAAAGTTAATATACTTTCTAAATCTACTCAAAGCCTTGCTGAATTTGGTTTAAAAATGGGGTGTGCCTGAATGCATATGCTAGAGAGAAAGAGCATTCAAAATTTAAAAGATGGTCCCACTAGTTTGGGATCATAATAAAAAATATGGACTATTGGGGTGCCTGAGTGGCTCAGTCGGTTAAGCATCCAGCTTCGGCTCAGGTCATGATTTCATGGTTCATGGATTCAAGCCCTGTATCAGGCTCTGTGCTGACAGCTCAGAGCTTGGAGCCTGCTTCAGATTCTGTGTCTCCTCTCTCTGCCCCTCCCCGGCTCACTCGCTCTCTCTCTCTCAAAAATAAATAAACATTTAAAAAAATTTTTTTAAAGTATGGACTATCATTCATTATTTACTGAGCACCTACTCACTGTCTGCAAGGCAGTAGACTAGGAATTTAATCAGGATTTGAAACCAAAACTGGAAATTTATTACTGCTACCACCTAAGAAAATTAAAGGGAAAATGTTTAATATTGAAATATAAGGCTTCCTTCAAACCGAGAAACAGACTCTTAACTACAAAGAACAAAGTTACCGGAAGGGGTGGGAGGGATGGGTGAAATAGGTGATGGGGATTAAGGGGGGCACTTGTGACGAGCACTGGGTGATGTATGTACATGTTGAATCACTATATTGTACACATGAAACTAACATTACACTGTATGTTAACTAACTGGAATTTAAATAAAAACTTTAAAAAATATATCAGACCTCCTGAAGTCATGCTCATCAGAGTGTATGCTTGTCAAGGATGAGCTTGAGATAGTGAGTGAATACTAGTAATAGTAATAATAATAATAGTAATAGAATAATAGTAATAGAAGGCAGACCCAGAATTTTAATCCAGCTCTGTGTCCCAAATTCCATGCAAATAAACTTTGTGAAACACCTTCCATCTGTCAGGATATTAAATGGCCCCTTCGCCTCCTATCCCCTTCACCCCCACCTGCCAGAGGATGTGTGCCCTTATCTGTATCCCGCCCACCCCACCCCACCCCCAGATTCCCTCCAGAAACAATAGAAAACAAGAAATTCAAGCTACACAGAAACACACGCCCGGCATAACTGGAAGGCAGAGAATTGCCTAAAACTTCAAAACCACCATAAACAAACAAAGCAGACATGATTTCCCACTGAGAGATCTTGCACACCCCTGCTTCACCGGCACAAGGCTCTGCTATGAGCTAGGATGAGCCTGCGGCATGGCCTCTGGGGGAGAAGAAGGGGCACAGGAAGGGACAGGCACCCTTTGACAGTTGGAGGGCCCAGCAAGCCAAAAGAGAAAAAAGTTAGAAGTATATTATAGATGCTTTAGCAAATGGAAGACATGGCAGAGTTGTGGCAGATTAAGATATCTGCACTCTTCAGTGATGGGATCGTCCCCTTCCCCATTTCCTGTCCACCTTCCTCCTCCCCAGGGTCACCATCTAGGGGCCACCAGGCTTCTCTCTGCTGAATGCCTGGGAAAAGTTAAGGCTTCCAGAAGGGGTGGTTGGGGAGGGAATCTCTTCCTGGCATTCGATTTCAAACAGCAAGCTATTTGGATCTTCCCTCAGGGAATGTAATAGACTCAAAACTTAAGCGAAGTATCTGGGAGAAATATTCGGAGTAAGAACAAGACTCCCCCGCCCTTCTATGCTCTCTGCCACTTTCTCCAACCCAACCCCGACTTAAAAAAAAAAAAAAAAAAAAAAAAAAATTCCAGTCCGGTAGGAGGGGAGATGGCCAAGAAAAAATTATAAAAGCTGAGTTATCACTGGGTCCCAGACTGGAGTCCTAAACCCTCTTCCTTGCTACTTTATTTCTCAGGATTCCAGAGGGATGTGAGGTCAGAGGACACATGTGGCCACCTACTAAATCAGACTCTGCATTTAACAAGAATGCATAGCGAGGTTCCAGTAGGAAGGCCTTCTGTGACAGACAGAAAAGAGCCGAGAGAGAGAGAGAAAGAGAGAGAGAGAGAGGAGAGGGTTATGAATGGAAAGACCAGTGCCATGATTAAGAGTACCTTAGGGGGCAGATGTTCATAGCATCTATTAATTTCTTAACTAATTATTATTTGAGAAAGAAAAAAACCAGAGATACCTACGATAGAATATGTGTCACCTGCATCAAACGAGCCTGTCTGATCCCCGAGTGTGGCACATGTAAGGTTTTTAGCATATAAACATTCATAAGTGAACTACTAGGCCAGCAGGACTTACCCACCTACCCCTTTCCCCTACCCCATGTCCCTAGGGGGCCTTTCATGACAACCCTAGCCCCCACCCCATCCTCCCACCTCAGGAGAAATTGACCATTTCCTACTTTATTCCTAGCGCAAAGTAGGCGCTCAATAATTGTGTGCCAAATAATGAAAGTGTTGTGCTAGCAGGCTTTGATCAATTAGTAATTGTAATTGAAGCTGAATGTAATTAATTATATGATTTTGGGCTGTTCAGGTTTAATTCTACTAAAATTACATCATGAAAACAGGGCTGGTAGAAGGATTTCAGATAGAAAGGAGCTGTGACTGAAGCTTCCGTGTACAGTATGGTGCAGGCTGAGTTGGCCCCCTTGCCAGCAATAAAAGATTCACGCAGCTACGTAACTAAGGGGTTCTGATCTCGAATCCCATTTGGATGCAGAATCCAAAATCAAGCCCTATGCTACAATACCAAGCTTACGGAGCTGTGGGCACGCTCTGCTATGGACTCTGCTTAATTTGGGGACATTAATTTGCCTTGATCCATTTCTACTGCTGCATGTTTTCCATTTTTCATGCCATGTGAATTTCTTTTCAACTCTCACAGCCCCAGAGGGTGTTAGAACTAAAGAAGGATCTTTGGGGGAATCTTTAGAACAACGGTTTTTAGCCCAGTCAGACCTAACACAGCGTTTTTACAACAAATGTTTTGTATTGCCCCTTCCCATCTGAAATGAAATCCATAGAAACTATAATCTACCTACATAATTATATATATGATTTTTTCAAAGTCAGATCGATACAGGTGAGTTGTAATGACCATTCAAATGCAGGTCCAATGCAGGTGAACAATAATTCCTAAAGAAACCAATCAGCCCTCAATTCTCATGGCAATTACATTTCTGGAAAATGTAATGGTATTAAAAACCATGCAAAAAAAAATGCTTTACCTTTACATGTAAAACTGAGTTAGGTTGTAGACTCAGTTCATTATATATGATTTTCATCACACGAATATCCTATGGGACATTTGGAAATCACACAAGGTCAAAGGAAAATTCTTTGTTGAGTGAGGCTGTGATGCCCCCAGGAAGACATCTAGCATCCTCAACCCCACCAGCTCAATGCCAGTAACAACCCCCCAGTCATTGTGACAACCAAAACTGTTTCCAAGCACTTCCATGAAGTGCCTGGGGGTAGTAGCACCCCCACTGAGAACCACTGATTATAACCCGTTCTCCTTAATATGTAAGTGAGAAGTCAGAGGTGGGGGAGGGGGAGATTTGCCCTAAGTGACCAGCTGGTCAGCAGCACTCCAGGTCTCTGGATTCCCATTGCAGGATCCCTCCTGGCTCCCTGCTGCAGCTCCCCAAGATGAACAAGGTCAGAGGAGATCCAGGTTTTGCTCAGAAATCCTTTGGGTTCCAATGCAGAAACTCAGGATGGCTCCGCAAACCCCAGATCAAACTCCCTGCAAAAGAAAACACTGTCATGCAGTGTTGATAAAGTCCTCTAAGCTAGGGAATGACATCACAATGCCTTTAAATCAGTCTGTCCAAATGAGCCCAAGATGTCTCTTTCCCCATCACCAGAAAGCTAGGAACGTTCTGTCAGTGTGGAGAAGTTAACTTGTTTGTCCTCCTGTGTTTGCTAATGAGAGCCCTGAAACTATCGCAGGTAAAGAAAGGATCCAGCTTTGAGAGCAAAAGTAGCAACTGGGCGTTTGCCAACACTGCTCCGTCAGTAGCAGTTGACTGGTATGCTGTGCTAAGAAGCGTTCTAGAATCACATCCCAGCTCAAACCAAAAGGATGCAGTGATCACTTCAGAGTTTGCACTGGCCATGGTAGGGGTTGGCAACACCATGCTGTATTGCCATACCTGTTTTCGAACCCCAGACAAATCCAGTGTACTTGCCTAGGTCAGACGCTCATTAGTTTTACCAACGGCAGTCTATTTCATTCCATTTAATTCTTTAAAATTTCAGGCAAATATCTCCATCCTGATGGTTGACACGGTTCAATCGTGAGATAATCTACTATGAGTGGTGGTACTAGGACCCTGCCTCAGAATCTCACTCCCTCACTCAGTACACACAAGCTCAGTGTGTTATACACCAGTCATTGGCAAGCCTGTTGCGTTGCACATAAGAATCATCCTTTTTCAAGGTCCCGAATTCATAAAGTAATAGGCATCACACAAAACTCAACATGAGTGTCCACCATTTTCCACCTGAAATTAATGTACCCTTAGGTAAGGGATCAAGATGACACAGTACATAATGACTGTAACTAGAGCCTTGAATATTTCTTGCTAGGACAACTATCTTTTGAGTACAAGTGTCTTTTAGACAAAATGGCTAAATATTGTTTATGTTTAAATTTTTTTAGGTTTATTTATTTTAAGAGAGAGAGAGAGAATGGCAGGGGTGGGGCAGGCAGAAGACAGGGAGAATGAGAACCCCAAGCAAGCTCCACATTGTCAGCAAGGAGCCCGATGCAGGGCCAAACTCACAAACAATGAGATCATGACCTGAGCTGAAATTAAGAGACACTTAACTGACTGAGCCACCCAGGGACCCCCAGAAATATTGGTTATCTTTAAAGTCAATGAAAGTAGGTGACCTAGAAAAAAGACAGCTAGATGAACACGAAATGATCATTCTAAAAAGCTTCCTGGGTCTCCTGGGTGGCTCAGTTGGTTGAGCATCTGACTCTTGATTTCGGTTCACATCGTGATCCCAGGGTCGTGGGACTGATCTCCCCTCCTTCCCCCAACTCTGCCTCATCAGGCTCAGGGCTGAGCATGGGACTTGCTTAAGATACTCTCTCTCTTTCTACTTCTGCCCCTCCACCACTCACACAGTCCCTCCCTCTCAATAGATAGATGATACATTATAGATAGATAGATAGACAGACAGACAGACACAGACAGGACAAAAAAAGCTGCCTGGGGCATCTGGGTGACTCAATCAGTTAAACATCTGACTTGGGCTCAAGTCATGGTCTCCTGGTTCGTGAGTTCAAACCCCCATCAGGCTCACTGCTGTCAGCATGGAGCCTGCCTCAGATCCTCTGTCCCCCTCTCTCTTACGTTTTCTCAAAAATAAACATTTTTTAAAAAGTTGCCTGTATAATGCATTGAGGAGGGCACCTGTTGGGATGAGCACTAGGTGTTGTATGGAAACCAATATGACAATAAATCATATATATATATATATGTATATATATATATCATATATACCTCATATATGTATGTATATATATGTATGGAAACCAATATGACAATAAATCATATATATATATATAAATATATATATAAATCATATATACATAAATGTATATAAATCATATATATATATATATATATATATATATATATATATATATATATAAAGAAATACAAAATTAAGTCAAATGCTCTTAAGTGAACTGGTTTTAAAAATCTTAAAAATGGGGGAACCGGGGTGGCTCAAATCAGTTAAGTGTCCAACTCTTGATTTTGGCTGTTTATGATCTCACAGTTTGTAACTTTGAGCCCCAAGTCAGGCCCTGTGCTGACAGGGAAGAGCCTGTTTAGGATTCTCTCTCTCATTCTCTCTCTGCTCACTCTCTCTCCCAAAATAAAGTTAAAAATTTTTTTAATCTTACAAATGAAAAAAAAAAAGGCAAGAAACAATAGGAAGGTCAAATGGATCTGTAAACATTCAAGAACACTTAATTTGAGATAAACTTGTCTCTGGAGAGAACCCATCCTTAGGCAAATGGGTTTTTGGCAATGTGACTATAGACATTTTGGCCTTAGGTGAATTGGACAGGAGCCAGTTTGGTGGGACAAGATGGGAGACTCGGAGGACAGGGAGGGGACCAGATCCAGACCAGGATGGTGGTGGTAAGGAGGTAGAGGAGAGTTGCTGAATATGGGGGGAGGGGTTGCTCTGAAGGTCAAGGAGGGGTACAGGCTGATGCCTGGCTCTCGACCTGGGCGACTACGGGTGGCACCATCCAGTGAGACAGTGGGCCCTTTGGTCAAAATGAAATCTGGAGAAATAATAGCCCAAAAGAGAATCTAGAGATAGTCTCATCAAATCTTGCTTTCAGGTGGAGCTGCCGACTGGCAGCACTCGTCCCTATGAGTTGTTTAAATCCCTTTCTCCTCCCAGGCCACAGACTCCCAGCTCACCACTGCCTCCACCAGCAATAGCCTCCCTCCTTACCCAAAGCCATCTCCTTTTGTCAGAGAGACCACAGGTCACATTTTGTCTCTCCCCTTCCCTCCCCAATAAATAGGTGTTGAGGGACTACATGCGATATGCATGAACTGAGGCATGTGTAGGTGGCCACACAGTGACCAGTAAAGGGCCTGCTATGGCCTCCACTGTCACACATGAGACAAAGAAGTGCTCTTCCCCCTCCAAGACCTGCAGACAGAGGGTAGAAAATTGAGTGTGGATAGTGGAAATGGAGAGAAGGGTCAGAACTGGGAGGAGAAAGAAGCCACAGGGGCCCAGTGGTCTTGGGAGGCTCCCTACGCAAAGCAGGGCCTGAATGCTGTCACGAGCAGAAAGCAAAGGGGACTTAGATATAAGGACAAGCAGAGGAGGCAGAGTGGACAAGAGCAAGGCCATGGAGATGGGTGAGCCTGGTGTCTGTAACACAATGATATCAGCCTGTTTAGGAAGCCCACAACCCAGAGAGAGAGAGAGGTAACAATCCTCATGTGAGCCCTCATCTCACTCGGCCAGACATGTGGCACTAGGGAGTGGAGCAGGGACAGAAGCTTCCACACACACAGACCCGTTCCTAAACTTGTCCCTGGTTAAGCTCAAGTTCCGTGAACTGGCCTGTGCAGCTCTCAGGTCTACAGGGAACACCTGTCTTTATCTTAAATGCTCCCAGGGACGTCTCTATCAACCTAACAGTGTGATTAAAGAAAGAGCTCCCGCCAGCTCTCTGGGGGCGACCTGTGGACAGCAACTAGCAGAATCAATAAGAGAAATCAAGCCTATTTCAGCCAAAGAGCCAGCTTCTGAGAACCCCACGGGTCATTAGAAAACAGGCAGGACTACTATAAAAAGCACATCCACACAAATGGCATCCAGCCAGAACGGCATGGGTCCCTGTGTTCATTCTGACCAGAAAATGGCATTTAAAGTAACCAACTAGTAGCCCTCACTCTGTCTCAACAATGGCAATAAAAAACCTACTGTAATTTAACTCTGTCTGTTCTTGTTCAGTTGTACGGAGAGCATCCAGTCTATAATCATCTCTATTTTTTCTATGGATGTGTCTGTTATTTTCCTCTAGATTTCCTCGAGGCTCTCCACATCCTCCAAACATGAGTCCAGGGCCCTTAAAGATAATAGCTGCAATGATATGGACCCTTTTGGTTAAACATAAGATACCCAATTTAAAACAACTTACACAAAAAAGGGGAGGCAGATTTGTTGGCTCAAGTAACTGAAAAATCAAGGATGGATCTGACCTACAGGAATGGTTTGATCTAGGGGTTTAAAGGATGAGGCAGGCAAGATAGCCACCAGAGCTTAGCAACCAGTGGGAAGGTAGTCATTCTCCATATCTCTAGCTGAAGTTACAGGAAGGTCCTTCGGGTCATGAGCCCCTACCGGAACCAACCTCTGCATCCAGAGAGATGGCCGTCTGTCTACCCCCATGGTTTGTGAGAGCTCCTGGATCAGCACATTTGCAGGAATGGGTGTCCCTGCAGGAAAGGGGAAATCTGTACAAGTGCAAGGTTTACTGGGTAAACTGTCTATGTGCATGCTGTTTATCTATGTTTGCTTTTCCCTGTCGCTTTTACTAGCACTAACTCTTCGCATTCACCACAGTCCTCTGAGAAGGGCAACCTACGGAAAACCAGGCAATTTCACAGCAGGGGAAGCAGAAGCTCCAAGACCAAAGCAACCTGTCCACTGGTAGCAGAACTAGGGCGATGGGACTACTTCCAGCTGCCTGGCCCAGTATGGGCAGAGACGCTGGTCCAGGCCAAAGGTAGGAAGAAGTTCCAGATCTGCTCTGGGCACATCTTGCCATTAGATTATTAGAGACATTAACCGTTACAAGTCAGAAGTCACTTCTAACAAACTCATTAAAATGGCCCACGTTGGGGGCACCTGGGTAGCTCAGTTGGTTAAGCATCTGACTCAATTCCTTTTTTTTTTTTTTTAATTTTTTTTAACCTTTATTTATATTTTTGAGACAGAGAGAGACAGAGCATGAACGGGGGAGGGTCAGAGAGAGGGAGACACAGAATCCGAAACAGGCTCCAGGCTCTGAGCTGTCAGCACAGAGCCCGACGCGGGGCTCGAACTCCCGGACTGCGAGATCACGACCTGAGCTGAAGTCGGACGCTCAACCGACTGAGCCACCCAGGCGCCCCACGATTTCAACTCAGGTCATGATCTCACAGCTGATGGGATTGAGCCCTGCACCAGGCTCTGTGCTGACAGTGTGGAGCCTGCTTGGGATTCTCTCTCTCCCCCTCCCCCACACTCTCTCTTGCTCTCTTTCTCAATAAATTTTAAAAAATAAATGTCCCACATTGGTGGTTTTTCCCCCTCCCCCATCTTTTGTCACCTCTCCCTGCATACTTGGGAGAGGAAAAGGTAAAAAAGGCAGACCCCCTCTATATTCCTACTTTCCATGGAGCACACTGCAATCTCTGCCACTGTTAGCTCCCTTTACAAGGATTTCCCTAGAAGGGGGCATATCCCAGTGTCCACAGTGGCCTAAGGGGCTTGATGTTTGAGGCGCTGTTGGCCAGGTGAGCTCTGGGCCACACAGGCCTACCCTCCACAGAGAGATGGCTGTTCACAAGGTGTCCCTGCCCAGCTGAACCCACTGCGAGAGCCTCCCCAGCTCCAGACTGAGGAGGCTGTGGGAAGGCTGGGAGGGTCCAACTTCTTAGCAGGCTTGGTGGAAACAGTCTACTCTTACAGAAGAAAATGGAAAGTCAGAGGTTGAGAGCCTAAGCTCTGGCTGCAGACCACCTTGGTTCAGAACCTGCCTCCACCATTCACTGCCTGTGTGCCTCTAGCAAGCAACCTAAGCCCTCTGTGCCTCAGTTTACTCACCTGTACTAACGGGATAATAGCGGCCCCTACACTTCATTGGGTTATCATGTAAATTAAGTGAAATCAAATCCAAGGCCAGCACATGGTCAGGGCTCAAAATTAGCTATTATTATTGCTAATATTTTATCATTTATTGATAACTAATTCTTCTACTCAGAACAAAGTCTACCTTAGGATTCCCAAGCCTACCCACAGAATTCAATTGCGTGGTAGATAGCATAGTATCTCCCCCTCCCCCAAGAGGTGTGCTTTCTAGTCTCTGGAACTTGGAAATGTGACCTTACATGGTGGTCAAAAGTATTTGCAGGGGTGATAAAAAGACTTGAGAATGGGGAGAGATTCCTGGATTACCTTGGGGGATGGTTAAGTAGTTACAAGGTACTTATAAGAAGCAGGTAGGAGGGTCAGAATCAGAGAAAGCCACAACAAAGGAAGAAGAGGTACACGTGATACAGCCATGAGCCAAGAAATGCAGGCAGCTTCTAGAAATTGGAGAAGAATCCTCCTCTAGAGCTTCCAGAAAGAATGCAACCTGTCTGATACCCTGCTTTTCGACTTCTGACCTCCAGAAGTGTAAAATAACGAACTTGTACGTTGTTTTAAGCCACTCGGTGGTCAGCATCACCATGACCTGGCATGGGGCTCCTGACTACCACCCTTAAGGCATGGGTGTAGGGAGCATTTTATTGAAGAACACTCAGAAGAAGGCCTCCCCATACTCTAAAAGAACCCCATTCACATTAATTTCTCCAACAAATATTTATCATGTTTATTCTTACGAATACACATGACCACACTCACTACTTAGCAAGGGGCCTTAGCAGGGGTTCATCTAAGACCCAGGCTCCTTCCATCTTTCTGGTGGGCTATCCTCAGCTTGTTGGATTTTCTTAGGGGAGAGAGAGTCTGACTCCATTTTTGAGGTTACTCTGACAGCTTCTAAGCCCCACCTTTCTCTTTTCCTTTTGGCCACAAGTCTGGGCAAACTGATATGAATGCCCAAGTGTTCCCTCCATTGATACTACTGGAAAAGTTCAAATTATGGAAACCACGGCCCACACACAGGAGCCCTCATCCTATCCTAGTCTCACCCCAAGAAAAACCAGGGGCATCTGGGTGGCTCAGTCGGTTAAGTGTCCAACTTCGGCTCAGGTCATGATCTCGAGGTTCGTGAGTTCAAGTCCCGCATCAGGCTGTCTGCTGTCAGCACAGAGCCCGCTTTAGATCCTCTGTGCTCCTCTCTCTCTCTCTCTCTCTGCCCTGTCTTAGCTCACTCTTTTTCTTTCAAAAATAAATAAACAATAAAATTTTTTTAAATAAAAACAATACAAAAAACAATAAAAAATGTCTAGCCCTCATTCAAGCCAATCCAATCAGAATCCTGGGCATTCAAAGCTCTCTCCTGGTGATTCCAGTGTGCAGGTAGGGTTGTGAACCATAGACCTGAGATTGCAACCATGAGCATGTGCATCAGAATTCCCTGGAGAGCTTATTAAAAGATTGCTGAGCCCTGCCCCAGAGTTTTCGATTCAGCAAATCTGAGGTGGGGGCTGAGAATTTGCGTTTCCAATAAGCTCCCAGGTTATGCTGCGGCTGCCGGGTCAGAACCACACCTTCAGAACCATCTAGGTCCTTGCAGTTCAAAGTGTGCACTGTGGACCAGCAGCAAGAGATCCCCTGGGAGCTTGATAGAAATGCAGACTCTCAGGCCCCAAACCCACTGAGTCAGAATCCTGTGTTCTAATGGTTGTTACACAAAATTTTGAGACACACTGTTCTAGAATGAAAGTGCAGGGAGAGGGGATGAAGTCATGGGAGCTGAAAAGGCAGAGGTCAAGGGCTTCCTACCTAGCACTTCACCAGTCTTAAGAGCTTGTCCTTGCCTCTCACATATGGGAAAAAGAAAAACAGGAAGAAACATCGACAGAACCATGCAACTATTAAGCTGAAGGCAGAACTGAGCAGAGTGTTTTCTGCCCCCAGCAGTGCCTGCCAGGGGCACAGTGACCTGGCTGATGGCACGGCTGAGGCAGCCTCCAGAGAAAGCAGGCCAGGAGGCACTCACCACAGGAAAATGGACATCACAGCTAACCCAAGGTTTAACATGTACTCTGCTGAGGGCTGACCTCATCTTTCCTCCAAAAAAGGAGAGAGTGCCAAGCCAGTCTGTGCAGCTTCATAAGAGGCTTTACTTTACAGGAAGGAGGGAAGAGAGGAGGTGCGAATAGCCTTTTTGAACAAACGAGCTTTTACCAAAATGTTTATAGATTTAAGGCTGAGGAGACTGGGCCTCCTGCAGTTTCCCTTTGGCCAGTTACCTGCAAGCAGTGGGTACCAGGATACCTGGCATTCAAGGCCTCTTGTTGAATACAGGCCTTCCTGATCCAGCCCGACAAACACCACCGTCCCAAAATGTCAGGCTGCAAAGAACATGCCACTCTCTGTGGCCTTGTCTGTCCTGCCTACTAAGATCTTGACCCCTTACCAGTTCCCAACTTTTAGACCCCAGGCCCTCATGGCTATACCTGGAAACTACATCAGCCCAAGTGTCACTTGCACGGCTCCATTTACCTCTTCTCTCAGTTGCTTACACTGAGGGTAATTCTCAACCTCCCAATGAGTCCTGCTGCTAAGGATTTGCTCAGGTGCCTCTAGGAACCACTTTGGCTCTCTGAGAGGTCATTCATTGGCTGTTCACATTCTTGGAGGCCTGGGAGCAGGCTTGGAGCTCTGCGGAAATTAACCTGTCTATCGGACAACGCAATATTCCTTATGCAGGGGATGGGCGACACATGTAGTGTATTTTTAATGTACAGATTTCAGGAGCCCTGAAGATAAAGTATTCTGAAATTCTAAATACTTGCATGTTGGGCGCCTGGGTGGCTCAGTCAGTTAAGTGTCCAACTTCGGCTCAGGTCACGATCTCATGGTTTACAAGTTCAAGCCCCATGTCAGTCCCTGTGCTGACATCTCAGGGGTTGGAGCCTGCTTTGGATCTTGTGTCTCCCTCTCTGTTTCTCTCTCTCTCTCTCTCAAAAATTTGAAAAAGAAAATACTTACATGTTTATTTAGCACTTACTACAAGCCAGGATTCTGAACTTGCTAAGAACTGAGCACATACTTGAGAGGATGTAGACCACATGGCCATAGAGCTGGAATTTCTCTCTACTCCACCGAAAAGAGGAAGCAGGAGGAAATATCCATGTTGCCCAAATCAAAGAAGCCAACACCTAAACTGAATAAGAATTTAAGTGTTAAAAGGTAAAACATTCTTCAGAGTGAGCTGGTGATTTCCTGACACACTGTCGCTGCTGGGAGAAAAAAACATCACAGGATTTTACTGGGAAGCATCAAACCCAAATCAATTTACGGCAAGTTCCACAGGCCAGAGAAGGGATCAGAGCAAGGTCTTACATAGAAACTCAGCCATGCTATCGCTGAACCACGGAATAGAGATGGAGAGAGAATGATCTCCTACAGTTCTGGGCTCCAGATATGGCTCCACCCAGGCCGAGCAGAAAGCACAGGCCAGCGGTCAGTCCATAGAGATATACCTCGGGTCAAGGGCACAGGACAAGAAGACACCAGAGTAGTTATTATATAATAATCTGTCTGGTCTTTGTCCTGGCTTCTGGGAAGGTAACTGTAACTCCTTGGAATTTCTCGGTGATAGGAGTATCCTTTTCAGAGTGTGTCCCTTGTATCACACCCGGGTTTTTACTAGATGGCCCAGGGTGAGGGCAAGATCAGCCCACTTTCTCCAGGGAGTGGGGAGAAAGGAGGGCTGGAGACAGAGTTCAATCATGTGATCAATGATTCAATCGTGTCTATGCAAGGAAACCCTGAGAAAAACTCTGCACACTGAAGCCCAGTGAACACACGGATACGCTGAGAGGGCGACATGCCTGACCCCAGGGGAGAGGCCGTGGCAGCTCCTCACTCAGGATCCTCCTAGACCTTGCCTTACATGTCCCTTCATTTGGCTGGTCCTGATTTGTATCCCTTATAATAAAACTGTAATCACAAGTATCTTGCTTTCCTGAGATCTGTGAGCCATTCTAGCAAATTATAGAATTTGGGGGTGGGAGGGTGGGTATGGGGACACCCAAATTTGTAGTCAGCCGGTCAGAAGTTCATGTGGCCCGGCGAAGCTCCAAACCTGCGGCTTGTGCCTGACATGAGTCTCAAAGGCTCTATGCCCTGAAGCCTTTGGACTCTGCACTAGCTCTGGGTGGTCAGTGTCAGAACTGCATGCAGGCCACAGTGGTCCAGATCCACCCTGCCTCAGGCTCCAGGGAACATGCTGGACTCTCCTATCTCAACTGAAAATCCAATTCCTTCTGAAATCAAAGTTTTTGAGACTCCATTCAGGCACATATGACAGGCCAAAGAGTGAGTGTGATTTAGAACTATAGCACAGCGGAATGGAGTTCCACAATGGACCACCATTTAGCAGCTCTGTGACTTCAGGGAAGTAGGTCAACCTCTCTGAGCCTTGGTCCCCATCTCTGGAAGATGAGACTAATGACTTCTCCCCCTCATAGAGCTGACAGGACAATTTAATGATGTAATTTATTTATGAAGAGCCTAGCATGGTCTCTCCCCATGGAAGGCACTCAATATTATCATCAGCCAACTTTCTTCCTATTTTCAAACTTCCCTATACCCCAAACTCTCCCAGATTATCTACTCTCCCTGGATAATTGTTCTGGATGCTGGGCCCACTGGCAACATGCTGATGTTTTAGATCCCAGGGCAGGAGGGAGCCAACCATTAAACTAAAAGTGAGAAGTAACCATTACCTTGAACAAAAAGGACATTATATATTTACTTCAGTGGCTATAAAAGACACCATAAAATATAATATGCAGCATGCATCCTCATGATTAATAACAGATCTTGCAAATTATTCTCTCAGGTCCCCGGGTGCATCCAACTGGTCACTAAGAACAATTAATTCTTTCAGGAAATAAAGGGATTGAAAATCATCTCTGGTCAGCGGAAAACCTGCTTGTTGTATCATGAACAAAGAGAAGATGAGAGTTGGATCCAGGGGTTTTCTGGCCCTGTGAATGGGATGAAGTAAGATCAGAGACACTCAAACACAATTACTGCCGGTGAGCACAGGTGCTCGGTAATAGTAGGACCTGCCAAATGTGGAGTCTCTCAGGGACCTGGAGTTAGAGCACGACTATGGGGATGACCCAGAAACAGGAGCAGATGACTGAGTGGGGGCGGGGCAGCCCTGGCCATGGGCAACAGATGGAAGCATGGAGTCCAGACAGGAGACAAGGAGGCTCCAGAGTGGAACCCTAGCCACAGTGACTGAGGCTTACACTACAGTCTCCAGGACTGAGCGTCAAATGAGGAGCCGAAGGGCTAAGTCAGGACATGAGTAGAACAATGAGTAGAACAAAGCAATGAGTAGAACAAAGCAGGTGGAGAACCCAGAGAAACCAAAGGCAGAAGTTTCAGATGAGCCTCTGAGTTCTTGGCCTTGGGCTTCTTAACTCCTCTGACCAAAGCCTCAGAGTCTTGGAAAGTAAGAAAAGCCTACATGCGGCAGGAAGCGGCCACACAGGGAAAGGCTGGAAGGATGACAGGGGCAAGATGCCAAGCAGAACACAGTGGCACAAGACACCCAGGTCCACTCTTACCTAACGGCCAATGTGGACTCACCCCCAACCTAGAATAAAAATCCCATCAACAAAGCCCTTCCCTGCAACCCTCAAGGGGTTTTATTGAAACACAGTATATAAAACACCAAAGGGGTCACTGTGACAGCAGTGAACTCATGCCCTGGATGCCGAGCCACCTTGCTCAGGTGCAACACCTCTGGGGAATGACAGGACAAGGAGAGGGAATCTGTTCCCAGCAAGATCAGAAACAATGCTCTCTTCCAACAAAATCAAAGTGCCCACAAGTTAAATGTAGGAATTCATGTAGGAAGTCAGTGGGATTCATGGTCCATCCTGACAACAGGAGTTGTTACCGGAAGTAGGGTGACATCCAGCCCCATGGCACCCACCTAGAGTGGTGGGCCATCTCCCTGGATCAGGGGAGAAGCCTACTGCAGGGGACAGCTTGTGGGCCCAGAGACAAGGGCTATAGCATAGGGGAGGGATTCCAGAGGTGTGAAGTATAGTGGTGCCATGGACAATGATCGTGGGGTCCCAGGCCACCATGTGACAGAAATAGGGCACCTGGGTGGAGACATGACAGAGGAGTGGAGTGAAAAGTCAACTTGCCCACCACAGAATCACACTGGAAAGGGAAAGGGGACAGCAAGTCCACTCAGTATGGAGTGGGCAACAGCCAGCAAAGAAAGGCCAAGATCCAGCTGGCCAGCTTCAACCCCTTCACACGCAGAATGAGTTCATGAAGGTTGATCTGCCATAAGTCGAAGGCCTCGCTGAAAGAGATCTGGGCCCTTCTGAAGGACGAACAGGTACTCTTCTTCTTGTGCCTGCAGGACAGACAAGAAGGGAGGAGAGAACAAGAGATAAAGAGGCAAGAAGCACTCAGTATCACAACAACAGAAGATCCTGACTTAGTCAACTTACCAGGCCCCTGCCCTAGCGGATAACTCCTGGTTACATGATCATAGCACTGCCCACCCACCCAGAGACCAGAGGGACTCAACTACTCCAAAGGAACTTTCCAGATAAGTGGGGTAATAAAAGCAGCGGTTTCACAGGGCATCAAAGATCTAATGGACCCACTGGGTAGAACATTCCAATGTGTCCCTTTTTCTGGAAGGTTAGTAAATATATGCTAATCCCGAATCCCCCAAATTCAGTATAAAAGCTTTCCCAAACTTTCTGAGACTGAATCACCTGGAAACTAGGTCAGGTGGCCCTGAGAGGCTGAGGCCAGTATGGATTCAACCCAGCTCAACCCCTTCTGCGTTAACAAAAGAACATAACAAAAATTGGTGTTATGATAATGACCCTTTAAGACTTGGTTCCCAGAACCCTCAAAGAATAAATCATGCTCAGACCTTTCTGTGTGCAGTCTATTTTGCTATAATCTAATTCAATATCTGATCATGGTTGCATGATGTATGTGGTCAACACTCCCTTCATCAATTTGCCAAAATGACCCATTCCCTGCACTGGATGGATGGGAGTTGACACCAGTCTAGGCCTCCTCTCTCAGAAGAGAAAATTCAGCCAGAGCATGGCCATTACCATGTATCTGCACACTCAGGGAGAAAGGCCTAGAACCTTCACTTCTCTAGCAATACCTCCCTGAGGAAGTACCTTCCCTCCCTCACCAATACTCCAAGGGCACTGAGGCATCTAAAAAGATCTGATATCCCAAGTGAACCTGCTGGCGACACTTCCCTGAGTCAGAGCCACACGTGCAGGGAAAAGAACATTGGCCTTGCCGCTTAGCCAATCCTGCGGAGACGGGTCCTGGGACCAGTTAGAGATGGGATGCATGCATCAGGGTGTCCTGATTCCAAGCCCAGGGGACACTTGGATGGGACTGAGACTCTCAGAAAGCATCTCAAGCTTTAGTGAAGGTAAGAATCACCTAGGGGTGCCTGGGTGGCTCAGTTGGCTAAGCGTCCGACTTTGGCTCAGGTCATGATCTCATGGCTTGTGAGTTAGAGCCCCATGTTGGGCTCTGTGCTGACAGCTCAGAGCCTGGAGCCTGCTTCGGATTCTGTGTCCCTCTCTCGCTCTGCTCCTCCCTGCTCATGCGCTCAGGCTCGCTCTCTCTCTCTCTCTCTCTCAAGAACAAATAAAACATTTTAAAAAATTAAAAAAAAAAATTACCTGGAAAACCTGACTAGGAGGTGAGGTCCTAAAATCCACATACTTTAAAGTACAGGTGGCTCTCTGGACTGCCCAAAAACACAGCCCGGAATCAGCGAATTCACCGGAGCTGTCTCCTGCCCCTAACTTTTCCTCCAAGGACAGGTGCAGACTAGGGAGCTCAGGCAAGGCCCTGGGGACTGGTGGGAGAAAGTGGAGGCAAATGAGACCCCTGGAGCAGGCCAGGGAGCTAGGAGGGAAGGAGAGGCCAGAGCCCACACTCACGTGGCCAGCGCTCTGATGCAGCAACGTGACATGTTGAGGAAGGAGCTGGCACTGGCACGGGTGCCCAGGGCAGCCTCAATCCCACGGAGCAAGTCATTGGTCTTGAAGATGAGCAGCATCTGGCGAGGCACATGGTTGAGGAGCTGGCTGATCTCGGGGAGGTAGTTGGCGGCATTGTTGCGGATCTCTGAGTCCTGAAGCAGCAACAGGGAGACAGACATGGAGAGTTGGTGTGGGAAGTGGGGCTCAGGGTGGTAGGTGCCTATGGCTGAGGGGCTGCAAGGAGGCTCCAGAAGGGAGCTTCTAGCATATGGCTGCCTCGGTGCCACTAGGGAGCTCCCCAGAAGGAAGCTTAACACGGGGGCTTTGTAGTCTGACAAACCTGGATATGACGTCTCACCCCAACTTCTGGCCTAGCACTGGACGCAGTACAGGAGCACATCAACAGGACCTCTGCCATTCTTGGTTCCCCAAGGTCACCAATACCGATCCTCCGAGCCCACAAGCCAGTACTGACTGGGGCAGGAAGTCTACTTCCTCATCAGCCATTTGATGAGGCTGGAGTTAGCTAGCCTTTGGCCCAAGGGTTCACCCGTGTGAGGTGAACCAAGGCTTTTCTCACTGGCCACCAATTTGATGACAGGCCTGGAAGGAGCCCTGGAAGCTGGTGCCAGCTGAGTCATGTCCCCCATCCCTTCAGCCAAGCCCAGGCTGGTGCAGTTCATAGATCTCAGCTCCTGACCCTAACCCAACTCCAAAGTCTAGCTCTATCCCCTGCCTGACTCTGTGCCCCACCAGACACACCCAGAGCCCCGCCGCCCCCTCAGTGCTTGAGGTCCCGCTGCCCAAAGAGCAGGAGCCAGGGCTTACCCCATGCTGGTGTCTGAGTGTGAGGTCTGGCTTCTTTCCCTGCCCCTGAACTCTGCAGGGCTCTGCGCAAACACCTGCCCCCAGCCAGAGCCCTGAGCATGATGGTGCACTTCTGACCTCTTCTCAATCTCCAGAGAAAATGGCTGCAGGCATTAGCTCATTTAATCCTCACAATGACCCTATCAGGTAAATGTATCACCCCCGTTTGAGAAAAGGAAACCAAAGGACTGAGAAGTTAGGCAACCTGCCTGCGGGCCACAGCTAGTAAGTGGTGAGTCAGGGTTGGAATCCTTGCAGAGCCCAGGCCACCACCACCACCAGGACCTGCCTCCTCTCACCTCACAGCAGGGACCCCGACCCTGGGCAAGTCCTTTCATCTCTTAGAACCCAGGGTCCTCACCTAAAAACTGGGAATGCTGAGGCCCCCTGGGCCCACCTCCCAGTCTGACCAAGAGGGACAGCAGAGATAAGGATCGGGGAGATGCTTGGTGCTTGCTAATCCAAGTCATGACAAGGGGCGCAGCAATGCTGCCAAAGGCTTCCCCACGCGGCCGCCTTCTGCAGCAAAAGCAGGACTCTCAGCCCTTTCCGGAATACGTGTGCACTGCTGATAACTGAGTAGCTGTGAAACTCGAAATGTCCCTCAGGCAGGAGCTATCAGACTGGAACATCTCAACACCAAGCCAGACACTGAGGCTGTCTGTCTCCCCACCGCCTCCCACCATAGTTACAGGCCACCCTGCCCGAGGGTTAAGGCCAGATCAAGGCCTTGCTCACCAGAGGGACCCCCTCAGCAAGGTGGGGACTGACCTGGATGGAGACAGCCCCTCTCAGAGCACCTGCACCCACGCAGGCTCCCTCTAGGGGGCATCTCTTCAAGCTTGGACTATCCTGTTGGTGAGTGTCTGCAGTAGACTCTGTTGGGTGCCTACCCAACAGCCATTCCTCATTCTCCTTTCTCTAAAGAACCCCATTTTTGCTTGCTTGACCCCTTGGGGCCATGTTCTTCAGGGAGGCGAGTCCCAGGGTGGGGGATCTTGATTGGTCTCAGCCATGGTGTGCCCTGAGCGGAATGCCTCTGCCAAGTGATTGGCTCAGGCATAGACATGAGACACAATTCTGGCCAATTGACCTAGGGGGGAGTCTTTTGAACCCTCTGGGAAAGGTTTTCTTATTAAGGAACAATATATGAGAAGAAATGGCCCCTAATTCCCACCTCTGGACGTCAATCAGGGTATAAAGGTATGAAGCTTGTAACTGCCACAGTCATCTTAGAACCACAAGAGTTAGCCCAGAGCCCTGAATTGCTGATCTACTCAGTTAACCAACCTGGACCCACCTACCTCCAGGCTTCTTGTTATGAAGAAAATAAATGCTTAAATGTTTAAGCCACTTTTAGTTGGAAAAACATCTACCCTGACACAATGTTGGAGGTTACACTCATTCTCAATAAGACTAAGACTCAGAAAAATGGAACCCTTACATCTCAGAGACTGGGTTGGGGCTGGTCTGGAGCAGCTAAGTTTATTCTCTCTCTGGGTTTTCGTCCAAAGTGAGGAAATGGATTCCATGTCTCCAGAACCTATACCAATACCTCTCTGTTAGATGTGGTCCCAGGACTGCAGGCCTTTATAAAAAGATGTGCAAGAAAGGATTCTTGCCCTCCAGGTACTCACCACCCAGCTGGAGAATTCACAGAAGTATACAAACAGCCACTCTCAGAGTCTAAGATGGCGTGCATGTGAGTGATACAAGTATTAAGGGGCCATGTTTGGCAAAGGTGATGAACAGGAGCTTCCTGGCTGGTGCTATGGACTGAATTGTGTCCCAAATCAATACGTTGAAGTCCTAACCCGAGTATGACTATATTTGGAGACAAGGCCTTCAAAGAGGTCAACAAAATTAAGTGACTTCATAAGGGTGAAGTGTGACTTTATATTCTAACCCAATAGGACTGATGTCCCTCAGAGAAGAGGAAGAGAAGCCAGGAGCGTGTACACACAGAAGAAAGGCCATGTGAGTCATGGCGAGAAGGCAGCTGCCTACAAGCCAGGAAGAGAGGCTACACCAGAAACCAATCCTGATGGTAACTTGATCTTGGACTTCTGGTCTTCGGAACTGTGAGAAAATAGATTTCTGTTGCTCAAGCTACCTCATCAGTGGTATTCTACTACAGCAACCCAAGCAGACTAATACATAGCATTTATGCTGGGTCTTTATAAGTGAGTAATTCATAAGAACACATATCAGGAGCACCTGGGGGGCTCAGTCCAACTTTGGCTCAGATCACAATCTCATGGTTCGTGAGTTCAAGCCCTGCATAGGGCTCTGTGCTGACAGCTCAGGGCCTGGAGCCTGTGTCGGATTCTGTGTCTCCCTCTCTCTCTCTGCCCTTCCCCTCACTCGTGCTCTTTCTCTCAAAAACAAAAACAAGATTTTTAAATTAAAAAAAAACAAAACATATCATACACCAAGTACCTACTGTGCGCCATGCAATCTTGCCCATCTCTGAGGCTTTAAATACCAAGTATACCCTGAGAACTCTCAAATTTATATTTTGAGCCTGGACTTGTTCTTGGAGCTCCAAGCTTGGCTGCCCATGACACCTCCATCTGAATGCTCTAACTACTGTCTCCTGCCCCCTAACTATGTCCTTCCCAGTCTTCCCTATGCCAGGAAGTAGCTTCACCCCCTACCCTACGCCTGACCCCAACACGTTGGGATGCAACTTTGACTGCCCGCCCTTCGCCTCCTCTCCACATCCAAGTTGACAGAAAGGACTCCCAATCTTCCATCCAAAGTACACCCTGGCTCCATCTGCTTCCCTCCAGCTCTGCTGCCGCTAGTGAGGTCTGCGCCCCCCTCACCTCCAGCCTTCTGACCGACTGCCCCTGTGCTCATCCTGCCCCGTCCAGAGAGGTACTTAAAGTAACAACTCTGGGCACATCCTTCTCCTGCTTGACACATGCTTTGCTTTGTACTGAGAACTAATCTGAACCTCTTCCCATGGCTTATGAGACCCCGTGTGATGCTCTCTCTGCCCAGCACCCCAAATTCTTCCCATTCCAGCACCCACCTCCCCACAATCCAGACCATGCTGACGCTTTCCCCTCCTGCTCTGCGGCATCGTGTGCCCTCTGCCCGGAATGCTTTCTCCAAGCTCTGCCTTGGCTGCTGCTTTTCTTGTCCTCCAGAACTCAGATGTCAGCTCCCAGCAAGATCTCTGAGCACCCAGTCTACAGCACCCCCATTACTCACCCCACCTGTTGCCTCCCGTACCCATAACCTGCAATTATTCCATTTACCTACTTGTTCACTTGTTTACTGTCTCCCTCAATCACAGTGCAAATTACATGGAAGGCCTGTCTGTTCATCTTTGGATCCCCAGCACCTAGTTTAGGTTCCAGCAAAAACAAATGTTTGTTCAATGAACAAACTTCAGGAACTATGGGCAGGCACTTTACATGCATTATCAATAAAGCATCCCTGAAGTTATCATCCCTATTTAACAAAGGAAGGAGATGGTCTCACTTCCAAGATAATGAGCTTTAAAGCCACACAAGCCTGGGGCAGCTGGCAGTCAATGCTGCCACCAAGCTTGAGGGGGAATGATGTCAATTTGCAGGAAAGCAGAGCCAAGAGACAGGAGAGGTGGTCTCTTTGGTGACGACATTTGAGATTCCATCCAGCCATTCCTAAAGGCCCCCATCACAAGGCAGCTTAAGGAGGATTGTGAGTCTCCAAGAGGTGGTGAGAACCATCCAAGGCCATGCCACCAGGAAGAGCAGGACCTACAACTAGAATCCAGGTCTATCTGACTGCACAAGCAGAACCTTGAGCAGGGGCCTCGGCTGAGCCTAAGCCCGTCCCCACACAGCTATGGGCAAGTGTGCATGGGTCCAGCAAGCTGGGAAGACAGAAGCCAATTCCATGAGAGAATGAGAAGCCTGGGAGGGAGGTGGCAGTGAGTACAGGGAGGAGGGGTTCCTAGGACCAGTCTCAGCCCAGATTCCATGGGACTCTCATCTAGATCCAACAAAGAAGTGAACTACAAACCTGTTTTTGCTACACTCAGGGAGAACAATGGGACAAGTGCCACGTGGGGAACTGAGGTGCTCTCCCCAGTAGGGAGCCCTACAGGAAGTTTGCAATGGGAGACCGTGCCCAGCAGGAGGCAGCTCAAGTGGAACTAGACGTATCGATGAGACAGTCCCTGGGGATTTCTAGAAGTCTTGGAGGAGAACTTGGTGGAAGCCTGAAATCTCATGTGAGCATGTTGGAGCAAAAGCCACAGCAGTCTGGGTTATACAGTCAACACGACCAGGTTGGTAAGGCCAGGAGGGATACAGTGAGATACCGTTTCCTCTCCCTCCTTGCATCCAGGGCTGCGGCTTCTCCTCCAGTATATCTCCAGTGCTACCCACAGTCCCATTGCCACAGCCCACCAGCCCACAACCTCAGGCCCTGGGTTGGCAGGGGTCCAAAGACCATCCCTGGCCCCATCCCTTGCATTCAGGAGAAGACAGGGCCAGGAGGGGACCACCCACCTCAGTGGCGGTGACCGGAGCTTGGCTGATGCCCCTGTTGACCGAGTCCCAAGACCGGGCCGTCAGCATACAGGCAAACAAGGGGTAGAGGTCCCCGGCTCCCAGGCGCTGGCTGTACTTCTTCACTCTCTCCATGTCAGTCCAAATCAGCGACTGCCAGAGGTGGCAGTAATCCAGCCGAAACTCCTCCGTAAGCACCTGTGTGGGGACAATGTGGCAGGACCTGAGCCTCCTTTCCCCACAGAAGACTTAGACCCTGGCTGGTATGATCACAGTGAAGGGGAAGACCGGGGAACTAGGGCATGACATCTGCTTCTCTCCCAAAGTTCAGCCATCCCTGAAGGCCCAAGTTCAAAGCTACTATCTGGCCAGCCTTGGTCTTGAGGGCCAAAAGCTACCAATTGCCCACTAAAATCACATTCCCCGCCTCCCTCCTACTTGGATGTGGCCCTCTGCCTGAGCTCTGACCAATGGAATGTGGCAGAAGCTCCACATCCAGCTGCCAAAAACTCTCCCACGCATACTGCTCTGAGCCCCCACCCCTGCTGCTGGAGGATGATGAGCCCACCCCCAGGGAAGCCTGTGGGGCAGAGCCTCAGTCAGCCCCTGCCTTCAGACACCTCCACCTACCCGAGACAACAATAAGATGTCTGTTGTGTCTGGGCCATCATTTGTTTGGGGGGCTGTGTCTGACAGCAGCTGGCCTACCTCAAACCAACGTACCCAATGTCAGTAAGTCTTTCAAAGGAGGCTAAGATTTTGGGAGGTGGGATCAAGGCCCTGAGGGGAGGAGTAAGAGGTCATTGGGGAAATCTCCCCAGGACCATCTGCCATGAATTCAAGATAGGCCCTGGTTCCCAGGACTGGCAGTGAACTTCCCAACTTCCAGGCAGGAGACCATGGCTCACCTGAACCCAGATGAGTCCCAAGTTCCAGAGGACAGAGTCTGGGGGCATCCAGCCCCTATCAGTTCCTAGCCCTCTTTCCCACTACACATTACGTCCTCCCTGGGGCTGAGTTACCTCCTTACCCTGAATTCCCAGCTCATCCAAGGGCAGCTCATTTCCCAGTGGGCTGGCCTAGGCTTCCCTGGGAAGCAAGGTTTTTACAGCTGACAAAGCACCTGCACATACCCAGGCATATCCCCATCTACTTCCCACAGCAGCCTATAAAGGAAGCATTACCAACCTCATTCAACTGGAGAGAGCTTGTATGATGTGACTTACACAGAACAACAGCTCTAGGGGTAGGGCAGGGCCTCTCCATCTGCCCTGGATATCTGCCTCCCATGTCTGTGGCCGATCGAGAGATCAGCAACCTCTGATCCCAGGACCAGACCCTGGACTGGCTGGGTAAAAAAGGCCTCTTCTACCTGGTAGAGCCCGTGGTCCAACAGGACAATCTCTGCCCTTCCTGTGCCCGGGTGCTTCCGCACCAGCACGTTGCCAGGGTGGGGGTCGCAGTGCACAAAACCATTGACAAAGATCATCTCGCTGTATATTTTTCCCAGGTGGCGTGAAATCTGAAAGAGAAGGGAGGCAGGTGGGAGTTACACCACATGAATACCTATCTCAGAGACTTCGACACTGGCCCCTCAATCTGGTCACTTTCAAGAGGAAGGCCAGCAGTGCTGGGTGGGCCTGAGTGGTCATGGTGGGACGAACGGCTTGTGATTGTATAGTTCTTGAGTTTAAGACAGAAGCTGAGTTCTAATCCAGTTATCCTCAACTTCAGCCACATATTAGAATCACCGAGAACTCAGAAGTGTTAGAGGTGGTCCCAGGCATCAGCACTTATTTTAAAGTTCCCAAGATGACCATAATATAGAACGAGGTAGAACCACTGCTTCAAGCATGCCCAAAGGCTATAACTCCCACCCCCAACCCCTGCCCTCCACTCTTCCCCAATCCTTCTCTTCCCTATTCTCTTCTCAGGATCTTCATTCTCCCACCAAAGCTAAAGATGAGCTGGAGAGCTGGAGTGGTTGTGACACCATCCCAACTTCCCTTTCTCCAACAAGCAGGTCTAGAGGGCTGTGGATCAGGAATACGTTACCCTGGCACCCCCTAGAGCTGTCCCACCAGCTCTGAGGCAGTCCCAGGAGGACCCAGAGTCACAGCCCTGCTCCCCTTTCCTTCAGGCCCCTTTCCCTTCACACCTCCCCGCCAGAGACCAGGGCTAATCTGATTTATGGTGTCTGCACAGAAGAAATGACACTGGAGAGGCCATTTAAATCATCCTGTCACTGCTGCCCTCCATGCCGAGGCGGTCTTCTTATCTTTACTCCCTTTTTATTAAAGCTAAAAAAGCCTCTTCCCAGCTAGGGAACAGCTGCTGAATAGCACCAGACCTGGGCCCACAGATGGTCTGCCAATGGGTTTCCAGAGGACAAAGAGAGGCTCAACTCACAAAGCTGATGCCCCAGGACACACACTGCCCTTGACATTTCTCTCAGTCCCTGCTGGACCCCATGGTCACTAGCAAATATGTCCTAGCCAGAGGAGAGGAGCTGGGGCCCACGGGTGGGAAACATAAGGAGTGGGGTCTTAAGATGAAGGTTCAATTCCTTTCCTTTGCCTACAAAGCCCTGCACAACCAGGCCCAGCCTCCCTCCCCGGTCTTATCTCATGCCACGATACTACAGTCACGTCTGTGCTCTTTCTCTTCTCCAATGACCCTGTACCTTCCTACCTCAGGACCTTTGCACATGATAGTCCATCTGCCAAGAGGCTTCTTCCCACCTCCCTCCCTTCACCTGGTTCACCCCTGTCTTCCTCCCCACCCCAGCTCAGCATCACCTTTCTGGAGATGCCTTCCTTGACCTCCCAGCCTAGATGAGGTTCTCCTGGCATAAACTCTCATAGAACTCTGTACTATTCTTTCATGGTACTAGCACACTATTTGTGTCATTATTTGACTAATGACTATGTAGCTCACTGTTATGAGCTCCTAAGATGGCAAGGACTGGCTCTATTTTGTTAAATGGCTTTATTGAGGTATAATTTACATACCATAGACTGGTTCTACTCAGCATCCACTTGCCTATAATAAGCCAAACATGTGAATATAGGACTCTGTCTTCAACATGAATAAGACCCTTGCCTATGTTTTTTTGAGATGCTGTGGTTCCTGCCTTCATGCTTATCCTAACCCCCTTCATCTCTTCTGAATCCCAATCAATTGTAATTGGCTCCAGAATAAATCATCAAGAATCGCCCTACAATAGCTGACAGCCTTATAACAGCTTTACATGTAGGTACAATTATGATCCCTATTTTGCAGATAAGAAGGTGAGACTCATCGGGGTGCAACTTATACAGAGCTAAGGACTACAGATAGGTGGAGCCAGGACCCAAGCCAGGTGTGACCCCGCAGCCTTCCAGTAACCACTCTACCACGCAGGCTCATGACAACGTCTGCACTTCTCAAGTGAACTCTGTGACCTTAAACGGGTTGCTGATACTCTCGGCTTCTGTACAACGGAAACAACAGTAGTGCCACAAACAAGTGAGAACATCCAGGTGCTTGGAGCCCAGTGACCCCTCCTGGCAGCCCCGTTTTTACTGACTCCTCTCAACACTCCTGGGAGAGTGGCAGACCAGAGTCCATTACATTTTTTTAAGAGATGAAGACACCGGGGTTAAAGAGGTTGTCTCAAGTCCTGACACCTATCCGATGTCATGCTGGGGGAAATGAATGCCAGGTACTCTGCCGGCATTTGGAGGACTTTGCCCCAGGTCGGGTGCTCAGCCTCAGGCTGAGATGTCAGATGTCCCAGGCCACCATTTTCTGTTTCCTCGGAGGCGGGCCCAGTGGAGTTGGTCCCGGCTGAGCCGGCAAGTCCCCTTTTGAGAAGCCCTTTTGTTAGGCTCTTCGGAGCTCCATGGAGCCATGCTCTGAAAGGATGCATTTGCCAAACCAATTGCATTTATTAAGTAATAATTCATTTTTATTTGTCAAGGATGCATATAAGGTCCAATCAGGGCTCCTGATCAGCCCAAGATAAGCAGTACAGCCAGACTGAGCTGACAGAATTCCAGCCAAAAGCAGAGAAATGACATTTCATTTAGTCTGGGCAGACCTGTCATGGGGAGATGTATGATCTCCCCTGAGCTCTCTGAAATATTGCTAATCGCTCTGGGCCCCCTATTACTACACTGAAAGATAGCCCCCGGGGATCTGGGGACTCAGGACGGGGGAGCCCTTGCCCATGAGGAGTGAGCTGCTGCCGGAGCAGGAGGAGCAAGAGGCACTGCCAACTGAAGCTCATACACATGCAGGCAAAGCCATCAAGTGGCCCCCTCCATTTTGACACCCCAGCCAGCTGCCCCTTCTTGGGTGTCTTTGCAGCTGGGAGCTGTTCCTGATGTTCACCCTCACCAGATTTCACCAACAGAGACAGACAAGAGGGGAGACCAGCCTATGCCGTCAGCTTTGCTCTGGAGCCCTCTTGGCACTGCCACTCATGGCATGGGTGACCTGAGGACAAGTCACCTGCCTTCTCAGTCCGGGTCTAAGTTCCCCTAGCTGTCAAGTGGAACTAATTCCAGCTGCTCTGCTTCCTCCCAGGGTAACCTCGACGTTCAAGGTCAAGATGTGACCGCATCTGGGAAAGCACTTTGTATACCACACTGTATACTATGCCATACACTATGCGTCTGCTAGATCTGCATAGACCTCAAGGTGCTTCATACTACAGAAGACACACAAATGTGTTTGTTGTGATGTGGCAGCTTATGATCTAAGACTTGGAGAAAAAAACGTAACCATTATCACTTTGATCAAAGTTTCATTTTCAAAAGGCTAAAAACATAACTCATAAGAATATAGGATGAATACATGTCATAGATTGTTCACCTCGCCAATAGAGGAGCACATAAAAAGAGCAGGTTCAGAGAATTTTGAGGGACTGGGTATTTATGGGAACTTAAACAGGAATAAGAGACTGAGATTCCTGGATTAGATATAAAACTGGTTATTGCTCTACAGAGCAGTAAGGAAATCGTAACCTTTGAGGTTATCTTTTCCACTGGGCAGAAATTATTTGCATATCTCTACAGGATAAGATCTACAGGTTGACATACGACTTCAGTCTGAGCCCCTAATTAATTGTCAATAGCAGAATCAAACAAAAGTACATTTCTCTAGATATTAAAAAGCCCTCGGTGGGCTGCCTGCACAATACCCAAGGAGGACTGTGAAAGGACACATTGCACACTCTTGCCCTTAATTTCTAAATTTTGGGTAATTTTTCTTAACATCTGTCAGAGTTTCAGTAAATACTTCCTTGGCACCATTTTGCCCAGAGAATGGCAGCCAGCCCCTCTCTTACTCAGAGACACCGAGGATCCCAGAAGAAACCTAAGGCCATCGCTGGGCACACAACCCTCTCTCCCATCCCCTTTCCATAATAATTTAGCTATGTCTTGTGATTAAGAGCAAACAAATATAAATACTGCATTGAACATGGGGATGCAGGTATCTCTTCCAGATACTGATTTAATTTCCTTCAGATATATACCCAGAAGTGAACTGCTGAATCATACGGTCATTTTATTTTTACTTTTTGGAGGAACCTCCACACTGTTTTCCACAGTGGCTGCACCAATCTGCAGTCCCACCAACAGCGTACAAGCGTTCCCTTTCCTCCACATGCTCACCAACAAACACTTCGCTCTCTTAGCTTCTCGATGCCCGTTCCAACCAGTGTGAGGTGATATCTCCTTGTGGTTTGGGTTTGCATTTCCCTGATGACGAGTGATGCTGAGCACCTTTTTCATGTACCAGTTGGCCACGTGTATGTCTCCTTTGCAAAAATGTTCAGTTCCTCTAAGGCTGCCCCCTGCCCTGTGACAGTGGCATTTGCATAAAGACAAGGAAATGCCATCTTCTTAGAATGGTAACAGCTAACACTCTGTGCCAGGCACCATTCCAGGCACTTTCCATGGACTCACAGCCATCCTCTGTAGGAGACAAGTGGAGGAAGAAATACATAAAAAAGGAAAGAAGCTTGGCCGCCCAGCCAGCAGTTCGTGAAACCAAGCTCCAAACCCAGGTGGTCTGGGTCCAGGGAACAAGCTGTCAATCACCTCGCTATACTCCTCCTCCACTCACAGGGAAGCCCCTAAAGGCAGGGGCTGCAGCAAAACCCTCTGAAGGTCCTCACGGCATCCAAGAAGGCATTCCATTTGGAGAAAAGAGTCTCAGAGGGAAATCCAGGACTGCTTCTCTAACCAAAAAACTGTTAACTAAAGCCATAGTATAGCTCTTTTTAGAAAAAAAGTCAGTGACAAGTCTTTTAATTGTTCCGTGTAAAAAGAATGTCCATTCGTGTAAGTGACTTTAGTAATTACTCAATGCCTTTATTCCCTGACAGTGGGGAGGTTAAAAAAAAAAAAAAAAAAAAAACAGGAATCTATAAAAAGGCTGAGTAAAGAATTAATTTAGTAAATAATATTTAAATCAAGGAGTTATTTTTGGATTTTTCTCAAAACTTGAATTGGCTGAAAGTGCTTTAATTATTCTATAATTGCAAGGATTAATTTATTCCCACCCCCAAGGGAACGTCTATTTATGTTCTTGGGGGTGTCATACAAGCAAGGCCAAGAACTCTCAAAGAAACAGGAGGCTGGTGTTGCAGGATATTAATAATCATGTAAGTAGCCCAATATTAACTATAAAGAGGTTAATAATTCAAACTCTCCTTGCTCTCTGTCAGTTTATGGCCAGGCTTCTTGAGAGCCTGAAAGACCAGACCAGACCACTGCCTACAGAATTTTACTCTCCACCCTTACGCTGCCCTGGGAACCTCCCTGGGGACCCATAAACCTCAGATTACCTGCTGCTGCCCAGTGAGGCCAAATCTATCCATGGAGAGGGTCCATCTTGGACGAGCCAACATTGAGATGAAATCCCTAAATGTGAAGACATGGGGAGCCTCTCCAACCACAGAGGTGGCGAGTGGGTTAATTAGAGGCAGCTGGGGGAGTTACTCTAATTTTGGAGCCTGGCAAAAGCTTCTCTGGGTTACACATCACCTGAGAGCCAGGACAGGGGGTATCCCCAAGGCCAATAAGGGTCTCCTGGCCAGACAGGTTCAAATGATCACAGCGACCAGAGGGACTGGGTCCTAGGGGCTAGGACTATTGAAGACACAGTTAAGGAAGAGCTGTCGACATCTGACATCCCCTGCCTTGGGCACAGCGCACTCCAGAGAAGTATTTCCACATCCTTCCACCTTACCTGTGTCAATAGAAGAAATGGGGAAAGGGTTTCTTCCCCACACATTTCCTCTTTCTGGCAACTACTTGACCACTAGTGCCACAGAGGGGGCTGAGGGTTGGAATTCCAGCATAAAAACAACTTCTATTGAGCATGTGCTGTGGGCACTACACCTAACGCTTCATGTTTCAATCATCAAACAATCCTATGGGTTATTCTCCTGCACCCCACTTTACAAGAGGCAGCTGGGGCTTCCAAAGGGTGACTGGCTTCACCAAGGCAGCATGGTTCGTAAGTAGCAGAGCTGGTACCAGAATCCAGGAAGGCCGACTCCACTCCTAACTCCCCTGCTGTTGGGGAAAGAAATCTCCAGGAAACTGTCTCATGCACCTGTATCTCTCTAACATCCCCTATGCTTCTCAAGATTCGGTCTGACAAGTTATGGAGTTCTGTATGTGGACGATGGAAGGAGATGATTTCTTTCTAGTGATTTCAGTAAGTAGGGTCCTTGGTGCCTCTTCAGCCTTGCTTCCCTGGTCCTCTAAGCACCTCCTAACATAGAGCCGGAGGTCCACTGAGTGTGGTATTCACCACAGGGAAACTGGGGGACTAACTGCAGTCTGGCGTTTACAGATGGGGAGTCACCATTTGCTCAGTCGATGACCACCGCTCATTTTCCAAGTCTACATACCCAGGACAACAGACGAAGGTAGAAAGGAGAGGCGCAAAGAACATTCTCAGGAAGACATGCCTCTGTGAATAATGATACCATAAATTATAAATGATTTTTTTACAAACTTCACAGCCTGCAGTCTGCACGAGAACCCTGTGAAGTAAGTACCGGTGTGACGCCACCTGCACAGAGGTGGAAAATCAGAGTTTAAGTAACTTACCCAAGGGCACCTGACCAACAAAGGGTAGAGCCAGGCACAACCCCGGGGTGCCGCTACTTTGAAACCCTCTGCGCCTCCCACCACAGTGCCCAGCCTCAGTGAGGCCTCACCCAGCACCACGTTCTCCCACACGCTGTGCCCACCTTGGGCACAGCACCGATGAGCAGTGCCTGCACACAGTAGGTGCGTGATACACGTCTGCCGAAAGACACAGCTGAGACCCTTTCACGGCTCCCAGCATGACAGGGGATGGGTTTTAAAACTGCTGGAAGGAAGAAGCACGGCCAGGGGTTCTGGCTAAATGTGGCAGACTGAATCCGTGCACTGACTCCACTCCATCCCCAACCCCACTAAAATGACTAACAGAAACCATACAAAGAGCCCCCAACAACAGGGCAGAGAAAAGGAGATGAGCAAGACTGTGCTGCCAGAGGGGGAGCAGACAGCTACTGAGAACGGGCTTAGTACAACAAGGGACCCTAAGCTGGCAAGGGGGGCGCTTGATGTCTGCCCCAAGCCCACAGAGGCTCAGCGACTGAGGGCCCCTGACACCTCTGTAAACAGGAGTTGGGGGGTCTTGAAAAAGGAGGATTTGTGGGAAGGCTTCCAGAGAGCTGAACCCCAGATCCCGACCCACCCCGCCACCTTTGACTCAAGGCAAGATTTACTTTCCGGAGAGGCAAAAAGACAGGCTCTGGGGGCCACACAACATACCCAGAGGGCCATCCCAAGGACAGAGGACTGAATCGAAGTCAACAAAATGAGCACTGGGAGCCTCCTGCCCTCTTCCCCCAGCTGGCTCCCAGGCATCTCTTGCAAGCCCCCCATCCCTGCACCCACCTCCACTCCTGGCAGACAGAAGACATCTGCTTGCCGGGCCCCCACGCCCCATCCCCACCACCCCCAACCTCCCAACTTTGTCACCTTTCTCTCAGCTAATTTCACACAAATTCAATTGAGCCTCAGCCCAGGCAGAGTCTTAAACACACACTCACTGAAATCCAATTAACCTTCGATAAAAGGTCTGCAATCAATAGTCGTCCTTTGGTTTGAGGAGGCTCCATCCAGCCTAGGAAAGCATGCTCCTGCTCGACCTTTACTTTTAATAAAATCAATGACAGTCACTGTCACCAGCTCTTAATGTGACTGGCAAATATGATCAGCAGGTCAGGCCCTCGGTAATGTGCTGTTTCCGAGTGCAGAGACTAAAACAAAAGAGGGCCTCTTCAGGCTGCTGGCCCCCCAAGGCCTCATGCTCGCCAGGTGAGTGAGCACACCTGGGCAGGCTGCCTTGTGCCTGGAGGCTGGCCTGGTGGCGGGTGGCAGGTGGCTGCTGGGCTCTAGTCAGCATCTGAACCACCTGAAGTTTACTAAAACGCGGATTCTTGCAACCCTTTCCACTCCAGATTCTGGAATAAATCTGGGGTGGAGCAGGAATCTGTATTGTAAAATAAGCTCCCCCTGGTGATTCTGAAATAGATGGGTGAAGTCTTAGCTCCCCAGCAAGCCAGGAATCACTGCTGTGTAAAATATTCAAGCGGGGCGTACCCTTCAAGCCCAGCTAATCCAATGCCTTCCACAAGAAAATTGAGGCCCAGAGAGGGGAAGTGATTTGTCCAAGGTCACACAGCAAGCCACTGGCAGAGCTAGAGCTTGGACTTAGGTCTTCTGCCTCCGAACCCGGTGTTTCTCTACCTGAGTCTATCGGATACTGGCTACTAAGACTGGTCTTCAGGTTGTCACATGCTAGGCTCAGCTAGGTTGGGATGCTGCAGGGTGAGGGGCCTCTCCAAAGTGGAGTGGGGCTGACCCGGTAAGCGGTTGGGGGTCTGGAGTCATCCCCATCCACCTGCAAAGCGATTCCTTCTACAGCCACTTCCTGAGCCCCAACTTCAAGCTGAGGAACCTGCCTGTGGCAGCCGAGACACCACTAAACACCCTAGTGCCCAGGATATGGAGTGAGATGTTTGCCCCGTATCACTTCTGTCTGTCCCTTGTACTTCCCTGTCCGAGGAACACTCCTAGCCAGGCTGTCCTATGGAGGGCTTCACTCCAGGACCGGCCCACGGAGCCCCACAGTCCTCAGGAGACTTCAGAACCTCAGAAGTCCGTTAGAAGAGGCTTCAGGAATGTGGAGTCTTCAAACCACATGCACACAAACACACACACACCTTCACCCCCACTAGTGTTCCATGCGGCCTGTGGCTCTGATGCTGCTTGGTAAGAGACACAACAGATTATTTTCTGTAAAGTAGGGCCTGTCCCCAGTCTTCTCCCAATATCACCGATGGTCAGTGACAGCACAGTAGAGCACATGGGCCACCACCCACTGCCCAGCCTGAGTTCTCTGGAGACGTATTTAATGACATCATCTCAGAATACCAAAGAGACTCCCAGATCACGCAGACCCCAGACGCCAGGGGCAGGGGACTGAGGAATTAAGTAAATAAGACAGTGTGGTACTATTGCAAGGATGGACCAATAGACCAATGGAAGAGAACACAGCTTCCAGAAAAGACCCACAGGTGACTGACGACAAAAGACTACACTGTGTGATTCCGTGTATATGAACTTCAGCGGTGAGTGGAAGTGACCTCTGGTGACAGAGTCAGAAAGGCAATTCTGGTGAGGGTAAGGGAGCCTGCCAGAGGGCTAGAAACAATTTGCATCTTTATCTGGCTGGAGATTACATGGGAAATCCATGTGGAAACGATGGAAGTGTGCCATCCAGATCTGGGAGCTTCCCTCTCTGGGTCTCCCGATTCCTCACCTGCAAATACAGACACACTAAGCCGTCTCTCCTAAGTTTACAATGTAGAAAGGGCCTGGCACAGGGATGGTAAATGCTAATGGTATAAGGAGGTAAAGGAAGAAAGGACAGCGCCCCATGATGGTAATAATCAACTACCAACTTGGAGCATCAACCAGACATCAGGCGCGATGCTCAGCCCTGCTCACGCACTGCTTATCTCCTCCTCATCTCTCTAAAAATGGAAGAATGTTTACATGAAATGGAAAAAACCGTGCCTGACGTGAGTTAAAGGGAGAAGGGTTGCATTCAGATAGTGCTGGTGTGGTGGACAGAGCTTCTCAGTCAGTTCTGCACCTCCTTCTCCAAGGAGTTACTGATGCGGCCGTCACCCGGCTGGCCCTGGTTCCACGGCAGCCCCAGGCCAATCCCCGAGAGGGGGAGGGAGAAGGTGGAGGAGCAAAGACTTTGATGTCCAACAGAACTATGTTCAAACGGCTGGGCTCTGTCCCCACTAGCTGTGTGAGGTTGGACAAGTCATTTGACCTCTCTGAGCTTTAGCTCTCTCATCCATAAATGGGGTTATGGTCTCTCATCTCACCCTTGACAAGACAGCTGTAAGGAGTAGAGACGATGTGTGTCACGTGCCTGGCACATCTTAGTTGCTTATAATTATTATTACTGCTGTTGTTTTCCCCAAATCACTCTGATATCAGCCTGCCCCACTCTGCATGTCCACAGAGAACAAAACACCAACGCTCTACCCCAGCCCTGCCTCACAGAGGCTAACCCAGGGCATGAGGCCGGCTTATTTGTTCTCCACTAATTCAGAGGACGTCCACTGAGCGTCTGCTCTGCACAGAACACTGGCCTTATCTGCAAGGCCATTTAAAGAGGGGTAGAGGCAGGGGCAGATGAGCCCAGGCTCTCAGAGGGCATCACCCTGCCCAGCTCCTGCAGGCCACCTCCAGCCCAGCTGCCTGTCCTCCCAGGACAGCACTCAGCCACGAGAGCAAGAACTATAGCAGAGCACATCTTTGTTTGCAGTTGTCTTTGAAAATCAAAGCTGCCTCTGATAAAACACCATTACAGCCCTGAACTCACTGTATCCAAAGAGATTAATGGATTTGGGGGTGCTGCTGCAATGAAAATCCCACTGCAGCTGGCAGTAAGTAAATGCCAGCAACCTGGTGGGGGAAGGGAAGGCATGGGCCTCTGGCATCTTTCCTGATCAGCAGGCAGAGACCCTGCTCCCTTTAAAGCTGTTCAGGAAAAGCCAGAAGCGATCTCCCTCCCCTCCCCACTAGAGCCAAAGACTTTGTACTAGAGGGTCCTGGTGGGCAGAGGATCCCTGGCTAGACACAGGACCCACCCCACCCCAACCAATAGTGGAAGAGATGGGCAAGCAGGTCTCCTCCCTCCTTCCTGTGCGGGAGCTTGACCCAAATACCCTCCCCAGGCCCACCTTAGAAGGCAACAGTGACAGAAGCAGTCAGAAGACCCAAGCTGTGCTACTGGCCAAGCGACCTAGGGAAAGACACCTGCCCTTCCTCTGAGTTCCCTGCCATCTGTAAAGTGGAGAGCTCAATTAAAACAGTCCTTTTCTTATCTTTTCCCAGCCCCCAAAGGGAGATCTCTTCCAGAAAAGCCCCTCCTTTTATGAACTAAAAAACAGTGGAGTCAGAGGGACTTGGGTCTCAATCCTAGCTCTACTAGCTGTGTGACCTTGGGAAAGTTACCTCCCCTCTCTGAATCTCTGATTCCTCATCTGCAAAATGAAGACATTAAGACCTTCCTCCCAAGTTTATAACAGAGAAAAGGGCCCGGCACAGGGAGTTAGGCATTCAATAAACATTAATGGCAAAAGGAAATAAAGGAGGAAGGAGGAAAGGAAGAAGGAGAAAAGGAAGAAGGAGGAAAGGGCAGAGCCCAAAGGTAAGAATGAAAACAACAATCAGGGTGCCTGGGTGGCTCAGTGGTTAAGCGTCCAACTTCGGCTCAGGTCATGATCTCATGGCTCGTAAGTTCGAATCCTGCATCGGGTTCTGTGCTGACAACTCAGAGCCTGGAGCCTGCTTCAGATTCTGTGTCTCCCTTTCTCTCTGCCCTTCCCCTGCATGCACTCTGTCTCTCTGTCTCTGTCTCTGTCTCTCTCAAAAATAAACATTAAAAAAATTTTTTAATAAAAAAATTTTAAATAAAAAATTTTTTAAAAAGAATGAAAACAACAATCTTGCTTCCAAATCAGAGCACTAAGTACATGCTAGGCACCATGCTAAGCACTCGTGTGGTCCTCATAACCTTCGTAGAAGGAGGTACTGTCACTGCCCCCATTGACAGAGGCCACACAGACACCCGGAGGCCTGGGCTCCCAAACCACACACTCTCCTACCATTCTACTGGCTCATGTGCTGAGCCAGGGCGTGGCTTCCTCCTCTGGGCCATACCACCACTGGGACCACAGGCTCATCTTCATATGTTGCCTGGGGTAGGGAAAGGAAGAGCATTCACCTCTCTCCATTCCCTCCTCTCGCCTACCCAGAGTGCTAGATCACGTCATTACGATCCTTAACACCCTTTGTGACTCCCCAGGACCTCCGGGGTCCTGCCGGAGGTCTTCACTACCTGCACCCACCCTATTCCTCCACTATTTCTCCCTGGAAACCCTGCCAAACTTCACCATTCCCTTCCCCTTCCTTGCAGTGCCATCGCTGCCCCCCCCCCCAACTCCTCTACCCCGCAGATCCCTACTCATCCTGTTGGGGAAGCCCACACACAGCAGAGGCCAGCACTTCCTCCTTGCCGCTCTCTGGGATCTCGCCCACACCCCTCCTGCTGCTGCGGGGTGGCGGCAAGGATTTAGCTGTGCACCCGACTGTAACACTAGGTGGGGAGCTCCTTAAAGAAGGCAAATATGTGTGGTCCCCTCTGAACCCACATACCCAGCTCATAGGAAGGACTACAAAAATGATGGGCGCTGTTGAAAAAGTACAATTCCACCCGTACCTGTAAGACCCTATGGCAATCAAGAAGAAGAAAATGGGGTACAGTCCCCACCCCACTGGCCAGCTTTCTTTCCCTGAGATCAACAGGGCACGAGGTGGGAGACAGAAGCCTCACTTTTCTCATAGCTCTTTGAAGTAGAAGCAGTTGGCTCCTGCTGTCCCCTGCTGGCCTGATCCCTTGAGGCCTGGGAGTGGCAGGGAAAGGGGACGGCGGATGTGGGAAGAAGCTGTGCCCACGCCCCACGGGGGCAGAAGAAGTAAGTCCCACAGATTTCACATCACTGTTCTCTGGGGCCGCTCAGCTCCGTGGGGTGCAGATGGCCCAAGAAGACACATGGTAATCACTTGTCCAGGCAGGGGCTACCACCGGGGCCTCAGCATGTGCCTGCACCCCACTGTGTGCTCCCAACCCCCACCTTAGGAGACAAGGCAGAGGACTGGACTGGACGCCCTGGAAGGGTGCTTGGTGCTCAGCGACATTGTAATTCTTTGGTCAACAGGTCCATTTCAAGGCAGTGAGACCTCACCGGGACATACCTGCCCTCGATGGGCAGCCCCGACAAAGCCCGTGTCCCTCGCACCACAGCCATGAGAGCTCAACCTCACCTCATTGACATCAATCTTGTTCTTCTCCATGTAGTCTCTGTCATTGACCTGGCCGCCATCCACAAACTCCATCAGAAGGACCCGCTTGGTGGACAGCTCCCAGTAAATGCGGGGGACCTGAAATGGGAAAGAGCAGGTCAGAAGGGCTGGCGGGCCAGAAGCTAGGGGCCAGGACCACAGAAAGGTACAGTGAGCCAGGCAAGGGCAGATGCTCCTGCCAGGAACAGGAGACAAAGCCTGAGTGGGACCTGAGCAGTAACAGGTGGGGAAAGCGAGGGTCGGGCCAAGACAGGAGGGCAGGCCGGGCTGCCTCCTCTGCCAGCAAGGCCTCTGGTCCTTCCATTAGAGACCCCTCCTGCTTGGGGACCATAGAACGGCTTCCCCACCCTCCTCAGTGCCTCCAGACACAATTAAGAGCCAAAAGTAAAATTGAGACTTAGGGGAAAAGGTGTGGAACCCCCCATACCTGAGCCAGAGTTGGCATTAAAAGCTATTTCCCTCTCTCACTAGGCCAATTGCAAGCTCCTCACATGAATCTCATCCCTTTGCCTCAGCTTCTACACCTGTGCAATGGATATATTATATGTATATGTTTATGAATGAGTTAACCAAAGAACAAATTTTTTTACTGGATGATAAATTTTTCAGTAAGGAAGTCCTGAGTTTTCTCAGGCCTGTTCCTACAGGTCTTCTGTGGCAGACAATGCTGGATCCTAACCTATTCCCAATCCTCCTCTTCCCCAGAGATAGGAAAAATGAAATATTTTCCCTGCTTGCTTTGCAATCAGTATGACCACAGGACACCGTTCTGGCTTATGAGTGGAGGTCTGCTAGAAGCTCTGGGAAGGTTTTTATTTTCTTCATAAAAAGGGATGTTTGTAAATGGTGCAGCTCTTCTTACCCTTCTGTCCTACTTTGAAAGTGAATGTGATACCTGGAGCTGCAGCAGCTATCTTGCAACCATGAGGAAAAGTCCCAGAAAATCAGAGATGCCTGCCCTGACACGGTCAAACCACTAACACAATATCAGCAGGCAACTGCTATAAGCCTTCTTGCCATGTGAGGAAAATAAATCTTTTTTGTTTGTTTACGATACTCTAAATTGGGCTATTGGTTACCTGTAGACAAATGCATTCCTAATTGATATGCTCTCCAACTCCCCTGGACTCTAAGAACACCCAATAGCCAAAAAAAAGAACAGATTTCACCAGGATTAGGCAGGAGGTCAGACCGCACCAATGGCTGCTGGGCTGCCATATGAGTGAGTGACAGCCAAGAGTGCCACCAATGCCAGGACGAAGGAATTACTGGGATATTTAGCATGTCACGTTTCCCCAACAACTTGATGGGCTCGTTTCCACATACAAATAAAGAAACTAGGGCAGTTAATTCAAGGGTTCTGGGGAATAAGGACTTCCCTCATCTCGACCCCCAAAACTCATCTGGCAGCAAGACCCCAGTGCTCAAGTCAAGAAACCTGTTTCCCTTCCTACTTCTGCTAACTCTGCCATGTCTTAGTCCAGCCACTTAACCTCCAATGCCTCAGTTTTCCTCCTTACAAAGGACTGTTCCTGCCCCATTGCAAGGAGCTCTGAGGATAACGGGGGGCTGCGCATACCAGTAAAACACCCTGAGCTTCCTGGAACGAGGGTCCCAACTGAAGTCAAGGTGTCATTTGGGTTTGCTACTTTCCTACAGTTTGGGCCATTTGAAAATCTGGGCTAGAGAAATCTGTGATTCTCTAGGACTGTGAACTGAAATTTCAGTCCTGCTTGGCACTTCTCAAAAGCTACCTTTAAAAATATGAGTGCAAGTTTGCTGTCCTTGACCATGGCTTCCAAAGGGAAGGGACACATTTTGGGGTTAAGTTCTTCCCCAGGTTTGTTTGGAAACCTAAGCTTGGCAGTGGGCACCAGGGGCTCCAGGGACATGAGGTCAAACCCCCATCTGGGTCCGCCTGGGGCAACATGGAAAACAGCTTGAAAGAGCCACAGATGGAAGAGAAAAACCCAAAGACTGGAGACTCTGGCCTTGTTAATAAGGGCAGTGGGAGGCTGCACTCCCCGCGCCTCCACCTTTCTCCCCGGTCTCCCCCCAGATGCAACCATCCCTGTCTGACAACACGATGGCCCTCTGCGGCACCTGCTTAGATCTCAGATGACAGAATACCAAACCGGGAGGTAGACAGAATACTAAACCGGGAGGTAGAGAGTTTTGCCATGAGAGTTCAGGGAGGATGGCAACTGCCCCCTGATGGTGACACCACAGAAAGGACTTCAAAAGGCAGATCTGCTCCCTGCACAGTTAGGAGAAACTTGGCTGGACAGTGGGATGTAAGGTAGACAACTTGCTCCTAAGTTACCCTGTGGGCAGGAGGGTTTGAAGTGTAAGGTGAAATTCCCTTCACCCCAAAACCAGTGTTTCATCCCCATGCCTTACTCTTCTCCTCCCATCACAGTAGGGAAAGATGAAAGAGAATCATTTTAAAGAGGCAATGAGAAGAACCCACCACCTCCTCCAAACAAAACTGAACCTAGGGAGGTTCATGGCCAGCGAGGCCCAAGGGTCACACCCTGGCCATCAGGACTCTAGATCCAAAATCTATCTCCTTAATAAAGATCATAGGCCCCACTCCCGTGGGCTCCACATACCCCCATGCTGGGGCCAGTCCTGATCCAAAGAAGGAAGGCACAGATTATGGAAAATTCCAGCTCAAGACCTTGGGCCTCAACCTCATAATCTGGCCCTGACCTCACGCTTCTATTTTGTTCCTGCGCTTTGGTGAACACAACTGTGAAGCAGGCCCCAATTTGTCTGGGCCAGTGCCCATCACCTGAGGGAGCCCAGGGAAGCAGAGCACAGACCCGGAGTCAGATCGTCAGGCTGGAGCCCTGGTTCTGCCACCTCCAAGCTATGTGACTGCAGGTACATTGCATGACCTCTCCAAGTGCCAGCTTCCTACCTGAAAAAAGGCGATGACATTGAAGCAACATCCCCAACTTCCCACTAGCATGTGTGGAGTCCTGGCACTCAACACAGCAGCACACACTTAGCACCTGCTAGACAAGCATCAGCTGCCATATGACAGTCGTGTAGAGTATCACAGGTGGTTCTGATACACAACCAGGGCTAAGAGCTAATACTACAGACAGTTCAGCACAATAAATTATTGTGCCCCATGAATTATCATGAAGGCAGAATAGCACAGTGATTTAACATGCAGGCCCTGGGGCCAGGTTGCCTCCATCCAGAACCTGCCTCTGCCCCTTACAGGAAGCTGTGTAACCTCAGGCAAATGGTTTCATCTCTCTGGGCCTTAATCTCCACACCATTGACATGGGGCTAATCATGGCATTTTCCTCGTATGGCTAGATAAGGATTAAAGAGCAAATACGAGGCGCCTGGGTGGCTCAGTAGGTTAAGCTCTGACTTCAGTTCAGGTTACAGTCTCATGGTTCGTGAGTTCAAGCCCCACATTGGGCTCTGTGCTGACAGCAGCCTGAAGCCAGCTTCAGATTCTGGGCCTCCCTCTTCTCTCTGCCCCTCCCTGTCCCTCTCTCTCTCTCAAAATAAACAAACATTAAAAAGTAAATAGGGGCACCTGGGTGACTCAGTCGGTTGAGCATCTGACTTCACCTCAGGTCATGATCTCACGGTTCATGAGTTCAAGCCCCACGTCAGGCTCTGTGCTGACAGCTCAGAGCCTGGAGCCTGCTTCGGATTCTGTGTCTCCCTCTTTCTCTCTGCCGCTCCCCCACTCGTGCTCTGTATCTCTCTCAAAAATAAACATTTTTTAAAAAGTAAATATACACAAAGCACTTTTAAAAAGGTGTCTAACATTGCATAGACATGTGAAAATTATTAACTCACACTAATTATCATACATCAGTGGTTCTTAATCTTTATTTGTAGGAAATTATTCTCCAAAAGCATACACATCCTTCAAGATCTGCCCACAACTTCTGGAGAGTCGCAGGATCCTAACCTTGCACTAAGGAACCCTGGAGTGGCCCTACTCTGGAGATGACCACTTTACCTACCCTGCCTTGACATGTGCAGGCGCACTCTCATGTCTTCCGGCCTCAAACCCCATGGCTATAAGGCTTCTCCCTCCTACCTTGTCCCCAGCTGTCCCCTGGGTTAGTCACAAACCTCTCCGCATGCTCTGTCCCCTCCCCATAACACACACACACTCTGACTACAAATCCACAAATGCCCTGGTCTTGACCGTTCAGCCTGGCTGCCCTCTCACCCTCTCCCAGTCTCCCTGACACCACATTTGCATTCAGAGCTCGTCTGAGGCTCCGAGATTTATGGCGTGGGGCTGAGGTTATTAAACCCCACTGGAAGATGCCTCACACACTGAGAGGTAAACTCTTCACTGAGGCTTAATTACGCACAGATGTTGTGATGGGGTGCCAGTGTGCAAAAGCAATCTATCTCCAGTTTTAAGAGCTGAACTGGGTTCACAGTGCAAAATTCGCTTCCCACTTGTTATGTGTTTAAGCAAAATTAATTACTCAGGAGCCCTAGTAGCACCATTGTCTTAGGAACAGTGTGTGGGTTTTAGAAGCAGCAGGTTGAATCGTTACATTAATTATTTACCCATTTGGCATCCTCATTTCAAAAATTTGTGTTATTATTATTATTACATGTCTTGGTCTGGCAGGCGCTAGTTGGCCTCAGCCAGAGGACGATCTGCTGTTTCCATGGGAACGGTGAAGGAGATGGTTCTGTTTGTCAGGTTCATAGTTCTGGTGCTGAGGAGCACCCCTGCCGGGTAAGAGGCAACAGAATGTCCTCAGGCGAGCACCAGAGATGAAATCAGAAAATCTGGGTTGTAGCCCTAGCCCCTCTACTCTAAGACTGCCATCTGTAAAAGGGGATGATGGCTGCTGGCAGGATTCAATGTCATGGTACCTGCAAAGTGTTCAGGGCAGCAGAAGAAACATTTAGTAAGGACTGCCTATCCCTGTGTACAATCAACACTTCTTGGAACCCCGCTCTGAGCTCCTTTATCCCGAGTAGAATTAAGTACTTGCTCTTGGGCATCCACAGAAACACAGCAAAGTCTCTGCCACAGTATGTACCTATGTGCATGGCACAGACCTGCACTGTGGCAACAGTGTGTTTGTCCCCGCTAGATGGGAAGTTTGCTCAGGTAGAAGCCAAACCCTCTCCTACTCATCCAGGGACCCCTAGCTCCTAGCAGAGCAACAAGCTCAGGAAATGTGAGATAAAGGAAGGAAGGAACGGGATATGCAAGTAGAAGCAAACATAGTTTAGACTCCACAGCACTATGCTAATTAGTCTCACTCCTTGTCTAAGAGAGCCAGGTTTTTATTTTATTGGTGGCTTGAACTTCAAGGCTGGGGCAGGATTACCAGATCTAGTCTGCACATCTGGATTTACAGGCACAAGAGGGTCTGTACACGCAGGTTTACAAGGAAAAACCAGTCAAGCGTCCAGCAGGCATTTAGACAGACCTGGCTCTCAACTCACTCAGAGTCAAACTTTGCCAATGGCTACATCTTTCACCAAAATCAGTGTCAAGACACTACATTGACCCACAGTTGCAGCTTTCCCTCCCATGAGCTGAGCTTCAGGATTCTCAGGTGGCTAGTAGAAACACACCCTCAGTCTCCCCATCTCTGTTAATTAATCTGGATAGAAGTATAAACACTACCTCCATTTCTTCGGATGTCTTCAGAAGCCACGAATGCTTTAGTCCAGAGCAAAAGACCTTCCCATTCAATGCACTGAAACACCCTCCTCCCCAAAAGAGCATTGCTTGACTGTTTGCTCTGGAACAAGCACCTGGAGCTCCTAAAGGCTCTGTGACCTCCCTTCCCATCTGCTCCACGCTTCCTGAGTGAAGAGAGAAGGGCCTGATTTCTTCAAAGAGTTGAAAGCCAAGCTCTCTATACAGACTACCAGAGGGGCCCGGCCCCTGCACCATGAAGAGGAGCCCCTGGGTAAACGGGTCCACACCCCGCCACAGACCTAACGCGTTCTAAGAACAGTGGCGGTGACGTGCATCTCTCTCATCCCAACCCCCATGGAGCCCGTGGGGACCATCAGGCCAGTCCTCAAAGGCCAGCGCCAGTGGCAACCTCCTCGGCAGAGCCTTCCCTACCCTACCCTACTCCCTACCACAGGAGTCCCCTCTCCTAAATCTCTAGAACACTTACCAGTGGACCTCGTACAGAGCTGCTACTTCGTATCACTCGATATCATTTCCCTCAGGAGGAGTCTTCCGTCACCATATAGGCAGTTCTACAGTAGTTGAAAACACAAACTTTTTCCAACGTGACTGATCTACCAGGGGTCAGTTTGATCCTAATCCAAATTTTGCACTTGCTTCTATGGGCTGTCATCCACAGGAAGCACTGTATGACCTCAGGAAACTGCTTCAGCTGAACTGCACGACATGGGCACACACAACACACACAGACGCACACCTAAATGTCGCCACATGCATACACCCGCCATCATCACTTTCCATCCGGTTTCAGACGACCCTCCGTCCACACCTCAGAACAACACTCCAACAACTCCTCTGATGCCCAGTTTCACAAGCAGACGTCAAGGTAGAGGCCCTTGTTCTGCTGCCTTACGTACTTCTCAGCCATTTAATGTGTGCAAAAACTACACTACTGCTTTCACTAGGCTCCTACCTTCTTTTATTTTCTGGGTCACCGGTGACATTTCTTAAAATGTGCATTTTCTCTTTTGCGAATTGTCTCTTTTTGTTATTTTTTTTTTACTGACGTGTAATTAACATACAACGTTCTATTAGTTTCAGGTGGGTGATTCAACAATTCTATACATTACTCAGTGCTCATCACAATAAGTGTACTCTTAATCCCATTTATCAATTTCACCCATCCCCCCACCCGCATCCCCCCTTTGGCAACCACCAGCTTTTTCTCTGTATTTCAGCCTGTTTTGTCTTCTTTTGTTTATTTGTTTTGTTTCTTAAATTCCACATGAGTGAAATCATATGCTGTTTGTCTTTCTCTGACTTATTTCACTTAGCACTACATACTCTAGTCCATCCAAGTTGATGCAAATGGAAAGATCTCGTTCTTTTTTGTGGCTGAATAATATTCCATTATATATATTGGGATATGTATAATATATAATATATACTGAAATATATGTAATATACATACTAGAATATATATATATATAATATATAATGGCATATATATTATATATATTTCAGTATATAGTATATATATTATGTGTTATATTATATATATTATATATATACATAATATATATTGTGGAATGTATATAATATATATAATGGATTATATATATTATATATAATGGTATATATAATAGTATACATTATATAATATCATTATATATAATAGTATATATATATTCCATTATATATAATATATATATTACATATACATAATATATATTGTGGAATGTATATAATATATATAATGGTATATATATAGTAGTATTATACATTATATAATATCATTATATATAATAGTATATATATTCCATTATATATAACATATATATTATATATACATAATATATATTGTGGAATGTATATAATATATACAATGGAATATTATAGATGTGTGTGTGTATATATATCATTTGGTAATATTATATACTGACTATATATATATGTAAGTACCGTACATATACATGTATCACATCTTTATCCATTCATCTGTGGATGGACATTTGGCCTGCTTCCACATCTTTGCTTCTGTAAATAATGCTGCAATAAACACATTTCAAACTTAGTGGGCTTTTTCTTTGGGTAAATAGCCAGTAGTGGAATTACTAGATCATATGTTAGTTCTGTTTTTAGTTTTTTGAGGAACTTCCAAAAGTGTTTGCCACAGTGGCTGCACCAATTTACATTCCCACTAAATGTGCACGAGGGTTCCTTTTTCTCCACATCTTCACCAACACTTGTTATTTCTTGTCTTTTTGACTCTAGCCACTCTGACTGGTACATGGTGATACCTCAGTGTGGCTTTGGTTTGCATTTCCCTGATGACAAGTGATGCTGAATTCCTTTTCATGTGGCTGTTGGCACTGTGGTAAGCCTAGCCCTATTTTCCCCCCAAGAAGCCCTGTGGTTTCTGTTGTGTGATTTTTGCATCCTGTGGAGATTTCTAGGAAAACATAAGTTGTATTATAACAGAACTGACTATATTAAGCGAGGTAATATACATATAATGGTAGGAACAGCGCCAGAGCTCAGCTGCGTTAGCTACCATCAGCAGCAGCAGCAGCAGCAGCAGCCCATGCTTCACGGAGGCAGAGACCCAGCTTACAGGCCCTTGGGTAGCACTCAATGTCTCAGAATTGCCAATCATTCAATAAACATCTGTTTGACTGACAGGCCAACGATCACATTTGGCATTTCTTTGTAATGCTACCTTCAAGAGCTTTAAGGAGCAACGCTAGGGACAAATCATCCATCCTCGGAAAGAAGACTCAGGAAGGGGGCATCCCCACTCATGTCCTGCAGGGGGAGTGTTCAGGGCAGGGACAGGCCTTCCCTGTGCTCTCTCACCAGACCACCTTGCCTCCACTGCCCTGCCCCTCCCACCTTTAAGAAGTCAATGTGCTTGAGCATTTGGGCCACTCTCTCAGCATTCCTCCCTTCGTTGAGGAAATCCAGCTCCAAAGGCAGGTTCTTCTTGGCCTCGTCCACCAGCCACATGAATTCAAACTCTGGAAACAGCTGCTTCACAGCCAGGACGAGCACCTGAAATGCATCAAACACCCCGTCAGTCAGCCCACGGCACCCACCACAGAAGCTCGGGTCCCTGCCCTCCCGCCTGGGTCCAGGCAGAAACAGCTCCCCAGGCCTCCTCTGAAGTAAGGCCTCCCTGCTCCCCAGGGACCCATCTCTGTAGTTCAAATCCAAGAGGATAAAAGCCCAACAGCTGCCAGCAGCCACGACTCCCATGTGCCAAGCCCTCCCCGCATGCCCAGTGCTGGGCTGAGCGCTTAGACCGTGACTCCATTTGGTCTTCACAACTCTGGGCGTCAACCATATGCACTTATCCCCATTTTATAAACAAACAAGTCAAGGCTCTGAGAGTTTATAGGACTGTCCCAAATTCGCCCAGCAAGGAGGCACCGAGTCAGGACTCCACTTGAGTCGACCTCGCCCCCAAACCCTTGCTCTTCCTCACTTACTGAACTGCTGCCTTCAGCCTTTGCTGCTCCCAGACTTGTCCCTCATGGTCCTGTTTACAAAGGGCAGGGAGGGTGCTGCAACTGTGTGGCATTTTGTTATTTCTTAAGCTGAGCAGTGAATACACGAGCATTTATAATGTGATTTTTTTTATACTTTTCCCTTGTCTAGAATATTTCTTGATAAAAAGTACACTGCAATAAGAAAACAAGGCTGGACAAGACAAGAGGAGTAAGAGACAAGGGATGTGACTACTAGGACAAAAAGCTCAGGTTTCTGGCAATTTGGCCACCTTTGGATTCTTGAGTGAGAACACGATGAAAAGTGGGATTTTAGTGGACTTACAGGGCATTTATCAGTTTAGTAATATGAAATTAAACAACCCTGGCAGAGAACAGGAGCCCAGTGATATCTGTAGAGTATGCCATGTCCCCTCCATGGTCTGGGACTCAGTTCTGAGGCTGCTGCACACTGGGGCTCTAGATTTAAGATGATCTAGAAAGTTCATGGATGATGGCTCTGCAGTAGGTGACGAGGGGGAGGCCAGGAACATGGGAGATGTTTCAGTATTCCCCAAGAGAAACACAGAAGGCAACTCTCCTGTTCTACTATAAGCCTTCCTGTCAGTGTTCAAAGTGATCAATCCTCCCAGAAATTCTTGACATGAATTATAGTCCAAGTTCTCTGAGAATACCCATCTCTACCCCATGGTTATACCAAACAGCAATGAGCAAGAATTAGAAAACCATGGGCCCATTGGTACCAAGAGACCTACCCCATCTTTTGTGGACTGAATGTCTGTATCCCCCTCCCAAAATTAATGTTGAAGTCCTAACCCCCAAGAGATGGTGTTTGGTGATGGAGCCTCAAGGAGGTAATTAGGTTTAGATGAGGTCATGAGGGCAGGGCCCCTATGATGGGATTAGTGCCTGATAAGAAGAGGAAGAGACAGAGCGCTCTTCCACGTGGGGGCACAGAGAGAAAGTGGTTCTCTTCAAGCCAGAAAATCCTCACCAGGAACTAAATTAACCAGCACCTTGATCATAGACTTCCAACCTCCAGAACGATGAAAAATAAATGTTATTTAAGTCACCTAGTCTATAGTATTTTGTTATAGCAGCCTGAACAGACTAAGACGCCATCCCATCTATCCATAAGGACTCACTGAGCCCCAGCTATGAAGCTTGTCATATGCTTCCTTTTGTCCTGGTCTGTATCATGCCCAGCACGGTTATAGGTACACACAATACAAAAGAAAGAGATCTAAAGCAGGGCCATTAACTACAAGGCATTTACGGCTTTGTTTTTAAACCCTATGTCCCAGATGATGTACCAGATGCCATTCTAAAGGAATCACCACTCAGAGTTATTACACTCAATTCCTATCAAAACCCTTTTTAATTACATTCTGCTGCAGTCTAATTTCTTTTAAGTCTTGTCTAGTCTTTCATGAGCTAGACCTGTGACCTTATGATAATTGATTTAGTTTATGTTTTGTTTCTGTTTGAGTCACACAGAGCTAGGAAGGAGAGGTGGCAAGAGTGAAGCCCATACTGCATGTGTCAGAGCCCAGCACAGGGAGCAGCAGTCCCCGGGGCACCGCCTCTCATCGCCATGCCCTCAGACAGCCCTCAGCTGCCACCAATGGGGAGGCAGAGCTGGTGCACAGGAAACAGAAGCACTTGTCCAGTCCACACCTGTCAGCTGAAGCACCTGAATTCCACTCTCTGGGCTCCAAGTTCAGGGAGAAACCTCTTGGACATTTTGCTCCAGCCTAAGTTCCAGAAGTTCTCACCCAGGAGGGCCAAGGAAAGGAACCACAATGGGACTCAGTCATTTGTTTGATCAGTATTTACTGATTACCTCCCAGGCAGTTACCCTGGGCCAGACATGGGCATACACAGGGAGCTACATGTACCCTAGTGGGGTCTCTACCTGGGGATGAAGCTTCTGGCCAAACCATAAATCCTCATCATTTATTGTATGGTCACTGTTATTTGTGACATTTTAAACCATCATTAATATCCAAAGAGCATTGAAAGGCATTTTAAAGATTTTTCTGTTACTAATCATTATATAATTAGGCATTACTAGTACAATTGGTTATAAATACCTAATGTCATTAATCATAAAAGCAAAGACTTTATTGATTGATATTAATTGCTAATAGCTAATCAGTAAACCAATTTGTAACCCAAAAAACTTTACAGTACTTATAAAGCTGGTTTCTAAAGCATTGCATGCATAGTGGGTGAGTCACTCCCTTGGTTAACATAAAACAAGAGAGTCTATTTGAATGGAAGTTAGTGGCTCACAGCTTGATAAAAGGATACCATCCCCTTTAGAGTAAGTTTAACAACTTGAAAATGTGATGCTGGCTATGAAGCCCAGAAGATGTACATACTCACATAATTTTGTACATAATCGAGGGGAGTTACCAACCCCTTGAACTTCAAGGGGGTGGGGAGATGGGTCAGTCATGTGGTCCAAATCTAAAATGGCTTGGGTTGCTGCCATTTTAGACTTTTCATGGCTGAGGAGAATAAAACAAAACAGTTTCACCTTCTGTTTTCATTCAATTTCTTTCCTAAGAGCCTGCCCTAAGTAGATTGGTTGAAGTTTTCCCTTTTTGACAACAGCTGCAGCCAACTAAAATAAAACAGGTGTTGTTATCAATTTGGCTTTTTTGAGTTTTCTCCCAAGATGTATCTTCTCCATAAAATTCTTCCAAAAGCCAATGTCTCCACCAGTGCCTAGCATGTTCTCAATACTCAGCAGATGTTTATTGAATATTCACGTGAATGAGTGAATAAATGAATGAACAAATGAACATTTCAAAGGGTTTGTCCTCTCCCCAGAGAATAATATGTTCACATATGCGTTATTCAAATACATCAAATTTTTCTATTTCTGAGGTTTTGGTGGGAAGAGGGATTACCTCTGAATTTTCGGTAAACACAATTTTGGAATGCCTGAGAATCTTCTACGTGATTTGAAACCTTATGAATCAATCGAGGTATGTTCAACCATTAATATTTCCTTCAAGGTGGAATAATGAAATTATTTTCCTATAGGGTCATTGGCTCACAGGAAGAAAAATCAATTGTGAGCCACACAGAAATATAATGGAAAAACTGAAAGTCACATCAAAGTTTGAAAACTACCGATTGCCAGTTATAACAACAAAAAAAATGGAAATTATCATTATTTAGTGACTACCCCATGCCAGGCACTGTGCTACGAGGCACTTTCTATACATGCTCTCATTTAATCCTCTTCTTGCCCATTTTACAGAGAAAGAAGGCAGTTCCAGGAGGTTAAAGAATTTCTCAAGGTCACATAGCTTGTAATTTCAAATGCAGGACTTGGACCCAGGCTTTTTTCACTCTTTTCTTTATGCAGGCCTGACTCATGCAATACAATACAGGACAATACAATAGGAAGCTTGAGATAAGGCATAAAAAGAACTGTTGTGAACTGTTAAAACCAACTGAAATAAGAACGACTATTATTAAGTTATTATATCTTATAAAAGGAATAACGCTTTATGGGAAAACAGCACACTAAATAGAACGCCTGCACGGATCTGAACTGGTAAAAAATGCATGTTCGACAAGGATCGAAAATCAATTCAGAGTGATGTAAATAGCTTGCCATTCACAGGGTTTATCTTTGTTCTGATAAGTTATTAAAGTGCACAGATTTAGAAAAGAGAATGATAGGGTGAAGAGAAGTTTCCATGGGATAGTCTATCTCTGGGGGTTTTTTAATGTATTTTATAGAAAATAAAATCAGCTATTGGGAGTCTGTGCCAACACAAACATTACCTAGCCACCCACTGTTCAATCAACACATTCAGAAAAGAAACAAGATGACAGACAGCATGCACTGAAAATGTTGTTCAAAAAAAGTCAAAAACATGACCGTCACGGGTCTTTATTTTTAGAGGCCCTTGGGATGGGCCAGAGGATATCAAACAGTGGATTCTGGTGCTCAGACCAGAGTCCCACCCCTGTGTGGCACAGCACCTTGGGGACAGGACTTAGACTCTTTAGAGAGTGACAGAGCACGAGAGTATTCATCATCAATTTCAGAAGCTTACGAGACAACAGGGAGTGATACGGGGTGCTGCTACTGGGACCTGGGTATTATGGTTTTACCACCAGCTCACACGTCCTCTGAGTCCTGCCGTGTCTCTAACAGTGAGAACGGCAGTGAGGTCCAGCCTGCTGAGCTCCCTGCTCCTGTGGGTGGCCAAGAGCTGCTGCAAAGCCAGCCGGCCAGCAGCCGAACAGACTCTGCCGTGTCAGTTCACCCCTGCCTGCTGAATCATTGTTCCAATCTCTGGGCCCAATGAGTCTGGCTCTGGACAGCCACTCAAATCAATAAGAGTCACTGGCCGTGCATCTAGAAGTAGAGGTGCCCCAACTATTAAAGGGACAATATCAGATGATAATGACAAAGCTGAAAAACACCCTTGGCTGTGCCTTTGTCTTTTGTGCAAAGTCACCAACACCATTAGGTTCATCAAACACCATTTACTGAGAGTCGGCTTCCACTTGGCTGCCACCATTCAACAGTCTACCCGAGAGACCATCCCCTTCCCCAAGAAAAGTGCCAGGTTCGCAGGAGATACAAAACACTAAGGTCACCTATGCTACTAGGTGCCAACCCAAAAGCCATTTCCCTCACCTTTCTGGCTAACAGAACCCCAATTTTGTGCATCTTTCATGTCCCCCAAGAAAGGCAGGTCTCAGTCGGAGAAGGTGAATCATGATCAAGTCTCTTACATCTCTTGCCAAGATTGATTTAGACTTGGGCATGTGGCCTACTTCTGGCCAATGAGATATGAAGGAAATTCTATTGAGGGGCTCTTTTTTGATAAGGAATATGAAGGAAGAAACGGGCCCTCTTTGGCACGGGATGTTACCTACTTGTAATAGCAGGAACTGCTGCAGCTATTTTGGGACCATGAGGAGCACTACCTTAGAAGGACAAGCCAGGATGTGGAGATGGCAAAGTAGAAGACAAAAGGAACCTGGGTCCTTAAAAACCACAGTGAAAAGGGCTGCTGGTGGAGTGTGGGTGGGTGGATGGGCTAAATGGGTGATGGGCATTAAGGAGGGCACTTGTTGGGATGAGCAATGGGTATTATATGTAAGTGATGAATCAATGAATTCTATTCCTGAAATCATTATTACACTATATGTTAATTAACTTGGATTTAATTTAATTTTAATAACAATAATAATAAATTATTTTAAAAAAAACAGTGCTGTGCTGGATCAGTCAACCTTGGAACAGTCAACACTATCTCTGGCTGTCTTGGAATGTGATATGATACAGGCTACTATCATTTACACCACTTTTAATTGGATTTTTCTGGTACTTGCAGCCAAAAGCATCTTAATTGATACAACTGGTAGTAGCCCCCCCACCTCCTCACTCTCAAAAACCTCACTCCCAAACCTGTCCTTATAGCAGACATTAATTTAGATTTACAAGTTCACTTCTTACACTGCACATATTCAAAGGTTAAGCCTATTAGTCACTCTCTCCTTACTATGAATTACTCTGGTCAGATTATCTTCATCTCAAGACATGCTGTGAGGAATCATAGGGTTGGAGAGGAGAGAGGGACAATAGTGTGCAGCGAGAGGGAAGCATGAGGACACAAAATACCCGCAGTGGTCATAAAAGAAAGCACCAGAAGGCTACGTTTTTCCTCTCCCTTGTCTCCAAGTTTCTGGTGGCTAAGGTCACCTTAATGCCCCCTAGAAATCATTCTTCTCCTGCTAACACACACGACAACCTTTCTGGGGTTTTCATTCCTAAATATAAAATGAAATGAGCTTTCCAGTTAGGCTCTTCTTAGTTTTACAGAGAAGGGTGAGGCCAGGTAGGACACTTTTCCACCAGAGACCAAGCCCAGTGAGAAGGCAGTGCCCCTGGTGCTGCTGTGAACACTGATGTTGGACAGAGGTCACCTTGTCTCTGGCTTCTCTTCTAAAGGCGATGAGTATAGATCTCTGATCAGCCTTGTGACCCCAGCCCCAGCACTGCCTCGGTCACTGTGCATGAGCCACTCTGTGTGTACTCTGGACACAGTTGTCAGGCTGTACTTCCCAAGAAAAGCATCTGATGCTTATCTCCAGGAGGAGGATGCCAAATCTTTATTGCCGCTATTATTGCTATTGACCTGACAGCCACCGTTACTTAGAGAATGAGGCTCTGATTACAGAAATGCCAGCAGCGGTTCTCCTAAACCAAGTGGGTCCTGATGGCACCACTGGGGACAGGAGTGGCTGCTGGGTCCCAGGACACCCAAGGATGCTCCGAGACTCCCAGTTTACTCCCAAGTATGGCTCTTCCGTATCCACTGACAGGTGCTCCAGAAAACTTGCGTTTCCAGATGGATGCCCAGTGCCATTCGGGAACCCTGCTCCCAAGCCCTGGTCAGCTCCCTTTTCCATCACACAAAGCAGCTATTCCAAACCTTCACCCCCACCCTGGGCCTCCGATGCCACCTCCTACCCCCTCATTCTCAGCAGATGGTCTTGCCTCCTACTGCAGCGAAAAAAATAGAGGCTATCAGGCTGGTACAACTCAGCTGCCCACTTTCCCTCCATCATCCCCCTCTGCCCCACACACTCATCTGTGTGCAGCCTCACCATCTTCCTCTAGTTTCAATCTAGGCTGATTGGGGCTAATGCTTCCACCCACGTCCTTAGAGCCGAACCCCGAGAGTCTCCCCCAGAATCAGATCTGTCAGTTACTTCTCTTTCCTAGATCTCCAGTCCCCCCACACTCCATGGCCACCCTCCCCATCAGCAACAGCCTGCTCCAGTCCCCGCCTCTAATCCTGTGCTTTGCTCTAAGCACAACATGGTCCTCCCCAGTGTCATGGCCACATCTGAGAAGAGTGTTCTACATCAACCGTCTCCACTACCTGGGGCCTCAGTTTTCTCCCACCCCTTCACCCCATTCTCCTTGCTCCCTCCACAGGACTCCCAATAACCAAATCCGAAAGGCCCTTTCCAGAGCTTTACTAATTTTATCTCCAATTTGACAGCACTGAGTAATACTGGCAGACCGTATTTCCCCAAATGGCTGCAACAATATCTCCCACTCTGATGCTCTTCTAGAACCTGGTCGCGCAGAGGGGGGCTTTTATGACTCTTGTTCTTACCAACAGAGTAAGGAAGAAGTAGTGCTAGGCTAGGTCATAAAAGTGTCCTGTGCTTTCAGCCTTATTCTCGTGGGACACTTGCTCTTTGAACCCAGCCACCATGCTGTGAGGAAGCCCAAACAGCCACAGGAAGGCCTACTTGGAAGGACCCAAGGCCCTGCCCACAGCCCCCACTGAGCTGCCAGCCATGTGAGTGAGCCACGTGGAAGCAGATCATCAGCCAGGCCCCCTCACTGGCACCGCATGAAACACTGGTGAGTCTCTCTACCAACCCTACCCGACTGCAGATTCATGAGCAAAGCACACGACCATTGTTTTAAGCTGCTGTTTTCTAACTCTCTTCTTGAATGGTTTCCATTGCATGTAGCAGCACTGCTCAGTCCTGGTCCTCCTTCAATCTCTCTGGCCTTGCCCTCTCCATTCCTGCGGGGGCTTATCTTCCTGGGTATACACCCCCCATGACGGTGTTCCTCACAGCTCTTCCCTTGCCCTCTCCTCTTCTCTTTGCCTGACCTTCCTAAGTGACCTCAACTACTCCCCCAGATTCAGCTACCTACCATGAGCGTCCCTGCTGTTAAATCCTACATCTCTATTTCCATCCTGAATGCAGACCAGCAGAGCGATCCCCATCCAATCTCCTGACCACAGTATCTTACACCTCACGGTGGTTCCACCACCCGTCCTCCCTTGTTCTGAGGTCATCCTGACGCTACTGATCTCATAAGAAACTGCATTTCCCAGGCTCCCTTGCTAACTGGCTTCCATCTAGGCTTGGCCAGATGGGGCAACACTGGCAAAATGCTGAGGCAGGGCCTGTGGCTCCACCTCCCAGGTGATGGGCCCTACGGCTGTGATCGGCCTCCCAGAGGACCGGCTCATTGTGGGCCAGCTCCACTGGGTGGCCCCAGCTCCTGGGGTCCAGAGAACCATCTCTTCTCCTTGTCCCTCCACCATGAGGGTGGCAGAGGCTTCCTGCAGTTGGTAACTGTTTCACCATCCCATTTGTCTTCTCTGCAATTCCATCCCCTGGGAGCCCCATTTTCTGTTTTGTTTTGTTTTTTAATTTTACTTATTTTTGGGAGAGAGAGAGAGAGAGCATGAGCAAGGGAGGGGCAGAGAGGGAGACACAGAATCCAAAGCAGGCTCCAGGCCCTGAGCTGTCAGCACAGAACCTGACGCAGGGCTCAAACCCACAAACCGTGAGATCATGACCTGAGCCAAAGTCAGTCGCTTAACGGACTAAGCCACCCAGGCGCCCCAGCCCATTTTCTGTTTTAAATTCCTTCTGTTGGAAATACCTAGATCAATTTTCTTTCCTCCCGACTGGACCCTGATGGATACACTGGTTAAAGGCATCCATATTTAATCATTTAAGCCAGAAACGTACAATTTGTTTTATTCTCCTCCTTTTCATTCATGCCAGTATTTGCTACCACCCCATGTAAAGCTGGTCACAAAGTCCTGATGAGTCTGTCCCTCGAGCCCATCCCTCCCCTTCACTCCCATTCCCCTGCCTTGGTTCACAACAGTATTTCTGGTTCCAACCAGTACAGCAGCCCCTCCGTTAGTCTCCCTGGCTACAGTCTGCCTGCCTGCCAGTATATCCTCCAAACTGCCAACAGACTCTTGTTTCTAATGTACATCGGATCATGACATTACCCTGATTTAAATTTCTTGAGTGGTTCCCCACGGACTACAGCAGAGAATCAGATCTGCTCAGTTCCATAGCAGTTCCATACTTGCTGCGTATACTGTTCTATGCCTTCGCCTGCAACATAAGGCCCTCCGTGCTGTCCTGTCGACCTCCTCAGCCCCATCTGTAACCATTCCCAGACACATCACCTGAACCAGCTCAAGTTCTCCTCTAAGCACACCCTGTTTCTCCGAGACTCAGGCCTCGGCACAGGCTGGGCTATCCTTCCCCCACCTGGCTATCTCACCGGCGCCTCAGTGAAGCACCTCCCCGACCCAGGATGCCCCCAACAGACCAGGCACAGAGTTGACAGCACTGTGCACACACCTCTTTCGTGGAGCTCATATCCCCACACGGTGGCTGTTTGTATCCAGACCTGCCCTTCTGCTAAACAGGGATGAAGACAGAGCTTCCTCACTCCTGTGTCCCCAGCACCCATTGGTGCCTGATGCAAAAGAGACTTTCCATGTGTGTGCGAAGTTTAGTCAAGGTAAGCTGAGGGAACAAACTAAGAGTCCAGAGTGAGGAAAGGAACGGAAGGGAGACAGCAGACAAGGGGAGGGACATGCTGGCAGGTTAAATGCACTGACCTCCCAGGCCGGGTGCTGGCTACCGCCCAGCCAGCACCTGGCTCACCCTCCCTTGCTCTGCGGACAGAGCTAGAAAAGTCCAGAGACACAGTCTTCCATCAGGGCTTTTCCCAGGAACGTTTTTAGGTAGACAAGCTTGTTCACTCAAAACATTGGGAGATGAGCATACAGTCTACGTAAATATTTCTATGTGATCTTCCTGTCACTTCTACATCCCTGGGCTGACCACATGCTCCCTTCTGTTATAAATTAACAAATTAAGCTGTAACTTTTCTACCCCCAAGGAAATCACTTTTGGTTCATCTCATTTCTACAACATGCAACTGAGGTCTCGTTGGCCCCAACAGCTGCCCATCATGTTCTGAGACCATCCCCAGATAGTTCCTAGGAACAAATTAAGAAGAACTGACCAACCCAGCCAAGGGCCCCCCCCCCCCCCGGCCCCCGACCCCACCCCAGTCATAGCACAGTCACAACACTTCCTTTGTCATGGTCTCAAGCTTTCCTCTCCTGCCTTGCTGCTCAAAAGGTCACACTCCACCCAGCTGCCTTGAACCAGTGTCACAGGAGCCACCTAGTTTCCAGAGAAATATAGAATGAGGATAAAGGAAAGAGAAAGGGGAAGGCTCTCACCTCCATCAGGAGAATGTCCTTCGAGCTCTGAGCCTGTACCTTTGGATGCTGGACCTTCACAGCCACCGTCCGCCCATCATGCAGCACTGCCTTGTGGACCTGGGCCAGGGAGGCGGCCCCCAGGGGGGTGTCATCAAAGCTCATGAACAAATCATGGATCTGGCAAGAGTGGAGAGAGAATGGAGTGAATAAGATGACCCAGTTCAGTGAAAGGGGCCAAGAGGATGGGCCAGGGCCAGTGCTGCCTGATGCCCCGAAACAGACTTTCTGCTCCACCGGTTGTATGTCAACCCAGCACCTTGCCTGGGCTCCCTGCTGCCATGGAGATTCCCAGCAAGCATCTGGAGGGAGAGAGAAAACACATGTGGAGGGTGTGTCCCCATACACATGCATGGGTGCTCAGAGCACCTCCATTTAAGGCCAAAGAAGTGCTGTCTAGAATGTTCAGAATGGAGTACCGTCTGCTCATTTAATTATGCAACATTGCACCCCTGGGACTCTCATGCGCACACATAAAATCAAGAGGAAGCAGAACCAGGGCACCAGACAGCCCAAGGCAGGGATCAGATATTCCAACCAGCCAACATGGAGAGCTCAAGGGATCCCAGGCTGGAGACTCCAAACCTAACAGCCGCCTCTTGTTCCTGCCGGAGCAGCAGGCTCAACATGGGTCCTCAAGCCCACTCTCGGCCAGTGGAGCAGAGACCCAGCAGGGACCCCAGGGCCACACACCCCAGCCTCGCTTTTGGCCCCTACCTGCAATGCCACCCAAAGGGAGCCTTGGGCAGATCCCTTGCCCTTTGTCTATGAAATGGAACATGTACTCCTAACTTGTCTGCCTTCTCTTCTCTTCTTCCTTCCTTCCTTCCCTCTTAGAAATGCCATACCAAATTTTCCTAAAGGAAAAAAGTCTTTCTGACTTGAGTGGTCACACCTACATGGTCCAGATATGAATATTCTACCAGATGGGAAGGAGGTCCCCAAAAACCTCTTGCCAAAATGTCCAAGGCTGAAATTCTCACTCCCTCCATTTCTTTAAGTCCCTGTATAGCCTCCCAATCCTGGAAGGTCCAGACATTCTCACACACACACGTAAGTGTGCCCATGCATGCTTAGTCCCAAGGCCCTCCTTCTCATGTCCCCCAGGCTCTCACACCCATTCAGTCCTCTTGCCGCCCCCCTTCTGCAGCAGGCACTCCACCCTGCCCCTCAGCCCCCTCCTCTCCTGGGGCTTCAGCAGTCAGACAGCCCATGGCCACCATCCCACCCCTCTGTTTGCTAGGCTGCACTAGTAGCTTGCTAATCTCCCTCATAAATCACTCCCTCCAGCCCTGTCATCATTTCTGTATCTTTCATGAAACTCCATCCCATTTATCAACATCCTTTGGAGGTCAAAGGTCCAGGCAACATGGGAGGGGCCCACACTTCTGTCACAGGAGATGGGTATGGATTGGCTTCCCTGTCCCCCTTCTTCTTCCTGGGTTTTTATTTGTACTCCTCCCAGTGCCTATTTACCCACCTCCTTCCCCAACCATATACTTGTCTCTTTCCCTCCCTCCTGAGTTCAAGGCTCCCTGAGGGCCAGATTCTCCCTTACATCAATCACCCCAAGTCTCCCCATACAAGAACCCTTTATTCTGGACTTGGGCTTGGATTGGGAGAATGAAAGAACCACCATCCTGTAAACCTCATCAGAACATCGGCTTCAGGTAGGCAGGGATTTTTGTCCGTCTTGTTAGCTGTCGAGTTCCTTGCACTTAGAAGAGCCCCAGAACCAGTTGGTGCCAAACACATATTTGTTGAAAGACTGAATCCACTATTCTCTCCATTGGAGAGGAACTCAATCAACTCTTTCTTCCTTTTGAAACGGCTGGGCCTTCCTGCTCCCACACTCCTACTAATCCAAAATCCTCAAATGTAAAAGCACATGTCCTGTATGGAATTTACCTAGGTGGACTCCCCCTGTTACTCCAGGGCAGGTATGAGAGACCCCAGCCTGGTCGATCAGAACCCTGAATACCCTGGGTCACACTGACTGGTTCAGAGATGGACAGGTGACCCAACTGATCCAATCAGACTCAACTGTTTTACTTCTGTTTGAACTGTAGGAGAAGGGATTTTTTTCTTTCTGCTGAACTTGAACGTAAAAATTGAACTTGAAGTCTGGAGCTATCAGGAATCTCAATAGCAAAAAGAAGAAAGCAGAGACAAGAGATAGTGAATCCATGGTTGAGCCCCTTGATCTAGCCATGCCTGAATACCCACCCTATAATTCCTTTTTCTGTTTAAGTCAGTTTGAGTTGTTTTCTGTCACATAGGACTAGAGGGGCTCTGATATTTCTTGGGCCCCATCTGGGGTAGATGAAAGAAACATGAGCATGGTGCCCAGCACCCCCAAGAGGCTCAGTAAACGCGAGTTCCATGGCCTCCCCTCTCTCCTCTCCTCGGTGGCCTCTTGCTGGGACAGGGATCCAGGAATAGAAGGGAGGGAGAGCTTCAGCAATATTCCTGGCCATTACATAATGAAATCAACAACAACTTCCTTTAGAAACCCTCTGGCTGTTCCTAAAGGAGCACCAAGGAGAACGTTTTCTGGAGCATTTCTGTGAACTCAGACCCTCATCTCCCAGGCAGCTGGAACGGCCCCATCTTCCCACTGCAAAGGGACTTGGGGGTCATCTGACCCCACTCCCCACCCCAAGCCTCCACCTGGCTTCCTGGGAACATTTGCTCATTTTCTAAGGACAGCCAGTCTTCAAATCAGTGTCATTGCGGGGACGCTGCAGAGTCATTGCAACTGAAGAGTGACATGGCATCACTAGGGCTGTGTGGCAAGAACAGCTGCCAGGAGCACTCCAGGGAGAGGTGAAGGGAGGAAAGGGCTGAGGCAAGCATATCCCAATCTCCAGGGGGAAAGGAAGCCTGGCCCACCATCTCCCCAGGGAACAAGATGGGGTCCTCCCACAATCCCCTGCCCCTACCAGGGGATGCACGGGGTCCAGAGCTTAGGATACCACCCAAACTCAGGTGCCTCAACTCAGCACCCTGAACAAGGCCCAGCTGTGAGGACCTGCCCTAATCCCCAATTTGACCGATGGAGGCAAAGAGAGGCATGGGGAATGAAGAGGCACCACTCACTCTGCACAGGGAACCTGCTGGGCACATCCCCTCCTCACCCCACCCCTGCCCACCCACCACCTCTCAGGGCCCCTGCAGCCATCCTTTCCCCTCTATCAGGAACCAAGTCACACACCCACACCCTCCTGTGCTTACACACACACACACACACACACACACACACACACACAAAATTGATTGCTAGTGAATGTTCCTAGCTGGCTTACAAAAAAGGTAATTAAAGATTGGTGCTACAGCCTGTAATTAAATATGAATAAAGTATCTCTAAATGGAACCTGATTCAAAGTATTCAGTGCAAGTACTTTGTGCTGATAGATAGTAAGGAAAAATAGACACTGTCCCGAAAGCAGAATTACGCCCCCCACGTGGCTGACACAAACACCACCCCCTCCAGTCAGGCCCCGGCCCCCAGCCCTCTGAGCAGAAAGCCATTAGCGGAGGCCAACGGCAGCATGCACAGCAATTAGAGTGGAGCGGGGCCCTGAGCTGCCTCAGTCCCTCACACAAACCTGTCTCCCCTTCTAGGGCTTTCTTTCCCTCGCTCCTCTTTCTTTCCTGGGGGTCTGGCAGCAAAATCAATTAAGTAAGACAACTGCATTTTAAAATGACGAGCTGTGCTTTTTAATTACTGTCAGCCCATGATTCAAATATACTGATGTCCCTGTCTAGAAAAGGAAAAATAATCAGGAAAAAAGTTTCTCTAGCTTTGTATTATCTGGTTTTTCAGGGTACGTGTGTGTGTGTATGTGTATGTGTGTGCGTGCAAATGTAAGGGGCGGTGTTTGGTTTTTTATGAGCAGAAAACATCAGAAGGGCAAGAAGAAATGTGTCTTCCCCCACAGGCTCAGGTTAAGACTTGAGCGGGCTGGCATCAGCTGGGGTCCAGGAAACCGAGGCCACATGACATCATACCCAGGTACAGGACAGAGTGTGAGACTCTCTGGGAAGTTAGGTCTGCAGATTCTCATGAAGCCAGTTTTCTGGATAAATGTTTCCAAAATGCCACACTGGGCAGCCAAGCACTGGCCAGGGTCCTCACTTCACCCAAAATAAGGTAAGAGGGTGAGGATCTTCTGTAAACACCATAGTAGGACTCCTGGGGAGGAGTTTCACATAAGTCTCTCAGCCGGCCAGCCTCAGGCCCCTCACCAGCCACAGGAAGGGGGATGTCCTGGATTTTCCAAGATGGCCCAAATTCAAATATCCCATCCTGGCGTCCCCATAGTCATGCACATCGGACCTATTCTGGATTTACTACATCAAGCTACATTGACCTAAGATAATGCCAACAAATTGAACAAACCCACAACTGGCTGGCTCCGGTTGAAGACAGGAGCTTGCCTCAAAGCAGGGAAGTCCAGGCCTAGCTGCCAAGGCCAAGCAGCTCCCACTTAGGAGTTGGGAAGACTGCCCAGGGCACCTGGGGAAGGTTACCATGGCATCAGCAGCAAACAACATCTGGATCTCGAGGTCTAGAGATGCCCCCCTCCCCGTGCCTGGCTGGGTGCCAGCAGCCATCCACTACAGTCTGATGAGGAGAGGGACAAGTCCTTGTACTAATGGAGTAGCTGGAGTGAACCTAGCCCACCCTGAGCCTGCGGCAGACAAGACAGGCCCAGCTACCAAGGACTCTGCAAAGCACAGACTGCCTTGAACAGAAAACCCACCATCACATCCTATATGCCGTTGCTTAAAACCCACCCTCTTGTCACCGTTTCTCAGGGACCTTCCTCTTGTCACCATTTCCCAGGGACCTGCCCCAGGCATGCCTCCATCTCACAGTCACCCTGTTGGCTGATACCCCACTTTGCTGCAATTCCTTCTCCCCGTTAAACATGCCTGGTTTATATCCCACCTGTTCAGGGTCATTCCTGCACCTTGTAAGTAACACATGATGCTGACAGCAAATAGGTGGCACATGGTCCTCTCATTCCCCCTGCAGTGGTTTTAAAATAAGTCCACAGGTACTTAACAACTCCTCCCTTTGAGAGGTGCAGCCTACTGCCCACCCACCTCTGAGTGTGAGCTAGACTCGTGACCTGGCATATGGAGGAAATTAGTGCATGCCTTCTTAGACATCACCAGACATCCTTCCTGTCCTTTCCCGGAGAGCGTGCTCTTGGGAAAGCGAGCTGCCATGTCATGAGGACGCTCAAGCAGCCTGTGGAGAGGTCCATGGGGTAAGGAACCAAGGCCTCCTGTCCACAGTGAGCCATCCTGGAAGCAGATTCTCCTTCCCCACTCATGCCTTCAGATGACTGCAGCCCTCACCAACACCCTGCCTATACCTCACAGAGAGTCTGAGCCAGAAGCATCCAGTAAGGTCCTCCCAAATTCCTAACCCACAGAAACTGCAACATATCAAATGTTTGTTGTTGGGGGGTAATCTGTTATGCAGTAATAGCTGACTAATAAGCCTCAAGCATACTCATGCCAGATATCACTAATCAATCACAGCATTCATTTCTTCTGGGCACAGATGATGCCTCAGAATCTCTCTCAACACAGTACTCCAGGAAGCCACTACCAATAGATCAGAATTAATATAGGAAACGAAATCAATCTGCCATTCCTTAGCTAAAGTCAGTCAGCCAATCAGCAAATACTTACCTGCAGGCCTGCCACATGACAGAAACCATCCTAGGTACATAAACCAACAAAACAGACACCACCTCTCGCCATGAGGAGGTCTCAGTCTGCAGAATAAGGCAACAGCCCCAAGGAAACATACTTGCTTTTTTTAAAAAAAAAAATTTTTTTAATGTTTATTTTTGAGAGAGAGCTCAAGCAGGGGAGGTGCAAAGAGAGAGGGGGACAGAGGATACGAAGCAGGCTCTATGGTGACAGCAGTGAGCCCGATGCAGGGCTCAATCCCATGAATCATGAGATCATGACCTGAGCTGGAGTCGGAGGCTCAACCAACTGAGCCACCCAGGCGCCCCATACTTGCTTTTTAGCAGGGCCTGCTGGAGGCAGTGCTCCCTGCCCAGTACCAATTCACCCAATCCTGATGGGACTTTCTGGCAAGGTAAGAGGAGACTTCTGATATCACTATGTAGACTCTGGGGGGGTCAAGGGAGAGGTCAAGGCATCCAAATGTCTCTTCCTCCCCACTCAGTGGCTGCCCTAACTCAAGTCAGGAATACCCCCACCCCCAGCTTCCCAGACAGAGCAATTTATTATAATAAAAATAATAATGGCAATAACAGCTCAAGGACACATAGTCCCTGTATTCCATGGAATCTGTGTTCCTTCTGGAGTTTTGAAAGATCAAACTGTCGGTTCTACAGAGCCATTAACTATTGCTACTGCCTAGCTGGGAAGAAAGAATGAAGGCCCAGCGGCAGCACCTGAGGCTTTTCTTGACAAGGGCCAACCCCAGGAATTACCCAACAGTGGTGCTGTCTAAATTTGCACAAGGAGGCTGGCACAACACTCAACCCTTACCAGTTTACTAAAGAGCCTCTAGGTGTAAGACAATCGTCCACCTGACTCTGCCAAGGGCATCACAGTCCCGACCAAGCTTCTATCCTCCCAAAGAATGGTAACAAACAGCTGACCGAGAAGTATGAAGCCAGGAGCAGTCATACCCTACGGCTGCAGGTGTGTTCCCTGGGAATGCCCACCAGCTGGCCAGGACAGTGAGTCCTGAGAGGCAACAGGGCACAGTAATTCCAATGCAAGGTCTGGAATTGTAGGCTGGAATTAGCCAGTGCAAACCCAATCATAGGCTGCAAGGCGCTGCCCACACTCAAATTCTGGCTCCATGGTGCACCAGCTTGGGTAATTATACAACCCATCTGTACCTCAGTTTCCTCATCTGTAAAATGGGAATTTTAGTACCTACCTCAGAGTTGTTGTGTGAAACAACACACGTAAAGGATCTAGAATAGAGCCTACAGAAGACCCCCAATAATGGGTGCCCTATCTAATGCCTCCACGAAGGAGTGGTATATGAGGAGGGCACTAGACAAAGAGTTAGCAATTCTAGGCTCTCAGTTCTGTTCTGTCAGTGAGTAAAAGCGACTGTCTTCATTCACCCAGAGACTGTAATGGCCTCCTGACTGGTCCACTCACTTGCATTCCTTTCTCCTCCAATCTATCCACCCCATGCAGCTAAAGTGCGTTTTCCAAACATAAGCTGATCATGTCACTTCTCTTTGTTTAAACCACATCGCCAGCTTCCCAGAGCCAAAATCCTTAACACAATCCAGAGTCTGATTCTGCCCCATCTCCTCCCCCTGCCCCCAGAGCTCTCTCTGTCCTGCCCAGATAGCTTTTTTCAATCACCAGCACACTTCTTCCCTTCCCACTGCAGGGCCTTTGCATATGCTGTCGTCGTTGCCCAAAAGGCTCCCCTTTCTGCTCCTCATCAAAGTAACTCCTACTCATCCTCCAAAGCACACCTCAACTGTCATTTCTTCAGGGAAGCCTCCCTGTGTATATCCTCAGAATTCAGGGTGCCCTTCTAGAGAGCAATTAACATAGCTGCATTCTACCTCGATTTGTATTTGCTTAATCTCCCTCTTTCCTTCTAAATGACAGACTTCTTCCACTTTTGCTCAATACTGTATCCAAAGCACCTGACACATAATTAGTATTCAATAAATATTTCTTAATGAATGCATGAGGTTCAACTTTCCCTATCCTCTTCCTGGTGGGGGGACTTTGGGCCTTCCAGCTGACTGGGGGGAGCTAAAACATCTCCCAGAGGTGGCTACCGTTCCTCCAAAGTAGCTGAGGGAGGCTCGCTGGTGCTGGGCACTTCGAGAGCCGCGGGTGGAGGGACTCTATGGAAATGTTGTGATAATAATGATTAATAAAAAGCAGATAAACACCCAGTGTGGTTGGCCAGCCTGGGAAGCCATCCATTAGATCTGTCATTCATTAGAGGTGGGGGTGGGGGCAGTCCAATCAGATCTCTTCAGCTTAAGCAAACCTTCTGTAAATTGCAGGCTGCAGGCGCTGACATTTGATGAATTATTCTTCATAATCCACCGTTGGCTGTCATAAATCTAATCTTTCAACGTTCCCCATCTTAATAACTTGTACAGCCTCACAGGGTGACATGTCTATGTCTCTGCCTATGACAGAGATCTCTGGGATAGAAGAGATTGTGCAGTACAAGGTGCACTATGAAGCCAGGACCTCCACAGCCCGGGCCCAGCCCAGGTAGGTATCCGCAGGGTGACCACAGTATAGAAGCAGTGAGGCAGTGAGCCATCCTTGGAGCCATGGGGTGTCTGGGAGCCAAGTGCTTATACCCCATCACAGGGCTGAGAGCCAGGTGGAGTCAGGAGCTCAGCCCCAAGAATCAGGCAGACAGCTCTACCCCCTCTACTACAACCTACCCACATGAGGACCCAGCACCTCCTCCTTGAACTTGAGCTTGGTTTGGTATAGCTTGGTTTGGTAAAGGGATGTCAGAACATCTTTGGTCACAGGGACTAAATGCTCAACCATGGGTACTTCCTTACCGCTGCATAATGTCCGTTGCCCTCAAAGTGCTCTCAACCTTCTCTCGAGGTTAGGAAGAAGAGATATAATTGCACCCACTTTATAGAGAGGAATATATTGGCTAAAGGTCTTTTGTTTATTCATCCATCAAATGTTTAAGTGACTAATATAAGCAGGGCACTGTGCTAGTCACCAGGGACTTAATGGGAACTGGGTCCAAATCAGGTACAGCCACCACCCTCTGGAGTCACTACTGGAACCTGAAGTGGTGAGACAGGAATTAATGAAGTCATCAAAGATAAAGGTAAATGGCCAATCTGATAAGTGCTACAAAGGGAGAGGTAGCTGACCATAGAAGCTGTGTTCAGAGGATTAAACCTATCAGGGAAGGCTTCTAGGAGGAGGTGACAAAGACCTGAGCTCTGAAGGATAAGGAGCCAGTTCAACTGGATGAAAGAAAGAGCCATCTAGACAGAGAGAAGGACTTGTGCAAACCCTACAAAGGGGAATAAGACACAGTGACATGAGAGCCAGGAAGGAGGTGGCCAACAACTCCCAACCCAGAATCCAGGCTGCCTTGGGCCCCCTGGGTCTTCCCCTGGCAAAGTCCTTAACTACAGCTCATGCCTGCAATGGAGAAAAAAGCCTGGACTCTGTGGTTCACACGCATTTCTGGTGAGGTCCCAGGACTTCTAAAACCTGATGGGCTCAGTCTCCTAAAACTCCAAAGGCCTTTTTCCAATAACCTTTAGATGTTCCTATACCCAAAAAGTAAGGAAGAGAAGAAATAAAGCACAGACATCCTTGCTCACAGTGGCAATAGTTGCTGTCAGGAAAGACCTCCTTAGCCTTTGGGAGGTGGCAAAATGCCACATGGCAAAAGAGCTAAGGTATGTCCCTATGCCTCAGAGCCCCAATAAGAGAGCTCAGGTACCAAAGTCCTTGAGATCGGAGCACGTTCCACCCAGTAAGAAGTCTTCCAGATGTGCTCTGCATGTGACAGCAGCAGTGCCCAGGGATTTTTTAAAGGAAGGCAAACCCAGACTTTCAGGATCTACCAGGAAGAGAAAGCCCACATTTTGGGGAAACCACATACATTCCTGGCTGACCCCAGCGAAGCAGACTGTAAAGAACATCAGCTCTGAGGTCAGCAGCCCTACCTGCCAACATCTAGCCATGTGACCTTGGGCAGTGCTTAGCTCCACTACCATTCTGCAAAATGGGAGTGATAATAACAACACCTATTTTGCAAGGGAATTCTAAGTGTTAAAGGACACTCTGCATCTAGAACAGAGGACAGCAAACGATAGCCCGTGGGCCAAATCCAGGTCAATGCCGGTTGTTTTTTTGTGTTGTTTTGGTTTTTTCTACAGCTTACCAGCAAAGAATCCTTTTTTATATTTTTAAATGCTTGGAAAACCCAAAAGAATAATATTTTGTGATATATGAAAACTATATGAATTTTGATTTCAGTATCCTTAAGTGAAGTTTGACTGGGACACGGCACACCCGTTCACTACACGTTGTGGCGGCTCCCATGCTGCCATGGCAGAGGTAAGCAGTTGTGACAGAGACTGCCTGGCCTGCAAAACCTAAAATATTTACTAGCTGGCCCTAGGGTGGGCAGAAAAACGACCCCTCCCCCCCAAAGATGTCCATGTCCCAGTCCCCAGTAGTGTGATTAGGTTAAGGATCTTCAGATGGGGAGAGCATCCTGGATTACCATGTGGGCCCAATGTAATCACAGGGTCCTTATAAAAGGGAGGTGGAAGGGTCAGAGTCAGAGCAGGAACTATGACAAAGGAAGTCCAGATAAAAGGGAGAGAGACTGAAAGACGTCACACTGGTGGCTGTGACGAAGAAGGAGCCATAAGCCAAGGAATGCAGGCAGCTTCTAGAAGCTGGACAAGGCAAGAGATTCCTCCCTAGAGCTGCTCGGAGGAATGCAGCACAGCCAACACTGGAATTTTAGGTTTTCTGAGCCACAGAACAGTAAAATAATACATGTGTATTGTTTTAAGCCACTAAATTCACACTAATTTGTTACAGCAGCACTAGGACCCTAACCCAGGCCTCTACGGAAAGTTTGCTGACCTCTGATGCAGCGCATTAGCCTAACACTCTCAGTACAGCAGTTTCATCCTTTTGTATTTCCCAGGGCGGTGCTGAGGCTAGAGAGCTGGGGGGGTGAGACAGGAGCTGCCCTGGCAGTGTGGAAACACAGGTCACATGTGAAGCCCAAGCTGAGGCACCAAGAGGACACATCATGACTCTGGTTCTGTGCCAGGCAACACCCAGAACCGGTCCTGTTCCCCCACACTGGGGCAAGGGGCCCTCTGCTCCCCCCACTGCCACGTACACGCTAGTCCGGCCCAATCCTAAAACCAGCCTGGCTGAAAGGATAGCCTCCCCTCCTCCCAAGAAGTTCAGTTTGCTTTTGCTCACAAGAAACCACCAGTCATCAGCTCACACCAAAAACCGAAGAGCAGCGGGGGCCTGGGGAGACTTATTCCAATAAATAAGCAGGAGGCACTCCAGTTGTTGAAGTAACAGCCTCTCCTATAAACCCGGCTATGGGGAGACACACACACACACACACACACACACACACACACACGCACACACTTAGACCTCTCCTTAGATCAGGGTGCTGATGACTTTTTTTTAAGTCTGGAAATCAGGAACCCAGTGCTGGGCACAACCTCTCAATGCTAGACCCCAAATCACTTAGTCCCCCATGGACCCTCCACCAACTCTCTGACCACCGACTCTTAAGGAGAGAGGGGGCCACTGTGCAAAGCCCTGCCCCGCAGAAAAATCCTTCCCCAAACTGCCAGCAGGGTGACCTGCCGATACTGCCCCACCAGCCCTCTCAGCACCGTGTCTGTTCTCAGACAGCCCCCAGCGTTCTTACCAGAGCCCTTGGAGCCGCTAGTGGCCCTCCCTGCCCCTCAGCCCCTCCCCATTTAATTCTTCCTTGAGTCCTGCTGATTCAGTCTCCAAATTATGTCTGTCCACTCCTCCTCTGTCACTCTTGCCCAAATGACCACAGTGCCTTGTAACTCTCTCCCAGTTCCACCCCTGGCCCCAAGTAGCCACTGAGGACTGGACTGTGCCACTCTCTGCACAGAGCCCTTCGGTGGCTACCAACCACGGATCTCCTGAAAGTGCCTGGCACACATCTCCAGCCACATCTCTTGGTGTCTCTCTGCCCTGCCGCCACCACCCCTTTTCTGTCCCCACACAGATCCATGCTCTTTCCTACCCAAGGGCCTCTGCATTCTCTGTTCTGTCTGTCCTACCCTCCTTCCCCTAATTATCCCTGGTCCCAGCTTAATTGCCACTGAGTCCTTGGAAAGACCCCTCCCCCAGACCCCCAAATTCAGAGCACCCTATGCTTTTCTCTCGTGGCGTTCATCACAAGGGTCATTAAGTTTTTATTCTTGTGATCGCTTGTTTAACATCCGCTGCTCCCCTACAACTAGAGCCTAAGCACCAGGACAGCAGCTTGTTCAGCCATACAACCTCCAGCACACACACGACAAAAGCTCAATAAACATTGGCTGAGCCAATAAATGAACAAATGGCTGGTGAAGGCTGCGGAGGGTCCAAATACATGACTGTGGGATGACCAAGCCGTCCAAGCCAAGCACCTGCCCTCACCCAGCCCAGGGCCCCACGTTTCCAGCCACAGGCCCCTCAGGTCTCACTCTGGCTTCAGGCACCTCCCCAAGGACGACATCCTTAGTTCAGGCCACTCCACCTGCCCAAAATGCCCTCTCCGGGCTTTTGTGTTTGTTCTCCTTCTGAGAACACTCAAGTCCTACTCAGGTTTTGCCTTCTCCAGAAGACCCCAATTCACCCCTCTCTGTGGCCCTATTTGTGGATTCCAAGGACACTTCTAAAAGCGGTAACCCAAACCTCAGGTGACTTTCATCTCATCCTGACCTCCTGCTGAGCTATGTCTCTAGTGCATTCTGTACCTAAGCTCCTGAGCTGTCAGAGTTGTGTGATGAGTCAGTAACTCAACAAGAGCGGCTACACAGCACCTTCCTGACTCTCCCGCCTCGGTTGTACTTCCGTGCAAAGATTTCTACCCTCTGAGCAAGTAAACTGGGGTTCCCGTCCCACCTCTGCCACCTACCAAGCCCATGACCTTAGGGAAGACGCTCAGCTTCTCTGGGTCTAAACTGCTCACTTTTACAAGTGAGGGGGGTGTTGGGGTACTTGGTCCCTGACGACTTTGCTGATTCTGTGATCCTGTAACTCTTACTTTCCCATGCTGCACTCCCATGATTGTGCCCCAGCCCACACCAGCCTCCTTCCACACACACGCTCCAACCTGGCTGTCCACCTGGAGTCAGCTGACCCTTCCCAGTGACACACAGAGGTGCACTCACACACAAGGAGCCACCTCCAAAGTGTCACAGGCAAGGCCACTGACGGGCTCTCCTTGAAGCAGGGCCCCCCACGCAGAAACCACCCAGGAAGCCTAACCTAGGACATCGGCTTGCTCCTGAAGCCCCATGAATAAAGAAGCAGGCACAGCTGGCCTATTCATAATCAGCATAAAAAATTGATTAGCCCTTTCCAGATTAAACATTATTGTTTCAACGACGAACATAAATCAGCCAGACGTGGATGGCTTGCTTCTCTCTGCCACCAAAGAGCTGCGGCAGGTAGACAGTGCGTGGGGCCCCGGGGCAGTAGGAGGAGATTAGGGGTCCTCCCTAGAGAAGGGCCCGGCTCTCAGGAAGTACAAGGGAGAGCAGACCACTCCTCACCCCCGTCACCGGCCCCCCACCTGCAAGCACAGAGGGGCAGCACCTTTTCCAGAGGAGAAGGAGAAGGACCAAACAACCTCACTGCATGCTTCTCAGAGCACCTCCTCAGCCATCTGATTGGTGAGGCAACACAGCACCAGGGCCAGCCTGGGGCTGAAGGCAAGGTGGCAGGCTAGTGTGCCGGTAGGGGAAAGAGCGTGGCCCTCAGAAGCAGGCTGGGTCTCACAGGCCCTTTGGCGTGTGTAGCAGCAGCCTGTGTAACTGAAGCACGTATGTCCCTCCAGTCAGAGACACTCAGGTTCCATTCCCAGCTGAGCCGCTGTCCTGCTATGTGATCCTGAGTAAGTCACTTAGTATGTCTGAACCTTATTTTTTACATCTGGGAAGAATGGGGAGAGGGATACCTGACTGGCTGAGCTTCTGTGAGGACTAAAATGAGACTGTGTGTTTGAAACATCTAAACACATGTTAGGGAAGGAGAAAACGGTAAAGAAACAGTTCCTTGACCTGCTGGGGCTCCCCATCCATCTGTCCCACCTCCCACTCAGGAATTCTGGGAGAAATCATAAACTGCTAGGACACAAAACCTGGGGAGGCCCAGGTCCCCTTATAAGGAGCAACAGAACGCAGGGGTCAGGACCTTGGGTTCTGGAGTCAGGCCTGGTTTTGCTCCTGACTCAGCCTTGGATTTCTGTGCAACCTCAGACACATGACTCAACCTCTCTGGCCTCGGCTTACTCGTCAGTAAAATGGAGATAATAGTACTCTCGCAGGGCAACTGTGGGGATTATAGGAGAGGGCACTGCACAGTACCTGCAGTGCCCGCCGATTCCTTCCCATACTACCCCCTGCTCCCTGCTATACTTTCAGTATTTGCATCTGAGCCAGAGAGGGCTCTTTCTCCATAGCTGCAGGAATTAACGGCCCTCGGGAGCAACCATCACCATGAAGTTAGGATGCTGGGGTCTAAACACCCAACCTTCTCTCTTGGCCCTGGAGTGGGATGACTTTTTCTAATTTTTATTTATTTTTATTTGAAATAGAGAGAGGAAAGAGTGCACACAAGCAGCAGAGAAGAGCAGAGGGAAAGAGAGAGAGAGAACCCCAAGCAGGCTCCACACTCAGCAAGGAGCCTGATGTAAGGCTTGATCCCACGACCCCGGGATCACAACCTGAACTGAAATCAAGAGTCAGACACTCAGTCAACTGAGGGGTGGGATGATCTTAAGGTGAATGTTTGCCACTATTTCCCAGTGTCCCCACAGCTAGTTTAAGGGCACACAGTCACTGGCTGCCTTCTCTTCCCTGAACCATGTTCCTACTTCCCTACTGGCTGCACCCGACCTTCCCACAAAACCACTTCCACCAGAATCCTTTCCTCGGAGTCATCTTCTGGGAGTGCCCAATCAGGATGGGAACCCAGTTGAAGTTGATGATTATGTGCCTTCTAAGGCAGTGCAGGACCTGGGGTTCAAATCACTGCTTCTGCCCCAGCCATCAGCAGTACAGACAATCCTCTGGCTCACTTGGACGTAAGGACAAGGCATCAGAACCACAGCAATCACATCCACCCTGCCCATACTGCCAACTTTAGCCCCGAACAGCCTGCAAGAGGAGACCCACTCCCCCTCCCTGGAGAGGAAGGGAAGGCCACAAGTTCTATTCAAGGAGAAGATGAGGGCCCTGCGGTCTGTCTGGCAGTCCCAGAAGGCATAGGGTCATCTGTCAGGGAAGCTCCTTCAAGAGCAGTGGCTGTGGCAATGATTCTCTGGCTTGTGGCCTCCTGACCCACGGCCCAGCCTGGGACGCTCACACTGAGCTTCCAGGAGATGGCAAGGGGAGAAAAAGTGGCCATGCCCCAGCTCTGGGAGACAACTAACATAGCCTCACAAAAGGGAGAGTTCACCTTTACCAGATGTGGAAGAAGAAAAAGGCCTCCATGCACAGCTCCTGCCTTGTACCCCTCAAGCCATCCTGCACGATTGGCTGACTCTGCCCGAAATCAGCCGTGGAGGCCTGCACACTCATGCACATGCACATGGAAACTATTAGTTGATATGACTTAACACAGGTTCTAAGACCTGGGGCCTGCAGTGACTCCCCAAAGCCTGCACATCAAGATCCAACACCCGTACGCACTCTGTTGCCCCCCAGAAACCAGGCCCTCCCCGGGGATAGCAGATGCATAGCAAGAGGGGTGGGCCAATACAGTGGGGTGGCCAACTGTGAGCCAACACAGTTCAAAACTGGTTCCACCTACTTTAAGCTATGAGACTGTGGCTGTTACTTAACCTGTCAGGGCTTCTGCTTCCTCATTTGGAAAACTGGAATGGCCAAATCTACCAACCTTGCAGGGTTAGAAACTGTATCTGTAAAACATCCAGGCATGTGTGCTACACAGCACGTACCACACAAACAGAAACTCTAACATCATCATCCGTGGACATGAACATATTTTACACCATGTTCTGCCTTGCTGCTTCCCACCCCACCCCACCGGTCACCTTGGGGTTTAAATGAGAGGGATGACATCTTCTCATGGACCCCACCTCCTCTAACCTCAGTGATTTGGTCAGAGAATGGACATCTGTATTTGTTTCTCAAGGCTACCATAACAAATCACCACGAATGCGGTGGCTTAAAACAACAGAAATATACTGTGTTACAGTTCTGGGGGTTAGAAGTCTGAAATCAGGGTGCTGGCAGGACTGCATTCCCTCTGAAGGCCCCAGGGAGAAGCCTTCCTTGCTCTTCCTAATTTCCAGCAATCTTCACTGTTCCTTGAGTTTGCAGCTGCACCACTCAAATCTCTACTGCCACTGTCACATGGCCTCCTTGCAAGGACACCAGTTGTTGGATTTAGGACCCACCCCAATCCAGTATAAACTCCTTAAGTTACCGAATGACAGCTGCCAACACCTCATTTCACATTCTCAGGCTCTAGGTAGAATAGCAATGGGGTCCAGAAGTGTGGGGGACATGAAGTAACCCAGTACAACACTTAGGCAGAGTCCTGATCCATAATTTCATAAAAGGAAACTGGGGTTGTGGAGTGTGGAGTCCCTGCTAGGGGCAAACCTAGGAAGAGGTGAGGTTGAGAGACGCCAAAGGCAGCAAGTGAGTCATGGAGGAAACCAACTGTAAGCGAAGTTGACCAGCAGGATGAACATGAGAATATGAGCGACAGAGAGGAGTGGAAGAGCACCCCAAAGGCCCCACTCAACCCCGTCCCTTCCTAAACCATGGGTACAGGACACACTAAGTCTGCCCTCTTGCCTCGGCTCGTTCAAGTTGGGGTTCTGATCCTCGTGACCACAAAAGCACTAATGCCTCCATCTATGACAGCTTGATCTGCGGCCTCCAACTATTCCTATGATAAAGCCATCACCTCCAGGAGTTAACCTCCAGAATGTGACCTTATTTGGATATAGTGTCATCACAGATGTAATTAGTTAATATGAGGTCACACTGGCATTGGTGTGGAGGGGGGTCCCTAATCCAATATGACTGTGTCCTTATGAAGGGGGGCAATTTGGACACAGAAACAGACACGCACACACAGGAAGAACACTAGGCGAGCATAAAGGCAGAGATCAGGGTGGTACTTCTCCAAGCAAAGAATGACAAAGATAGCCAGCAAACCACCAGAGGCTGGAGGAAAGGCCTGGAACAGACTGACCCTCGCAGCCTCAGATTGAGCCAACCCTGCCAACACCTGGGTCTCAGACTCCTGCCCAGCAGAACTGAGACTACGGATTCCTGTTGTTTAAGCCAGCAGTCTGCGGTGCTCTGTTACAGCAGCACTCGTAATCTAACACACCCCCACCCAAAGGGCCTGCCATCCCGCCCTGCTGCTCTCTATGCTTGGGCACCTGGAGCTGTGCTCAGAACTCACCACCCTCGAATGGCCCCATCCTTTCCCTCTGCCAATCTCACTCATCCTCCGAGGGCCACCTCCCCCAAGAACCCTCTTCTGAACTTCCCCCTGAACTTTCCCTGCATCAGCCCCACAGCTGAGTGCTTAATTGTTCTCTAATTACTTCCTCTGTGAATTGTTCTGTCTGCCCAGCTTTGGGAGAGAGGGAGGGTGGAATGTGGCTTTGACATATTCTAGATCCCCCACAGCATTGGCAGAGAGGTAAGTACCTATCAGCTGCTCAACAAGTCTGTATTTTCTGAGCGAGCAAAGCAGTCAGTGGTGGGCCCCAACCTTCCCGAGTCTGTGAACGGGGCCACCATAAGCTGAGGCAGTTTCTCCAGCAAACAGCCCAACACAGCAGCTAAGCGGAGGGTCTGGGTCTGGGCACCACCCTGCAGGTTAGACCCCAAAGAGGGGGACGTGCCGCAAGCATGGTCTGCAGATTGAAGGGGAACAGTGAGTACGCGCATATGACCATCCCAACCACCGTCAGCGGGAAAGCTGGCTGAAGGATACAAAGAATACCCCAGAATCCTCTTACTATGATGGATCAACTTATGAAAATAGAGCTTCCTAAAGTCCACAGGAGACTCCAAGGTCCCAAGGAGGTGAAAGCCACTTGAGCCCCTCCACATTTCTTTGCCAGCAAGACCAGCCTCATCTCTGAGAGTTGGCCGTCTCACTTCCAGACAGTATGCTCCCAGCCCTGAACAGAACGAACAGTCCAGGAGGACGAGCACTGGATCAGGAGTCAGGAGGCCTGGGTTCAAGTCTCGCTTCTCCCGCCACCCAGTTGTGCCACTCTGGGCCAGTGACTTCCTGCTCTGAGCCCGTTTCCTAACCATTGAAACACGAGGGTTGGATGAGGTGACTTCTAAACCGTTACAACCCGGGAGTTAGTTACTCCCTTGGGTCACCTTCATCTAAGGCGCTTTGCCACTGAACAATGAAGGCCAAACAAGAGGAGTCAGTGTTTGTCAACCCCAGTGGGGTGCTGGATGTAATCTGGGGGTCCCAGTCTCCCTGCTTCATTTTGTCCTCACAACTGCTCTGCAGGTGACAACCAGAGCTAACAGCTGCAGGATTTACTGTGCACCAGGCCCCGCCCCCCAGATGGGCTATAGTTCTCAAGCCCTGTCATGACCCTATTAGTGAGCAGGTTCTCTTATCCCGGTTTACAGACAAGGGAACTAGACTCAGAAAGAACTAACAACACAGTTAAAGTCTGGTAGCATTTAGGATTTTTGCAAGGCCCCCTGCCTCCAAAGCCTATTTTACTAACTATGAGGCCATACTGCCTCAGAAATGACCCTTTTGTTCCTTCCGGAAGCCAGACCCTGCCCTTGCCCTCACCCCGTAGTTTAGATAGCCCCAGACACGCCCTCACACAGCCCTCCACAGGCTCCCATGGGTACGTCCCAGGGGGCTATGGAAGGGAGACCGAGGCAGGAGCAGAGCTGACCACCCTGAGGACTCTAGGACCCATAACGCCATGCCATGACATCCCGCGTCAGACAGAGTGTCTCAGTGCAGGTAACAACCCATTACTGAGCACCTTTGCTGTGCCAGGCACTGGACAGTGCTCTGAGAGGACCCCAGGATGAGTGGGAGGAGACCACCCACCCCAAGAACATAAACCCAGCACTGAAATGACCAGACACAAGTCAAGTGCTCTGGATTCACAGTCCAACCTGGCTGAGGAAGCCACCGAAGGCTGCAAGGGGACAGGGGGACTCCAAGTAGTTCTGCAATTCAACTCAACCACACTTACTAACACCTACTATGTGCAGAGTCCACACTAGGCCCCATGGGAGGTTCAAGATGGGAAAGCAGCCCACCTGAATGCAACAAATAACTGCATAAGAGCCGCGACAGGGGACGGAAAGTACTCAGGGGGTATGTGAGGAGGCCAAGGTACAATTTCACTGGAAACTGTACCTCAGTTTCCCATCTGTAAAATAAGTAATAACAGTACGTCTCTCAGAGGGTCTTAGTGAGAAGTAAATTGATGTGTGTGGAATTTCTGAGGCAGTGCCTGCCCCTGGCAAGCACTCAGGGTGTGTGTGTGTGCATGTGTATGTTGTTGTTGTCAGACCCCGAGCTCAGAGGATGAGAAAGAGCCTGGTGACTTAAGAAGGGGATGAGAGAGGACAGACCCGGAGTGCATGGAGTGAACCCCCACAGCGTGTGGCCAGGGCGTAGCCGTGTGAAGACGGGAGCAGGCCATGAGGCTGGAAAGAAAGCGGGGAGCAGCTCCTGACCTGCTCTCTGGGGGCTCCATTCCACTGGCTGTGGAAGAGCCATGCAGAAGCTGTCCAACAATGGGCCGAAGGTGCCTTGGAGATGGAGCGGGGTCCCAGGGAGGAGCCTCTCGGGGCAGAGGTAGGGCAGCACTCAGCGAGGAGGCCGGGGCCAGGAGGCCTGGGGAAGAGGAGCCACCGCCACGGCAGCCACCTCAGTCTCTCCCTCAGTGACTAATGGCACACCATCCGTCCCGGCTGACACTAATGCTTCCCGCCATCCATCTCCTACTCGTTAAATTACCATTTTATGGCCAAAATCTCTCTCTCATAATTGATAAAAATCTCCTTTTGATGTTCAGCATTATTGGGGGGAAAATGTTTTTTTTATTCTTCATTATGTTTTCAATATAAATGTATTTTTTATTGAGAGCTGCTGGGAAGTCTGGAGGAGGTGACTCTCTCCCCCTCGCCCCCCAGTCCTCCCCACACGCAGCTTTGTGGCCACCAGCTCCTTCTGTTCCACTCCCAGCATGCTCACACAGCAGCCGTCTTGGGGATCGTCTGGGGAGACAAAGAAACCAGACACCGGAACAAACAAAGGTTGTGCTGAGGGCCAAGAGACAGCTGAAGCCCTCAAGGTGGCCCTCAGCTCCAGGCCAGTGGGGCAGCCAGGGGTGGTGAATCAGGGTGAGCTGGCCTCAGGCGGATCTTTGGCAATGTGCAAGAACAGTGGCGAGAGCTGCAGAGAGCGGGGACGCCCGGGGGCTGACACAGCACGTGGCCCAGAGGTGTGCTCAGTAAATATTTGTGAGCAAGTAAAAGAAGGACAGGGAGAAGGTGGGGGGGGGGGGCAGTTTTCTGCCAGCCACGGGTACCCCAGGTAGAATCGGCTCCTCTGGCCCCTCTGCCCATGTCCCTTGCCCCAGCCCAACCTAGAGCGTGTTTGTCCCTGCATCTGCCCACACCCAGCTCCTCCAGGACATGAGAAGCAGAGCCAGCTGCCATCCTGCAAGGAGGAGCACAGCACAGCCACCAACTCCTGACCCTGGGCACCTGTGGCTATTCCCACGCCCATTGTGTCAGCTTTAGGGACCAAGAGCACAACATAGATGCTACTGATGGCCTCAGGACACTGCAACGGTTGAAACTGCCTGGCTGAGCTTCCAGCAGCCCCCAGATTGGGGGTCACGGGGCAGTGCTCAAGAAGCCCAGGAGACAGGCTCCCAAGGCAGCCTGTGGGACATTTCTAACAGTGGAAGGGAAGGGGCTGACCAACAGGTGGAACACCAGGTGTTGATCACGGAAGAGAAAGAAGGATTCTACTAGCAAAATAGTATCTGGGACAGAGAACTGTACCAGCATCAGAAAACCTGGTTAAAGACCCAACGCTGCCATTTAATCTCTCAGAATCTCGGTTCTCACACATATAAAGCATCCAGCGTAACACAGAAATCATTGCTAATATTTGCTGGCCATTTGCTCTCTGCCGGGCATGCTCTACATGTTCCACATCCATTAATTCATGTAATCCCCACAGGCATGTACTGTTGTTATCCCCATTTTACAAATGAGGCAAATAAGAGACAGAGAAGATAAGTAACATGTCCAAGGTCACACAGCCAATAAACCAGCAAGCAGTTTAGCTCCAGCCCACCTTCAAGACTCAATAGGAAGCTTGACTGTCATATGAAGGCAAGACCAAGGGTAGAAATGTTTGGTCCTGACTGAGGGCCACGTGGGAACCAGGGGGGTTAATTTTGTGTGTCAACTTGGCTGAGCCATGGTGCCCAGACATTTGGGCAAACTTTATTCTAATATTTTCATAAGGACGCTTTTGAATGAGATTCACATTTAAATTAGTAGACTTTGAACAAAGCAGACTGCCCTCCCTAATGTGGGTGGGCCTCATCTAATCAGCTGAACGTCTGAATAGCATAAGACTGACTGCCTGGGGCACCAAAAGTTCTGCCAGCAGATGGCCTTTGGACTCAAACTGCAATATCAGCTCTTCTTGGGTCTCCAGATGGACACCCCCTCCAAAGATGCAGGACTTGCCAGCCTCCAAATCGCATAAGCCAATTCCTTCCAACTAATCAATCTCTCTTTACTTACACACACACACACACACACACACACACACACACACACACACACACACACCCTCTTGGCTCTGTTTCTCTGGTGAAGATAGACTAACAGAAGAATGAAATCCAGCCCTGGCAGAGCTGCCACCTGAAGGAAGGGATGCCCGGAGGGGGTGCCTTTTACTGCTGCTCACACAGTTCTCCATGCACCAGCAGAGATCCCGCATGCAGGCATGCAGTAATGACAGGGGTCATCCCAGGCTTTGCTACTCACCATCCACGCCCATCATCCCCTCCCCCAGCCTTGAGGCCTCCATGGAAGCCCCTGCTGCAGTCTCTGTCCAGTCTCTGCACTGTCCCCACTCAGCACCCCCACCACCAGGAGCCCCTCACACAGGCCAGACGGTCTCCTGCCTCACTTCCCTGACTTCCACTTCTGCTTCTGCTGGTCTTCATGCCAAGAGCACCTTCTCTCTGCACCCCAACCAAGCTTGATAAATGATGGAGGTTCCTGGGGGAAGAGCTATTTTATCTCTTCCCTGAACTTTTGCTTACACCTTGAGCAAAGCAAGACAAGAACATCACCTTCCACCTGTTCCTGTAGGTTCATAAGAAACAATGAGGTATGCATTCCCCCACCTGATACACAGCGGTTCTCTTCCACGTTCCAGTGGCCGCTCTGGTCAGATGGTCCATCAAGAATGCCGATCTCCTATGACAGCCTTTCTCCCCAGGTACTATGGGAAATTATAAAACAAGTACGAGTCTAGATCCCTACCATGTGGAGCTCAGGGGTAAAAGACTAATGAAACACATGTCAGAGTGCACAAGCCAGACCCCAATCCCCCAACACCAGTACAAGCGGTGCCCCTAACAAAGGTATTTCTGTGCATCACTCTGGCAGCTGACCTCATTTCCTTCAGTCTCTCATAGAATTTTAGAGCTAGGAAAGAACCTAGCTGCATCCAAAGTTTCTAGAACTGTGCTTTCTTCACTAAATACCAGCTGTTTGGGCAACAAAGAGAGAGAGAAGGAAGGGAAAATGAAGGAAAAGGTGTCTAAACACAGAACTGCAGGCTGTTAGTGACTGCAGGGGGCATCTGAGGAGTCCTAGCCCAGAAGAGAAATGTGTAAGGATGGGTTGGTGGTCAGAACCCTGCCAGGTCCTTCAGCAGGAAGGAAAGAACTCCTGGGGACCAGAGAAGTCAAGCTTGTTCAGGGTGCAAAGGTGTCAGCCTGGGCTCCTTCCTCTGCATGAATCATGCCCAGGAGAATAAGGAACCCAAGTCTCAGCCACCTGTCAGGGTTCCCCTCTGCTGAAAAGGGCCAAGCCTTCAGTACCTTTCCCTGACGCTCAAGCTCCGGCGCCATCTGCTGGCCAACGTCAGCACTGCACCTAGACCTACAGTCCCAAGGGCAGTTAGGAGACCAAGGTTGAGACCATTCCCAACCCACTCCAGACCCAAGTGACTTTGGAGACACCAGAAATGATGCCACCTCCTAGAGTTCGGGCTTCCAACTGCTTCCCAGAACGTGTCCTGCAGGACTTAGGCCTAACATTCAAAATAAAAGGGAAAAAGCAAGTTTCTTTCTGGTAATACTAGCTGAGAAACTTCTAAGACACAGACACAAAAAACATTTCTGAAAGATTTCTGCCAGACAGAAGCTCTGTTGTAGGAGACAAAGCACTGGTCTGGTAATCAAAAGATCCAAGGCCTCGTCCTGTCACTCACACGCCCCTCCCTTAGCTCTGTGGTCCCATCCCCACCCCACACATCCCTACGCCAGGACAGTGCCCCTTTATTCGCTCTCCCCTCCACACTGATGGCACCGGCTGCAGTGCAGAGATTATGCACTGCTCCAGAATCACATGTAAATCACAGGGTCCAGAAGAACTGCAAGTTCATGCTCATCTCCCACACCCTGCTGGGGGACCCCTCAGGATCAGCCCCATCTGCCTGGGAGAGGGCATGGACTGGTGTAAGGACACTAGTGACCCTGTAAGGCCTTTGCTGATGGGAAGGGTAGATACAATGAACCAGCACAGCCAGAACACTCTGGCCACCCCCCTGCACTTCAGTCTGAGATTTAGGGGCAGCTATGTAGTCTTTGAGCTCCAGGTGTCTTCGGAGCCCATCCAAGAACTCGAACCCAGACAGCAGATGGGGATACAGGACAGACTTGGCTTCCTTTAACCACGTTCTTGAAACTGGGGACGAAACAAAGCTTTCTACTGAGGTCCCAGGGCAGGTGTAGAGCCCACAGTCGGTGGGGTCCACTCGGATATCTTCTTGGTGGGGAGAGCTGCTCCCCAAGAAGTGTCGTGGCAGAGGCAGGAGGAGGAGGGAAGTGCAAAGTGAGTGACTTTCCCCGCCCTCACACCCCCACACCCACCTACCCTGTTCCCACATAGCCCCTTTCCCCTCCCTCCACCCACAGAATGAGAAAGTGTGTCACCAGGGAACAAATGCCATCTTCCCAGGAGGGAGGAGGAGGAGGAAGAGGGGGAGGAAAGACTTCAATTGTGCGTCTGTGGGGGCCGGGGTAAGAAAGCAGAGGTTGCCGAGCTTCCCATCTGTGAAGGACGCCCCCTCAGAACCGTGACCTTGACATTAGCCTGCCCTATTCAGAGGGCTCAAGACAACCTGTGGGGCAGGAGCCTCAGGCCACCATGCTCAGGACCACATGGCCAGGGAGGCCTAGAGAAGAGGCCCTGAAGATGCAGACAAAATCTTTTAACCCCATACATCCTTTGGCCAGCTGTGTGGGCCCATCGTGACTGCTGACACCCCAAACTTCTCGTCTCGCTCTACCCTGGCTTACAGGGGGCCACTGACCCGCTCTTGCTTCCCACTCCAGCCCTCCACAGACAAGCCGGCCTAGAAGGGTTAATCTGCTGCCTTCCCTCCCTTGCATCCGCCCCCACGAGCTGCCACATGCCAGCAATGATGCACTTCACACTGTTATTACAGTGATTTATTTAGTTTTAATTGGGGGGTGAATCTCGTGCTATAGGAAGCAGGAGGCCAACAGCCTTGGCAAGAAGCAAAGCCATGCACAGGCCTGTGCCATGCCAATCTGGTCCCCTCTGCCTGGGGTATCTCCATCCTAACCTTGCTCCTCCTAGCTTGTGGGCTTGCTCCTGACTCTAGCCCTAAATCGGGTTTACCCTCCACTTAATCTCCACCACCCAAGCTTTTATCCCTCATCTGCAAAATGGGGTTAATGACAGGTAGGTACCTAACACTACTGTGAGGATCAGGTGAGATAATGCAGGGAACACAGCACTGCCATCCACACACAGTAAACCCTCCATAACTGATAGATATGATTAGGTTGCGCCATATGAATCCCATTACATTGCAGGGCAAAAACAATCACACATCAACTATTTCATACGGTTCAACCATCTTTTTCACTGAGGGCCACTGAGGTTCCTTCTCACCCTTTCGATTTCACTGCTGAAAGTTGCCACGAAGTATGTTTCCATTCCAGGGGTGAAGCCCCAGCAGCCAGCAGGGACAGCTCTGCCAGAGCCTTAGAAGCATCCCATCCCAGCACCCATCGCTCCCGGCACGGGCAGCTACCTCTTTGCCCAGGTCCTCACGGATGACCCGGCGGACCTCTTGCATGCTGCTCTGTGGAGCCTGGCTGTGCAGCACCTTCAGCGTGCTGGTATACTCCTCAGGCAGCAGGTAGTCCAGAGCGCCCAGGTGCTGGCCCACCTTGATGAAAGTGCCCCGGTTGGCACAGCAGAGCTCGCAGAGACGCCTGGCAGAACGGAGGTGCACCTGCAGGGAGATGGGCCAGGAACAGAGAGGTGTGAGTGCACACTGCCCACTGGACATTCTTTCCCTTTCCTGCCCCCACTGGTTGAAGAGCCTGATTCGCTCCGAGAGTACGTACACACACACACACACACACACACACACACACACACACACACACACCCTTCATTCACCTTCTGCCTCAATGCTCTCCTTTGGTCTCAGTACCTAGGGCCAGCAATTCTGACCTCATACTGAGTGAGGCTGGCCTCTTCATAGGGCCCGATGTGCCCATGCTTCTGGTCTTTTCTCCATCAAAACTTACCTGGCCCACGAACCAGAGCAGTTGTTCAAGGCTTTTAAGCAAATCTAATCTACTGATGATTCATTTGTGGATACACTGAGTTGATATGTTTGCCACCCAACCCTCAGACATACCAATAATACTATCTGTTTGGAGGTCTACAATTTCTAAAACATGCTCATACGCATTCTTTCTTTTAATCCTTACGGCAGCTCAGGGAGTCAGGTATTGGTATATTTAAAAATAAGAAACTCAGGGGTGCCTGAGTAGTTCAGCTGGTTAAGCATCTGACTCTTGATTTTGGCTCAGGTTATGATCTCGTGAGATTGAGCCCTGAGTTGGGCTCTACGCTGACAGTGTGGAGCTCACTTGAGATTCTCTCTCTCTCTGCCCCTCCTCCACTTTCGGGTGCTTGCTCTTTCTCTTGCTCTCTCTCTTTCTCAAAAATAAACTTTGGGGCACCTGGGTGGCTCAGTCAGTTAAGCGTGCAACTTCGACTCAGGTCATGATCTTGCAAGCCCACATCGGGCTCCGTGCTGACAGCTCAGAACCTGCAGCCTGCTTCTGTTTCTGTGTCTCCCTCTCTCTCCGCCCCTCCCCTGCTCACACTCTGTCTCTTGCTCTCGAAAATAAACTTTAAAAAAATATTAAGAAATAAACAATAAATAAATGATAGAAATAAGAAACTCAGATGTTGTACTTATACAGAAATAGCTAATGTAGCTAATAAATGTCAAAGGAAAGTCTAGAAAACATGCTAAACCTAGGGCTCTTTTAACTCAAACTTTAGCAGGGGTCTCCTTTTTTTCTTAAGTTTTTTTTATTTTGAGAGAGAGAGAGAGAGAGAGAGCATGGGAGGGGAGGGGCAGAGAAGAGAGGGAGAAAGAAAATCATAAGCAGGCTCCATGCTGTCAGCACAGAGCCCAACATGGGGCCCAATCTCACAAACTATGAGATCATGACCTGGGCAGAAACCAAGAGTCAGACATGTAACAGACTAAGCCACCCAGGCAACCCTAGCAGGGGTCTCCTCTCAACTGGAAGAAAAGTTTTACTGGGAAGTGTCAGGTGCATGGAGCAGGCAGCTGGGCTGGTCTCCTAGGACAGGGCAGCCTTCAGCCTGATGCCCGCTGTCCTTCCAGAGCTGGGGGGTGGCCCCCGTTGGGGACACACTGGGCTATGTGTCCCCAGTCATCACCCCAGCTCAGCTGAAGGTCCTGGAACTGTGAGGTCCTGTCTTCCTGGAGCTACAGCTTCTGTGGCAGGATAGGGCTGTGGGCACACACAGAAGGTAAGGGAGCCCAGTGCCCTCTGGGAACCTCTTCCACCCATGCAATCAACAAAGAGGGAGTAAACATCTACACGGACTTACACTCTCTTGAGTGTTATGGAAGATGCTGACATAATTAAGCACATATTGGAGGCAATAAACCACCTGAGGAGTTAAATAACTTTTGGCAACAATGATGGAACAAACAGTTAAAGATCCTATATAGTTAGTTGCCAAGTGCATCGTACATAAAACTGTTACTTTAGAAATTAAGAAGAGAACACCCTTGTCCTAGCAGCCCAGGAGCCCATCTGCCCTGTTTCACCACAGCACAACAGATGCCCCAGACTCCAGGCACTGCGGGGCTGTGCCGAGACCCTTGTGGGCACCCAGTACTGGCTCCACTGGACACCTCGACCTCCCACCCCAATGAACCCTTGGGGAACCCTATATACACATGACTCCATCCCCCTACACAGAGTATGCCAGCCTTGATGTGGATACCTGGTCCAAGCTGGGCCACAAAGTCTTTTTTACCCTGCCGGGAGGGCACGGGAAAAAGGAAATTAACCCTAAGGATTAAGAGGAGAGAAAGCTTTTAGATGGATCAAAGGATCGTGGGAATGGGGTGGATTCTCTTTAAGAATTTGGAACTGGGGGCACCTGGGTGGCTCAGTCGGTTGAGCGTCCGACTTCAGCTCAGGTCATGATCTGACATGATCTTGACAGCTGGTGAGTTCAAGCCCCGCATCGGGCTCTGTGCTGACAGCTCGGAGCCTGGAGCCTGCTTCAGATTCTGTGTCTCCCTCTCTCTCTGCCCCTCCCCTGCTCATGCTCTGCCTCTCTCTGTCTCAAAAATAAATAAAAACATTAAAAAAAATTAAAAAAAAAAAGAATTTGGAACTGGGGACTCAGCTGGCCAGTGGCACATGGGCAGTAAATCAATGCTATGGCTGGCCAAGGCCATGCTCAAGCCCTGGTTTTGAGGAAGTGAGAAAGAAGGCAAACTGTGGTCAACCATGGAACTGGGCATTTCTTCATGGTACAAAGGTCCAGGCTAGTGTGAACAATCATTCCCCAAATTCCAACCCAGAAGAAGAGAGATCAAAATCACTGGCAGAATAAGACGCAACACATAGGCATCCACAATCCACTAGTCCTAAGATACGGTACGGCCGGAGCCCACATCCAACCGGACACTCCCGGCTAGGCTGTCCCGGCACCCGGCCACCCTCTCCCCCAAGGAGGCAGGCTCAGCCCCTACATCAAAGCTGCTCTGGGGTCAAGGCCACATGGAAGCAGAGGACTAGAAGGTGGGGTGAGGCCACATCCCACTTTCCCCTCCCTGCCCAGGAAAGGCATCAACCACTGTGTTCACTGGGACTTACAGCAGGCCAGTCCCGTGCCCTCCAGCACATGGGAAGATGTGATGGAGCCATTCGTGCACAGAGAATGACTTGCCACAACAGGATCACACTGAGAACCGCAGGAGCTTAGATGCAAGAAACGGGAGGACCGGAATTAGAGCAAAGGCTTGGCTCACAGGAGGGCAGTGGGTGTGTGCTGCTCAGAACTATGGCCTCCAGACTCCAAATCCATCCTTCTCCACCCTGCACTGTGATCCTGGGGCTGCATCCTGTCATTTCTCCTTTATCAGATGGTTTGTTATTAGGGGACTCTGGAGGGACACTGAGGCCACAGAAGAGCAAGGAGGCCCCATTACCAGAGCCAGTGTGGCATTTTAGCTCAGCAGCCGGCAGGCCAGTGGCTTGAGGGTGCCCCCTTCAGTGGCCCTCCCAGACCAGACCCGCCTCACTAAATTTTCCCATAACTGGCAGGCCCCTCTTATGGCCCAGCTCAAGCCCACACCCTCCAGCCAATTGTTCTGACCAGCTAGCAGAGGGTTCCTATACATTAGCTCTGGGCCACACTCCTACAAATTTCACTGTCACCCAGGAGGCTGCTCCCACGGACCCTGCCTTCCACCATGTCTCCTCACCACTGGGCAGACCTCCATCTCAGCCCTGCAGGTGGGAGGCCCTCAGCTGAGTTCTGTCCTTATTCACTACCCTTCAGCCCCAGAGGGAACAGCTGCTTTATATGCTTACTACTTCTGTACCCTTAGAATCTTTTTTCACTCCTCGAGTTAACTACCTTTTACTTTTCCTAACTAATCATCTTTTCTATTAAGTTTTCCCCACTCAACCCTCTTGCACTGTTGGTGGGAATGCAAACTGGTGAAGCCACTGTGGAAAACAGTATGGAGGTTCCTCAAAGTTAAAAATAGAACTACCCTACAATGTAGCGATCATACTAGTAGGTATTTACTCAAAGAATACAAAAATACTAATTCAGAGGGATACATGCACCCTGATGTTTAAAACAGCATTATCTACAATAGCCAGACTATGGAAACAGCCCAAGTGTCCATAGACTAATGAATGTGTAAAGGAGATATGATATACAGATAAATATATATATATATATATATATACATACATAAATATACATATATAGACACATACACAATGGTGTATATACGTACGTGTATGTATGTATACATATACAGAGAGATAGATATATACATACGCACACACAATAGAATATTACTCAGCCATCAAAAAGAATGAAATCTTGCCATTTGCAATGGCGTGGATGGAACTAGAGTATATTATGCTAAATGAAGTAAGTCAGAGAAGACATACCATATGATTTCACACACAAGTAGAATTTAAGAAACAAAGCAAAGAAGCAAAGGGGGGAAAAGAGAGAGAGAAATCAAGAAACAGACTCTTAACTACAGAAAACAAACTGATGGTTACCAGAGGGGAGATGGGGGAGGGGGTGGGAGATAAGTGAAATAGATGATGGGGATTAAGGAGTGTACTTGTTGTGATGAGCACTGGGTGTCGTATGGAAGTGTTGAATCACTATATTGTACACCTGAAACTAATATTACACTGTATGTTAACTAATAGAATTTAAATAAAAACTTCAAAAATAGTCAAAAAATAGGGTGGATTCCATTCTAAACTTTTTAATACAGTGTGTGTTATACAATTTACTTACACAATAATCAATGTGAAATAAAGATACCAGAAATGTAAAAAACTTTTTAAAAAGTCTTCCCCAGAGAGATTACTGGTGTGAATGGTCCCTGGTGGATACACAGGATTAGTCCTTGAAATCAAATTTGAATAAATTAGGATAAAAAGGGCACTTCAGATCAAGAGAGCAATACAGGACTACATATCTGCATGCATGTATGTGTGTTGTTGAAGACCTAACTTCGTTTTTCTTTAGACTGGATTCACATCTGCATTTGTCTCTGCTGCTGGCAGCCCTCAGTAATATTCTAGGGGCGCCTGGATGGCTCAGACACTTAAGAGTCTGACTCTTGATTTTGGCTCATGATCTCACGGTTCAGTTCATGAGATCAAGCCTCGTGTACTGCTCCATGCTGACAGCATGGAGCCTGCTTAGGATTCTCTCTCTCCTCTCTCTGCTCCTCCCATGCTCACTTATATGTGCTCGCGCTCTCTCTCTCTCTCAAAATAAATAAACTTAGAAAAAAAGAAGGAAAGCATCAGCCTACTGCCCCTCACCTGTGGCTTGAACCCAGGATACCTCTTGGCACAAAGTAATGGTCACCTTCAAGACACTGGGCAATACGGGGAGCCCTCTCTGGTCACACAAGCCCAAGAAAGCTAGTCAGTCCCCAACTCACCAGCTACTCGGCACACAGCCACAGGGGCGGAGACCATGTGTGTCCCTATACGCTCTGTGTACCTCAGGGCAAGCTGTCCATGTGCCATAAATGTAGATTAATGACAACTATGGGTTATATACTCACAAAACCACCATCCATGAAGCTGAGTCAGCATCTACTGCAAATGGCACCCACATTTCAACTAAAGAAGCTCCAAAGTCACCTTCAACCAGCTTCTAAATACACACACACACACACACACACACACACACACACACACGAAGAACATTGCCACTCACCAAAAACTTACATTCTTTTAAGGCCAAAAGACACAAATGCTGAAGAATAGAGTAGGGCCTCTGATCTCCAGGGTCCCTTTTCAGCTCCAGCTCCTAGGGCTTCACTGTCCTTTGGGATCAGAAGGTGGGTCCCATTCAAAATTTCAAGAAACTACTAGCTTAGTAAAAACCCCCCTTTCAGCATTTACTTCCTTAATCTGATACCTTAAGGGGCAGTACCTGCTGGCAGCAGGGACCATCCACAGGGATCCCATGGTTTCTACCACCCAGGAACCTTTCCCCCAACAAGGAGCGTGCTCAATGAAAAGGCAAAGCTCCTGGAATCTCGGATCTCTGCATTCCCCTGAATCTACTCCTTCATGCTACACATCTTCAAGCATGCACCTACATAGGCATAGGCAGCAGGAAGGACGACGAAAGTTGGTTTACACTAGTACTGTACAACAGAAGTCGCTGCAATGGCAGAAATGTTCTACATCTGCACTGTCCAATAACACAGTGGCCACTAGCAGCTACCAGTGGCTGCTGGCCGCTTGACATGTGGCTACTGTGACTGAGGACCTGAATTCTCCATTTTTTTTTAATGTTTAGAGAGAGAAAAAGCACAAGCAACGGAGAGGGGCAGAGGGAGGGGGGGGCGGAGAGAGAGAGAGACAGAGAGAGAGGGAGAGGGAGAGAGGGAGAGGGAGAGAGAACCCCCAGCAGGCTCCACACTCAGCACAAAGACCAATGCAGGGCTAGATCCCATGACCTTGGGATCATGACCTGGGCCAAAAATCAAGAGTCAGACGCTCAACGAACCTAGCCACCTAGGCATCCTTAATTTTAAAGTATTTAAATTTAAATCAGGGCAGCTGGGTGGCTCAGTCATTAGACATCTGACATTGGCTCAGGTCATGATCTCACATTCATGAGTTTAAGCCCCGCTTCAGGTGAGCCCTGCTTTTCTCTCTCTCTCTCTCTCTCTCTCCCTCCCTCCCTCCCTCCCTCCCTCCCTCCCTCTCTGCTCCTCTTGGGATTCTCTCTCTCTCTGCCCCTTGCTCACTTGCTCCCTCTCACTCATTAATTATTAATTAATCAATTTAAATAATCACATGTGGCTAATGGCTACCATACTGGACAGCTCAGGATTATAAATCAGTAACAACTATAATAAATAATCATTTATTTAGTGCCTTGGTCTACGTACTATTCCCGGCCTACAGTAAATGCTGAAATATACGTGGTTGATATTGTTTTTAAATCTGCCCCATATATCCATAAAATAGATCTTAATATGTGTCTTTAAAGATGACAAAATGATCTCAGAGAGGTTCAGTAACATTCCCAAGGTCCTAGAGTCAGTAAAGGATGAAATGGTGGTGTGTTCAAGCATGTGCTGGAGGCAGGCATGAACTGAATTTCTCCACGTGCTCGCACAGTGGGAATGCAAGCATTGTGGGGATGGTCTTCGTGGGCAAGGAGTTCACCATGCAGACCAAGAGGTGGCCATGCACCATGACACTAGAATCATCGATGGCAGGCAATAAAGGTAGTTGCCCAGTAACTCCCAGGTATGAGAACACCTGGCTGGCACCGGGGCGGCCATGGAAGTTGAATCAAGCGTATACATTTATTTATTTATTTTTTTAACGTTTATTTATTTTTGAGACAGAGAGAGACAGAGCATGAACAGGGGAGGGGCAGAGAGAGAGGGAGACACAGAATCTGAAACAGGCTCCAGGCTCTGAGCTGTCAGCACAGAGCCTGACGTGGGGCTTGAACTCATGGACCGTGAGATCATGACCTGAGCCAAAGTCGGATGCTCAACCGACCGAGCCACCCAGGCACCCCTCAAGCGTATACATTTAAAAGGCCAATGAAAACTGCAGACGGCCTTGAACACAACAAGATGGGAGTCATAAAACATGATTAATAGCAATGGCTTTGGAATCAAAAACACCTGAGTTTAAATCCTACTTTGAGACTTACCTGCCCTATAACCTTGGACAAGTTAATTAACTTTGGGGCCTCAGTTTCCTCATCAGTAAAAGGAGGAGAAAAATGGTGACTGTCACTGTGATGGTCATATGAAGTAATTAATAAAAAAGAGTTTTAGTACAGGGCTCAGCACACAGCCACTGCTCAATATATGAATCAAAAAAGATGGTGGGGGGAGTGGAAACCACCATTCCTAGAAAAATGAAATTGAAAATAAAAATAAAAAAGAACACTCCAGGCCCATCCAAACTCCCTATTTTTTGTTCAGACCAACAAGTCTAGACCACAATCTAATAGAAACAATAGCTAATTTCATGCTCTGTCATCTAAATGGCAGAGCATCCGTACACAAGAAATGCAAACAGCGATACAGCGTTATTCTCAACACTGACTTAACTTTCTCTGCCCCAAGACCCTACTTCCTCTACTAACACCGACCACCTATCAGCTCACTGACCCAAGTGCTGCCTTAACCAAGCACCTGGTTTCTCTGGCTGGTTGGGGGTGTAGCTGCAGCATGTCCTCACTGCAGAGGCCTGACATTCCCCCTTCTGTCCCTCCCAAAATAACGGCAGGAACAGCTGGCGTGGTCTCCCTGCCCCTCCTCCAACTTCATTTTCACTCCCAGCTCAATAACTTGCCTTATGATTATCTCATTACCAATAACCTTGCTGTAATGAGTTTTAATCTGCCTCATATTAATTAAAAGCATTGTTATTAGCCAGCTTGGTTTAGAGTTTTGAAAGTGAATGGCTAATAAGATCAACTCAGTACTGATTAATTATTGATTGGGAGGGAGGGAACAAAGGCTCAAAGAGGGCAATTCTTGACTCATGTCTAAACACCCAAGAGCAGGGGCTTGGGCCTCCAAACTCAGCAGGAAGGTACCAAAGTCAGACTGAATCAACAAGGCTCCTCATCAGAACTGGGCAGTATCTTTCTGTGCCTACAGCCTTCTCACAGCCATGGTGAACATTCCTAAAAACCCACTGGACTTTCTGCAATAAGTGTGGCAAGCACCAACCCCACAAAGTGACACAGTACAAGAAAGGCAAAGATTCTCTTTATGCCCAGGGAGAGCGGTGTTATGACAGGAAGCAGAATGGCTATGGCGGACAGACTAAGCCGATTTTCCAGAAAAAGGCTGAAACTACAAAGAAGATTGTGCTGAGGCTTGAATGTGTTGAGCCCAACTGCAGATTTAAGAGAATGCTGGCTATTAAGAGATGCAAGCATTTTGAACTGGGAGGAGATAAGAAGAGAAAGGGCCAAGTGATCTAGTTTCTAAGCTTCATATTTTGTTACATTATGAAGACAATAAAATCTTGAGGTTATGTTCAAAAAAAAAAAAAAGAACTGGGCAGTATCTTTACTGGGGTTGACTATACATGTTTGTGACACAAAGAGGAAAGAGACAGACACACAGACATGCCCCACCAACATAGGAAAAAAGAGAGAGATCATGAAAGAGTAAGTAAAAGACCCCAAAACAAAACAAAGATTTTTGATAAATTCTTCTAGTCAAAAATTCAAGACCCAAAGGAAACATAATAAAATGTAAACAGTAGGGGCACCTGAGTGGCTCAGTCAGTTAAGCCTCCGACTTCGGCTCAGGTCATGATCTCACGCCTCAGGTCATGATCTCACAGCTCATGGGTTCGAGCCCCGTGTCGGGCTCTGTGCTGACAGCTCAGAGCCTGGAAGCCTGCTTTGGACTCTGTGTCTCCCTCTTTTTTTTCCCCTCCCCTGATCACACTCTTTCTCTCTCTCTCTCAAAAATAAATAAACATAAAAAAATTTTTAAAAATAAAAAATAAAATGTAAACAGTAGTATCTTTAGGCTGTGAGATTACAAAAGTATTTTTCTTCTTCATAGGTTTTTCTGTATTTTCCAAATTTCTTATAACTCCTATGTATTACATCCATAATGGGGAAGAATTTTTTTTTAATCATCCCTCCTTCAACATCTTCTACAAATATAAAAGTCCAGCTGATTTTTTATTCAGATTTACAAAACAATGGCTGTTAAGTCATGGGATACCAGGCAGCGAAGGACAGTGATTCCTGAGCAATGGGAAACAAACAAGGTGAACTCTACAATTGTCCCAGTTCACTGCATTAAAAGTTTCCAGGCCCAGCATCAGGAAAGGGAACCCAAGAGGTGCCCAGAGAACTCCCTAAGTTGAGGAGATGGAGCTGAGTGTTCAGGAAGGCCAAAGCAACTAGGGTTCACAGGACAGAGTCCTGAGGAGGAGAGAGCTATACAAAGAAGGAGCCCTAAAGATGTGTGGAGGGCCATCAAAATCCTCGAGAAGAAAGCAGGCAAAAACCTCTTTGACCTTGGCCACAGCAACTTCTTACTCAACACATCTCTGGAGGCAAGGGAAACAAAAGCAAAAATGAACTATTGGGACCTCATCAAAATAAAAAGCTTCTGCACAGTGAAGGAAACAATCAGCAAAACTAAAAGGCAACCGATGGAATGGGAGAAGATATTTGCAAATGATGTGTAAGATAAAGGGTTAGTATCCAAAATCTATAAAGAACTTATTAAACTCAACAACCAAAAAATAAATAACCCAGTAAAGAAATGGGCAAAAGACATGAATAGACACTTCTCCAAAGAAGACATTCAGATGGCGAACCGACACATGAAAAAATGCTCAGCATCACTCATCATCCAGGAAATACAAATCAAAACTACAATGAGATACCATCTCACACCTGTAAGAATGGCTAAGATTAACAACTCAGGCAACAACAGATGTTGACAAGGATGCAGAGAAAGAGGATCTCTTTTGCACTGCTGCTGGGAATGCAAACTGGTGCAGCTACTCTGGAAAACAATATGGAGGTTCCTCAAAAAATTTAAAATAGAACTACCCTAAGACCCAGCAATTGCACTACTAGGAATTTATCCAAGGGATACAGGTATGCTGTTTCAAAGGGACACATGCACCCCAATGTTTATAGCAGCACTATCAACGATACCAAAGTATGGAAAGAGCCCAAATGTCCATCGATGGATGAATGGATAAAGAAGATGTGGTATATATACATACAATGGAGTATTACTCGGCAATCAAAAAGAATGAAATCTTGCCATTTGCAACTATGTGGATGGAACTAGAGAGTATTATGCTAAGTAAAATTAGTCAGAGAAAGACAAATATCATATGACTTCACTCATATGAGGACTTTAAGACACAGAACAGATGAACACAAGGGAAGGGAAGCAGAAATAATATAAAAACAGGGAGGGGGACAAAACATAAGAGACTCTTAAATATGGAGAACAAACAGAGGGTTACTGGAGGGGTTGTGGGAGGGAGGATGGGCTAAGTGGGTAAGGCGCATTAAGGAATCTAGTCCTGAAATCATTGTTGCACTATATGCTAACTAATTTGGATGTGAATTAAAAAAATAAAAATAAATTAAAAAAAAAAAAGATGTGTGGAGGGTCCATGTCACATATTCAGCACATGCACATGAGAAAACCACATGAGCCTCGAGAGAGAGCAACCCCAAAAGACTAGGATTAACAGTACCCAGTGCACATATAGGCCCATTGCACCAGCCAGATTGGAAAATCCAATAATTCTGGAGGCACTTGTTATAATCCCCAGGAGGGCCTTGCCTCAGTAATGGGGAATATCCCAAACTAAACACTGCTCCATTCCCATCCAACAAATATTAAAAGAAAGGCTTGAAAAAGAATCAAACTGTTTCCAAGTAACTGAACTGTGTGTCCCAGAACAAAGCTCAAGAGTATAAGAATACGAAGGGCACCTGGGTAACTCAGACGATTAAGTGTCTGACTTCCTCTCAGGTCATGATCTCACAGTTTGTGGGTTCAAGCCCCACATTGGGCTCTGTGATGACAGCTAGCTCAGAACCTGGAGGCTGCTTTGGTTCTGTGTCTCCTTCTCTCTCTCTGCCCCTCCCCCACTTGTTCTCTCTCTCTCTCTCTCTCTCTCTCTCTCTTTCTCTCTCAAAAATAAATAACACATTAAAAAATAAAAAATAAAAAGAATACAAAAACATCTAACACCCAAAAATATAAAGGTACAACAATGTCTAGCACCTAATAAGAAATTGCCAGGTATGCAAAGAAGAAAAATACAAAATGAGAGGAAATCCAACCAATCAAAACCATCTCAGAGCCTCAGCAATAAGACAACAAAAAGAATTAAAAGGCATTCAAATTGGCAAGGAAGTCTTCAACTATTTGTAGAAGACATGATACTCCATGTAGAAAACCCAAAAGACTCCACCAAAAAATTGCTAGAACCAATATATGAATTCACTAAAGTTGCAGGATATATCAATGTACAGAAATCTGTTGCATTTCTATACACCAATAATGAAGCAGCAGAAAAAGAAATCAGGGAATCAATCCCATTTACAATTGCACCAAAAACCATAAGATACCTAGGAACAAACCTAACCAAAGAGGTAAAAGATCTAAACTTTGGAAACTATGAAACCCTTAGGACAGAAATTAAAGAGGACACAAAGAAGGGAAAAACATTCCATGCTCATGGACTAGAAGAACAAACCTTGTTAAAATGTCTATACTACCCAAAGCAATCTACACATTTAATGTAATCCCCATCAAAATACCACCAGCATTCTTTCCACAGCTAGAACAAACAATCTTAAAATTTGTATGGAACTACAAAAGACCCCAGATGGCCAAAGTAATCCTTAGAAAAAAAGCAAAGCTTTAGGCATCATGATTCTAGACTTCAAATGATATTACAAAGCTGTAGGCAGCAAGATAGTATGGTACCAGCACAAAAACAGATACATAGATCAATGGAACAGAATAGAAACCCAGAAATGAGTCCACAACGATATGGTCAACTCATATTTGACACAGCAGGAAAGACTATCCAATGGACATAAGACAGTCTCTTCAACAAATGGTGTTGGGAAAGCTGGACAGCAACATGCAGAAGAATGAAACTGGACCACTTTCTTACACCATACACAAAAATAAATTCAAAATGGATGAAAGACCTAAATGTGAGACAGGAAACCATCAAAATCCTAAAGGCACAGGCAACAATCGGTTTGACCTTGGCCATAGCAACTTCCTACTAGACACATTGCTGGAAGCAAGGGAAACAAAAGCAAACATGAATTATTGGGACTTAATCAAGATTGAAAGCTTCTACACAGCAAAGGAAATAATCAACAAAACAAAAAGGCAGCCTACAGAATGGGAGAAGATATTTGTAAATGACTTATGGAAAAAGGGTTAGTATGCAAAATCTATAAAGAACTCATCAAACTCAACACACAAAAATCAAATAATCTAGTTAAGAAAGGGGCAGAAGACATGAATAGTCATTTTTCCAAAGAAGACATCCAGATGGCTAACAGACACATGACAAGATGCTCAACATCACTCATCATCAGGGAAATACAAATTAAAACCACAATGAGATACCACCTCACACCTGTGAGAATCGCTAGAATTGACAAAACAAGAAACAACAGGTGTTGGCAAGGATGTGGAGAAAAGGGAACCCTCTTGCACTGTTGGTGGGAATGCAAACTGGTGCAGCCACTGTGGAAAACAGTATGGATGTTCCTCAAAAAGTTAAAAATAGAACTACCCTATAATCCAGCAATTACACTACCAGGTATTTGCCCAAAGGATACAAAAATACAGATTTGAAGGGGTACGTGCATCCCAATGTTTACAGCAGCACTATCAGCAATAGCCTAATTATGGAAAGAGCTCCAATGTCCATCAACCGATGAATGGATAAAGAAGATGTGGCATATATGTATACACAATGGAATATTACTCAACTATCAAAAAGAATAAAATATTGCCTTTTGCAATGACATGGATAGAGCTAGAGTGTATTATGCTAAGTGAAATAAGTCAGAGAAAGACAAATACCATTGGATTTCACTCATATGTGGAATTTAAGAAACAAAACAGATGAGCATACGGGAAGGTGGGGGAGAAGAGAGAGGAAACAAACCAAAAGAGACTCTTAATGATAGAGAACAAACTGAGGGTTGATGGAGGGAGGTGGGTGGGGAATGGATAGGTGATGGGTATTAAGGAGGGCACTTGTTTTGATGAGCACTGGGGTGTTGCATGTTAAGTGATGAACCACTGAATTCTATTTCTGAAGCCAATATTGCACTGTATGTTAACTAACTAGAATTTAAATAAAAATTTGAAATAAATAAGTGAAGAAACAAAAACACAAAAAACTCAGAACTAAAAATGAAAGTTAATAAAATATAATTTTAAAAAACCAGAAGTGAAACCTATATTAGCATTAGTAGGGAAGGACCTTAAAACCAGTTGTAACTGCATTTCATTTGTCCAAAGCTAAGCAGACACAAAAACAATATTTAAAAAAAAAAATAGAGTGAGATCCAAATGAAAATTCTAGAGATAAAACTGTAATGTGTGATGTACAAAATGTGTGGATGAGATTAATTGTAGATTAGACATGGTAGAAAAAAACATTAGTAATCCTGAAGACCTAGCAGTAGAAACTATTCAAAACAAAATACACAGGGGTGCCTGGGTGGCTCAATCATTTAAGCATGCAACTCTTGATTATGGCTTAGGTCATGATCTCATAGTTCATAAGATCAAGCCCCACGTCAGGCTCTGCACTGACACCATGGAGCCTGCTTGGGATTCTCTCTTTCCCTCACTCTCTGCCCCTCCTCCACTCATGAGAGGAAGAGAGAATCCCAAGCAGGCTCCATGCTGTCAGTGCAGAGCCCGACGTGGGGCTTGATCTCATGAACCATGAGATCATGACCTGAGCCAAAATCAAAAGTCAGACACTTAGCCAACTGAGCTGCTCAAGTGCCCCTGAAAAACAAAATTATAAAAAAAACACACACACACACAAAGAAAAAAGAATTTTTTTTTAAATGGAGAGAACATCATTGATCTATCAGACAAATTCAAGCAGCCCAGTAAACACGTGGTTGGGAGTCTCCAAAGGAGAGGATATAGGAGAGGGTAGGAAAAAAAATACATGAAGAAATAATGGCCGAAACTTTTTCAAATTTGATTTTCTAAAAAAACTATAAACCAACAGATCAAAGAATCTCAAAAAGCTCCAAACATAAGAAACATGAAGGAAACCACCTAATGGAATTGTTCAAAATCAGTGACAAAGAGAACACTCTTAGAAGTATCCAGAGAAAAAGACACATTATGGACAGAGGAACAAACATAAGAATGACAGCAGATTTCTCTCTGGCAACAATACAAGCAAAAGCCAGTAGAGCAACATTTCTGAAAGCAGTGAAAGAGGGGCGCCTAGGTGGCTCAGTCAGTTAAGCGTCTGACTTCAGCTCAGGTCATGATCCCACAGTCCATGAGTTGGAGCTCCATGTCGGGCTCTGTGCTGACAGCTCAGAGCCTGGAGCCTGCTTCAGATTCCGTGTTTCCCTCTCTCTCTGCCCCTTCCCCTCATGCTCTCTCTCTCTCTCAAAAATAAACATTAAAAATAATAATAAAAATTTGAAAGCAGTGAAAGAAAACCCAGAATTCTATACCCACCAAAAACAAAGATAATATTAAAACTCTCTCAGGAATATATAAAAGCTCAGAGAATTCATCTTCCTGTACAGCAAAAAATGTTAAATAAATTCCTTCAGGTAAAAGGAAAATGATACAGGAGAGAAATACGGATCTATGGAGGAAAAGAGGCTAGAAATAGTAACTTCATTGGTAAATATACAAGAATCTTTTCTTATACTCTAACTCTTTAAAAGATAAGCAATTGCTTAAACAAAAATAATAAAGTAATGTGGAGTTTACAACATATGTAAAAGCATAATGTATTACATCAATAGCAAAAGGCTAGGAAGAAAAAATGATAGTATACTATTATAAGATTTTTATACTCTATGATGTGGTATAATATCACTTGAATGCAGAATGTGAAGAATTAAAAATGTATGCTGTAGGGGTGCCTGGGTGGCCCAGTCAGTTGAGCGTCCGACTTTGGCTCAGGTCACAAACTTGCATTCATGAGTTCGAGCCCCACGTCAGGCTCTGTGCTGACAGCTCAGAGCCTAGAGCCTGGAGCCTGCTTTGGATTCTGTGTCTTCCTCTCTCTCTGCCACTTCTCCACTCACACTGTCTCTCTCTCTCTCTCTCTCAAAAATAAACAAACATTAAAAAACATTTTAATTAAAAAAATGCACATTTTTAATTAAAAAATGTATGATGTAAACTGATACAATCACTAAAATAATTTAAAAAAAGCAATAAAGGAAATAAAATAGAACCATAAAAAATATCCAATCTAAAAGGCAGGGAAAACAAGAAATAAAGAGCAAATAGGACAAATAGAGAACAAGATGAAAGACGTAAATCTAACCATACCAATAATCCACTAAATATTAATGGTTTAAACACCCCAGTTTAAAAGCCAGAGATTGTCAATTTGGATAAAAAAAGAAAGACTTGAGTATATGTTGCCTATAAGAAATGCTCTTTAAATATAAAAATACCAATAGGTTAAATGTATAAGGATGGGGAAAGATATATCATGCCAACACTAATTAAAATAAAGCTGGAATGCCTATGTTTATATCAGACAAGAAAATTTCTATCCAAGATGGTGTCACAGTCGAATTCTACCAAACATTTAAGCAGGAAATATTACCATTTCACTCAAACTCTTCCAGCAAGTTGAAGACAGAATACTTCCCAACTCATTCTATGAGACCAGCATTGCCCCAATATCAAAACCAGACATTAAATACAAGGGGGGTGGGAAGAAGCTACAGACCAATGTTAATTGTGAACACAGATGTAAAAATTCTTTTTAAAAAATTAGCTAATCAAATCCAATAATTTAATAAAAGGCTCTGTTCTCATTACATCCTATCAAGTGGTGCACAATTTTGATTTGTCTCCCTACAGGCAATGTTAATTTTCATCACTTCTTTAAGATAGTTATCCACCTGGCTTCCTCACTTAAAGCTACTTATTTTTATAAGTAGCATGTGAGGAAGCACTACCAAATTTTAGAAATAACCAGTTCTTTACAAATTCTCAATTTATTCATCTTGTTTGTTTTTGTGCACTTGGACTCACGAATGTCTGCTTTTTTCAATAGATCACAATCCGTTATTATCATTGTTTAACAGCCTCCCTGAGGTATTCTGACCCATAATAAACTACACATGTACAATCTCATATTTTTTGATATATGTATACATTCATGAAACTATCATCATAATCAAGCTGGTAAGCATATCCATCACTCCCCAGTGTCCTTTGGTCAAGCCCCATCCCTCTATATACTTTCCATCTCCAGACAACCACCACTCTGCTTTCTTTCAGTAGTCAAGAATTTTCTTGAGTTTTATATAAATGAAATCATACAGCATATACTTTTTTTTTGGTCTAGACTTTTTCACTCAACATAATTTTTTGAGATCTATTTTGTTGCTGCATGTTATCAACAATTTATTGTTGATTTTTCTTACTGAGTAGTATTCTACTGTATGAATGTACCAAACTTCTTTATTCGTTCGTGTGCTGATGCACATTTGGGTTGTTTGCAGTTTAGGAGTACCAACAAAGCTGCTATGAACATTCATGTACAAATCTCTGCTCAGACATATGCTTTCATTTCTCATTAAATGAGAAATGTAATGGTCAAATTGTGTGACACGTATATGTTTAACTTTTTAAGAAATTAAACTGTTTTCTAAAGTGGTTGTGCCATTTTACATTCCCACCAGTGTGGAAGAGCTTCTCAACATCCCCCAACGCTCGGTGTAAGAAGTCTTTCTCATTTTGGTCATTCTCATACACGTGTAATGATATTCCATTATGGTTTAAATTTGTGTTTCCCTAAGACTCATGTGTTAAGCATCTTTTCATGTGCTTATTTGCCATCTCTACATCTTCTCTGGTCAAATGTCTGTCCAAATCTCGTCTGTTTTTTAATTGGGTTATTTATTGTTGTTGTTGTTTTTTTTTTTTTTATAACTGAGTTACAGAGTTCTTCATATATTCCACACATAAGTACTTTATCAGATATACGATTTGCATATGCTTTCTCCCAGTCTGTAGCTTGTCTCTCCTTTCTCTTAACAACATCTTCCAAAAAGAAGTCATTTTTCATTTTGATAAAGTAAAATTCACCACTTTTTCCTTTACGGATCATACTTTTGGCGTTGTACACCTAAGAAATCTTTGCCTATCCCAAACTACAGCCATTTTCTATGCTTTCTCCTAGAATTTTTATAGTTTCAGGTTTTTACATTTGGGTATGTGACCTATGTGGAATCAGTTTTCGTATGTAGTAGGAGGTATGGATCAAAGTTCAATTCTGCATCAGAATATCTAATAGTTCTAGCACTTTTGTTGGAAAAAAATCTTTCTAAACTGAATTGCCTTTGCACCATTGTGAAAAATTAGTTGTTCATATATGTGTGGGTCTATTTTTGGACTCTCTAGTCTGTTCCATAGATCAGTTTGTCTGTCTTTACACCAATACCACACTGTCTTGATTACTATAGGTTTATAGTAAGTCTCGAAATCAAACAGTATTCACCCTCTAACTTTGTTCTTCTTCAGTGTTATTTTTCAGCACTGATTCCAAAACCCTCTGCATTCCCATATGAACTTTAGAATCAGCTTGTCAATTTATACACAAAAGCCTGATAGGATTTTGACTGGGATTCCCATGAATCTATAGATTTATTTGGGGAGAATGGACATCTTAGCAATATTGAGTCTCCCTACCCATGAATATAATACACCCCTCTCCATTTATTAGGTCTTTTTAAAATTTTCTCTCAGCAATGTTTTGATTCATATATATCACTTTAGAAATTTGTCCTAAGAAATTAATCTAAGACATGGAAAACAGTCCATGTACAAAGATGTTCAGCACAGTGTTAGTTATAATGGAAAAACATATGTAGACGCATCCTGAAAGTGGGAAAAAGGAAAAGCTAAGTAAATCAGGTAACAGTCACATAGTGAGTTAAACTGCTTTTAAATGGACTACAGGACAACATGGAAAATACTAAGGATAACAAGTTAAGTGAGAAAAACAGTTCATCATATTGATAGGATACTGTGGATGTAACAGAACAGTATTAGAAGGTATATAAAAATCATGATGAGTTTGATTTGGTGAAATTATAGGTAATTGCTTCTTGAATCTCTAAATTTGTTAACATAATTATTGATTTAATAATTGCTTTTCTATTTTTAAATTAAGAAATAATTCACATACCATAAAAGTCACCATTTTAAACTATATAGTACAATGTTGCTTTGCTATATCCAGTAAGTTGTACAACTGTCACCTCTACCTAATTCTAGAACATTGTTTTATGTTTATAAACCAATTATATTTTTTTAGTCCCACTTCATGTATATGTGAAGTCCTGAGTCTTTGCAATGAAAAAATTTCTGTCTTCAATCAGTCTATCGTACTCATTAATAGATGATAAACGTTGTGAACATCCAAGTATGTACAAGTATCTTATCATCTAATGTTTTACTAACATCTAATAATGTATATTAAAATGAGGAACAAATTTAAGGTGCCAAATGACCTGTCAGCATAATGGAAGCACAAATAGGTCCTTGATTTATAATTTTCACATATTCTTCTCCATAATCATTCTTTCTGTTTGAATTACTGACTCACTCTACCAGCATAGAATATAAGCTGCTAAAAAACAAAATCTTGTTCACCACACACTCCGTACTACGGGTCCTCAGTAGTAAATGCACAGTCCTTTACAGTGCATGAAACCTTTCACACACATTACCTCACCTGATCCAGGTAAGAGCCCTTGAAGGGGGTGGGGGAGCATACTATCGTTCTCCCCATTGCACAGATGAGGGAACTGAGGCTCAAAACAGTTAGGGGGTTTGCCCGGATTACTGAGCCAGTAAGTAGTATATCCAGGGTTTGAGTCACTGTTGTACAATTCCAAAACCTGTCTCCTACTAAATTCTGCTGCCCCCCCAAACACACTGTTAAATATTCCTCATGGATTAGAAGGAAACTCCAGGCAGCCAGTGCCTGCTATGGGCCCTCAGCATTGCCCTCCCTATGTGCTCACAATCCCCCAACTCCCACCCCTTGCTGAGCCTCAGCTATTTCCCACAGCCAGGCCACATGGCCACCACAGGGCTTGATCATGTCTGGGCTCCCAGGAGCTGTTCCAGTAAGCCAGCTACAACACTAAGACCAGGAACAAATTCACAAAGTCACGGAGGCCTGGAAAGCATCAGTCATACAGAAATCAGAGAACTATTGAGTGAAGGAAGTGAGCAAGGCCCAAGAAGCATAAGTTCTCAGTGCAGCAACTGGACAAGGCCACTGGCTTGTGCAGCCCAAGGAGGCAGGCCCAGGAAGGGGCAGGACACTGGCCACATTGGGAAAGGAGGACAACCTTCACTGATAACCCTCCAAAAGTCTCCAGGGCCTTTGGTATGAAATTCAAACTCCTACCTGGGCCAACCAGGCCCAGCACGATGCAGCCCAGACGCCTGCCAGCTTCATCTCTTGCCCTCCCCTCATCAGCTATCCCCCCAACCCAGCGCACCATACTCTCCCCCCCCCCCCCGCCCCCGCCTTTGCACAGGACACTCCACAATCTCACCATGCCTCACTTCTTTACACCTGTCAAAACCGTCTTCGGCCTGGACCCAGGCCTCTCTCCCCACCCCTCCTTTCCTCCCAGTCCCAGCCTGGCCCCTTCCACTCTCTTCCCCGCCAGCTGCCAGCCCCTCGTTCTTACAGATGCAGCTACCGCCTCCCCCATCACAGAACTAACAGCAGAGCCCAGAGTTCCAGCCCCAGTGTGGCTCAGCCTTCCATTCGTCTGTGCCTCCCTGGGACAAAGCCGGGCTCAGCCCATGCTGCACCTCTGTGGCTATGATCATAGGCTCTGCTCTAGATGACAAACAGCAGGGAGGCAACCGCACACATGGCCAGGTTGCAACCAGACCAGGCTGGGCCCAAGGTGAGAGGCCCAGGGCAACAGAGCTTCCAAATGTGAGGGATGATGCTGGAGCCATCTTCCAAGGAGGGCAGCCTCCTTCCCATAGTCCTCATCCCTTTCTCAGGGAGCAGACAGATCCCAAGAAGGCCTCCTTGAGGGTCTGAAGCAGAGGTTTTATTCTCTGCAACCAGGCAAGACTGAACCCAGTGATGATTCACTCAACAGAAGCCACACGCCCATCACCACACAGCACCCAGGCAGCCCTCCCCACCGCTGCCATTCCCTAAAAACTCTCCAAGGGGGCTCTGGACACCGCTGCCATCAGGAAATGCCACTCTACCAGGAGGCAAGGTCAAATAATGCCAGGGGCAGACCATTCATCCTGCAGGAGTCACCCCTGGCCAGACTCCCAGGACGATCTTGGACTCCTCCAACTCCCCAGGCCTCCCTGTCAAGGCCACCCAAAGGGAACCACTACCAACAGCCTGCGCGGCTACAGTAAGGCATGGAAGTAACCACAGCACAGCTTTCGGGTCTGGGCTCTGACTGGGCCCTGCCATCTAAGCCCATAGGAGAAATGGGTGTGAGGGACAGGGCTGGCACCAGCTGGGCACTGACACCCAGTCTGCAGACTAGGAACACACTGGCATAAGGGAGCAGGGACCGTCTGGGGGAGATGTTATAGCAATGTTCCGATCGGAGGAGAAACCAGGCAAAATGGTCACCAGGACCCCATTTGGCAGCTGGCCCTCGGAGAACCACAGCAGGCCTCCAGGGTTTCGTCACATGTCCAAAACCAAAATAAACTTCTGTGAAGTAGGACATCCAGAAGAGCAGGCATTGACAGACCTGGCACCATCTCACACCTGATTATTGGTACTGCGGGAATTTTCATCACCAAATTATAAATTCCAAGAGTACTGCAAACCCAGAAGATCGCAGAGCATTCAACAGGGAAGGACAAGAGCAGGTGTCTAAATTCTGCAGAGGGGGTGACTATCTAGCAAGAATCTAAAAGGACAATAAAATAAAACTTAATGTTTAGATTAAGTTACTAATATTCATTTACTATTTACTAGGTGTTAGGTTCTCATCTAAACACTTTATATGTGTGTTATCTTATTTCACTCCATAACCACCCCATAAGGTAGGCACAATTATTATCACCTATTTTACAGATGAAGCAGCAATGGCTCAAAGAAGTTACATCGCCCAGCCAAGGGCACATAGCTAACTGGTGGCAGAGCTGGGATCTGAACCCAGGTAGTGTGACTTTAAGACCGCAACGCTCCCTAGCAACAGTGAAACGCTTGTTAGAATACCTAGCTCAATCAGAAGAAAAGGTTCCAAACCAGAACTCAAGAACCCTGGATTCCGGACCAATTCTGCCTCTAACTTACCGCTCCTACTGTACAAGTCCTGAACAAATCCTCCCAGCTTTCTGGACCTCAGATGGCCTATTTGTAAAATGAGAGGTTGGACAGAAGCAGCAATAGCGTGGGTGGCATACATGTCTCCCCCCTATTACCATACCCACGGCTCACATCAGACATCAGCGACCAACCACAACACACGTTCACTGAGCCCACGTGAAGACATGCTCATTCTCTATGCTGCGGTCAGACAACCACTACCTACAACTGGAGTCGGCAAATGAAATGCATTTGCCTTCCCAGAGCTAGATTGTTTCTAAGGTGTCTTCCGACTCTCAGAATTTACAAGTGTGTTACTGGGGTTCTAAAGGCAAAACTTTAATTCTAGTCCCACTGCAACCAGATCATCATTACACCTCAGTCTTCCATCTGCAAAATGGACATTATGTTACACATGGCCAGCTCTACTTCTTTCATCTTTAGGATAAACAACGCCCCAAGCCAATGCCTGATCTGTGTTATACAGACTGTATCTGCTCTCAACATGGTCCTGCCAGGCCCCTTTCCTCTGCTCCTGTAAGGGAACCCGATAAAGAGGAGATCCGAGGCCATGGCAGGATGACATGACAGGATGAAGGGATACAGGTTCCTTTGCATTAAGCACTGTGTTTCCAGAAAGTTCCAAATACACACTAGAGGTGATAATACCGGAAATTATCCGTTGTTGCCACCTTGGCAGGAGTTTCTTTACCTGTCCATTTTTCCAGCCTCGGCAACTGAGAGAACAGAGTTCTATGAAACGGGATATGTTCCAAATATAGGTTCTGTTTCAGAGAAGGCCATCCTAAAAAGAAAGTTGTAGGAGGGGGCATTTGGGGAGGGCAGCTGCTAGTGGCTGAGAAGGCTTCATGAATAAAACATGCATCACAGCTGCCAAGGATACTTGCATTTTAATAGAGAACAGAGTTTTAGGCCAAAGGAATTAATCTCTAATGGTAGAATTACAAGCATCAGCAATGATTTAGGGAGGTATTAAGCAAAGAAAGTTGTTCCAGCATCCCTGAAATCCCAACAAATGAACTGATGTGAGTGTGCAAGCCCTCAGCAAACAGTGAATGTGCTGCAAATTTAAGGGATTAATAATATTATTACTGGCAACTTGTGACTCTGCCTGCCAGTGAGCAAGCCTGCCACCACACAGACAAATCCAGATGCCCACAGGAGCCCAGGACATGCACTCTTTGGTCTGGAAAGCATCCATTTGGGAACCTAGTTGCCAGAAAAACTGAAGAGAACCCTTCTCTCCATCTGCCCCTTAATCACACACACTGAGAAGATGCATAATTAATTTGTTCTCAACAGTTGCTCTGTGGCTAGAAGAGCGAGGGCATTTCTGGAATGGCAATTACAGACAAGAAGAATAAATGTTAGGCCACAAGCAGAATAACATATCCAGCCAGCCTGCTTCCCCTCCCTTCTCCATCATCCCTGTTCAGGCCATGGGCTTGGGTCGTGGACAGGAGTCTTTTTCATTTTCTCACAGCCTTGAGATCTTGGGGGCTGGTAGCAAGGAAGAGAAAGCAAGATCCTCGATACAGGGAAGGAGGCCTCACTCTGACCTCAGAAAGAGGGAACACGTGCAAAGCACATATGTGACATCAAGGTCAGTGGTAGGAGCATTTGGGGGGACAACATAACACATATAGGAATTAGAAGAAATTAAAGAACTCTCACTAATTTCATGCATTGTGATAATGAGGGGAATACTTAGAAAACATCAGCTATTAGAGATACACGCTGAAATTACAGGTGAAATGGCATGATTTCTGCAATTTAAAATTCTTCAGCAGGAAAAAAATAAGTGAAAGAATTATAGCAACATATTTTAGATCTAGGTGCCAGGGTTCATCATATTTCCTACTTTTTAATTGCATTTGAATTTTCATACAGGAGGTTTTTTGTTTTTTTTTTTTTTTTAAGGTTCAAAGACAGATCCTAACTAGCCTGCTGTTCTTAACCCTTCCTTGTGGCCGAGAAACCCTATGTTCTTCCCAAGCCGGCCTCTCCCGCCTCATTTTGTACCACTCGTCCTGTGATTCACTCTACTCCATCCCATTGGCCTCCTTTCAGGGCCCTGAACAAGCCAAGCTCATTCCCATCTCAAGGCTTTTAGGCTGCAATCTTCTCAGAGGGCCAGCTTCATGGGCACGTGACCAGTGCAGCCACACTTGGAAGGCCTACCCTTGGGGGTGCCTGGGTGGCTCAGTCGGTTGAGCGTCCGGCTTCAGCTCAGGTCATGATCTCACAGTTTGTGAGTTCGAGCCCCGTGTCGGGCTCTGTGCAGACAGCTCGGAGCCTGGAGCCTGAAAATAGGCTTAACACACACCACAGAGGGAAAAAGTGATTACATCTGTGTGCCAGAATTGCAGAGAGCTTTTTACTCCGTATAAGATGTGCCTTTTCCACATTTGTTACCGTGAACATAAATTGCTTTTGTAGTCAGATTTTTAAAAATCAAATAAAACCCACAAAATAGGCTCTTCAGTGAGATTTGAAAACCCATTTATACTAAACTAAATAGCTCTGAAGGAATCCTGTCTCATCCTGGTCAGTCCCGCATTATCAGACCCTAGAGGCAGCCCAGCTCATGTCTAAGTCCTTGGAATAGAGGGGACAGTCCGGATCACGTCTATGTTTTAAGACGATTGCATTAGAAATTTTGTTTTCTAGCGAGAGTTAAATTGATGCAAGCACCAAGGGTCACCAAGCCTATTTAACCACCACGTCGTCCCAGGATGGGTCCCAAAGGGAATAGATTTCTTAGGATGGGACCTAGCAGCAATAAACCAGATTTGGAGCCTTAGGCAAGGCAGTTTCCTTACCGGTCAGTTGGTAATATTTACCTGACCTTCCCCAGGAGAAATGAGGTAATGAATGTAAGGGGCCCAACACATCAATAATTTAGGGCCCTCCTTCCTTTTTGTTCTCACCTTCCTGGAGCCTGTTTCGGATTCTGTGTCTCCCTCTCTCTCTGCTCCTTCTCCCGCTCGTGTTCTCTGCTCTCTCTGTCTCTCTCTCTCAAAAATAAACATTAAAAAAAATTAAAAAAAAAAAAAGGAAGGCCCACCCTTGGAAGGACCCCACACTCATGGTTTAATGTGGAAGACAAAATACTGCCTGCACCCCAACAAAGATGCCCACCACCTACTCGCTGAAACATGTGACCATATTACCTATGCGGCAAAGGGGAAGTAAAGTTGCAGATGAAGTTAAGGTTGCTGATAGCTGACCTTGAGCTAGAGAGATGACCTCAGATGATTAGGTGGTTCTTTCAAGTGGAAGAGGGAAGTGGAAAAAGAGAACCAGAGAGCCGGCAGCAGGAGAAGGACTTGGCCGGATGTTGCCAGCTTTGAAGATGGAGAATGGGGGCCATGAGCCAAGGAATGCAGGCAAGAAAAACAAGTGAGTTCTCCCCAAGAGACTCCAGAAGGAACACGGCCCTGCTGACGCATTCATTTTAGTCCAGAGAGAAGCTTTTCAGACTTCTGACCTCCAGAACCGTAAAGGAATAAAGTAGTATTTTATGCCACTAAGTTTGTGGTAGTTTGTTATAGCAGCAGTAGGAAACCAATACAGTAGCTGGCTTGAAATTCTTCATTTTATCTTTGAATTTGTGTTTTGCAAATGAAGCCAGATGGGACAAAGCAGCAGGCCCCAGGGGGATTCAGCTCCCGCACACAGTCCCACCTCCCCAGCGAGTTCTTGGCTGACCACACCCCACCCCAGCCCCGTGCCCTGGTTGCACACAGTCTCCCCACCACACAGCCAAGCTGCTTCTCCACTCACAGTGGCAATCATGTCACACTGGTGGAGAAGACCTGCATTCTGCCACTATCCTCCGTCCCCGCTGGGGGCTTGAGTGTAAGTTTAGGCAGGGTAGACTCACGCACACGGCACACAGTATCCCTCCCCAATTTAGACCAGCTTCACCAGGGCAAGTTCAACAGGAGACTCAGCAGGGATCCCTCACCCAGCCCCAACCCAGACCCTGAGCACATCCCAGCACTGAGGCAGCAATCTCTTGGGGGCTGCCCATTCATGGTGTGTTGGGGCTGCAGGGCCACGGAAAGGGGAGACTAACTTCCCCACCCCAGCCGGAAACCCAAAGCCCCATTTTGCACTAAGCCCTATAAATGAGGCAGCCCGTCCTGCCTCTTCCGGCAACAATGCTCTCTCTGCTCTTCACCTGCTGCTCTTCCATCACTTTCCCGTGTCAAATGGAAAACCTACACCAGAAACCCCTTCCCCAGCCCAGCTTTGGTCGCTTTTTATTCCATGACCACAGTTTATCTCTTTTTGGACATTCAGCAAGAGCCAACATTATCTTGTTTATTTAACTCACTGATGCACTAAAAAGAGCCCACTGTGTGCCAAGCACTGTTTTAAGTGCTGAAGATACAGCAGCAAGCAGAACAGACACCTGCCCTCCTGGAAAGGATGTTCTCATGAGTTCCACCGCTGTTAAATATCTCCTATCCCCTCAAGAATAGACCACCGTATACCTAGCACCTCGCACAGTGCCTGGCCCATAGCAGGTGTTCAATTAAAATTTGCTACATAATTGGCTGTGTGAACAGTGAGTGGCTTAGGTGCTCTGCACTGTGATCAGGCAGAGCCTGGAGACATCCCTCTTCGTCCTACAGAGTGTGGGGCATGGGATCTGAGGGTGAGGGAGGGGGCAGTACCCCAGCTTCCGAGACACGTTGCCTTAAATTAGCCTCACATATGTCGCACCATTATCAGTCAACAGTTTATTTGTATATTTAAGTGAAGTTATTCTGCTAATTGGACATATGTCTCACGGTTCTACAAGGAAAAGTCTATTAAAAAGTCTTGCTGTAACAGGCAAGAGCTTTGAGGGTAGTTTTTATTCAGGGACAGGAAGGGAGCTGAGTGGATTTTAATTTGGTAGAAAATAGCTGCTTGGGGCCAAGACAGTGAGAAGCGGGGAAATCAAGAACAGGCTCTTAGATTATTAGTGTGGTTAACAAGCGTCTCCATCAACCTTATAGCTGCAGACTGCCTTCCACCAACTTTATTAGTTATTTCACGGCCTTCCATCTACCCCTGCTATTCTAGCAATTCCCATTTTGGAGACGTGGACACTGAGGCAGGAGAAATGCATCCCACCCCTGCCAGTAGGAGTTAGGCCTCACAGCCCCTGTGGCCTAACCTCCTGAGTACATGAAGATGTGAGAATTTCGGAGTCAGGAATAAATAGCTCAAAGGGTTTCAGGAACAACAGTAGAGGGCTGAGGGGGTGGGAGAGAAGGCAAGGAAAGCACTGGTTTGTCAAGACTTGACAAATAGCCCAAACTCCCTTGCACAATAAGGAAACCCATGCCTTGGCTGCTGGTCTGGAGGAACCCTTGAAGCTCATCCAGTCCAGATCAGAGAGCCAGGAGTCACACAGTTATAAACACAGGCTTGGGAGCCACACTATTTGTGACTAAATCGAAGACCCTGTAGTGGGTCGAATGGTGGCACTCCAAAAGATATGCCTTTGTCCTAACCCCCTGGACTTGTGATTATGACCTTATTCAGAAAAAAGGACCTCTGTAGATGTAACTACAGAGAATCTCGAGATGAGATCTCTCTGGATTGCCCAGATAGGCCCTAAACCCCATGACAAGTGTCCTCATAAGCAAGAGAAGACAGAGGAAAAGACTGGAGTGATGCAGCCTTACAAGGCGTGTCTGAAGCCACCAGAAGGAATACGGCCCCACTAGCACCTTGATTTTGGACTTCTGGCTTCCAGAACCGTGAGAGAATAAATTTCTGTTGTCACTGGCCACCCAATTGGTGATAACTTGTTATGGCAATTACAGGAAGCTAATACACCTGCTTACTAGCCACAGACCCTTGGACAAATTACTTAATCTGTTTCTTCATCTGTAAAATGGAGATGATGACAATAGTATCTACCTCAGATTGTCGTGAAGTTAAAGGAGATAATATAGAAAGAACCCTTAGTGCAGTGCCTTTCCCACAGGATTCAATCGATGTAAACACTTGTTCTTAACATCAGAAGCCTGCCTGGGGAACTCATTAAAAATACAGCTTTCCAGGCCTCACCCCAGAATCACTGGAAACAAATCTTTAGAGTACAGAGTCTAGGAATCTGCACTTTATAAGGCTCCTTTATAAGACCCTCAGGGGTCTCTGCACTTTAAAAGACCCTCAGGGGTCTCTGATCGTGTGACAAGTTAGAAACCACCAGTGAGCTGTCACATTCCCACCTCCATAACAGACAGACAGAATCTCTTCTGTTTCTGGAAAGCTGCCCTTCCAGATACAGATTTCACAGCTGTCCCTGGTAACCCATTGCAGTACTAAATTACCTTTGCAGTAAGAAAGTCCTAGTTTATGGCATCTCTCATCACGTAGCATCATCCCACTCCCCAGCACTACCCCGTTCCCCAGCACTGTTCAGCACAAGTAGAAAACAGCTGGGTCGTAGTGGAATCACCCAATCCAGGGCAGGAAAGGCAATGGTGTGAGGTTTTCAGTGGGGAAAGCAATAAAGTAATGAGAAGCCCAGCACAGCTAGTCTGAGATGGAGTCTGAGATGGACAAGGGCAGTTTCTCCAGCTAAGGTTCCTCCAGCTCCTGCCCCATTTGATGTAGGCTAACGTTAACATAGCACTATCCCTGAGAAGCAGGGCACTCTGGCCTCCTCCACCCCCCCACAAGAACCAGGAAGCAGGGGCAAGTGGTGATCAGGTCTGTGGCAGGAAGAAGCCAGCCCTGTGTGCCCAGGCAGCCTGTGTAAGGCAAACGAGGAACTGGCTAATGCCATTAATTGCGCTGACCAGTACAGAGAGATGCCCAGCACATGGCAATGGCATCCCATCACCAGAAACACAAGGGCTTGTTTTATTTCATTTCAGCTGTGGCCTCTGGAAAGAGATCATGGTTTCTGAGCAGCAGCAAATACCATCCTATCAGGCAGCTTCAAGTCTGAATCAGCCTCAGGAGATAAATAGGGTGAGCTAAGACAAGAGAAGAGCTGGACAGAGTGGCGACACCCAGCAGGGGAAAGACCGAGGCAAGGATGGGTGCAAGCCAGAGTCTGGCCCAGCATCTGCTACAGATGCTGCAGCCTGCTTCTTCAAGGGGTGACCTGGCACCAGCGATAGCGTGCACAAAGACAGTATAAGCAGCAATTTCAGGTGGTACCCAGGGCACTTCTTATTTGCATATGCAGACCCCAAAAAAAGAGACAGCTAGTCTATCAAGCCTGTAATTTTCCTTAGAACAAAACTAAGTAAAGGAAAAAGTCAACAGGATGAAAAATATCATATAAATACATGAATAGTTGGTTACAAAGAAGTACATAGGAAGGCCAACCAATGAATTCAAAATAGTGCTTGCTTCTGCTTTTGTAGGAGGAAGGCTGGAATCAGGGTAGTACCCAGGAGGCTAAAATTGTATGGGTAAGGATTGTTTCTGAAATTATGCAGTGAGTATACGAGTGACCACTAAATTATTTTCTATACCTTTCCTTAGGTCTCATACATTTCACATGCTTTTAAAAATACAAGGGGTATGCAGGTCCATAGGTGGCTGATAAGTCTAGAGCAATCAAGAAGACAACTTGACATTTGCACGCCTTGTCTGAGAACTACAGAGAAGCCACCGCACAGCGAGTGCAACCTCCAGGGAGAACCCCGAGTCAAGCCACATTTCCCTCCAGGGTCCCCAAGGACAGAAGGAGACCTGCCACATCTCTCCCCAGACCATGCCTAGGTCCCAGTTCCTACTTCTGTGGAACTCTTCCCGAATCAGGGCCACTGCAGAAAGTTCTGCAGGTTTGCAATGCAGTACTCAGAAAGGTCTGGGTACACAGAAAGCTAAAAAGGAGGCACTGGCTGCCATTTCAGACTCTGGCTCCCTGTTCCACAGGCCTGGTCCTTAGATGACCCAAGCAGAGCAAATTAAATGCAGCTCATGCTCCTGCAAAAATTATCACAAACTCTGAGAAAGCCAGTCACCAAGACAGCAAGGATTCCATTTCTCTCCTCCTCTTCTGTATAGAAGACTTTCTGACAAATGTTCCAGGATGAGAAATGAAAGCAGCAAAAGGGGGTCTTAGGGACAGAATACATGAAAACTCACCAAAAGCTTCCACACCAGGTTTACCGTGCACACACAGAGGAACAGTGGCCAAGTAGATACCACTATACCAGAGGAGGCCTTCCTAGGTATGCACTCCACCCTCACCCCCCAAGATGGGTTAGGAGCCCCTCCCATGCAAGGCTCTTACCCTCCCCACCCCCCCAACTCCCTGGCTGGAAGTTAGCTGCTGTCAGGAGCCAAAGCTGGAATGAAGACAAATCGATCCTTCTGCAACTGGTGATTTCACCCCTGCTTCCCCCACTGGACTGTGAGCAACTGGAGGGCAGAGGTCAAGTCTTATTTCCCTTTACATCTTCTGAGGCTGAGCCTCATGCAAGCCCTGGCACAGAGCAGGCTCAGTTAAGGTTTGTTGAAACAGATGGCTGGAAGAACGGTGAAGACATGTCCTGGTTTGGCCAGGACAGTCCCCAGGTTTCAGAGAATATGCCTGAAGAGCCAGACACTGCTACAGTTCCCCCTGCTGGGCAAGAAGATCTTTAAAACACTTCTTGAGTCATCATACCTTCACTAAGCTGGTAGAACACTTATCCTCAAAACTGGCAGTTGTTCCATAGCTTACGAGTTGAAACCCTTTCCCAAAGCAAGGAGCTAGCATCTACGCATTCCTTTGGAGGGTCTATACCTCCCTCCACTAGGAAATGCAAATTCCAAATATTTGTTGAATTAACTCTTTGGTTGGTTGATTAAATACAAAAAGGAATTCCCGGGGCACCTGGGTGGCTCAGTCAGTTAAGCATCTGACTCTTGATTTCAGCTCAAGTCATGATCTCATGGTTTCGTGACTTCCAGCCCTGCATGGAGCTCTATGCTGATAGGGCAGAGCCTGCTTGGGACTCTCTCTCTCTCTCCCTCTGCTCTTCCCCTAATCACACTATCTCTCTCTCAAAAATAAATAAACTTAAAAAAAAAAAAAGGAATTCCCAGGAGGAGGTTCTATGGCCCTTCTTCCTCCTCCTCTGTGTTTCCAAACCCATCCCAGCAGGACCACAGCCTCAGGGCTCACACCAGGGGAATGGAGCCAGGGGAGAAGCAACTCAGCAGCAGCAGCTGGTTGGCAAGAGTGGCTGCACAGGCAACTTTGGTTACACTTTCTATCCAACTTGGTGCTTTCCCCCAGGTTGCAAATGGATAAACAGGGAGACAACCAGGTGTTAAAGTGCAAAGAACATGAGATCAGGCAAGATCTAGATGTCCAAGTCCAAGCCCAAGATCTGCCACAAAACTGCAGGGTCAGGGGAGGGGGGGCACTTAAAGAAATCCTATCACGCCTCTAGACCTTCAGTTCTGTCTGTACATCAGAGACCTGAGCTAACTCATGCTGAAAATATCTTTCTCAAGGTCAATGACATAATTATAAATAGAGTTATCCTCCCACCTAAGCCCCTTACTCCACTCCTCTCATCAGTATCCTTTTCCCCCAAAACACCCTACCACATGCCATGGTTCTAAAAGCTGACAACATATGATCCTTCCCTCTAAATGCAGATTTCAGTAATGTTGAAATTGTTATCCCACACCCAAGCCCAAAGCTGCCATGTCCCTAAACAAGGTCAGGTATAAATGTTAGCAGAATTTAATGGGCACAAAAGGTTCTTACAGCAACCTCTTATCTGCAGGTAAGTACTGCTGGTGAACCTCCTATCTCTAAGTTATATAGGAGCCCCACTAGGGGTGTACTGCTCTTGACCTCTCTTCTCCCTCTCACTCCCCGTGGGAGGACGAATCAGCAATCAGAATGGTGAGTTTGGGAAAGGAAACATCTCATGCTCAGTCCACCCCTTCCACTCCCCTCCCTTTTTGGGATCTGTACACACCCACAGGACACTGATACTCAGCCCTTCCCTGCCCTAAGAGGCAGGCTCCCATGTGAGAGGCTTGTCCTGCCACGAATGTGCCTGCGTGGCAAGTCTATCAAATTCAGGAGTGAGGGGCGCCTGGGTGGCTCGGTCGGTTGAGCGTCCGACTTCGGCTCAGGTCATGATCTCACAGTCCGTGAGTTCGAGCCCCGCGTCGGGCTCTGTGCTGACAGCTCAGAGCCTGGAGCCTGTTTCAGATTCTGTGTCTCCCTCTCTCTCTGCCCCTCCCCTGTTCATGCTCTGCCTCTCTCTGTCTCAAAAATAAATAAACGTTAAAAAAAAAATTTTTTTAATTCAGGAGTGAAAGTTCAACAAGCCTACTTGCTCACAGACCCAAGACACAGGCTCCAGCCCAGCATTTATCAGTAATAAAGCCAACATTTTGAGCTCTTCCTGGCAGAGACCTGCATCTCCTTGGTTTGGCTTCTCAGACAAAGAGGAAAAGAGTATTAATTGTTACCTCCTCCGGCCCAAGTCGTAAGTACTAGAACAATTAATATGACACACACACTGCTGACCTGAAGCATCTGATACAACAGAAGCCCAGTGACCTACTCAGAAACAAGAAATTGGATTCGGCTAAAAAAAAACTTCCCAGTCACAGCAGCAGCTGAGGTCCCTCCTACATTAGGACTCTGATTAACAAAGAAAGATGCACCACATGTGATCTCACTCTTTCCCTATACCTCCCTCTCTCTCCCCCTGGTCTCCCCCCACCCTCCGGCTCACATGCTTCTACTCATTGTCTATAGTGCAGAAGCACAAAAAAATATTCAGTGACTGATGACTTTAAGCATTCTTATTCCCTGAAGGCTTAAAATATTTTACCCAAGAACTTGCCATAGCTCCCTACTACATCTGGTATAAAACTTGGCCTCTCGTCCCTCTGTGACCTAGCTCTAATTCTCTTTGCCACTATGCCCCTTCACTCACCCATACCCTAGTCCCCAGTAACATCGAACTAATCTCTGTTTCTTATAGACAATCCCCAAAATTTTACCCATCAACCTCAGCCAAAATCACCTGTCCACAGTGTTACATGTTTTAACCCTACCCCCTTTCCAAACCCAGCTCAAATACTCGCTTAACTCATTCAATCTCACCTAGCTTGGGCCACTCTCTCTGCTCTGATATACCTCGGGAGTCTTAACTGTCTTAGGGTATATTAGGGTTGAACAAGTGTACATGAATATATTATAGATAATAAGAGGCAGGTTTCTCACTGTCAGAGAAGTTACACATAAGGAATGGGAGAAAGTTAAAATAAACTCTATGATGTTAGATTGAAATTGGAGATATCAGTATGAACTCATGGTTTTTTAATAGATGAGTGTGTGTATGCATGAGTAAGTACACATACATATATTTCCTAGCCCTGTCTTCTGGGAGGGCCTAGAAACAATGGCACTCTGGGAGCAAAACGCAGACCTAGCACCAACATCTTGGTTTCTAAATACCATTCTCCAAGAAAAGGAGCCAGGGCTCTTTGGAGAAGTGATTGATCCTGGGGCTGGGGCTGGGGCTGGGGCAAGGAAAATACAAGAGGAGTCTGGGGCTTAGAAAGATAGGCTAGTGCTCACTATTAACAATAGCCAAAGTAGGGAAAGAGCCCAAATGTCCATCGATGGATGAATGAATAAAGAAGATGTGGTAAATATATACAATGGAGTATTACTCGGCAATCAAAAAGAATGATATCTTGCCATTCGCAACAACGTGGATGGAACTAGAGGGTATTATGCTAAGTGAAATTAGAGAAAGACAAATATCATATGACTTCACTCATGAGGACTTTAAGACACAGAAAAGATGAACACAAGGCAAGAGAAGCAAAAATAATATAAAAACAGAGACAAGACATAAGAGACTCTTAAATATGGAGAACAAACAGAGGGTTACAGGAGGGTTGTGGAAGGGGGGATGGGGTAAATGGGTAAGGGACGATAAGGAAATCTACTCCTGAAATCATTGTTGCACTATATGCTAACTAACTTGGATGTAAATTAAAAAAAGAAAAAAAAGATAAGATAGTGCTCAGTAAAGAATTGAGACATACAAAAGGACACAGGAATCAACCTGAAAGAGCTCCTAATGACCAAAATTAGAATAATTGGAACAATGAACTGATGATTGCTTTGGATTGGTACCTGTAGAATAAAATAAATATCCATGAGTTCACAGTGACAAAAATAATTAAACAACTGAAGGAGAAGGGATGGTTCACAAAAGAATGCCAATTAACAAATGGAGAAATAAGGAAAATAGGAAATCATTAATTTGTTCATCAAAACGATAAGGAGTCGCTGAGGCAACCCTTGTGCACTTTGATCTCCTCTCTGGCTAGATTAAATAATCCACAGTATTTAATTAAATAAAGCTTCTCACCTCTTACAAATTTAGCTGAGGCAAAGGTCACGGCCCCCACTTTACAGACAGGGAAGTACAGGTGCTTGGTGGCAGATCATGAACCTAAGAACCTGGCTCCAGGGCCAAAATGGCTCAAATACTACTCTGCACAATGCAAACCTCTCCTCACCCTATTTAGACCTTGGAATTTCTATTTCATTTCTTTCTTTGAATTACCAGACCTTTTGTGATCAAAACCTTAACTGTGTTTCAAGATCCAGCATGCTTCTTATGCGGTGCCTGGGTGGCTCAGTCAGTTAAGCACCTGACTTTAGCTCAGGTCATGATCTCATGGTTCATGAGTTCAAGCCCCGCATCAAGCTCTCTGCCCACTTTGGATCCTATGTCCTCTTCTCACTCTGCTCCTCCCTTGCTTGCACTCTCTCTCTCTGTTTCTCTCAAAATAAATGAATAAACTTTAAAAAAAAAATCCAGCATGCTTCTCCAAGAATCCCCAATGTATCAGGATTCATTTGATTGTAAGTAACAGAAAACTGATCTCAAACAATCTGGAGCAAAAAAAAAGAATTTTCTGGCACATATAACTAGAAAGTCTATTTCAGGCTCAGCAAGATCTAGGGACTCAAATGACTACTTCTCTCCACAATACTGACTCCATTCACAGACAGGTTTTCCCCTCATGGTGGCAAAATGGCTTCCAGCAGCTCGAGTCAACATCCTATACCCACAGCTAATACAGCAGAAAAGGCAGTGTCCTGTGGGGGATACCCCCAAAAGTCCTGGACCTGATGTTCACTGACCAATACTGGTTCAAGTGCCCGTCCTTGAACCAATCTCTAGGACCAGAGGAATGGACTCTATGGATGACCTAAGTCAAGTGCCCCCTCTTGGAGCTGAGGATGGGGTGAGCCTCACTCAAACCTCATGGTGACTACATGAAATATGAGTGGGTCCCCAAAAGAAGTTTTGGATGCTACTTCCCAAAACAAGAATAGCTCTTGAACTGAAAATTTAATGTATGTCTACCACACCCCAACCCCTTGGTCAGAATCAACGCAGTCCCGCCTCCTCCAGTCCAGTCTGGACATCCATACCAGCTGTGACTTCTTTCTGCCTTGTGGACATACTGGTTCACACCTGTCATCTCTGTTTATAAGCATCCTGGACACCGAGAGTCTGGTTCTCCAAAGCCCTGGGGCTTTGCCACACCCCCTCAGCTGCCCAGCAAAGTGCCACTGAGTCCCTAAAAAACACTACTTCACTTTGACTCCTACCCCCTCCTGATGTGAAGCTGAGTCACTGAGATACCAGCCAGATGAGCGCCAACCTTGAAAGTGCTTCTCTAAGTCACTGTCTCTTGGCTCTAGCATACTCCGGGACCTGGGGACACTGGCTTGACAGGTGAGATAATTATGTTTTACCCTTCACTCATTCTTTTATCAGTCACGAAGACAAGAACAGATAAGTGTTCCAATGGAAGAACACACTCCTGCAGTATTTACTCGTGCTCTTTAGTGCCAGCCAGCTCCCCTTCCCAGGCACAACTCCCAGGGACCAGTCTGCACCCCTGTTATCGGTGCCAACTACCACATGCTGCCCTCTTGTCAAATATCACACTGCACCTTCCTTCCTGCAACCCCCAAAGTCGTCAGCTTCTCCAGGAGCTGCGGCACCACGGTCTTTCAGATGACTTACACGTGAGGGCAACTGTCTGCACATCACCCATCCCCTGTTCCTCTGCAGAGCACTTGCCCCTGTGTCTCGGCCTGGCCTCTGTGCAGAATGTCACTCTGGGGGCCCCAAGGCCCGGAGCACTGGTTAGATGGAGAAAGAGGGGCCGGGAAAAGCAGAAGTTTGGCATTAAGTCCCAGAAATGGAGGGCTTTGAGATTTTCCAATACAAACTAACATTTCGTTCATTCATTTGTTCAACAAACCTTTATTCAGGACCTACCGTGTCTGAGGTACTGCTGTAGGTGCTACAGACATGGAGATACACAGACAGACCAAGTCTCTGTCCTCATGGGAGAACATCTCCCAGTAGACATTGGACTTACTTTTGAAACCTGCTGTACATTTACATTTCACAATGCACCCTCTCAGATATCTATATAATCTGCAATATGTGGCATAGCCAACTGCGGTCTACAGAAAGGAAAATGGCAGCTCCAAAGGCTAAATGACCATCCCAAAGACAGAGCACAAACTCAGGTCTTCCGAATACAAACCTAGCACCCTTTCTAGGTCCTCTCCCAAGGAAGGAGCTAGCAGGGTGCAGCCTGAAACAGATATTAAGTCAACTCAGTCCTAGGCATCATCTCTAGAAGTAGAAAATATGGAAAAGATGAGCCAACCCCTGGCCTAAAAGAATCTATATTCTAAAGTGAGAGACATGTAACCAATTATCATCTTTCGTAGGAATAAAGGCGACAGAATGATTAAATTCAAACAGGAAGATATCTCTGGAAGGATACACAGGACAAGATGATCATCACTCCCAGGCAGGAAAACTAGCTATGTGAAGAACAGCAGGAGGAGGATCATTTTCTATGTTCAAATGTTTCTATGTTCAAACTTGGAATCGCATGCCAGGTGAATCTAGTTCCCATTAAACAACACTTTGAGGACGCAATCAGCCAAATCCTGAATATGCAAAATTCTACAGGACAAATGGTCTGCTTTCTTCAATAAGCAAATAACTCAAAAAAGGAGGGGGAGGAGGAAAGAGAGATATTATAGATTGGAGAAGATTTTGGTTGCTGTTTCCTAATGCAATATATGCCACTTCATTTGGATCCAGATTGCAATGAACCAACTTTAAAAAAAAAAACAAAACATTCTGGGGACCAGGGATATTTGAGTATACTCTAGATATTAGAAATTATTAAGGACAGGGGCTCCTGGGTGGCTCAGTCGTTAAGCGCCAACTTTGGCTCAGGTAATGATCATGTAGTTCGTGAGTTCAAGCCCAGCGTCGGGCTCTGTGCTGACACAGCCTAGAACTGCTTCAGATTCTGTGTCTCCCTCTCTCTCTCTGCCCCTCCTCCACTGACATTCTGTCTCTCTCTCTCTCAAAAAATAAACATTAAAAAAATTTTTTAATTAAAAAAAGAAATTAAGGACATATTATTAATTTTGTTAATTAGGAGTATGGTATCATAGTTTTTTTAAGGTACTTATCTATTAGAGATACAAAGTGAAGTAGTTACAGATGAAATAATATAATGCCTAAGATTTGCTTTTAAATATTTGAGCAAAGGGGCTCCTGGATGGCTGAGTCGTTAAGCATCCTACTTTGGCTCAGGTCATGATGTCACAGTTCAGGAGTTCGAGACCCACATCAGACTCTGTGCTGACAGCTCAGACCCTGGAGTCTGCTTCAAATTCTGTGTCTCCCTCTCTCTCTGGCCCTCCTCCACTCATTCTCTGTCTCTCTCTCACAAATAAATATTTTTAAAAATTTAAATATTTCAGCAAAAATAAATGAATGAATAGAGAGTAGATGACACAAGATTGGCAAAATGTTGATAATGTCTGAAGTTGGATGATAGTTCCATAGGGTTCATTATACTATTCTCTCTACTCTTGTTAATGGTTGGAATTTGTATAATGAAAAGTTTAAATAAAAACTTTAAAATTAATTACCCCATCCACCAGGAATGATTGAGAAGGAAAAGTGTCACGGAGGAGAGGTATTTGAGCTGAGACCAGAAGGATGACTAGAGATTTTCTAAGGGGCCAAGGGCATTGCAGGCTGAGCAAAGACATACAGATCTATCACAAACCTCTCTCTGGAGGAACCAAAAGTATCTACACTTGACCCCAAACTCAACTCACATCCAAAAAAATGCCCTCTTGTGTGATGCCCCAACTCATCTCATTGTAGCATCAAAATCAACTGACTGTTCCAAGTGAGGAGACAGGGAGTGGGGTCAACAGCTCCACTCAGAGGCCTAACAGGAAGCCCCAGTGTAGCCTTGAGAGGACAGGAAAGCAATTAACCTCTTTCAACTGGGTTTTGCCTGACAAAGCACTTCAGAAGCCAACTGAGTTATCTCAGGAACAGAGCCTTCATCCCTCCTGAGTCATCCCAGACACCTTGTGCTCCCCAGAAACATACACCAGCCTCCCCAACAGTGCCTTGTAGATTAATAACCTCAGTATCACAGGATCCAGCTTGATGTCAGCCTGGTAGCCTGGCCCATCAGCACAAAAACACCTCCAATGAGGAAAGATCCTCTGCTCCTTGCCTCCAAGCCTCCAGCCTCGATCCTCGCACAGCCCCTGCCCCCCTTCAGCTCCACACAGAAAGCTCGCTGGCTTGGCAGGTACTTCACGACTTACCACCCAGTCTTGGCCTGGCTCAGCTGGGCCCGTGGTTCCTTACCTTGGATAGAAGCTGCAAGTACTCCTCTGAACCATAGGGGACACTCCTCAAGGAGGTGAGATAGTCATAACTGATGACAGCTGTCTGTGAACCAAGGAAAAGAGAGCCTTAGCACCTGGACATTCAATATTGCTCATCCACCCGGTCCCGCAGCTGCCGGCCCCTGACAGAGGCAGTGTGTCTAGAGAAGTAGACAACCCCTCCGCTGCGATGCTCTGCCCCCAGATCTTAGCCTGGCCGGCTTCCTCCTGTCAGTCTGCACAAATGCCACCTCTGCAGAGAGCCCTAATCGAAGGCTGCCCCACCCACCAGGAACTCTCAATTATTCATCATAACAAAATTATCCTATCCGAAATTACCTCACTCATTTGTTTCCTGGTAGGTGGACTATCTCCTCTTTGCTAGAATTTCAGCTCTATAAACACAGAGGCTTGTCCTTCCTGCTCATCACTGCATCCCCAGCCCCTTTTTACAGTGCCAGATACACAGGTAAATGCTCAGTAAAGACTAGTTGAACGAATGCTGTTGGATAAATGTATTACCACAAGTAAACATCGTTTTACATTTATGTTTGCTCTAACAGCCTAAGTTTTGATTCTGGGTCCCTTGGCCAAAAGTCTAGGAGAAGTCCGCATGTTCTTGGTGAAATCAGGAAATTACAGGCTTCCAGATATCTCAGACATGGAGGAGGCTTGAGGATTACCTAGGCCAACCCTTCCTTTTTAGAACTGAGCAACTGAGGCCCCTGGAAGGTAAGAGGCTTACAAGGCTGATACCTAGAGGAGTCTGCTCCCTTGTCTACACTCCCAAAGCTTTATTCCACTCGATATAAATGTGTTGAGCGCCAACCGCGAACAAGAGTTGGTCACTGAACAAAGCACAAGGCCGATCAAGACCAGAGCCCTGGCCTTCAAAGAATGCACAGCCTAGTGGCTGGTTTATAAATCACTGGTAAATGCCTTCTTCCCTCATTCCCAACTACAGCTGGCCCTTGAACAACATGGGTTTGAACTGTGCGGGCCCACCTACACGTGGGGTTTTACCGGTAAATTACCGTATGGTACTGTAAATGTATGTTCTTTACGGTTTTTTTTTTTTTAACGTTTATTTTTGAGAGAGAGCGTACCCATGTGCGAGAGAGGCGGGGGGAGAGGCAGAGAGAGAGGGAGACAGAGGATTCGAAACGGGCCCTGCACTGACAGCAGAGAGCCCGACATGGGGCTCGAACCCATGAACCATGAGATCATGGCCTGAGCCGAGTCAGATGCTTTATCAACTGACCCACCCAGGCACTCTTTCTTTATGATTTTCTTAATAACATTTTTTTCTAGACTACTTTATTATAAGAATACAGTATATAATACATATGACATACAATATGTTAATCGACTCTTCATGTTATCTGTAAGACTTCCGGTCAACAGTAGGCTATTAGTGGTTAAGCTCTGGGGGAGTCAAAAGTTATACATGGATTTTTGACTGCATGGGTGTCAGCACCCTAACCCGTTGTTAAGGGTCAACTATATTCAAACCCCTAAGGTTCCATCAAAGCCTGCTTCGCCTAGGGCACTCATCCTGACTCCCGGCCTACGGGTCTCACTCTTCTGTCTGAGGTCCCGTAGCAGTGGTCACCTGAATCACACATCTTGATCCGATCCATGGCTTTAAAACAAATCCATTGCTTTTTGACCCATTTACATGAGCACTCCTCAACCATCAGCTCCTTCAAAGCTGGGTGTGGGTAGGACGGTTCATTTCTACCTCTCAAAGCCTGTAAAGACCACACTGGGCCCCCAAAAAGCACTTGATAAACACTCAGGAATCATTTCATACTCTATGGCCTATCTATTTATCTATTTGTCCATTAGATTCTATGACTAGCTAGGGAGAAGACTTCGCAACACTGAGTATTAAGGAAATGATCAGACAACAACCCAAACAGACAGCGCACAGAGTATATCTATGCCAAGGGGAAGAAAGGATGAGTTCATCCTGCAGCAGACAGAGGAGGCAAGAAAGCACGAAGCATGTGGCAAATGACCCACAAATGGGGCAGTTATATATGCATGTTTGGGAGAGCTCCTTTCAGCAGAGTTAGGAGGACATGATTCAACAGGGAGGATGTTCCTGAGCCACTGGAGAAAACTTCTAACGGTAAAATATTCAACTAAGATGCTCTTTTTTTTTTAAATGTGTATCTATTTTTGAGAGAGAGTGTGAGTAGGGGAGGGGAAAAAAAGTGGGGAGGGACAGAAGATCCAAAGTGGGCTTTTTGCGGACAGTAGTGAGCCCGATGCAGAGCTCGAACTCACAAACCGTTAGATCATGACCTAAGCCAAAGTTAGACATTCAACTGATTGAGCCACCCAGGACCCCTCAGATTAGATTGAGGGTTGGAGGGGAGCCCCAAAGTTTTCCAAGGCCCAGATGTTCTGATTATGAGCCCTGCATCAGGAACCACTCACACTAGCACACTGAAGAGAAAGTCAAGTTTTCTGGTAGAGTTTAATCAAGGCTGCAAAGTCTTTCCACATACATTTGCTGAGGAGCACCGGTCCAGGTCTGTCTCTAAAATTACATACAGAATCTAACATGTCAAAGCTGCAGAACAGAGACCCTGTGCAATCCCATTCTATTTCGGCTTAGTATGACAGAGGTTGGGTGTACAGGAATATAGGTGCCTGAGGGTGCACACCCATGCCTGTGCTACTGTGCAGAGGGAGCTTTGCGCAAGGAAGGGCACACATGCAGCTCCACACGTGTGGCTGGCATGTATATCTGTTACATGTACAAACACCTGCAGGTAATACAGCAGTTCCTCTGCCACCCTGACAATAAGAAAAACCTACCGTTGCAACTGCTCTGCCCACCCTGACAGCACCAAAGTCATTAGGATCCAAGTACTTGTTGCTGTAGAGGAAGAAGCCAGAGGCAGCAAGAGCCATGCCGGTCCACGAAGCAAGCTTGAGAGCCCTTCGGGCCATGTCCCCAGACCCTGCCGAAGAAAAGCAGAGAAAAGGAACAGTTGAGTTCCATAGTTAGTCAGACCAGGATTCAAATTCAGGCTCCGCCACTTAATAGATTATACAACCTTGGGTCATTTTCTCAATCTTGCTGATCTCTGTTTCCTCGTTTTTGGGGTAGCTACCTCAAAAGTCGTTGGGATAAAATGAGATCATGTACATAAAAGGCTTAGCAGAGTACCTGGCACAAACCAACTCTCAAGGTCATTTTTCCTTCCACAGTGCCAGGCACCATTCTAGGCACTGGGGACAGAAGGAACAAAACAAAGTTCTTGCCCACATGGACTTACACTCTAGATGGGACAACAGATCAGAAGCAAACACACATATATTAGAATAGCAGCTGGTATTAAGTACGGAGAAGAAAAAGAGGGTAAGAGTTAGGATGATGAATATGTGACAGAGGTGCTATTTGAAACAGGGGAAGTGGCAGAACATACTAACCACCGTTACTTGTAACTATTATTTGTACCACCATGCACATATAGGCATCATTAGCCCTCCGTGCCCAGGTCTGAAGTGCTCAGGCCACAGCCAAAATGGCAGCTGGTCAGAATCAGCCAGATAAGCTCTCAGTGTCTGGCTGATTTCCAAAATATTTATTTCAGTTAGAGTAAACTCCTCCCTGTCTAGATTGTGAGCTCCCTGAAGTTTTGCCTGAAGGCAAACACCATGACTATTAGTACACCGTCCACTCACAGTCTTGCAGGATACTATGCAGTTAGGGATTCGACGTCCACGTGCTGATTTGATCTGTTCAACCAAACATACTCCCAGTCGGTAGGTTCAAGTGGGCTCAAGGCTCTTTGATACCCTTCCCCACCCTACTTGTAACAGCTCAGCCCACCAGGTGGACTGTTGGAGCATTTGGAGGTCACTGTACCCATTGGGCTGCTTCCTCTTCAATTTCTGGGAACTCTATATCAGACTAAAATCCTCGACCATAGCTACAGGTACCAGGGGAGAAGTCCCACCCAGGAGAAGTGAATCACCAAGTCATCCACACGTGCAAACCTGTATAGAAGCGGCAGGAAGATTCAGGCCATCACTGTTTGCTCTGCTTTGGACTCAGTCTGTGACCATCCCCTCCCTGCTCTGTGCCTCTGTTTCCTCTTTGTATGAAAACTATTGCTACACACAGTCTTGTCTTCATTTTCTTTAAAATGTATTTGGACTCATGCCTCACAGTATAGCCACAGATTTTCTTAAAATCTTTAATTTTATTTGAGTGAAAGAACACGAGTGGGGAAGAGGGGCAGAGGAAGAGAGAGAGAATCTTAAGCAGGCTCCATGCTCAGCACAGAGCCTGACACGGGGCTCAATCCTACAGACCTGAGCCAAAATCAAGAGTCAGAGGTTCAACCGACTGAGCCACCCAGGCATCCCACAGATTTTTTTTTTTTAAGTATTCACAGGTACATCTTATTCCATTCTTCTACTTTCAACTTAAATTTATACTGTTTCTTTAAACAACATATAGTTGATTTTTTTTCTTTTTGCAATTAATATAACCTATGTATTTAGACTTAATTTTAGCATCTTCTTCTATGTCTTCTATTTTTCCTACCTGTTCTATTTCTTTTTCTCTCCTTTCTTGACCCTTTCTGGACTCAATAATTTTTATAATTCTGTTGTTTTTCTCCTTTGCAGTCTTCTTTTCCTAATCCAACATTTCTAAAGAATGGTCAGAGGAATACCTGTAAAAATACCATTTCAAAAATGCAGATCTCAGGGGTGCCTGGCTGGCTCAGTGGATACAGCATGAGACTCTTGACCTCAGGGTTGTAAGTTTGAGCCCCATGTTGAGGATAAATTTAACTCAAAAATAAAATCTTATTTATTTTTTTAAAAATTTATTTATTTCGAGAAAGCATGTGTGCATGCACAAGTAGGGGAGGGGCAGACAGAGACAGAGAATCCCGAGCAGGCTCTGCGCTGTCAGATCTCACGGGGCTCAATCTCACAAACTGCAAAATCATGACCTGAGCCAAAATCAAGAACTGGAGGCTTAACCAACTAAGCCACACAGGCACCCCTAAAATCTTTTTTTTAATCTAATAATTTATTTTTTATAATTTACATCCAAGTTAGTTAGCACATGGTGCAACAATGATTTCAAGAGTAGATTTCTTAAGCCCTTTACCCATTTAGTCCATCCCCCCTCCCACAACCCCTCTAGCAACCCTCTGTTTGTTCTCCATATTTAAGAGTCTCTTATGTTTTGTCCCCCTCCCTGTTTTTATATTATTTTTGCTTCCCTTCCCTTATGTTCATCTGTTTTGTATCTTAAAGTCCTCATATGAGTGAAGTCATATTATACTAAAATCTTTTTTTAATGTAGATTTCTTACACTATATCAACAAAATGAGGGATAAAAATCAGATCATCTCAACAATGCAGAATAAGCATCTGACAAAATTCAACACTCATTAATGATTAAAAACTCTCAACAAAGTAGATACAGGGGAACATACCTCAGCATAATAAAGGCCATATATGATAAGCCCACAGCTAACATCATACTCCATGGTGAAAGGCTGAAAACTTTTCCTCTAAGATCAGGAACAGGACAAGGATGCCCACTCTCACCTCTTTTATTCAACACAGTACTGGAAGCCCTAGCAAGAGCAATTAGGCAAGAGGAAGTAAAAGGCATCCAAATTGGGAAAGAAGAAGTAAAACTGCCACTATTTGCAGATAACATATTATATATAGAAAACCCTAAGCAATCCACCAAAAAACCATCAGAATAAACAAATTCAGTAAAGTTGCAGGATACAGAATCAGCATGCAAAAATCTGTTGGGTTTCTATGCACTAATAATGAATAATCAGAAAGAGAAATTATGAAAATCCCACTTATAATTGCGTCAAAAATAAAATATCTCAGAATAAATTTAACCAAGACCTATACACTGAAAATTATAAGACACTAATGAATTGAAGACACAAATAACTGGCAAGATATTCTGTGTTCATGGATTGGAAGAATGTTATTAAAATTTCCTTGGGGCGCCTGGGTGGCTCAGTCAGTTAAGTGGCCGACTTCGGCTCAGGTCATGATCTCGCGGTCCGTGAGTTCGAGCCCCACGTTGGGCTCTGTGCTGACAGCTCGGAGCCTGGAGCCTGTTTCAGATTCTGTGTCTCCCTCTCTCTGACCCTCCCCTGTTCACGCTCTGTCTCTCTCTGTCTCAAAAATAAATAAACGTTAAAAAAAATTAAAAAAAAAATTTCCATATTACCCAAAGCAATCTACAGATACAATGCAATCCCTATCAAAATTCCAAAGGCAGTTTTCACAGAAATAGAACAAACTATCCTAAAATTTATATGGAACTACAAAAGACCAAGAATACCCAAAGCAGTCTTGAGGAAGAAGAGCAAAGCTGGAGGTATCATGGTCTCTGATTATACTACTATATTACAAAAGTGTAGTAATCAAAACAGTATGGCATTGACATAAAAACAAACACATAGATCAACGGAAGCCAATAGAGAGTCCAGAAATAAACCCACACGCATATGGGCAATTAATTTACAACAAAGGAGCCAAGAATACACAGTGGGGAAATGACAGTCTTGTCAACAAATAGTGTTTGGAAAACTGGATGGCCACATGCAAAAGAATCAAACTGGACCCCTATCTCATATCATACACAAAAACTAACTTAAAATGGGTTAAAGACTTGAATGTAAAATCTGAAAACATAAAACTCCTAGAAGAAAACATAGGCCATAAGCCCCTTAACATAGCTCTTGGTAATGACTTTTTGAATCTGACACTAACAGCAAAAGCAACAAAAACAACAAATGGGAATACCTCAAACTAAAAAGTTTCCATACAGCAAAGGAAACCACCAACAAAATGAAAAGGCAACCTACTGAATGGGAAAAAATATTTCCAAATCATATATCTGATAAGGGATTCATATCCAAGATCTATAAAAAACCCATACAATTCAACAGTTTAAAAAATCTGATTAAAATACAGGCAGAAGATCTGAATAGATATTTTCCAGGGAAGACATACAAATGGCCAACAGTTATACCAAAAGACGCTCAACATCATTAATCATCAGGGAGATGCAAACTGAAGCCACAATGAGATATTACCTCAGACCTGCTAGGATGGCTACTATCAAAAAGACAAGAAATAACAGTGATGGCAAGGAAATGGAGAAAAAAAAAACCCTTGTGTACTGTTGGTGAGAATGTGAATTAGTGCAACCACTATGGAAAACAGTATGGAAGCTCCTCAAAGACTTAAAAATAGAACTACCATATGACTCAAATACCCAGAAGTGGAATTGCTATCCAAAGAAAACAAAAACATTAACTCAAAAAGATATATATATTCACATGTTTGCTGCAGTATTGTTTATAATAGCCAAGGTAAGAAAACAACGTAAATGCCCATCAATGGATGAACGGATAAAGAAAATGTGATATATATGTGAATATAATGGGATATAACTCAGCCATGAAAAGGAAAGAAATCTTGCCATTTGTGACACATGGATGGACCTAGAGTGAAATACGTCAGAGAGAGAAAGACAAGTACTATATGATCTCACTTATATGTGAAACCTAAAAAACAAAAAACCAATTCCAGATACAAAGAACAGCTTGGTGGTTACCAAAGACAGGGGGTGGAGGTGGGCAAAATGGGCAATGGGGATCAATAGGTACAAACTTCCAGTTATAAAATAAATAACTCATGAGGATGTAACATACAGCATGGACTATAATTAACAATATTTTATTGTTAATTGGTATGGTTTTATTTTATTTTATTACATATTTGAAAGTTGCTAAGAGTAAATCCTAAAAGTTCTCATCAGAAGAAAAAAATTTAGGGACACCAGGGCAGCTCAGTCGGTTAAGTGTCCGACTCTTGATTTTGGCTCATGTCATGATCTCACAGTTCTTGAGATTGAGCCCACGTCCAGCTCTGTGCTGACAGCATGGAACCTGCTTGGGATTCTCTCTCTCCCTCTCTCTCTCTCTCTCTCTCTGACACTCCGCCCTCCTCACCATGTGCTCTAGCTCTCAAAATAAAAACTTTTAGAAAAAAAGAAAAAAAAATGTTTAACACATAAAAATGCAGATTTCTGAAGTCTACTCACTGACCCACTGAATCACCAACCCTGGAGATGGGACTCAGGAATCTGCATTTTAATAACATAAGGGTGATTTTTACTCTTTAATAAAGAGGCTCCACTGCATTCAAATCCATCAGTGAAACCATGCCCAAAAATCAAGCCTTCTCAGTTTATTGCACCTACTCCCAAACCCCCAGTGTCTGCAATTGGCACACAAGAGTGACTGCAAACAATTATTTTTAAAGAAATAATTTCAGAAACTCATTTCTTTCCCTAAACACAAATGCTCTGGCTCAGCTCCTGGTTCAGTTCTGGGAAAAAAAAAAAAAAAAAAGGGAGTTTATAAATAAAAAGAATAAATTAAATTAAAACCTTGTTTTGTAGAATGTGCTTTATTTTCTTTATATTCTCTTTATTTAGGAAAGCCTCCCTATCCCCACATCATTCTGCATTTTAATTATTTTTTCTGCCAAAATTTATTTTTTTTTAATATGAAATTTATTGTCAAATTGGTTTCCATACAACACTCAGGACTCATCCCAACAGGTGCCCTCCTCAATGCCCATCACCCACTTTCCCCTCCCTCCCACCCCCCATCAACCCTCAGTTTATTCTCAGTTTTTAAGAGTCTCTTATGGTTTGGCTCCCTCCTTTTTTTTTTTTTTTCCTTCCCCTCCAAAATTTTATTTTTTTTAAAGATTTCTTTTTTTTTTTTTTAAATAATCTCTACACCCAACATGGGACTCGAACTCACAACCCCCAAGATCAAGGGTCACATGCTCTACCCACTGAGCCAACCAGGCACCCCCTCTGCCAACATTTTAGTAAGCCAAGGGTTCCTTCCAGACCAGAGACACGGTGGTTGAGAACATGCACTCCAGCAGGCCTGCATTGGAGCCCCTATAGTCATTTGCCCACAGGGTTAGCAGCCACACTGCTAACTCTCTCTGAATCTTGTGACCATAAAATGGGGATGATGACATCAGTGTCTACCGGATGGGGTGGTGAGGAACGAGGAAATCATGCAAAATGTATAGCAAAGAGCCACCTCCACAGTAAGAACACAGTAGCAACTGCTATCACCAACACTGTTGTTATCTCTTATTATTATTATTACTAGTAATTATTTCCTCTCCCAATGCCATGCTCCAGTAAAGGACCTCATTTACACCGCTATCAGCTTCTGCAGGACTTCTGCATGCCCTGCTTCTAACATCCTGGCAGGCTCCCACTTCCCCCTACCTTTTCCCCTTGTTCTCTACACCCTCAGCCTGCAGGATCTGCTATCAAAAAGGGTAGCATACAGGTCATGATCTCACGACTCATGAGATCAAGCCCTGCATCAGGCTCCATGCTGACAGTATAGAGCCTGCTTGGGATTCTCTCTCTCCTCTCCTTCTGCCATTCCCCTTGCTTGTGCCCTCTCTCTCACACACAAAATAAAAGATGGTTTTTTATATTTTATATTTTTATATAAATAAACAATAAATAATGTTTATTTATCTTTGAGAGAGAGAGAGAGAGAGAGAGAGAGAGAGAGACACAGAGCGTGAGCAGGGGAGAGGCGAGAGAGGGAGACACAGAATCCGAAGAAGGCTCTGAGCTATCAGCACAGAGCCTGACGCCAGGCTCGAACCCATGAACTGTGAGATCATGACCTGAGTCAAAGTTGGACGCTTAACCAACTGAGCCACCCAGGCACCCCAAAGTAAAAAATGTTTAAAAAGGGCAGCAGCATGCTCAGTTCACCCTCTACCTTGTCTTGCCAAAACACAGGTTCCCAAATGGACCCGGAAGCAGGCTTTACATTAGGCTGAGTGCACTCAGCTCCTTACACATCTTCCTCCTTCAAGATCATCAATGTAGTCCATGAGGGACCATTCCTTGTGGGGCCTGAAAAGAAGCCCACATTAAAAAGGTCATCTGGGGGCACTTGGGTGGCTAGTTCGGTTAAACACCTGACTCTTGATTTCAGCTTAGGTCATGATCTCACAGTTCACGGGATCAAGCCCCATGTCAGGCTGTGCACTGACGGCACAGAGCCTGCTTTGGTTCTCTCTCTCCCTCTCCTTCTGCCCCTCCCCTGTGTGTGCTCTCTCTCTCTCTCTCTCTCTCTCAAAATAAATAAACATTTATAAATAAATAAACATAGGTAGATAGGTAGGTAGGTAGGTAGGTAGGTAGATAGATGGATGGATGGATGGATGGATGGATAGATAGATAGATACATAGATACACAGATAGATAGATAAATGGCCATATGGAGGGACTGGTAGTCAGGAACTCAGCCTCTGGAGCCAGGAAGAATCCTGCTCTGCTGCTCACCAGCTCTGTGACCTTGAGCAAGCCACATTTCTTGGAGCCTCCACGTAAACATCTACAAAAGAGTTCTTGATAGTACCTCCCTCCTAGGGCCACTGTGAGCATTAGAGGAGATGCTGTTTTAACATAATACCTAACATACTCAGCAAGTAAGACGTCTTTTCCTTACTGTCACTTTAAACTTCATTTTTTCTTCCCAGAAACACTAACAAGTTTATGTAGACTAAGAACTCATAGAACCTGAGAGACCAGGATTTGGCACACAACCTTGTACAATTAATAAAGCAAGGGAGGAAGCCCATCTTATCTTGACTGAACTGCTCAACCATTCTCCATTCCAAAGCCATTTCCCCACATCTCATCTGGCTCTTACTCTCCACCAGAGTCGTCACGACCCTAACCTCCACATGCACTCATTATCCTACCTCCCCTCCACCTACAGAAAAGTCCAAGTTCTCTAGCAAGGGGTTCAAGGCCCACCCTATTCTCACCCCGCCCCACCTTGCCTGCTTCATCTCCCAAATACCTCTGCACACTCAGTCCCCCCTCATCCCTCTATGAAGCCTCTAAGTGAACCAACTACTTAGAATTAGTTGCTCCTTCCCATCTGTTCTTATTATGCACTGCTTTTATCTCTAAGAATTTGGTCCTGTATCTGCCTCTTCTACTAGATGCAAAGGGCCGAATTTGTTAATATATTACATAACTAATTTATAAGTTTGCTAACAAATGCATAATTGAATGAGTAAGAGAGTGAATTTTTCCACCTAAACATAGAAACTTCAGTCCAATTATGCATTCTCTTGCTCTCAACTCTCTAATGGCTCCCACCTCACTCAGACGAAGACCCAAGGCATTGGCCGACAAGGCCCTATCTGATCTGATCCCCCAGTTTCCTCCAAGGTCTCAGGCCCTTCCTTTATCCCCCTTGCTACCGCACTCCAAAAGCACTAACGTCCAAGCTATTCATCAAACCCACCAGGCACACTGTGGCCTTACAGCTTTTGCTCTTGCTGTTCTCCCTGTCGAGCACTCGAGTCACAAACTATTTCGGTAAAGGGCCATATATTAAATATTTTCAGCTTTGCAGACTACATATAATACCTCTGTCACAGCTACTCAATACTGCATTGTAGCACAAGGCAAATGGCAAGCACAGACAAAATATAAAGTTATGAGTGTGGCCAGATGTGGCCCAGAGGCTACAGTTTGCCAAACTCTGCCTTGGTGTGGTAGGTGCTCCAAAAGTATTTACTGAATGGATGAATCAAGGGAGAAACTATACCTCACTAGGCCTGTGCAGAGCCAGTAACAACACAGATCCCCAGGTGAGAATCACTCCAGGGCTATCAATTCAGTAGCCATCCTACCCCAGCACCCCAGCACCACCTCCCAGCTCTTGCCTCTTAAACCCCATCTTCCTGGTGCACCATCCTCCAGGCCTGTCCCTATAGGCAATGGAGCCCTGAGACCATCCCACCCTCGGAGGGGAAGCCACAGCAAGAAACAGACACAATTCCCAAGACCTGGTTTTCATGCAAATGTCCTCAGTAATAAAAGAGGTGGAAATTGAAAAACATAAAATAGATGATAGAGGAGCCAAACTGTGCCTAAATAGACTGGAGCTGGAGTTTTCCATACGGTGTCAGTGAGTCTTTAACATGCAAATGAGTTGTTTCCCTCAGGGTATTTTAAAAGACCCTGTCAGCCGTGAAATATGTCTGTCGATGAAAAACACCTTTCATTATTAAACCTTTTGCTAATGAATCACCTGCCCTGTTCTGTTTACTTGCCTTTCTGACTTTCACCTGAGTTACTTCTCACAGGAGCACACACTTTTGGGAGGGGCCTTAAGGACACCAAGACCCTAAAAACCTAAAAATTAGATGACAATTTTAGCAACAACTAACCTTTACAAAGCCCTCTGCACCCATTATCTCATTAGATATTCCACACAACCCAGTAAGATGAGACAAATATTATCATCATCCACAGGCATAAACGAGGAAAGGAACGAGTTGGGAGATTTTTCCCAAGCGCTCAACCAGTAAACGGCAGAGTTGGAGCTTGAGCCTGTCTATGGCACACGGCCTCCTTAGCAGGGACTCTGTTCACCCATGTCCTTAGCACTCTTCACAAATAACCGTATCAGTCACTGTGGGCAGCGACTCTGCTTTCTGACCCTCTACCCTGCCCAAATGGCAGGCATGTGGAAGACACTGCTTAGAGCCCTGGAAATCAACATGTCAGAATATCAACCAAAGCACCTCACCAGAAATAACCGATTCCAGTCTATGAAACATTTAGGAGAGCTGTGTTATTGTCAAATCTGTAAGAATGGAATCCATCTTGCTGGACCATAGGGAACACCCCAGCAGGTGATGAAATGAGGCAAAAGGCAAGTGTGGAAAGCTCTACAAATGGGAAGTTGATAGTCAAATGGAATGTCCATCCCCTGGACAGAACTAAATGGGGAATCAAGCACTTACAGTTTGTGGTGGGCCAAAGAGTGGCTAGGCCCACCAGTTACCATCATCCGCAGTCCCCATGCCACATTCCAGGTCAATAAGCATGGAATCACCATGCCCTGCTTGGTGCGCAGGTGAGAATGGTCAGAAGAAAGGCACTCTGGGCTCTAATTCCATCAATCCCATATAGTAACCACAGTCTCCTCCCATTTCCTAAAGAGGCTATTAGAGAAATGGGCATTATTTCTTCTGGTCTACTCCCAAGACTGGAAAAGATTCAATAATACCCTTGGAGAGAGTGATCAGGTTTTCAGGGAAATCTGGTAATTGATGTGGATAAAAAACAAACAAGGTGAGGGGCATCTGGGTGGCTCAGTCGGTTTAGCATCTGACTCTTGGTTTCAGCTCAGGTTTCACCTCAGATCTTGAGGTTCCTGAGTTCCAGCTCCACGTGCTGACAATGCCAAGCCTGCTTGGGATTCTCTCTTTCTCTCTCTCTGTTCCTCCCCCACTCATGCACATGTGTGCTCTCTCTTTCTCAAAATAAATAAACTTAAAAAAAAAAAAAGCAAACAAGGTGGAAAATATCATCATTTCTCAAGTCTGGAAAGATGCACAGTCAATGCCCAGGGACCATCTAATTGGCCTGATGAGGTTTATAACCTGACCTGCCACCAATGATGCAGTCCAAATATAATCATATGTCCAGAAGGTGGCTGAATCAATATTGATTAAATAAAGGAATCCTTGGCTGATGCCACGGTCCCAGAACAGACAAGGAAAATAAATCTCACCCAGGCAAGGAATAGAAATTCCCCATTCAGTTCATCCTGGGAAAGTAGGGACTCAGGGAAAACAGTGGAAAATCAAGCACAAAGAGCAAGTGGCAGGTAAAAGGTAGGTCACTGGAGTCCCTCTGGCATAAAAATCTAAATCCGGATTTAGTTAGTTGGGGGCCAGGGAGCTGGACAGGGAGTCGGAGAATGGATACCAGAACCAAGCACTATTCTTATCTTATAGGTCCCCTGTCTGCAAGAAAATGTATATTAGCAGGAAGGAATAAAATGCAAGCTCTCCCGGCAGAGGTAAAATCTTACATCTGTAAAGGCTGTTGAGAAACAGCCAAGCCAATAATAACACAAGAGGATATGATGTAATCCAGGAAAAATGACAGAAGTGTAAATCTGCATATAAAATAATGTAGGGGCAAATTAATAGTGTACACAGTGATATGCACATGTTTATCATGACAAAATGTTAAACTGGCAAATAAGGACACAAAGACGCATAACCCAGTGTGAGAAGTTGGTGCTTTAAATTCACAGGATTTTTTTTTCCTATAAAGCAGCAGTGGTCAAAATTATGTCCGGGGCAGCATCACTATCTCCAGGGAGCATGTTACAAATGCAAATTCTTGCTCCCTAGCCCAGACCCAGTGAATCAGAAACTCTGGGGATGGGGGTCGAGCACTGCGTATAGTAACAAGCCCTCCAGATGATTCTGATGCAGTTTGATAGCTTGTGCAATAAGAAAATGCTGAAAGAAAACATACAAAGGCACAGATAAAGTCTAGTTCACTTTCAGCTCGGCAAATATTTCTTGAGCACCCATTAAGTGCCAATAATCATGGACGTGATCAATAAATACTTGTTGAATTGGTTGACTTCCTACCTAGTAGAAAGTAAATGCCACTTAACCTGGGGAGAGAGCTGTGCTAGGTGTCTTCCAGGGGCTGCTCTCCATGCACAGCTGTCATCAGCACGTTCCAGTTCCAGGAGAACTGGAAGCGCAGGGCCCCGCAAAGTGTGGGAGATCAGGGGCGCTCCGGAGCACGCCAAGCTACCAGACGGAAGGCAGAGATTTGGGCGGCACCCCACGCTCTAGTCCAGAGATCACGCCCAGCCCCCGGCCACCCGCGGCTCGGAGTCCACACACCGCCTAGGCAGAGATCGCCTGGGTGAGCCACCCGATGCCTCCTCCTCCTCCAGCTCCAGCCCTGCCTACATGCGAGACTGCGCCATCGAAGTAGCCAGTCCACACTTCTGCCCACTGGTGAGCCGGGCTGGAGAGTGACCGCAGAGGAGGCGGGGCCCTGCCGGTCACGTGGCCGAGCGCCGGCCTGGGTGACAAGGTCACAGGCCGCGGGTTCCCTCCCGCGCAGTTCCAGCGGAGGCGGGCGTCTGGGACGTTTGCACCGCCACCCCAGCACTCTACGCGCCGCGCGACCCTGGTGCGACTACCCTACTCACCCGAAGGGACGCGGGGACGCGGCGCCGAGTTCCGCGCCGCAGCTGGGTGACGGGATTCGCCGGGACTTGGCTCTCAGCCGCCCACTGATTGCGCCTAATGAAGCGGAGGCGCCGCGCGGCCTGCCGGGACTTGTAGTTCGTGGTTCCCTAAGCCGCGGCCAAGCGAGCCGCCGGACCCGCGCTCCCCGTGGACCGCTCCTTCCGAGGAGGTAGAGGGGTCAAGACACCTAACCTGCCAGGGGCACTTATTTCTCTGCCCGGGCTGCGGACACACAATCTTTCTGAAATTTGTTTTCAATAGTCTTTCCGAAGGAGGCGTAGATTCGTGTTCCGTGGAGGATGGAGTTGTGGGCTTGTGCATTTCAAATAAGGTATTAGAACAAGAGAGGAAGACATTCACTGACAGTTGCCGAGTGGTGAGAATGTGCTGATTGATCTTAGTTATCTTTGGCCCCCCCTTCGTTCATTCATTGACCTGCATCGCATGTTTATAAGATGTGCTTTGGAGACATTCATCAGACGTTCATTCCACAAATATCTCTTGAGACACTCCCCGGGGAGCAGAGATGGGGGCGGGGGGGGGGGGCGGTCATCTATCAATTCAATCAATTCCAGTCAAATTTCCAACAGGATTTTGCCTGGACTTTCACAAGCTAATCTAAAATTTATATGCAAAAAAAAAGGGGGGGGTGGGTAAAGCATAACCAAAACACTCCTGGAGGAGAATGACATGTTTCAAGGACTTGGCCTTTCATACATCAATATTTATTATAATGCTATAAAAAATTGAGGCCATTTAGTATTAGTATAAAGATCCCGGGTGGGGAGAGAGAGAAGAAATCAGCCTAGAGAACCCAGAAACAGATCTAGGAATAGGTGGGATCTTGATATATGATAGAGCTAGCATTATAGGTCAGTGGGGATAGGCACATTATTCAGTATATGAGCTGGAACAACTAGTTATCTGTTGGATTCCTCACTCCAGGTAGATTAAAGACTTTCAACGGGAAAAGCAAAATAAGATGTTTTAAAAGAAAATAAAGGAAAACATTCTGTGATCTCAGGATAGGGTTTATTAAATGACACAAACTATTTAATACCTTGATAAATTTGGACAACATTAAATTCAATAACTTCTCTTCATCGACAAGCATTACAAAACAAGCCGCAGACTAAGACAATTGCAGTACAGAGACAGCAATAGTATAGAATTGCGTAATACAGCCCCACTGTCTCACATGGGCAGTGTATGCATGCTAAGATAAAAACATGAATAATTTTCAAGCAGTGTAAGAAGTGTGAGCTGAAGCCATGAACAAAGTGATATAGGAACACAAAGAAGGGAGCAGTAATTTTGCCCAGGAGATTCTGAAATGCTCCATAAACTAAGAACTGACTTGGAGGCTGGGAATTAAAGTCTGAATAGGGGCTCCCCTGGAGAAAGTTGTCGGCATCAAAAAAAATCCTATAAAAAAAAAAAGCATAAAAATGCAGTAAAATACAGTAAAAGACATAAAGGTATTTAAATTAAAATGGGAAATTTAAAACCAGAGAGAGAAGACAGAATAAATATATTAAAAACTTAATATGGTTCCTCTAATTGCCCCCCTAAGTTTAACTATGAAAATGTTACCAGCAGGCTAACAGCTACCCTGAGGAATGGAAATGGGGAGGGGAGGCTAGAGAACTTTCAGTTTGCATTCTGTGCCCTTGTATCATATTTGAATTTTTTTTTTACAATGAATGTGCATATAACTTTCACAACTAAAATTTAATTACTTAAACATGTAAAAAAAATTTATTATAATTTTTAAGTCTTCCAATTCAACGTGGTATGTTGAGTATACTCATTTAAATCCACTCCTTCCTGAAATCCCTTGAAAATGACAAGAAAGAAATAAAAAAGTCATAAAAGCCGAAGGGAACAAGAGACAACAGCAGATAGGAAAAATCAAAAAATAAATGTGGGGAGCTCCAACACAGATAGGGAAATAAGACTTTTATAAACAAGCCTGTGAGCCCCAGCCCCAGAAATTTCTGATTTTAGAGTCTAGTCTGGGATGTGGATCTCCCTTTGTAATTCTTAGAAAGCTCCCTCAGTGATTTTAATGGGCAGCTTAGTGGAAAGCTCTGTCAAGGAGGCAGTTCGTGTAGTGAAAAGTGGGTGGATTGAGAACAGTGGTTCTCAGCCAGGTTAGAATCACCTGGAGAGCTTTAACAATCCTCCTGGGCCACACCCTGGACCTCTTAAGTCATTTTCTGGGGAAAGGACCCAGGTGTAACTATTTTGTAGAACTCTCCGGATGGTTTCAATGCACAGTCAACGTTAGACACCACTGAGTTAAAGAGTCTTGTTTGGACTGTGTGACTTAAAGTAAGTTTTCTAATTTGGCAGAGCTTGACCTTCCTTTTGATTTACCAATGGTAAAATGATAAAATGGTGGTTTCCTTCTTGATAAAAGGTGTTAACCACCATCTGTCCTACCTGCCTCAGAGGTCCTTGTGAGGATCAGGTGAGATGGGGTATGTGCTTTGAAAACCAGATATTGCTGTGAAGACATGTTCCATTAAGCTTAGAAGAAAATCCAGACTCTTAACTCACATGGCACCCCTGGGCCTGTTCCTACTCCCTCCGTCTCCACCCTCACCACCCTTCTCCCTCCCAGCTCAGGCCACTCCAGCCTAACCAGCTTCCTGTCTGTTCCTCAACCTGCCAAACTGGCTGCTGCCATGAGACCCTTACACTTGCTGTTCCCCCATAATTTCAAAGGTCTGCTCCATCCCAGCAATCTGTTCTCTGTTCCAATGTCACCCTTCCAGGGAGGCCATCCCTGACTACCCTTATCTAACCACCACCAATGCTACACATTCCCTGAGACACGTTGTATCCCCTTACCTTGCTTTATAACACTCATCTGTATATTATTCATTTGTTTAGATGGCTTTTATCTGTTTCCTCCACTGGACTTAAAGCTTCATGAGAGCAGGGATTTAGATCTTCGGTGCCTAGAAAGGAGATAGACAACAGATAAGCAAAGAAATAACAGGATCGTTGCATGACATAATAAGCCCTGTGAAAGAAAGAAGTAGGGGTGTGTGATAAAGAATAACTAAACAGAGGCCAGAGATGGCGTCTTTGGAAGGAGAAGTCAGGCAAGGTGTCTTTGAGGAAACTGCAACCTGATGGATGAGCGAACCAGCCATGAGGAAGATGAGAAAGTGTATTCCAAGCAGAGGGAACACAAGTGCAAAGGCCCAGGGGTAGGAAAGAGCCTGGCATGTTTGAGGAACAGAGAGGAGCCTAGTGGAACTGAAACAGAGAGAATGGTATAGGAGGGGGTAGGAGAGGCAGGTAGAGGACCTCGGAGCACTCACTCGTTTGGATTTTAGTCCAAGTGCACTAGAAAGCCATTGAAGGATTTTGTTGAGATGGGATATGACCCAAGAAGCTAAACAGAAAATGCACTGAGCAACCAAAGCTATCAGGGGAAGTGGCTAACTTATTTCACAACCGACCACAAAGTCCCAGTTGAGTTTCTGAGGCAGTAAGGCCTGGGGTTAGTAAACTGAATATTTAGAATGCTGTTCATGAGAGGCATTCATTCAGGATGCTGTGTGTCTTGTCTCAGAAGTGGACTATCTGGAAGGAAGCGTCACACAGCAGCCAACCAGAGGAAAAGCAAGAGAATCCAAGGAGCAAGATTCTTGCTTAAGACAATGAGAAAACATTACTGCAGAGAGAGTAATAAGGGAATTGTGTGCTATGCAGGAGGGAGAAAGTCTTAGGGCCTGTAGTAGAGGAAGCAAGAAAGCTGCATTTGGTTCCCACCAGTATTCCAAAGATGAACAATGCCCTGGTTGGGTAACAACCACAGAAGGAGACTTGAGCTGGAGGGCTGGAGCTTGTATTAGCACCTGCCCAGGACAGAGAGTGTTCCAGCAGGAGAAAAGCAATCAACCTAGATCCAGGACCAGAAGGTCAGCCTCCAGATACCCAGAGGGCAGTTGAACATTTGCCAGAAAGTCTGCAGGCCAATCCATAGGCCATATACATTTGTGTGCTAGGGTCAAAGAGCAGAGGTTAGGGCTGGAAAGAGAGCAAGGCCTGCTGGCTCTGGACACTTCTAGGTATCAATGACCATGAGATAGAAACCTGCTCAGCCTGCCCCGTGGGATGGCCAGACTGGCCTGGACTTGATGGGAGTTTAAAGGGATATTTTTTAACACCTGGGAAGAAGTAAATCAAGATGAGTAATCTGGAATTCATTTCCAAGCCAGGGGCTGGAGTGACATGGAGAGCAGGGATTTCTTATCTGCCCCTGACTGGCTGAAGGATCCCACAAAAGGCACATCACACAGGCTCTTCAGTTTTCTTATTCTTTTTCCAGCTTTATTGAGATATAATTGTCACACCCTTCAGTTTCCTTATCTGTCATGAGGAAGAAAAAAAAATTCCTTGCAAGAAACAGCTGATAAAAAGAACCAAATGAATTCTTAACCAGAATTCTAAATCAGTTTACTAGAGATATGTGTGCATATCCCATATATATTCCATAAATATACATATATACATATATATGGGACATACTATATTTATATATATAAATGTTATATTTGCATATATATGCTATCATTTATCAAGCACTTAATATTTCCAGCTGCTAGTCTCAGTGCTTTAAGTATATTTTCTCATATTACCTTCATGATATATGAGCTAGACATCTTTATTACCCCCACTTTATAGCTGAGCACACTAAGGCACTGAGAGTTAAGCAGCTTGTCCATGATCACTCTGTAAGGGTGGAACTGGGATTCCACCCCACAAATCTGACTCCGCATCCCATACTTTGGAATAAGCAGTTCACTCTGATCATAGGTATATTTAAAAGGAATCATTTGAGGCAAATGTCTCTGGGGCCAAGGTAATCTATGGCCCTGAGGTCTTTGAGCAGTTTTAACAGGAAATAGGCAAGCTGGCTCAGCAGTAATCCTTTATTATCAACCATTAAGTGGCCACAGCTTTCAGTTAAGAGGGAGGATGGACTAGGAGTTTGGTTAGCTGGTTCCAGTCCTGCCTATGCTACTTGTTGGCTGCCGACCTTGGACCTTGGACCAGTCATTTTTCCTCCCTCGGACTCAGGATCTTCTTTAGTAAAGCAAAGGAATTTTAGGGGCAGAACTCTAAAGTCTCTTCCAGCATTCCACATTCCATGATTCTTTGAGTCTGGAAGCAATGTCCAACCTCCTATAGACTGACACAGAGGGCATAGCTGAGTAAGCCCCTACACTGAATATCCTCTGTATCCTGCCAGAGGTCCTCTCTCCACCCTTCTCTGCCCTGCCCTGTGCCCAGGAGACTGACCAGCGCAAGCTGCATCCCCAGGGGCTCCCCTGTCCTCTTAAAGTGGTTTAGCCAGTGGTAGGAGCAGGAGACAGGAGCAGGAGACAGATAGGCCCAAGGAGAGAAGGAGACAGGAGCAGGAGACAGATAGGCCCAAGGAGAGAGAGGCCCAGGTATCTGTATATCTGTTCACACACACACACACACACACACACACACACACACACACACACACTGAATCCTGTGTGCGCTCCTGCCCTTTGTGTCTGCATTCCAGCAGAGGCTGGGTTCCTCTCCTGCCACAGTTCCGCTGGGGCACTTCTGCCCAGCCCCAGCTCTCATTGGGTTGCAGGAACACCACCATTCCCACACTGTGCCCCCTTAGACCTGAGAGCGTTGATGGCTTCCTGCTGTGCCAGTTTCTAGCTGTTTCCCCACCACTGGCTGGTTCCCTTAACTGCCTATGCCTCCACTGAACAATTCGTTCATTCAACACCCTGCATTGAAACCCTTGAACATGCCCCCTGTTTCCCGCAGGACCCTTTCTGCTACTGCCCCCTTGGTGGTGAGGTGGCTTCCCTCCTTGTTGCTGCTACCATGACATCAGAAATTTCTCCATGTCACAGAATCCCAGACCTCAACACAGGAACTCCACAACACAGGAATCCCACCTCCTATCAAAGTCCTGCAGGCCTCCCCACCAAGCCCTACCACTAGCAGGGGACCTAGAGATAGGCACTTTCAGAGTAAGGGAGCAGGATTCCCAATTCTCCCACAGCGCTGGAAGCATCAACAACACTATTTTACTAGCCAAAGTCTATTAAAAAATGCCTTAGATTCCTCTTCTGTAAATTGGGGATAATAATATCTGTTCTCAGGCTTGCTATAAGGACCGGATAAAACAGCCTATGCAAGGGCTTAGTACATTGCCCGCCAAAGACTAAGTAGATGTTCAATAAATTTAATTCCCTTTCTCTATTACGCAACTGGGAGGAGTGGGGAAGCCATGAAAACAATTTGATGAGGTAAAGTGGCTTCTCCAGAAATACCATGCCACCTCCTTCAGATATGTAGTGGAATAGCCAGGGACTGGGATGGCAGTGGACCAAAGCAGAAAAAAAGAACAACTCATCAGAAAAGCAGGCTTTTGTCAAAACAAAAACAAAAGAAAAAAAAAAAAACCACAATGCTCAAACCCAACTGCAATGAGCAATTATGGAACAATAACTAAATACTTTCTATAATTAGAGAGAGAAACTATGACAAGTGATCAGGGTGCCTTTGTCTGCACTGACCCTCTACACCCAAGGAAGATCTTAGCTCACATGAAATGGAGACTAGGGATCTTTGTGTCTTTTTTTTTTTAATTTTCTTGAGAAATTAAATCTCACACCACCCTTCTGTTGCCAAGAAAGGGAGGCAGAGGAGACAGTGAGGACCCTCTTATCAAAAAAGAAAGGCAATTGGAAATGTGACTCATGTCAAGGGCTAATTCAACCCTCCTGAGAGAGGCAAGGGTCTTATAGCTTCCCACAAGAGCTGCTGACACCCTGGCCCTACCCTGCTGACGGGGCAGGTGGGTGGGTTAGCATTTCTGTGGGAAGAGGAGGGCACATGGGCTTTGATGGCTATCTATCAGGAGGCCCCTTTGACTGAAATCTGTGGAGGAGCAAATCCTTATCTTTAACAATGGATATTCTGGACAAAAGCAAAGGAGAAGATATTCCCACAAACATTAGTGTTAGAGACTTGTTCTCTCGGTCTTGACAGAAGGACCAAGCTAGCTTCTTCGCCCTGAACCTCGATGGCTGCCCAGACCCTGCTATTCTCCCAGGTTCCTTTTCCCTTCCTTCTCCTCAGTCCCACCTCACTGAGGCTATTGACCCTTCCATCTATCTTTCCCTCTTTCTCCTTCCTCGCCATTCCTGTCGCCACAAGCATTGTCAGGCTCCCCACACATCCCACATCTAAACTCTTCCACAGACTTCCATCTGGTCCCCCTTTCTCCAGACTCCTCCCCCTCACAGACATTCCACAAAACACCACCTAAAACACCGCATTCACTATGCCATTCTCTACACTGGGACTTTCTCAACTATGGTATACACTATGGTATACACCAGGTGCCCCTGGCATACACTAGGTACTTTTTGGTGGTGTAATACACATGCTTAGTGTTCTGCCCAGGTCCCCTTTACCAGGCCAGTATCCCCATTACTCAGCTCCTGTGAGTGTTGGCTGCTAACAGTTCACAGCTGCCCCATCCTCCAGAAAATTAACAGGGCAGAAGGAAGCTGCCTCAACAGGAAATGTCTGAAAGGTTACACCCTCACACGTTCCCACATCATGGTTTCACAAAGGTCCTCTGTTTCTTGAATACTGGGATGCTACAAACTGCTTCTTTGGGAGAAAACCAAGCCAGTCTGGGAAAATCTAGGGCACCTGAAGTTCAGTTCCATAAGAGGCCACGAAGACCTAATTGTCTCCCCCTTCCCACCTGGAAGAAACAGTTGTCGGGTATCTACTATGTCCCAGGTGCTGAGCCATTATTAAGCACCTTGTTTTGAAGATACTGATGTAAATAATATGATTTTCCTGCCATGCTGAGAATCCCGTAGTCTGATGGTAGACACAGATTATTGTTTTTTAATTTTACAATCAATTTTAAAAATGCTATATAGACATGTGTAAAGTAATACTGGGGGGGGGGGGGGTGGCGGACAGGGAGCTCCTCTGTTTCAGTTAGAATGGAACGTAATGAAGTTCAGGTTCAGCAGCTGGGTTCCAGTGTGGGCTCTCCCACTTACTAGCTGAGTGCCCCCAGGCAAGTCAGTGATGGTGTCTGCTGGGGAAAAAGAGCAACGAAATGCCCCTAGGAAGGCTGGAAGGCGATATATCTACTTAATGCACATTGTGTCTGGGGAATAGGATTGCAGGTGGTTATTTTATTCTGTTTTACTATTTTTCAAATTTTCACAGACAATAAAATCCTTTTAAAATCAGAAAATGAGACTCACTAAATTTTTTTAATGTGATTTAATTCTCATAAGTACACTCCCAGGAACATTCTTAAAAAGCATCTCTCCTCCTCCCCTTACTTTATCTACCTATCTATCTATCTGGCAGAGTTCACTAAAGGGTGGTTTTTAGGACCACCTGCATCAAGATCACTTGGACGTCTTAGTAATATACAAATTCCAAGCACTACTCCCTGGATTCAGACTGTCTGGAGTGGAGCCCAGAAAACTGTATTTTGACAAGCTCCCTAAATGATTGTATTCTCAGCATGAGCCTGAGAACTACTATTGAAGTGAATGAAACATTCTATTTATGTTAATTTTGCAGGTAACTAGGACTTACCCACACATGTAACCTTTTAAAAGTTTTACACTTCCTTGTAAAATAAGTTTGCTGAACAGAGTGTAAGTTTTCTTGGTGAAAACATGGAGTCATGTCCATGATATGGTGAGGACATTTCTGTTGATGTCTCCCTCTCTAAAGGGGTCCTGGGTGGTGATACTCTTACAGTTCTATTCATTTTGTACCATTATTCACCATCCAGTCTCTGGTACTCTTTTTATTAAAGAGCATTTATTTACCACTTCCTAGTACACCAATTGTCCCACTAAAAGAAATCTAGGCTCTTTAGAGCCTCATTCCACACCTGGGGATGGAAATGTATGAGATAAGATGATCCTGAAATATCTTGTCATACCAGAAAGCGTGGAAGCTATCGACGACTACTAGGATTAGGTCAGAAAAACTCAGAAGTGAACATGAAGAGCCTCCACTTGCAAAAGGATGGGACAATTTGATAATCTGCTAAAAATATCAATGGATTGAAACACATCAAATATCTTTACCTCTGTGAGTTTATGATGGTACTCCAAAAAGAAAAAAAAATTTTAAGTCATCGCTGAAGAATGCAAGAAAACCACCTAATTATTTTTAAAATGGGTCATTAAAGAGAAAGAATCTGGCATTCATTCTCTTTTTCCTTTGTGAAATTCTCTTTTATAAAAGTATGCCGGCTAATAAATAAAAAAGAAATGACAATTAGAACATCACAATTCTGCAATTCCTAATGATTTATGGGTGTAGCAATGATCATGAATGTCTGCTAACATCACAAGAAAGACTACCAGACTTTGGATTTTCCTGATAGAAGTAAACACCATCATGCATGAAGTTGCTTTGTCCCTCCCCTAGCCCCACAACAAAAACAAAGCCAAACAAAACCTTGAATCTGATCAAGCCTCTAGAGCTAATGAAGAATTTACAGGAAATGGAGGAAGAACAATATCACAAAGATGCAAAATCAAAGCTATAGGAAACTCTAGGAGGCAGATTATCAAATTTCTTCAACAAAATATTGCATGAAAAAAATAAGAAACTATAAAAGAGATGTGAGACACATCAACCAGTCACAATGGATAAACCCTATTTGGATCTTGATTCAAATAAGAAAAAAAAAAAATATATATATATATATATATATATATATATTAAAACAGCAAAACCAAGAACATACAAGAAACATACAAAACAAAAACGTTTAAGACTATCAGAGAAAGACCAAAATTGGGTAGATATTTAATGATACTGAAGAATTCATTATTTTTTAAATTTAGGTATAATACTGGTACTTTGTGGTTTTTGAAAAGGAGTCCGTATCTTTTAGAGAAGAATGCTGACATATTTGCAAATAAAATACAATATTTGAGATTTGCTTCAAAATAATCTGGGGAACGGAGTGGCAGGGGTACCATGAGCAAGATTGCCCCCATGGTGAAAAATATTAAAGCTGGTGGTAAATTCATCAGGTTCATTTTTCTGTTCTCTCTACTTTTGAGTATGTTTGAGATTTTTTTTTAAATTTTTTAATGTTTATTTATTTTTGAGAGAGAGCGAGAGAGAGCATGAGAGGTGGAGGTGCAGAGAGAGAAGGAGACACAGAATCCAAAGCAGGCTCCAGGCTCTGAGCTGTCAGCACAGAGCCTGACATGGGGCTCGAACTCACAGAGTGCAAGATCATGACCTGAGCCGAAGTCAGAGGCTTAACTGACTAAGCCGCCCAGGCGCCCCTATGTTTGAGATTTTTAATAAAATGTTCAGCATATTCATGGTTGAAACTTGAAATTTTCAGAAAAGTAAAAGAAGAAAATTTAAATTATCCATAATCCCACCCCACAGAGATAATCACTACTATCATTTTGCTGTATACCCTTCTTGCTTTTTAAATATAACAGAAATCCTGCTGTGAATATTGTTTTATAATTTGCTTCTTTCACTTAAGATAGTATATTTTTCCTTGTCATTAAAAATTCTAGGGGCATCTGGGTGGCTCAGTCAGTCAAGCGTCCAACTTCAGCTAAGGTCATAATCTCGTGGTTTGTGAGTTCAAGTCCCACATCAGGCTCACTGCTGTCAACCTGGCAGTGCAGACCCTGCTACAGACCCTCTGTCCTCCTCTCTCTGTCCCTTCCCTGCTTTCATTCTCCCAAAAATAAATAAATGTTTTTAAAAATTCTAAAACACTATTCTTAATAGTTACAATAGTATTTTAGTTCCTAACATTTAGTCAAAACTCTATTTTTGCTACTAAAAAATTTTGCTGCTCTGAACATCCTTGAAAATGTTTATTTGGAGGCCCCACTCTTTTTTTAAAAGTAGAGCTAGTAGTTAAAAGAAGAGAAATTATTTTCGGGTATTTAATACATACTATCAAACTGTTCCCTAAGGTTATAACCATTTATATTCCTGCCAGGAGTAAGGTAGAATTCCCCTTTTACCAAACCTTACCCTTCTGGGAGGTTTTAATTTTCCCGATTTCATAAGGAATTCTGAGTCCAAAGAGCAATTGATAAGTGTGTTGAAGCCAGACAGGCCTATCCTTGAATCCTATTAGCTCTGTGACATTGTGAGTGTTACCTGACCTCTCTGGATCTGGGAAAAGAATAACATTGGGACATCATGGCCATTGAGTAAGATCAGAAATGTAATGATATATTACCTGGACATTTCTTAGCATGGTGCCAGGCTTGGTAAATGTTAGTTATAACTACCATCATTATCATTATTATTATTACATATTACCTTCCTATAGAAAAAAATTCTTAGCTTTTGTGACAGCTGCTTTCCTTTTCATGAAAAGGCTTTTTTACTTACCTCTGCATTCCAGCTGTATTTAAGATAAGTTAGGATGCTTCTGGTTGGATCTCAAAGAAACCTCAAGTCAAAATGATAAAGCTGCAGCACCCAAAGGTAAGAAGGATTTAGAAGACATGGTCTGACTCTGTTTTTAGTGACTTTGGCAGCTCTGCCCTTCTCTGTCTGTTGTTTTCAACCCCATGCCAATGTCCCTGGGATAAGGCAGCTTTCCAATAAAAGAGATGCAACTAAATCTCCATGCTTCTTCATTCACTTCCAGAAAGACTTCCTGCCCACTACCCTCCAGTCAGATCTTGAGATGTACACTGGTTGGGGACATGGCTTTATTTATTTTTTGACTTTTAATTTTTTTTTTTTTGGGGGGGGGGTGGAACTTGACAGGCTGATTCTCAAGGTAAAGATCCAAGAGGAAATACTGAAATCTGAGGCTACTGAATAAGGAGACCAATGTGAGAGGACCAGTTGTAACAGGAACAGAATAAAAGAAACCCCAAACAGTTCTACACTTATGGACATTTGCTACATGACAGAGGTGGCCTGCAGATCGGTAAGGAAGGAGCAGACTTTTTAATACAGAGCGCTGATAAAATTGAGCATCCATGTAGAAAAAATTGAAATTACATTCCTATCTCACCTCATGCACGGTAATCAGTTCCAGGTGGAATTGACCTACATGTAAAAGGAAAAACTGGAAAGCTTTCATAAGATAATACAGGAAGCATGTTCAAGACCTTGGCACAGAGAAGAATTTCTTAGACAAGACACAAAGAGCAGTAACCAGAATAGAAAAGATTCATAAATTTGCTTAATAATCACAATTTTCTGTTCATCAAAAGATACCATGTTGGAGCAAAAAGACAAGCAGAGCAATAGAAATACATGTGGTAGATAAAGGGCTAGTTTCCAAACCACATGAAGAATTCCCACAAATCAACAAGAAAAAGACACATAACCTGTAAGAAAGGGACAAGACATTAGAACAGGAACTTCACAATAGAGGAAATCAGGGGCACCTGGGTGGCTCAATCGGTTCAGAGTCCGACTTCAGCTCAGGTCATGATCTCATGGTTTGTGGGTTTGAGCCCCCCATCAGGCTCTGTGCTGACAGTTCAGAGCCTGGAGCCTGTTTCAGATTCTGTGTCTCCCTCTCTCTCTGCCCCTCCCCTGCTTGCCCTCTGTCTCTCTCTCTCTCTCTCTAAAAAATAAATAAGTATTAAAAATTTTTAAAAAAAGAGGAAACCAAAGGCACTCTCCTCATTACTAATTAGGGAAATGCAAATTAAAATTGATGCCATCACTACATACCAGATATAAAATTCTACAAGGTGAGCATATTAAGTGGTGGAGGTGAGAACATAAACTGAATCAACCACTTTGACACTGGTTTGACATTATCCACAAGCAGGAAGATCTGCATACCCCATGACTCAGCAATCCATTCCTGGGTATATGTACCCTAGAGAAACTGACACACCAATATTCACAGCAGCATTGTTCTTTACTAACTCCAAATTGTAAGCGCCCAAGTGCTCATCAGTAGTAGAACAGAAAGTCTTAGACAAGTTAGCCAATACCCTCTCTAATAATAACAATAACTAGTACTCAAAGGGCACTTACTAGGTGCTAAATGCTGATACTAATCATTACAAATACATGCAGAGCTTAACTATGTGCCAGGTACTCTTCTAAATAGGCTCCGTGTATTTACTCATATATTTATCATATATTTCACACTTAACCCATGAAGAAGGTACAATTATTATCTCCATTGGCTTTTTTTTTAAGTTTATTTATTTGAGAGAGGGAACGTGAGAGAGAGAGAAGAGAGAGCACGCACTGGGGAAGGGCAGAGAAAGAGGGAGACTGAGAATCCCAAGCAGGCTCTACACTGTCAGCACAGAGCCCGACTTGGGGCTTGATCTCACAGGCCGTGAGATCATGACCTGAGCTGAAATCAAGAGTTGGACACCTAATGGATTGAGCCACCAAGACGCCCCATCTCCATTTTCAAATGAGGAAACTGAAGTCAAGAGGTTCACTAACTTGCTCAATATCACACAACTAGTGGTAAAAGCCAGGAGTCTGTCTTCATGGAGCATACTCTAAGGCAGAACCTTAAGAAAAACCAGCAGATACAGAGTTAATAAATAGAGGCGCAGGGGCGCCTGGGTGGCTCAGTCAGTTAAGTGGCCGACTTCAGCTCAGGTCATGATCTCACGGTCCATGGGTTCGAGCCCCACGTCGGGCTCTGTGCTGACAGCTCAGAGCCTGGAGCCTGTTTCAGATTCTGTGGCTCCCTCTCTCTGACCCTCCCCCGTTCATGCTCTGTCTCTCTCTGTCTCAAAAATAAATAAATGTTAAAAAAAAATAAATAAAAAGTTTAAAAAAAAATAAATAGAGGCTCAAGAATTTAAAAAAAAAAAAAAAAAGGAGAAAGTCCATTGTGGCTTCCAGTTATCTCACAGGGGGTCTCAGGAAACTTGGAGCAGAGATCTTTTTCTTAATAACATCTTTATTGAGATATAATTCACATACCATAAAATTCACTCTTTCAAAGTGTACAATTCAGTGGTTTTTATTATATTCACAGAGTTGTACAACCATCACCAGTATCTAATTTTAGGAACCTTTCCAATAGTGTAAAATGAAACCTGCACCCATTAGCAGTCACTGGTCTTTCCTGGTCCCCCCTTCCGATCCCCCAACCCTGGCCCTAGCCCCAGGCAACCACTAACCCGTGCTCTGTCATGGTCATGTCTGTTCTGAATATTTCATATGGATGGAATCATAATATCTGGTCTTTTGTGACTGGCTTCTTTCACTTGGTATAATGTTTTCAGGGTTCAAACATGTCATATCATGTGCTGCTACTTCATTCTTACTACTGAATGATATTCTATCCCATGGAGATTCATTTTGTTTATCCATTCATTAGTTGATGGACATTTGGGTTGTTTCCACCTTTTGGCTATTATGAATAATGCTGGGCTATGAGTATTATGTACAGGTTTCTGTGAAACATGTTTTCATTTTGGGGGGTATATACCTAAGAGTGGGGTTTCTAGGTCATATAATAACTCTATGTTTAACATTTTGAGGAACTGCCAAACTGTTTTCCAAAGTAGCTACACCCTTTATTCCCACCAGCAATGTATGAGGGTTCCAATTTCTCTACATCCCCATTAATACTTCTTACTGTCTATCTCTTTTATTATGGCCAACCTAGTGAGTGTGGAATGGTATCTTATTATGGTTTGGAGCAAAGTTCTTGACTGTAGGTTGAACTTGACCTTGATCTCTGCAAGGGAAGTCTCTTCCATCCTCAAGCCTTCACGAAACCTCTGCCATGTCTCTCAGACGCCTGGTAGGAGCGGACTCATGTCTGTGAGCAAGGACAGGCACCGGTCCTTCACTTTCAGTTGACCTTCCCACCAGTCACAGCTAGACCTGCTAGTTCCCTTGCTGGATGCACGCCCTCAAAAAAAAAAAAAAAAAAAAAAAAAAAGTTCACAGGGTCTACCCACTATCATTACTTTTCCTATGGGCTGAGCCTGGCCTTGACCATTCAGACAGTCTTCCATTGTCAAGTTGAGAGATCCTAGATTCTTTCTCTCTCCTCTGGACTGCTCAAAGAGAAACACTCTCACCTCTGGAAGCTTCTCTTTATTGCCCTGGGAAAATTTTGATTTGCCTTTGTCAGGAACAAGCATGTAGATAGTTTATTTTATGGAGGGGTGTAAATTCCACCAGCTACACAGATTCTGATTTCTGTTACTTAAACACTAGAATATTCTCAAACTGTCATCTAAAGGAATAGCTTTATATTATTGTTGATGTATAATTGAGTGATGGATGTGAAAACTCCTTCTGTTAGGAACTTGTGTTGATGGAATTTTGAGAGGTGGTCCCCCAGGGTACACGTGTGTCCTTCTGGTAAGTCAGGGAAATGTGAAGATGTGAGTGCAGCTGGTATATGGAACCAGAAGGACTTGGCCATTGACCAGGTTCAGTCATGTTTTGTTTGTTAGTGATGTGACAGCTAGGGACACGACCCCTTCTGAGAAGGGGTCAGGGTAGAAGGTCAAAGGCAGGTCAATAGGCAAAGAAGATCCAAAGTCTGCTGCTGCTACCTCTGAGAACTTTCTCAAGCTGTTCCATCTGCTTAAACAGCCTCTCAACCCCACCCACTGCCTAAACCTCTGCCACTGTCCTTCTAGGCCTCACCCACTAATAGTATATGACCCTGGTCAGGTGATAGATATTACAGGAAGCATCCTCCGAACTCCCAGACCTGGTGAAGGGACTCTTGTTGGTACTTCCAAAGCATTTTGGGCTTACCTCCAGCATGGCACTCATCACATTGTGAGGTTACCTTTTTACACCAGGGGCTGCAAATGCATATGCCTACAGAGGCCAAGCAAATTATCAAAATAAGTGAAGCCGGTCAGACATGAGAATAATCCTGGCTTTTAAACAAAAAGATCATTCATTTGTCTGAAATCATGCAGCCACTTCGACCCATCTTTTTATCTCTTTTGAGAGCATCCTAGGTAAATGAAAGGTTTTACTTCTATCATAAGAAAAGCAGTACAGCTGCAACAATGAACAGCCAGTGACTCCCTCAGCTTTGGATGCAACAGGGGGTGGCGGGGTCTGTGGCCCACATTGCCACATGACCAAATGCATTCTAGAGGACTGCCACCATGGGAGCACGCAGGCCCAGCTCCGCTGTTTTCCAAAAGCAGTGGTAATTCCAGATTTTATTGAAATCTCCCCATTTTGAATTATCTGCAACTAATTCAAAAAGTTTAAAGTGTATGTGTGGGGAACAAACAGAATACTTCTGAAGACCAGGTTTAGTCCACAAGCCCCAGATGGACCAATCCACTGGTTGTTAGGACTTGGGCTATCAGTATTTCACTGAGTCCCCCAAATTAGCACAGGGTCTGGTACAGAAAAAAAAAAATTTTTTTTGTTTTTTTTTTTGCTGGTACAGAAAAAAATTTTTTTCAGGGGCATCTGGGTGGCTCAGTCAGTTGAGCTTCCAACTTTGGCTCAGGTCATGATCTCACAGTCCCTGAGCTTGAGCCCTGCGTCGGGCTCTGTGCTGACAGCTCAGAGCCTGGAGCCTGCTTCGGATTCTGTGTCTCCCTCTCTCTCTACCACTCCCCCACTCATGCTCTGTCTGTCTCTCTCTCTATACCAAAAATAAACATTAAAAAAAAATTTTTTTAAGAAAAAAAATTTCTGACAAATTTTTGATAAATTTTTGAAGAATAACAGCAGATAACCATTTAGCACTCACTGTGACCCAAGCATGTAAGAACTTTTCATTCATTATCTCACATCATCTTCACAGCCTTATGAGGTAAGTAGACTTGCTGAAGGATACAGAGCTAGGAAGCAAAGGGGGTGGGACTCAAACTCAAGTCTGACTCCAGATTTCTTAGAAAAGTAGAATCAGGGGTGCCTGGGTGGCTCTGTTGGTTAAGCACCCAACTCCTGATTTTGGCTCAGGTCATGATTTCATGGTTCATGGGATCGAGCCCCACCTCGGGCTCTGTGCTGACAGCATGGAGCCTGTTTGGGATTCTCTCTCTCCTCTCTTTCTCTCTCTCTGCCCCTTCCCATTCAGTCTCTCTCACTCTCTCAAAAATAAATAAATAAACATTAAAAAAATAAAGAAAACTAGACTCTTCCACTCCAGGCCCAGTATGGAATAGTAGTTAAGATCATATTCTCTGGAACTAAGGTCCAGATTGGTCACTTTCTATTTGTCATCAGGCAATTTACATAACATCTCTAAGCCTCCATCACTTGGTCTGTAAAATGGAGATAATAAGAATTAACTACTGGGTTGCCTGGGTGACTCAGTTGGTTAAGTGTCTGAATCATGATTTCAGCTCAAGTCAAATTCCCAGGGTCGTGGGATCAAGCCCCATGTCACGCACCATGCTGAGCATGGAGCCTGCTTAAGATTCTCTCTCTTCATCTGTCACTCTCCCCAGCTTGCACGCTCTCTTTCCCTTTCTCTCTCTCTTTCTCATAAAAAAAAAAGAGTTTTAACTATTCATAAGGTTTTAAGGGGCAAATGAGTTAGACACAGAGGAGCTCATCAGCAAATAACTATTCTTATTGTGCTAGTATTTTCCCCTTTAGGGTTATTAAATCCATAGCCAAGCACACACACTGAAGCTTCTTCATCCACATTCGGGGATATTCAGGTGGAATATCTTGCTACTAGAGAAGAGACAAGGAAGTAATGTAAGGAGTCACTTCAGATATCAGATGGCTGCCTTCTGAGCCGGCAGCACACTCGATAGGAATGAAAATGATCAAAACAAATGACAGCGCTCAGGGCAGGGGGCAAATTGTTCCCCTGCCAGGCTATTCAACAGAAAAAGGAATAGTTATCTTGGGTCTAAAGCTTCATCCCCACTGGAGCCTTACGTTTCAAATCCCTTTCAGGTTAGAGCCAGCTTTCAAAAAGAATAATTAAATCTGAAAAGAAATGGGGTCAGCAGGTCTTGCAGTGCTTTTAAACAGGAAGTCTCAGAGCTCAGGGAGGGAAGCAGCTGACAGCAAAGCTGCTTTCCTGTACCTCAAAACGAAGAACGGCTCAGCTCGGTCCCAGGAAGGAAATGCAGGAGCCCGTCCCACCACATACAAGTTCACCCTAACTTTAAGTCATCTAGAGTCGAATAATCGATTCTACTCAAAAATTGCTGCATTCCAGAACAATTTCAGTTTGTCTAATAAAAATTACTGTTATCTTTAGTAACAATATAAAAACAGATATTGCACTCATGGTAACTAAGAAATGAAATACCTGGGAATCAATATCCTGACAGACGGGTACAATCTATATAAAGAAAACTCCAAAATATTATTGAAAGTGATGAAAGAAGATTTTAATAAGCCAGAACCCAAACAGTGTTCCTAAAACATAAAAATGTAAAGATATCAGCTAATCTAGGTTAATTCATGGTCAACTCAATAACAATATTCCTAAAAGCTTTTCAAAAAGTACTCAACAGGGGCGCCTGGGTGGTTCAGTCGATTGAGTGTCTGATTTCGGGTAGGGTCATGATCTCATGATTTGTGAGTTCCAGCCCTGCATTGGGCTCTCTGCTGTCAGCACAGAGCCAGCTTAGGATCCTCTCCGTCCCCCTCTCTCTGCCCCTCCCCCACTCATGCTCGCGCTCGCGTGCGCATGCTCTCTCTCTCTCTCTCTCTAAAAAGAAATAAACATTAAAAAAAAATTACTCGGGCACCTGGGTGGCTCAGTCGGTTGAGCATCTGACTTCAGCTCAGGTCATGATCTCTTGGCTCATGGGTTCGAGCCCTGCTCAGGCTCTGTGCTGACAGCTGGGAGCCAGGAGCCTGCTTCAGATTCTGTCTCCCTCTCTCTCTGCCCCTCCCCCACTCGTTCTCTCTTTCTCTCTCTCTCAAAAATAAACATTAAAAAATTTTTTTAAATACTTGTCAAAATAATTCTAAATTTAATTTGGAAAAAATTAATGAAGGCATACTATGTCATACTTCTTATTCAGTTATTTATTCATTTTATTAATTTTGCATTTTACTTGACTTTGCTTTTACAGCTTTATTGCAATATATTTCACATCCCATAAAATTCACCTTCTAAAGTGCACAGACTGGTGGGTTTTAGTATATTCACAAAGCTGTGCCACCATCAGCACTATATAATTTTTCAACACTCCAAAAATAAACCCTTGTACCCACTAGTAGTCACTCACCTTTTCCATCCTCCACCCCCTACCCAACCCAGCCCCAGGTAAATTTTTTTTAAGTAAGTTCTACACCCAAATTGGGGCTTGAACTCATGACCCCAAGATCAAGAGTCGCATGCTTTACCAACTGAGCCACCCAGAGCACCTCCCCCCCCCCCAGTAAATATTAATCATTCTGTCCCTACCATCTGTCTATTCTGGAAATTTTATATGAATGGAATTATATCTGGCCTTTTGTGATTGACATCTTTCACTTAACATAATGTTTCCAAGGTTTCTATAGTCAAGAATTTAACCTTGCACAGAGATCTGACCTTTGTCCTCAGCTTCTGGGGAATAATTTCTAAGCTCTTGAAATGTCATGCTTAAGAGGAGCATCGTTGTTTGCCTGGGAGTCTTGGGTCACCAGATTGTCTAAAAATATAATTTAGGGTGGGTACTGGGCACATCAAATAGTCAGGGTAGGGGATGGCCAGAAAGTCCAGCAATGTGCTTTAGTGTAGGGGTCTAGGTTACCCAGTATCAGTAGATGTCTGGAGGGGCTATAGACTGAGATCAGCCACATAAGCAATCAGTCACGCCTACATGATGGAGACCCAGTAAAAACTTTGGATGTCAGGGCTCAGGTGAGCTTGCCTGGTTGGCAATAATCCCTGAAGACTGTCATGTATCACTGCCAGGAGAGCAATGCTGTCCTGGCTACACGGGGAGAGGACAGCTGGTTGCTTCATATTTGGAATCCTCCTGGATTCTGCCCTATGCATTTCTTTCTTCCCTTAGCTGATCTGAATCTAGATCCTTTTCCTGTAATAAGCCATGAGGATAACACCTTTCAGTGAGTTCTGTGTGTCCCTCTAATGAATTATCAAAACTAAGAGGCAGGTGCCAGGGTAGCTCAGTTGGTTAAGCGTCCCGACTCTTGATTTCAGCTCAGGACATGACCTCACAGTTCATGAGGCTGAGCCCTGCGTCGGGCTCTGCACTGACAGAACTGTGGAGATCATGAACTGAGCCAAAACCAAGAGTCAGAGGCTTAACCCGCTGAGCCACCCAGGTGCCCCGCCCCATTCTTGCTTTTGTTTCCTTTGCCTACAGAGACATATCTGGAAAGAAATTGCTAGGTCCTATGTCAAAGAGGTTACTGTCCGTGTTCTCTTCTAGGATATTTATGGTTTCAAGTCTCATGTTTAGATCTTTAATATATTTTAAATTTATTTTTGTGCATGGTGTAAGAAAGTGGTCCAGTTTCATTCTTTTGCATGTTGCTGTCTAGTGTTCCCAATACCATTTGTTGAAGAGACTGTCTTTTACCCATTGGATATTCTTTCCTGTTTTGTCAAGGATTAATTGACCATGTAATTGAGGGTTCATTTCTGGATTTTCGATTCTGTTCCATTGACCTATGTGTCTATTTTTGTGCCAGTTCCATACTGTTTTGATTACTTCAGCTTTGTAATATAACGTGAAGTCTGGAATTGTGATGCCTCCAGCTTTGCTTTTCTTCTTCAAGGTTGCCTTGGCTATCTGGGGTCTTTTGTGGTTCCATACAAATTTTAGGACTGCTTGTTCTCACTCTGTGAAAAATGCTGGTAGTAAACCTAAAGCCAGCCGAAAGAAGGAAATCATAAAGATTAGAGCAGAAATCAATGATATAGAAACTAAAAAAAAAAACAATAGAACAGATCAATGAAACCAGGAGCTGTACTTTGAAAAAAGTACTAAAACTGAGAAACCTCTAGCTAGACTCATGAAAAAGAAAAGAGAAAGGACCCAAATAAATAAAATCACAAATGAGAGAGGAGAAATAACAACCAACATCACAGATATGCAAACAGTTATAAGTAAGCAAACTGAGAGAGAAGTTAGGTTGATGAAGTTTTGGGGTGATGGGGAGTTCTTGGGGTCTGGAGCCAATAGCCAGGAAAGAATTCTAAAGATATCTTTGGTGTAAAAAGGTGATTTTATTAAAGCATGGGGACAGGACCCATTGGCAGGAAGAGCTGCACTGGGGTCCTGACAGGTAACTCATTATATACCCTCAGGTTAGGAGGGGATCAGGGATAGAGCAAGTCTCTAAGGTATTTTGGAAGCAAGGTTTCTAGGACCTTGAGGGGCTAGCCGTTGATAGGAAAACGCCATTTATTACCGTTTAATAAAACATCAGTCACGAGACCCTTCAGGTGTATATGGGGGGCCATAAGCTTGGAGCATGATTGCCAGCATATATCTTGAGAAGTTGAGATAAAAGAAATTGACTTGCAGGATCCTGGAGTTTGGGATAATGTTAAGCTAAGGTTCTCTTTTGCCCCCAGCAAAATGTCATCCTTGAGGCAGCTAAGGTCCTAGAGAGAGGTCACTCTGCCGGTCTCAAGGACTTGTCAGTGGGCTCTAGTCAGTAAGGGAATTTAATTTTTCATTTGCCTTAGTTTCCCACTTCACCATGGCAAGCACTTAAACCCCTTTCCTTTGTTCTCGGGTAGCCAGGAGTGTCTGAGGAATATCACACATATTCCACCTGGGGGTCGGCGGGGGGGGGGGGGGTTGTGCTAGCTTGTTCTTTGTCCCTTAGCCTGCCTCATGCTCCCTCATCAAGGTGGCATGCCCAGGACGCACAGCTAGTAAATAAGCGAGTCGGGAGAGGAGCTTCGGAATCTGTGTGTTTAACCACTTCGGACACTGACTTCACAATCTGTGTGTTTAACCACTCCACCCTGTCACCTCACTTGCGGCTACAGAGTCACAGCTAGTTAGGAATCAGGTTAGGTCCTCGCTTCTGTGAGAATGAATTTTCCCCTCTACCTGGAATACCAAGAGTGGAGTGAGCAGATGGGTCCTGGCCAACTGGAGCAGCACCAATTCTGACCCACGTGGGGCCCTCCATTTTGAGCTGCTAATACCTGGGTAAGGAGGGCTGTGTGGCAGGAAGACCCAGCACAGAGGAACACAAACCCCCTCACCTACACAACTGAATAAAGGGCTTGGCCTCGGGGTATAATATCATATTACTTGTGCAGTAGATTTGCCTTCTTAATTATGTTTTGCCAAGATTGTTATTAAAGTCAGTTGCTCTTCTGCATATACCCCAAGGACAGTGAGGGACCATGACTGGTAGAAATGCTTCACACGCAGGTGCTTCTGTGAGAAACGAGAGTGGATGGTAGAAACACTTCTCCGCCCCTTTCTTTCAATTCAGCATCCCTGGTCTTGGTCAGTATCTTACGGACTTCCCATGTTAATTACTTTAACCTTGTCCTCAGTGGCCTCCTTTGTCTCTCATCACCATAGAAACCCACTCGGACTTAAGAACTGTCTTTATTGCCAGTTTCTGTGACCCGGCCCTCTATTTTAGCCCTCCTTCAGCTCCAAATCACCTGCTGAATTAAATCTAAGCTCCTTGATCTTGGCTTCTGGGACCTTGTCTAATTTGCTGCTCTTTTATACTCTTTCTAGAAATAATACATTCCTGGAGCAGAGGTTAAAGCAGATCAATGTCAACCAAAATATTAACAGTAATAACTAATATATTTACATAGCGCTTTAGAGTTGAGTAAAACATATTCATCTGCACTACCTCAATTAAACACTCCATGATAGATGTACAGCATGTAACACGATCAGCATATTAAGTTTAATAAAATCGGGGCCCAGAGAAGCATCTTGACTGATGAGGAGAACAATGGCAAAAGAAATGTAGATAAAATTAAATATCCTTACTACTTGTAGCCCACTGATAAATTATTAAGACAGGCAGAGTATGACATTCCTCAAGGAACTCACAACTGCCTTAATGTTAATGTTTTGCTAGAGGCAGAAAGCAAGCTCAGTTTGACTATAGCCAGACCTCCAGGATCCCGTAAGTCTTCTTTAACATATAAAAATCTCATCAGAAATTTCCTTTATCTCTACTCGCCCTCGCCCCCCCCCCCAACTTAAAAGTATACAATCAATCATTCCTCACAATCCCAATGCAGTTCTTCCTGCCCTCGGGTCCTGTCTCCATGCTTTCATAAAAATGCCTTTTGCACCGTAAAGCCTCAAGAATTGTTTCTACACCGTTCACTCCTAGTCCATGTCACATAGACCATGATAACACAGTTTATTGGTGAAGCTATAGCCTGAATTTATATCTTCAGACTCCTACTGTGCTTGTTACATTACACAATGTGATCGATAATCCTGCATTTACCAAAATAGTTGTTTTGTTTTGTTTTTTTTTTTTCCTTTTGGCTTACATGCTGTGACAGACAAGATTCTAAGATCTATCCCAAGATCTCCTCCCTGCCCACCCCTTAGGTACATGCCCAGCATAATCTCTGGGGCTGTTAATATGAGACAACTGTCCCCTGATTATGTGGTTATATGGCAAAGTTGACTTTTTTTTTTAATGCTGACTTTTTTTAAAAAAGCTTTATTTATTTTGATAGAAAGAGAGAGAGAGAACCAGTGGGAGAGGGGCAGAGAGAGAGAGAGAGGGAGAGAGAGAATCCCAAGCAGGCTCTGCACTGTCCATGCAGAGCCTAAAGGGGAACACACAACAGTGAGATCATGACCTGAGCCGAAATTAAGAGTTGGATGTTTAACCAACTAAGCCATCCAGGTGCTCCTAGGTTGACTTTATAATAAAGAGATTATCTGGATCGGCCTGACCTAATCAACGAGCCCTTTAAAAGCAGACAGTTTCCTCCACCTGGCGGCAGAAGAGAAAGTTGGAGAGATGTGCCCCAGCTGGCCTGAAAGAAAGCAAATGTCCATGGTGGGAAGGACCTGAGAGTTGCCAGCAGGAGGTGAGAGTCAGCCCCACTGACAGCACACAACAAAACAGGCACCTCAATCTTACAACTGCAAGAAACGAAATTTTGCCAACAACAAGAATGCACTTGTGAATGGGCTTTCTTACAGAACCTCAGCCTGATGAGAATCCAGCCTGGCCAATATTGTGATTTCAGCCTATGATACCCAGGGCAGAGAACCCAATCATGCTGTGCCAGCCTTCTGAACTACAGAAATGTGAGCTAACGAAGGGTGTTGTTTTAAATCACTAAGTTTGTGATAATTTGTTACATAACAATAGAAAATGAACACAGGGGAGCCTGGGTGGCTCAGTAGGTTGAGCGTCTGACTTCAGCTCAGGTCATGATCTAACGGTTCATGAGTTCAAGCCCCGCATTGGGCTCACTGCTATAAGTGTACAGCCCCCTTCAGATTCGCTATCACCCTCTCTCTCTGCTCCTCCCTTGCTCACTCTCTCTCTCAAAAGTGAATAAACATTAAAAAAAGAAGAAAATTAATACATTTTCCATTTCTTTTCTAACAGGGTCATTAGAGCTAGACCAGGCTTTTTTTTTTTTTTTTTTTTTTTAATTCTCATTCAGTAAAACTGACTTTTTTGGTATACAGTCCTATGAATTTTAACACATGTATAGATGCATGTAACCACCATCACAATCAGAATACAAAACAATTCCATCACCCAAAAAAACTTCCTTGTGGGGGTCACATCTGTCCCCCACCCTTAACTCCTGGCAACCACTCTCTGTCACTTGAGTTTTATCTTTTCAAGAATAACTGCATGGAATTCTATACAGTTAACCCTTGAACAACATGGGTTTAAATCACACGGTCCACTTATACGTGGACTTTTGAAAATACAATACAGTACTGTAAGTGTATCTTCTCTTATGATTTTCTTAATAACATTTTCTTTTTTCTAGTTCACCATATTGTAAGTTTTAAGTTACTTTATCTTTTTTAAATCTTTTTTTAAGTTTATTTTTATTTATTTTGAGAGAGAGAGAGAGAGAGCAGGGGAGGAGCAGAGAGAGAGAAGGGAGAAAGAATCCCAAGCAGAATCGCAAGCCCTGATGTGCAGCTCAGACCCACAAACCGTGCAGTCATGACCTGAGCTGAAATCAAAAGTTGAATGCTTAACCGACTGAGTAACCCAGGAGCCCCTTAAGTTATTTTATCTTATTTTAAGTAATAGTAGTTAGGTTTTCAGGGATTCAAATTTAGATAAGGATTTTTGACTGCATGGAGGGTTGATGTCTCTAATTAATCCTTGCATTGTTCAAGGGCCAACTTTAATATATGTTTTTAAGATTGGCTTCTTTCACTCAGCATGATGCCTTTCAGATTCATCAAAGTTATGTGTATTAACAGTTCATAGAATAGCAAATTAACACAAAAAAAATGTTTAATTTTTAAGAGAGAGAGAGAGAATGTGAGCAGGGGGAGGGGCAGAGAGAGAGGGAGACATAGAATCCGATGCTGGCTCCAGGCTCTGAGCTGTCAATACAGAGCCTGACGCCGGGCTCGAACCCACCAACAATGAGATCATGACCGAAGCCGAAGTCAGACTTTTTTTTTAATATTTATTTATTTTGGGAGGAGAGTGCAAGCTGGGGAGGGGCAGAGAGAGGGGGACAGAGGATCTGAAGTGGGCTCTGTGCTGATAGGCTGACAACAGTGAGCCCGATGTGTGGCTTGAACTCACAAACCGTGAGATCATGCCCTGAGCCAATATCGGATGCTCAACTGACTGAGCCACCCAGGTGCCCCTAAAAAAAATTTTGTTTAATGTTTGTTTATTTTTAAGAGAGAGAGAGAGAGAGAGAGAGAGAGAGTATGAGAAAGGGAGGGGCAGAAAGAGAGGGAGACACAGAATCCGAAGCAGGCTCCAGGCTCTGAGATGTCAGCACAGAGCCCAACATGGGGCTCGAACTCATGAACTGTGAGATTATGACCTGAGCTGAAGTTGGACGCTTAACCAACTGAGCCACCCAGGCACCCCTAAAACTCTTTATCTAGAAGTTTAAAAACTGGAAAAAAGTAGGTACCTGCCTCAGTCAATATAATATGCAACTCTTAATCTCAGGGTCGTAAGTTCAAGCCCCATACTGCACAGAGTTTACTATTAAAAAAAAAAAAACAACAGAATAAAGTACCAAGAATAAAAGGATATTGACACTAAAAGAGATCTTTGATATTATCTGGGCCCACTCTATGCTTTTACAGATAAAGAGTCTATATCCATTGAGGGGTTGAGGACTTGCCCAACATTGTTCAGGCACAGATGAGGAGAGAGATTCAATCTTCTTTGCAGTAAAGTAAACCATCAAAATCTATCAAGTATGATAAATGTTAAGACTGGGGGAAGAACAAGTATTACTGGAGCACAGAAAACAAACATTGTATAAAGTCCTTTTCATTGCTAATGATAGAGAATCAATTCAAACTAGCTTAAGCCAACAAAATAATTTATTGGCTCACTTAATTTAAAAAATTCAGGACGGTGGGACACCTGGCTGGCTCAGTCAGAGAAGAGCGTGACTCTTGATCTTGGGGGTGTGAGTCTGAGCCTCATGTTGGGTGTAGAGATTACTTAAATAATTTTTTTTTTTTTTTTAAGTTCAGGATGGTGTGGTCTTCAGGCACTGCTGGATCCAGGAACTTCCATGATGTTGTCAGAGGTCTCAACATCTCTCTTCCCGTCTCTTTACCCTTCTGGTCTCCTTGTTTTTGCATGGTGGCCTCATTCTTTCCTGTCACAGGGTCTTGCTATATGCCAGGATAGATAAATACTGGCAACTCAATCTTATAGTTTCTGATCCAAAAGATAGAGGGATGCTTCCTCTTCATTGATTCTATTGATCAAACTTCTGCCCATTCTTTTTCAGTCTCTTTTACTGGTTTCTCATCTCTCCAATCTCCAAATATGGGAATTCACTCCAGAAGGCTGTCCTTGAAAAATTTCTCTTCTGTAGCTACAGTTTCTAGATAATCTCATCTGGTATCATAAATTTACATACCATCTATACTCACAAAGGTCTCCAGCCCAGACCTTTTCCCCTACACTTCAAACTTGTATATACAACTACTTACTTGACAGTTTTACTTGGCTATCTATATCTAACAGTCATTTCAAATGTAAGATGTTCAAAACCAAACTCCTGATCTCCCACAAATATGACTCTCTTGCAGTTTACCATCATAGTAAATAGCAACTCCATCCCTCTAATTTCTCAAACATAAACCCTCAGAGCCATCCGTGATTATTCTTTCATATTTCACATCAATTCTATTAAAATTTGTTCGTTCTACCTTCAAAATAGATCCAGATTCCAATCTCTTCTTGCCATCTCTACCACTACCTCCCTCCCTAAACCATCAGCATCTATTCCTGAATTATCACAAAAGCCACCCAACTGGTCTCCCTGTTTCCTTTCTTGCTTCTTGGAGTCCACTTTCAACACAGCAGTCATAATGATCTTCTTAAAACATAAATCAGATCATGTGTTTTCTCTGCTCAAAATTTCCAATGTGATTTCCATATACTGCAAAGGAGTGATCTCCACGATACAATAAATGGAATAAAGGCAAGGTAGAAAAAAGTGTGTATGGTATCTACCATATGTCTAGGAAAGGAAAAGGAGCATACAAATATATATGTATTTGTGTCTATTTTTAAATGTAAAGATAAACCATAAAAAATTTTTAAACGTTATCTATAAGGAGAGGAAGGGAAAATGACAGAAGAGTCAGGGAAAGAACCTAGACTTTTCTAAATGTACCACCTTGGTAAATTTTGGCTTTGAAACGATGTAACTGTTTCACAAAACTTTTTTTTTTTTTAAGCAACTCCTAAGAATCCAAAGCAAAAAGAAATAAAACTATCAAGTTAGTGGCATAGTCCCACGGAGAGGAACTATTCCAAGTCTCTTACTTTCTTCCTTTCTTTTTTTAAAAAATCTCTACACCCAACATGTGACTAAGATTTACAATCCTGAGGTCAAGAGCCACATGCTCTACCAATTGAGCCAACCAGGCACACCCTGCCCCAAGTCACTTTAAAGACGTGCAATTTGACTATACATGCCTAGAGAGATATACTCTAAGGGCAAAAAGAATTGAAAAAAAAATCAGAAACTATTAAGTTTCAATAAGTAATCATATTAGTACTGTTATTCTGAAACTATTTCATAAATACAGTAGGATGAAGCAATTATGTTAATTGATTATGTCATTGCCATTATTGCCAAATGTAATTATGTTAATGCCAATAGGTACCAAGATTTTCAGAAGAGATATGCATATAAAATCAAAGTTAAGCAAAATCTGTGAAATCCTAAGTTTGCCCCAGAAATATTAATATCAATGCATGATGCATTTTCTCAAAAAATATGTGTGTATATCTAAATGTTTTAGTTTTGCCAATTAAAAAGTCTTACAAACAATAATCAACCCAGTAACCATGAATATTTGTAGCATCTTGATTGTCTTCTCTAAATATCACTTTCCTACTTAAAGGAGGGCTCCTTGGAGAAATGACTGATTCCAAGTCTGGGGCAGAAAAAGTACTAGATTAGCCTATAACATCTTGTCACACCAGAAATTGATTCATCCTGGGTAGGGGATGTTGCTGCTTCTGTTCAAAGTAGTGTGTTTGGTTCAGGAAAATTCAAAAAGCTGCACATTTACAGTGTATGCACCTCTCTGTATGTGTGCTATGCTGCAACTAAAAGATTGTATCTACTTTTTATCATGGAAAATGTCCAATATATGAGTATAACGAACATCCATTTCCCCATTATCCAGCTTGAACAGTGATCAAAAATGGCTATTCTCATTTCATCTGTACTCTACCCACTTCCCTTTCTCCAATATTTGTAAGCAGATTTCATTTATCCTATCAGTTCATCAAATATTATATTTAATCCATAATCTAAGTGAAACATATAAACTACCTAAAACACAAACATACATAGTATACAAAGGAAGTGTTGTAAAGGTAACTTAACCAAGGATCACACTATCTTCCCAGTAGAGTATTTTGGGGGCGGGGTGTGGAAAGAAAAGTTTCGGGTGTGAATGTTTTTAGAGCGTCCTAAAACTCTCCATTCGACGGTCCCACAATTTCCTATTGTTTTAAAACCCTGTCACCCTTTTATTTAACGTTGCTGTTCCCGGGATACTCTTGTATTTGGGATCCCTCCCTACATGGGGAATGAGACTCAGTGGGGAATAAAATAAAGCAGTTTAAAGGGCATCTCTCACCTTCGTTATTTTGCCTAGGGAACGCTGCATCATGTCACAGTGTACATCTGCCTTTCTTAAATGAAGCCCTCATCCCGTTAATAACCAGTCGGTCTGGTTAGGACAGAACCAAAGCGTACTCTTGTCCAAAGAACTACAAATCCCAGAAGGCCTTTCGGCTGAGGCGCTTGCGTATCGCGTGCTTCTTCCTCTCCACTTCTCGTCAAGGGGAAAGACCCGCCCCGCGGTGCTGTCGCTCGCGCTGGAAGAAGCGGAAGAAGATGGCGCTCACCAGGTGGGTTGTTGATTGGGGTCCTCGATACGGAAGGGTCTGGGAGTACCCACCTTTTTCATTTCTCTGCCCACTGTCTCCGGGCGGTGACCTGGCTCAGGGCACAGAGCGACGTGGGCCGCGACCACGGCTAGGCCCTCTTGCCGGCCTCCGGGGCGACTAGGCCTCAGCGAAGCTGGGGTCTTTCCTGAGCGGTTTCCCGGGTTGAGTACCCCCCCGCTCCCACCCCGATTAGAGCCGAAAGCTTCGGCGTGGTGAATAGTTTTTCAGTCTCCGATGGCAAGGAGTCGCACGTGTTTTTCGCTTGAACATCTTGGGGATGTGGCGAGCTCTCCGTCCGGTCCGCGGCTTGCGCGGGCACGGTGGGAATGTGGAGAGCAGTAGCTTATTTGGGCGGAGTGAAGCGGCGGGAGGTGACTGCCCGGCTTAACGGTGGTGGGTCTGCCGAAGTCTCGTCTCTGTCCCGAAACAAGGATTCTTGAAAAAAGCGGGCCCGGTGCTGGACAGAGATTTTAAATTAGCTACTGTAGTGGCCGCTGCGTGCTAATAAGGCGTCGCTGCTCTGCACTATAACTTTGGACCTTAGAATTTCTTCCGTAGATAGAACCGCTTCAGATTTTTGCTGTTCCCGGTTGCCTTGGTAACCGCATATAAAGTGGTCCCCGCCTTTGAGAAAAATATGTTTAAGTGGGAGATTCCGAGGAGTTACGTAACTACTACTGGTGTGCGACCTTGCTGCCCCATCTAAGCGGAAAAACTTTCCATGCGAATGCAAGCAGGAAAAGTTGAGTTGTCTAAGTTCGTCGTAAAGAAAGTAATTATTTTAGGACATAAGCTTGAGTTCTCTAAACACATTTGATTCTCCTTCTATTTAATTTTCCTGGCTGATGAATCCTAAAATTTTAAGCAGAAAATTCTTGGGGGAATTAGGTTTGGGTTCCTTGCTTTATCCTGGCGGTTGTGTATATACAAAAGGAAATCTAACAGTCTTTTCAGGGAAGATGGGGGTACAAGGCATACACATATGAAAGAAGTAAGGGCACACAAATGCTCGCTTGTGTAGTACTAACCTTAAGTGCAAAAAGAATGAGATGAAATGAGTTGAATGGACTGGGAGTTTTCTTTAGTAAATGTTACAAACAGCAGACTTTTGAGTGCACCTCCAGGTGGGAGGCACAGTGGCAAAGATTACTAGAGTTACGAGTAAAGGTTTTGTGGAAAAGCTGGAATTTGAAAAGGACACACAGGAAAAATAACATGTCGTGGGTATTGTGTGCTTAAAATTGCAGTGACAGGGTGCAGTCTTCAAATGACTAGTCTTGGGGACTACATAGTGTTCTGATTTTGTTGAGTTCTGACTAATTTGATTTTTAGAGGTGGTCTCAAGTTTCCAGGTGAAGTGTTATTTATCTCCAAGATCTACCAAGGATTCTTAACAGCAGAGACTTGACGGAACTGATATGTTATAGTCTTGGTGTCACCAGTTATTGTTACTAAAGACTGAAAGTCCTACTGATTAAGTTTTCTAAATTCAAGTATATTTAAGGTTATGTGTCTAATAACATCACTTGCATTTAGTATGCTTTATTTAGTAAAGGGGGAGGGTAGACTAAGTTGTCTCAACACTAGCACTATTGACATTTTGGGCTGGATAATTCATTCTGGTATGGGGCTGTCCTGTGTATAGTAAGATGTTTATCAATATCTTTGGCTTCCTCCCACTAGATGCCAGTGATACTACCCCCATTCTCTACCCCCAAGTCTTGACAATCTTAATGAATTGTATGTATCTAGGTATTATCATACGCCTGCATTGTAAATATTTTGCCCCCCAGTTGAGAACCACTGAAGTAGCCTTTCGGCCTGCATATGCAGCCCACTCTGTACCCCTTTCCCCTACCCTGCTACTGCAGGAGTGTGCCTCTTTGTAGGAATGTCATCCTTTACAAGGAACTGCAAATTTAAGACCCTCTGGAAGGCTAGAGTATGTTCAGACCCTAATCCAGGCCAGGTAACCTGTTTATTGGATTGTCTGAATTCTCCACTTTGACAGGCTGCCTGCCTTTTGATCATTTTAGTGACCAGTTCCTCCAGCAGAAGGTAAAGAGAAGAGTAAAATAAGTAAATATTGTAGCTTCTTTGGAACTGTCTTTGTATGCTTTCTATGTACTGGATATACATGGTATACTGAAAATAAGTATGGTAGAAACCCAAAACTTTTGGCTCCGTTCATCCATTCATCCATCCTTCAGTTAGTACATATTTGTTGAGGATCTACCATGTGCCAGGCACTATTCTAGTGCTGGTTTTACAGTATTAAATCAGTGTTGCAAACTCCTTATTTTCAAAGAGCTTACATTCTAGGAGAGATAGACTATATATGAGTAAACAAATCAATACAATTTCAGATAGGAATTACTAGAAATAAAAATGAAAGGACAAAGAGTGACTCAAAATGTGGAGTGGGGTCCTGTTTTGGACAAGGTGGTCAGAAAACAGCTGTGGAGAGGTATAAATGAGAAGACAAGAACGCTAAGAAGCAAGGACTAAAAGATCTAGGAGGGGTGTGTGGCTGGCCCACTTGGTACAGCTTGAGACTCTTGGTCTCAGGGTTGTAAGTTCAAGCCCCACATTGGGTGTGGAGATTACTTAAAAATAAAATCTTTAGGGGCACCTGGGTGGCTCAGTCGGTTAAGCGTCCGACTTCGGCTCAGGTCATGATCTCACAGTTCGTGAGTTCGAGCCCCGCATCGGGCTCTGTGCTGACAGCTTAGAGCCTGGAGCCTGCTTCAAATTCTATGTCTCCCTCTCTCTCTGCTCCTTCCCCGCTCATGCTCTGTCTCTCTCTCTCCTTCAAAAATAAATAAAAACATTAAAAAAATTTTTTTAAACAAAATCTTTTAAAATGAATGAATGAATGAATGAATGATCTAGGAAAGAGTTTTCCATAAAAGCACTACAGGAAAGAATGTTCTTAATAAATGGAGCATTTTATGGTAGATGGAATAGCAAATGTAAAGATCTTGAGATGGCAAAAGGAAGGGCAATAAGATTGTAGTGACATAAAGATGGTGAGTGCAAAGGGCAGAGTGAATTTAGTTCTGCAAACATATAAGTAGCCCTCGCTGTGAGCTGGACAGTGCCTAGAGAGTTAGGGATGAAACGAAGCAGAAGCCATGATTCCTGCAAGTTGCTCAGTCTGGCGAGAGAAAGAGGTAAATGAGTAGATGATTGTGATACAGTAAGATAAATGTTATAGTAGTGGCACACAGAGTGTCTTGTGGGAGCATGAGTGGGGCGCAACTGATCCAAATTGGTGGAATCACGGAATGGCTCCGCATAATCAAGTATGTATGGAACAATATGCATTGATGAGTATTTAGACACTGTGCCAAGGGGGTCATAGATTTTCACATTTACTACTTAGAGCAACTCTGTGACGTAGGTGGTCTTTTGATCTGTCATTACAGATGAGAAAACAGAGGTTCAGAGAGATAAGTAACTTATCTGGGTTACTACCTGGCATAGGTTGGATTTGAACTCTGAGCTCTTAGCTGTCACACTCCTGACATTCTGGACTGGATTAGAACCCTCTGATGTATACCGTCATAGCACTGTACACTTTTCCTTCATCGTTTGATACAATTTGTAATTAGGGAATTGTGTAAGCATTTGATTGTCTCTCCTCTGCAAGGCTGTAACCTCTCTCTTATAGTCTCATTGCTTACATAGCACAGTACCTGCACCCAAGTGATCAATAAATATTTTGAATAAATAAGTTCTGCTTATCCAAATATGCTTAGTCGCCAAGAATCACAAAGGAACCCTAACTTTTCCATTAAACATATCAATTTACTGGAATCTTTCTGTGATACTTTGGGGTATCTCTATAATAACATTTATCATACTTGAAAGTTGTTAAGAATAGCTTGGTAAAAAGGCTGCTGTGATTAAAGAATGACAAACTATGTCTTTAGAATTTCTCCTTTGAATCTTTGACCTCTCAAGTTTTAAATTGCATTCTAAATTAGATACCTTTGGGAAAACACACTCATATATGCAACTTGTGTTTTCTTTCTTTTATGCACCTCTTTGTTACATTCAGTGCTAATCCTTATTATTTTTTTTGTTGTTGTCGTTGACATTAAAATAGTTAAAAGTAAGAAGAATAAGAGTAAAGTAGTTAAAAATAAGGAGTATAAAAGTAGTAAAGGCACTAAGACACCATATACTGGACAGTTGGCCCCTGGGTAATTGAGAATGTTTTCTTGCTTGTTACAAGAAAAGAAATGTGGAAGCATAACCACTGAGTAGTTTATTATATGAAATATCTGTTAGTTTTTTATTATGGGCATCATTTGCCTGCATCTTAGTCAAATGTTTTTACTGTATGTCTCTGAGCGTTTATTTCTTTCCAGGCAAAGTAAAATGACTGATATTAAATACTGCCATGAATCATTGAAATGTTTGCTTTTTTGCTTAAGGGAAAAAGTATTATGGTAAAATAGTCTCTGATGGCCAAATTGCAATGATCAAATGTAGGAGTTTTTTTTTAATCTGACTTTTATTATCTTTGCTTATAGCTTTTTACCTGCACCTACTCAGCTATCTCAGGACCAGCTTGAGGCTGAAGAAAAGGCAAGATCTCAGAGATCACGACAGACCTCACTGGTCTCCTCCCGAAGAGAACCTCCTCCATACGGGTACCGGAAAGGCTGGATACCTCGGTTATTAGAGGTAAATAATTGTGTTAACGTTTATTATAATACCCTTGTAAAATACCCTAGAACCTCTGCACATGAATGCCAATATGCTAGAAATCCTGGTCGTGAGTTCCTAAGACATATACTCCTTTTAGAGGATTGATCTTTTTCTTCTGGCTTATTACCACTTCTTTGTGATCATAAGAGAATTGTACCTGCTTGTCTCTTCTTATGTCCAACTATTAAACATGTACAAAAGAAATTAGCATACTCTCTATAAATCCAGGGATTACTGCATATGGAAAATAATGGGAAAGTAAGGAGAAAATGAAAAGAAGAGTTCATGTTCGGGTGCCTTTCCCTCCCTTCTCCCCACATACACAATGCCACGTAACCCTGAAGAGACAGCCTTCCTCCAGGGAAAACTCCAGCAGCATTTCTATTTCTGATTTCCTTCTTGTCAAGTATATTGGAAAGAGCATGGGCGAGAAGTTTAACAGAATAAGTGAAAATAAGTGTTTTTGCATCATAGCTATGCTGCTTACTATTTGTGTGACACTGGGAAGATTCTGCCCCTCTTTATCAGTTTTCTTGTCTTCAATTTGAGAATATTAATATATGTCTAATATACATATTAGATAAATATTTTAGAAGGTATAAAAGAATTTGATGGTTGATTTGGAGGCAGTGAGGGAGAAAGAAGACTCTGAAATGATCTTTTTATATTTCTAGCTTATTTCCAAAAAACAAACTTCTTTGGTAGTACCTATCTTCCTAATTACTCTGTATCCTTTAGAGCAGATCAATACATATTCTTTTCCCTAATTCCAGGGTAGTCTTCCCATGCTTGACCACCTTTTTCATCTAGGGAGAAAAGCAAACATTTGAGACAACTATTTTGCCTCCCCAAGACTACTTCCTCTTTGATCAAGCCTTTTTCTTCTCTGTCTCTCAGTATTCATCCTGACTCCTGCAAATTTCTCTCTTCCACTTCCCAAGGAATGTGCCTACCCTATTAAAAATCTTTGTGCCTATACCATTCATGTTTGTACACAATTATTTTCATTTTATCACTCTGTTACATTCTGTCCTTTTATGGTTGTGATTTTTACCTTACAAATGTGAAGGGATTGTGCCCTCAACTTTTTTTCGTATGCCTCCAAGTGCAGATCATGGTGAACTAAGTATTCATTGGACTGAAATTTGTTGTTGTCTCTATTCTCAGCCTCTCCCATGCTTGGCATTCCCCCTGCCTACCAGAACACTCGATAGAGCCTAAAAGACAAACTTCCAACTAGATCATGTCTTTTAAAAAGTTTCCTTGTTTTTTTCCCTTAGCTGTCCTCTAGTCCTTATTAATTCTAATGTGTGAAAGCCAGTCTTACTAAAATTACTAAGGGTTTTTTGTTGTTACTTTTGTTTTCACTGATAGTGTAATTTGTGAGATGTGGGGCAAAAGAAGATTATCAAGGGGGCTGGAATGCCCTCTTATCTGGGGCAAAAAGGTAGTGATTGACATTATCTGATAGAAGGATAATGTGTCCCTTGAGGGATTATAGATATTCTTCGTTTGCCTCTCAATAGATTACAGAGTGGGGGTAGCAGACATCATTTTACATACAACAGAAACCTCATCCAAAGATTAGGCTTCCATTTTAGCATTATGACATTCAGGTACTTTTTAAAATCTTACTTGACTAAAGGTTTCATACATCTTGGCAGAACAGAACAGTTTATTTGAAAATCAAACCAAAATGGCCAGCCAGTCTGGAAAGACTGTGAATGCTTCTTGAGGGGAGTGAACGTTCTGTGGAGAAAGCATTTTGTTCTAGTGTTCAGAGTAAAAGCTATGATTTTCTGGCAAGCCTAATGACCGCATAATGCCACATCCACAGTCTGAAGTACTTATTATAGTTGAAGAACCCCAGCAGATCTGAGCATATGTCAGATTGATGTCCTGGCTACAGGTAGCACCTTTCTTGGGAATATTTTAACTATTTTCTGCCGAATTCATAAGAAATGTCTCCCTCAGCTTTATTGTTTGTTTTTAGAAATGTCAAAATTTTTCTTTAGCAAGTCAGTATATTGTATCTAGGAAATCACATATCCAGGATCTAATGGAATATTTCTTGAAGGAGGAGGTCTTATAAAAGTAGTTATTTACATAAAATTTTTCATCAAACCCCCTCTAAATGATTAATTTTAATGTTTTTTCCTATCATTTTTTAGTAGTATTGATTTGCCCTTTTTAGAGCTAAAAAGGAAAGAATTTTAGTTCAGTAGAAAATACAGTTTTTTGGAGTCAAAAGATCTGAGTTCAAGTCCTGCCTATGCAGGACATCTTGGGAAAATCACTTAATGTTGCTAAACTTGAATTTTTTCCATATGAAAGTATGATTGTTGAAATACAGGAATTAAATGAGTGTGGATTGTTGAGTGTACAATATAATTCCTAAGCAAATATTACTAAGTTTAACAAAGCTATTTAAAAATTGTATTTAACATTCATATGTTTATTTGACCATCTACCTTTTTTGTAATGTTAAACTTCATCAACAGATGTTACTTAGCTTGTGCTACTTGAGAAGTCTTAGTCTTCTAAGTAATTGCATATCATCACCATTAGAAATGTGGTGAACTCATTTCTAGAGCCTTCCTTTCTATTTATTTGCTTCTCCTGGAACATGAATAAATATGTTATTAAAATCTGGTTCCGAGAAAAAATTCTTTACATTTCTGCCCTGTTATACCTTGACCTTTGCCTCACTAAGAACATTATGTATGCTAAAACTAAAAATCTTTTCTTTGTCCTAAACGTTCTACTTAATTTCATCCTGTCATGTATATAAAAATCTTTGCCATGGTCTAGAAGCCCTTTCATGATCTGGTGTTTGTCTGCCCGTGCAAGGTTATCACCTATGTGTCTGCTCCTCTGTCCCGGTAAGCTCCAGCCTCACTGGACACTTGTTTCCAAGGACATCCCAAGCTTGTTCTTATAGCAGTACCTTCATGCTACTTGCTTTACCTAAAAAATGCTTCCCTCAGATCTTCTCATACCTGATTTCTCATTATTTAGCTTTAACTCACATTACCTCTTCACAAAGGCTGTCCTAGCCGCAGTATCAAAAGTAGACTTTCTAGGGCACTTGGGTGGGTCGGTCAGTTAAGTGTCTGACTCTTGATTTCAGCTCAGATCATGATCTCACAGTTCATGATTCGAGCCCTGCATAGTAGTGCTCTGTGTTGACAGGGCAGAGCCTGCTTGGGATTCTCTCTCCTCTCTCAAAAATAAATCAATAAGCTTAAAAAAAAGGAAAGTAGATTTTCTTTGTAGTCCCATTATATTTTCAAGGCATTTATTACAAGCCAAAGATTAGGCTTTTTACATCTTTGCCCACTGGAATGTACACTGTACAAGACCAGCGACCTCTGTTTCTTTACTGCTGTATCTCTTAGCATCTACTATAACAAGGGCTCAATAATTATTTGATGAATGAATGAATATATCTTGAACCTCAAATTATTAAGTATTCTTTTTATTTCTTTCCTTTTTAATATGTAGGATTTTGGAGATGGCGGTGCTTTTCCAGAGATCCATGTGGCCCAGTATCCACTGGATATGGGACGAAAGAAAAAAATGTCAAATGCGCTGGCCATTCAGGTGGATGCTGAAGGAAAAATTAAATATGATGCAATTGCTCGGCAGGGACAGTCAAAAGACAAGGTAATCCTCTCGTTGATTTTTCCCTCTATTGATAAATACGTATCTGGCCATTTAGCTTTGTTAAAAGTAGCAATGAGTAGCAGTTAGTACTTAGGCTAACTGAAAATATGACTTCATGATTATATGAACAGTGTATTATGACTTCATAACAGCAATGACTTTTTCATTTCAAATCTCCCAAATTGATGATAGCTTATATATACTTAGGGTTTTCACTTATTTGTTTAGCATTTTAAAAACAATTTGAGGGTGCCTGGGTGGCTTAGTCGGTTAGGCCTCCAACTTTGGCTCAGGTCATGCTCTCATAGTTCATGGGTTCAAGTCCCATGTCTGGCTCTGTGCTCACAGTCAGAGACTGGAGCCTGCTTTAGATTCTGTGTCTCCCTCTCCCCTGCTCATGCCCTCCCTCTCTCACTCGCTTGCTCACTCTCTCCCTCTCTCTCTCAAAAAATAAACATTAAAAAATAAATAAAAGCAATTTGAAATTGTTAAATTGTTTTAAGTTCTTTTATAGTACTAACATTTTTTAAATGCTAGAAAATTGCTAAAAATCTATAATTCTAGCACCCTAAAACACAAAAAATCAAAATTTAGATTTGTTTATAGTCTTCTAATTCTGTCTCATATACTTACAAAGTACTTACATAGATATTTAATTATTTTAATAATTCACTTGAATGTAATGAATTAAACTTTTTTCTCCCTAAGTATAAAACTGGCACTTGCTGTCCATATTTTTGATGGCCTGCTTACAGGTAATCCAAAGACCAAAAATAAAATTTACTTAAAATAATCTCCTCACAGAGCAGCTACGCTCAGAGCCAAGGAACTGTTTTTAAGAGAAGACCTAGTTTTTTCCCTCGTAAATAAGTACTCCACACATAGGTAAAGATCTCTTTAGAATTGAAGATGTTGCGAAAAATAGTTGAGGGCCTTCAGTACTTGTCCTTTGCCTCTTTCTCTTCCCTAAATGTTTTCATTTTACCCTCTAAAATTGCAGTAATGACCCCATCCTCTACTTCTGCATCATGGGTGCTGGGTTCTTGGGGAAAACAGTTACCCAGTCATGCAAATCTATGTCTCAGGTTTAGACTGCGCTCCCTTGGTGTTCCTCCAAGCTTTAACTCCTACTCCTCTCCGTCCCCTGTCAGCTTACAGGTGACATCTGTTTGCACATAACGACTAGTGGAAGAAAATTGTCTGCTTTCTTTATCCTGCACTTGGCTTTGTGTCTTGACTTTTCCTTTTGTCTCTATGAGAAATGTCTTCGGTCTAAACCTAATCTTGCCAGGTGTGCTGTAGCGTATCCTGGATTTCATTCCTCCCCCTCTCCTTTACAGCCTCGCTTTTTCTTTACTCTTCTCAACCATGACTTCCACCTCCCCTTCTTCTACTGGCTCCTTTCTGTTAGCTTTTAAATATGCTTGCTTTTATCATCTTTTGAAAGAAAAGTTTTTCCCTGACTACCCTGAAGGCTCCCTGTAGCTACCACCAAATTTTCACCTAGTTTTCTCCATTTTCCTTCAAGCTTTTTGCTTGTTATCTGTTCTACTTCTTCACTTCCCTTTCATTCTTCATTTCACTGTAATACAACCTCACCTCAACCAGTCTGTGGAGATAAACTCTGGCAAAGATCTCTAAGGCTTTTCTCACAACATCATCTCTTTGACTAATCTAATTTATTCCCTTGGCTAAAATTGCCACTCATGTTGATGACTGTTAGATCTATGTCTCCAGCCGAGTTTTCTTCCCTGAGCTGTAGGTCCTTATATCTTACTATCCGCAAGGACAGCTCTATTAGATTTTCTCAAAACATCACTCATCAAATCCAAACCTAAATTCATAATTTTCCACTTAATCTACCTTCTCTATTCTCTAACTCAGTGATTGGCAGTGATATCTTCCTGAATGACTATGCTAAAAGCCTGGGAGTTATTTTTCCCCCCACTATTTTGTTGATTTAAAAAAGATACACTAATAATAAATTCTTATGGTAGAAGATATCAACAGTACATAAGTATGTATGTAGTGCCTACTCATAGGTAAGTACCACTACTATAATAATACGTATCTTTCCAGACCTTTGTTATGGATTTAGATATTGATGTATATATATATTCCCACTTTAATACACACACACACACACACACACATATCTTTTTTTACATGAATGAGATTTAAATATTCATAACTTTCATAGCTTTTTTTAATTTAGTATGTTTTGAAGGTTTTTATTAGTATATATAGGTCTGCTTTATTTTTTAAAAATCTATATAGAATTCCAGGTGTGTTTGTGCCCTAAGTTTTTTTTAAGCATTTTTTAGTTTTCAGATTTCAATTTTTTAGTTTTCAGAGAGTACTTTATTCAAGGTCCATATACAAATACCTTTTTGCACATGAATATTTGCGTAAAATAAATACTTATGTGAACTTACTGAGTCAAAGGTTATTCAAATGTGAGATGTGACACATAATGCTATAGTTCTCTAAAAAGCCTTTGCTGAGCAGTCATTCCATTCTTTTGTGTTTCCTTCAGGCCTTCCAACTGTTAGTCATTGTGATTTATCTTCTTCCTTAACACTTCTCAAGTATATGCCCTTCTCTGCTACTTAGTTCAGGCCCTTATCACTTCTTGCTTTATTTACCGCAGCAGAGTCTGAAACCACCTCCTTTGCATTTGTTTTGCCTGTTTAGAAAAACAAACTCATCCTTGTTTATATGTTTAGCTTTCTCTCTCTCCCCCCAGTATACACACACAAGTGTGCACACTTAAAATGTTTCCATAGGGGCGCCTGGGTGGCTCAGTTGGTTGAGCGTCCAACTTCAGCTCAGGTCACGATCTCACCGTCCGTGAGTTCGAGCCCCGCGTTGGGCTCTGGGCTGATGGCTCAGAGCCTGGAGCCTGTTTCCGATTCTGTGTCTCCCTCTCTCTCTCTGACCGTCTCCCGTTCATGCTCTGTCTCTCTCTGTCTCAAAAATAAATAAACGTTAAAAAAAAAAAAATGTTTCCATAGCCTTTAGGGTAAGAACCAGCCAAGCTCCTTATGGTATACTTGGTCCCTTCCTTATCTTTCTAGCCTAGCCTCAACTTTCATGACCAGAAAAGTTAAATCCAAAAGTAAACAGTCCAGTTTTAGCCATTCTTTTTATTTTCAGTACAAAATAATCGCCACTGTTATGTGGTTGTTAAGAAAAAATTTTCAGGGCACCCAGCTGGCTCAGTCAGTGGAGCATGCGACTCATGATCTCAGGGTTGTGAGTTTGAGCCCCCACGTTGGGTGTAGAGATGACTTAAAAATAATAAAAAGTCTTTAAAAAAGGAAAAAAGAAGAAGAAACTTGCAGACATTTTCTGTAAAGATCTGCCACAAGGAATTCTTGCAGCTCCCCTAATATGGCACATTCTCTCTTACCCTGGGAACTTCCCATGGATGTCCTCCTGTGTGTGGGAAAGCTCTCCCCCTATTCTTTGACTAAATTCTGTTGCTTTTTTTTTTCTTAATGTTTATTTATTTTTGAGAGAGAAAGAGAGCACAAGCAGGGGAGAGGCAGAGAGAGAGGGGCACAGGATTTAAAGCGGGCTCTGTGCTGAGAGCAGAGAACCTGTTGTGGGCCTCAGACTAACGAACTGTGAGATCATGACGTGAGCTGAACTTGGATGCTTAACCGACTGAGCCACCCAGCTGTCCCTAAATTCTGTTGCTTTCAAATCACAGCTCACTCTTCATTGTTTCGGAAAACTCTTCCTAATCTTCCCTGACCAGATGGAGTATCCTTCCTTCCTCTTCCCTGTTTATCTTAGCAGTCATCACATTTTGTTCTATTTATCAGTTCACTACTATCTATGTCATTTGACCATAAGCTCTTTGAGGACAGAGATTATATCTTTAGATTTCCTCCTTGGCACCTAATTTAGTGCCTGACAGCTTGACACACAGACTTTCATCAGCGATTTGTTTGAGGAGTGATAGCAGTTTTCATTGAATAACAGAAAACCACTTCTCCTGAGCCAGTAGGGAAGCATAGTCCACTCCTGCAAAAGGAAGAACAGGTCCCTATACAACAGGACATATACTGGAAATATGCCCTGTGCTGTGGAGGCCTTCACTAGGCTTCACTTGCCTTTGTTTTGGTACATCTCTCCTTCTTTGGAATAGTCATTATTCTTTATTGGTACATGCTGCCTTTCCTCTCTCATTGGTTAGGAAAAAGAACACTTTGGGACAACAGTTTGGCATTGGCAGGTTGACTAATTTTGAATGACACACAGTTGTAGCCCATTTTGCATTAAATTTCAAGACTGGAAACCAACAGTTTTCTGTCACGTCTAGGAAGTGTCTGAAAGTTTTTTCTTTCTCTAAGAACCATGTATACTGGTGATTATTTTGTTTTGAAAGTAGAGTGGAGGGAGTGCCTGGGTGGCTCAGTCAGTTAAGTGTCTGACTTCTGCTCAGGTCATGTTCTCACGGTTTGTGGGTTTGAGCCCCGCATCAGGCTCTGTGCTGACAGTTCTGAGCCTGGAGCCTGCTTCGGATTCTGTGTCTCCTCCTCTGTCTCTGCCCCTCCCCCGCAAAAAATAAATAAAACATTAAAAAAAGAAAAAGAAAGTAGAGTAGAAATGTTATAACTATTTATTTTTAGATTTCAGTATTCTGGCCAAATAAGGTCTCTAAAGTAATGTTTCTTTATACACTGAAAGCATTACATGTTTGTCTATAATTCAACCACTAGGAATGAATCCAAAACTAGTAGTTTATAGAGGCACCACTCAGAGGTTCATACTAACCCTGACCCTAATGGAGGAAGCTATGCATGTGTAGGGGCAGGATGTATATAGGAAATCTCTGTGTCTTACTCTTAATTTTGCTGTGAACCTGAAACTACTCTAAAAACATAATGTCTCTGAACACATACACATGCGTGTGTGTACATGCATACACAGAATGAAGATTTTTTAAAAAATGAGCAGGGTACCGAATGAATTGAGAAGAAAGATAGTGAACAGAGTGAGTACTTGGACTGTTCTCATACTGTTTCTGGTGAATGTATTTCCTTGCTGGACATTATGCCCTGGAATATACACTTGAATTTCTTACACAAATTTAATAAATAAGTATTTTAATTTTTTAAAAAGTGGATGGATTAATGCACGAAGTTTTTGAATGCATTTAATTCAACATTAACTGAGTACACTTTGGCAAATGCGTTTGGAAGAGAGGACACTTGATTGTTCGGGACCGTCTTGTGCGTTGTATAATGTTTAATTTAACTGCCACTACCTATTAAATACCTGTAGAGCCTTGGGGGTGGCAGCAGTGCCCTGTTTTAAAACCACTGATTTTCCAGTTTTAGAAGTAGGAATTGGCTGCTAAATGTACAAAATGGGTCTTTAAAAATTCATTATCATTCAGGAGGCTTGATTTTCAGAGTCTTTGACATAGGACGAAAATAGTTTATTGGATTATTGAATTTGCATTACAGTGTAAAGATTTCTGATTTATATCAGCGGGATCTGGTTTTCTTCAGAAACCAGAAAGTTATCACTGAAATATTAATAGTGAAAGGTCAAGAATGGTAAATGCTAGCTCTAGGTATAAGAGATTAAGAAAAAGGCAAGATTTCAAGGGATAAGTCTAGGCCCTAGATCTCTCTACATGTAAAATAAATACTGTATTGACAAGACTTACAGTAATACAAAATTGGAGGGAAAAAAATTTTCTTGAATTAAATTTTGATGGAACTAAAATGTTCTTTTTTTTCCAATTGTGATTTGAGTGGTACATCAATAAAAAGCCTTGGTGTTTACATTTTTCCTTCTGAAATATTTGCATAGCAAATGTTACATATATGATATTACCTAAAAGAATGCCTTCAACATTTTCCCCCCAAACAAATAACTCCCAGCAACTTTAAACTGACCCCAAGATAAATCATATATTACCTTGTTCATGATTTCCCAAACTAGCTAAGCCTAAAGATAGTGTTTTCTTTCTGCCTTCAAAATGGTGAGTATGTTGACAGATTTATCCAGTCAGGTCAATCTGGTCCTTTGCCAGTTTTCAGTAATAAAAAAAAAGTTTCACAGATGATTTATTGCTTTATCTTGTTCACAGAGCCCATTTGTGCTCTTCTTACCTTCTGGAGTATATTGTATTTTTCAGATAACCCTCCCCAGCCCCTTTGCCTCCTGGGATATTCTGAGTTTCTTCAGCACATTTGGTTCTCAGGCAATAAAAATTTGAGGTTTTATAGTTAATTACCATGGAGGAATCTTGCTCTTCAGATGTCCTTCACTCAGCTTTGTGAGATGCTAGAATCTTACTGATGCTCATTTAAAGGGTTATTAACTTTGGAATACCCAAATAAGAAGCAGCAAATGGCTCTTGTATGCTAAATTAGTATTGAGACTTTATGTTGAGCTTATATGACTACCAGGGAGCCATTTACTTAGAATCCTTTCCTGTAATGATTGCTGTGTAAAAGTAATTAACTCTTCATAGTCTAGATACTATTTTCTAGAGTATTGATATGTAATTTTAAACTCAAGTGGCATAGATGTTTCCATCTTGAAAAGAAATAAGATTTTTAAGGTCATTACTAGCTGTGTGATGTTAATGTATGGAGCCTTACTCTTCTCCCCAGAGTGAGCTTTAGGTCCCTTCCAAATGAACACTGAGAGGATGGTGACACTACAGCTCACATATCAGTGGTTATGTTTTGTGGTAAACGATCTATACTTTTCTTGCCTGATCCTTTGTCTCATTCCTGAGAAAAACAAGCTGAAGGATTAGTCTATAGTCATGAGATAGTTTTTTCTGGGAAATCCACAGCTTATATAAAACATTCCTCATCAATAATATAGGTGTAATCATTGTGCATATGCATACCTCAGGGTTGATACACAAATTCAATTATATATATAAAGCTAAAGAATAGTGGCACAAAATAAGTGCTTAATAAATTTCAGCTATTATTATTACTTTAATAGAATACATGACAAAATGGAAAATAATTTCATACTGTGAGCAATGCTTTGAAGACAGTAAACAGTGCTGTGACACTAAGTGATGGGATGAGGAGGGGTTGCTGCTTAGGGTAGTCAGGGGAGGACTCATAAGTACAGTCATGACCTTTGAACTGAGACTCAGAGGTTGAGAACTCATGTGAAGAACTAAGAACAACACTATTTAAGGCCCAGAATTTGGGAATGGCATGTTGTGTTTAAAACAAACAAACAAAAAAACAAAGAGCTGATGTGATTGAAGCATAATAAATGAGGAAGCAAGAGGTATGGGGGAGATTAAAGGTGTAGGCAAAGCCAGGTCAGGTCTTATAGGCTATGAAGTGTTTTTTGCTCTGCCATTTGGAATAAGAAATTAAGAATAGCCAGCATTTCCTTTAAGCTATTTTTAAGGAATGTCCTGGTAGAATGCAGTTATTGATAGAAGACTCTGGCTTATAGTAGTAATTTTTGAAGGTCTCAAGTACCTGAGAATTGGGTTTTCTTTTATAATCATTAGTTGTTCTTTAGATGTGTATCAAAAATTCCCTAATAAAGCAGCAAAATCTAGAATGCTGTTTATTTGCTAAATTCTCAGTACTTCTTTTTTTCAATAAAGCCTGCCATGTAAGTTTTTATGAAAGTATTTGAAAGGTATAGGTGGGCACAAAAGTAAGTGATACTCTATTTGTCAGGGGCCTACTACATCAGTGTCAGCTTCATAGAGACTTGGGGAGCCCAGTAAAAATTCTGGCCTTTGTAAATTTGGATAATGAATATAAGTGGTATATGTAGAATATATTTTTACTCCCCCCCCCCCCCAGAAGAAGTGTTCTGGGTTTTTTGACCATGACACGTGTTCATTACTTAGTCTGTGAATAGAATTGCTGTCAGAAAAGACAAACATTATTAAGTAGGGTGAGGTCAATGAAATCTTCCAGGCCCAGTGAATTTGGAAATTATTTGGTAACCTGACTTAAATTCTGATGAGTTTGTAATCCAAGATAATGGTGCAATAGGCAATTTATATCATCATTAATTTCAAGTCTTAGTGAGTCTCAAAAATAGGGATCACTGATGCATAAGATTTTGTTGGCACAATGTATTTGGATACTGACTTGATTAGAAGATCTCAAATAATTTAAATGCATGAGGTCAAAGGAAAATTATTAACTTATATAGCTGGGGCAGTAATTTGTGTATATATTTTAAGCTTCCTTGGTTTTAAAATCTAAAAGACAAAATCTGTGTCCTAAATTTATAAGTGTGCTGACTTCTGAAATGACTTAATGAGGTTGCTTCTTCTCATTCTCTGCTTTTCTTGATCCTGCTTGTGTTTGAACATTTTAGGTCATTTATAGCAAGTACACTGACCTGGTTCCCAAGGAAGTCATGAATGCAGATGACCCAGACCTGCAAAGACCTGATGAGGAAGCCATTAAAGAGGTAACTGGGCATTGATACATATATAATTATTTTAGATGGCTTTTGACGTCTTTATTAGCTTCCAGACCACTCGTTGCGGTGTTTCTTATTTCAGATAACAGAAAAGACAAGGGTAGCCTTAGAAAAATCTGTATCACAGAAGGTTGCTGCAGCCATGCCAGTCCGAGCAGCTGATAAACTGGCTCCTGCTCAGTATATCCGGTATGATCTTGCCTGGAAGTCTTACTTTCATGTTGGACTAGATTGGGGTTGGGGGTCCTGGTATTCCTTCACTATCCTACTTAGTCACAATTAGACAAGCAATTTTTTGAATAATGACTTAAAGTCTGTTGATTCTGCAGACTCTTGAAAGCAGAATTTTTTAAGATATTTTTGAAGATATTAACTATTATGTTGTTCTTAAAATATATTTTTTGTTTTTAGAAATTAACAGTTAATTACAGCATGTGACCCAAACCACAAATACTATTTTAGTTTCCCATTTATATATAATAAGCATCATATATTTATATAATATTTTCATAATGATATAATATTAGTATATTGGTAATGTCATAATTCATTATATAATAGTTATATAACATGTAATAATAGAATAATAGTAATGTACTAATATCATTTATATAATAATAGTCATCTTTATAATACTTATAAATTGTGAGGGATTTCATTCAACTAAATCTTTGTGTAGAGAGATGATTCACATGTATAGGAAAATTCAGAGCTTATAGGGCTGCTACTATTATTCTTCTCTGTTTTACAACCCATGATTAGTCAGGAACTACTAATTCTAAGTTGCCTGCTGAAATATTATGGGGTGTTTCTTCCTCAAACGCAGACTGACAAAATAGGTACCATTTTCTAGACCTCTTACCTGTGAAATTGAACACCATGCCTTCTGTGGTGGAAAATGGACAAGGATGGATTGTTTGCAAACCAATATGACTCTAGTTCACATTTTGCTTATAACTCATAATTGCTGTTCTCTTACCTCCATTGCTATCTACCTAAATATTTTGTAATTTTCTATTAATACTTTGTGAAAGGAATTGACAATATAGTCTAACCTAGGATTATAACAGAAGGAAATAACCCATTGAGCTTGAACTAGTTACACCTTTAGTTTCATCTGCATTCTTCAGATATACACCATCTCAACAAGGAGTGGCTTTCAACTCTGGAGCTAAACAGAGAGTTATTCGGATGGTGGAAATGCAGAAAGATCCAATGGAGCCTCCACGGTTCAAGTAAGTAGGTGGCCTGTAAGAATAAACCTCTATTCGGGGTGCCTGGGTGGCTCAGTCAGTTAAGCGTCCGACTTCGGCTCAGGTCATGATCTCACAGTTCGTGGGTTTGAGCCCCGCATTGGGCTCTGTGCTACCAGCTAGGAGCCTGGAGCCTGCTTCGGATTCTGTGTCTCCCTCTCTTTCTGCCCCTCCCCTGCTCATTCTCTCTCTCTCTCTCTCTCTCTCTCTCTCTCTTTCTCTCTCTCTCTCAAAAATAATAAAGATTTTAAAAAATTTAAAAAAAAAGAATAAACCTCTATTCTTAAAAAAGATACCAGAGGAGAAAAATGTCCCAAATGTCCATCAGTAAGTGAGTGGATAAATAAATTGTGGAACATCTATACATGGAATACTATCAATATTAAAATGGAATAAATAAAAAAGAATAAACTTAATACATGAAATAACATGAATGAAGCTCAGAATAATTATGCTGAGTGAAAGAAGCCAGACAAAAACAAATACATTCTGTATGATTCTATTTTTATAAAACTCCAGAAAATGCAAACTAATCTGAGGTGACAGGAGGTAGATCAGTGCCTATGGTGAAGGAGGGGAGTAGAGAGAGCAGGGGGGAGGAATAAGAAGGATAGGCAAGGAGCATGCAGAAACTTGGAGGTGATGAGTGTGTTCGCCATCTTGATTGTGATGATGGTTTCACAGGTGTATATTTGTGTCAAACTTAAACTGTTCATTTAAATATTTATAGTTAATTGTATGTCAGGTGTACCTGTTATTTAAAAAAACTTACTTAAAAAGAAGAAAAAAAGTGGGGGTGCCTGGCTGGCTCAGTTGGTAGAGCATGTGACTTGATCTTGGTGTTGTGAATTCGAGCCCCATGTTGGATGTGGAGCCTACTAAAAGTATATTACTCTATGAAATGATAATGATACTGTGGAGATGAAGGTGGGTAATGACGATGACAAGGTTGGCTATGTTTAACAGTTGTCGAAGCTCAGTGACTGATATATGATAGATGGGCATATATTATACACTCTCTTTTTTTATATATTTGAAGCTTTATAAAAATGGGAGGGGGAGACTTGAGACATATTAGCTAAAATGGAAAACTGTGTAACACTCTCTGGTTTTGCTTTGATTTTATCCTTCAGGATTAATAAGAAAATTCCCCGAGGACCACCTTCTCCTCCTGCACCTGTCATGCATTCCCCTAGCCGGAAGGTAATCTTTGCTGTAGTCTAACATCTTTTTTTGTATTCATGATCATTAATTTTATAAATAACCTTCCATAGAACAAAGTCTAGGTGCCTATACAGGTACATTTTGCCACACTCACTACTTTTTTAAGTTATCTTTCAAGATCAAATGGGGAGCCACTCAGGGCTATAATTTGTAGGTGGTTCCAGAGTGTGTAAGAGAACGTATGTGAAATGTTAGCTATTAGTTTTCTTGTTGTTAGCCTAACCCCTGCTATTAATGGAATGAACAGTGTCTGCTATTTGACAAGCAGAATATTATCATAGTTATAAGAAGTAAGTGCCTGGGATTAATAAGCCCCTGATAATCTGAGTGGCATTTTTTAGATATGATTTATTATCCAACTAAAAGAACAAGTTTTCATCTCAGAGGAGTCATGTCACTTTAAATATGGAAAAATACTAACCATTTATAATAGTCAAAAATAATGTATAGATTATTTTCCATTTTTTTATATTAAAGTTACTACTAGAATCCATGGTGAAGGAACATAGTATATAGTGCTACCAAACAAATGGAACTTTGGCCTTGGACTACATTCATTCATATGTCAGTGTATATTGAACTATCTTTGAAGAGAAACATTGCGCTTGGGTTTTTAGCTAGACTATAAATCTAAAAATGTCTCTTTTTCTGTTCTTTTGTCAACTCAGATGACTGTGAAGGAACAACAAGAGTGGAAGATTCCTCCTTGTATTTCAAACTGGAAAAATGCAAAGGTAATGAAGTTGTCATAAAATCAGTCTCCTACTTTTAGAACCTACTGGAAAACACTCAGGAAAGATGTTCAGCCTGAAAAAGTTTCATTAAATCCTCACCATCTCACTTAGCTGAATGTTTTCAAAAAGGAACACCCAACTTATGTGACTTTTTTTTTTTTTTTGTAATGTAATAGAAATATAGTATGCCAGTCACATGAATACTATGTAGATTCTTTTAGTGAATTGTAGGTATCAGAAGCTTATAGAAAAGAAATAGGTAAATTAAAGTGACATATCAATGAATGATAGTCTTCTTTAGAAAACTGGAATTGATATCTAAAATTATTTCTGAAAGAAATCAGTTTAATAATATGACAAAAAAGAGTAATTGTTTGGATATATGCAGTGCTTTAAGTTTCAAACATTTTTTTTCTGTTTATAAGAATGTATGCATAAGCTTTTTAAATCCTGTACATCTCTAAGCACCAAAGCTTGCAGGAGTCATGAAGAATCTGTAAAATAACGTGAAATAAATTCTCTGATCACTATTTCCCCTTTTCCCCCAAATCACGCTTTATAATTCTATTTTTGATGGGTGATGAAGGCCACTTTAATTTGTAGATTAAATAGAACTACTTTTTTAAATTTATTTTTTATTTTTTTATTAAATTTTTTGTGTGTCTTTATTTTGAGAGAGTGCAAGCGAGCGAGTGGGGGAGGGGCAGAGAAAGTGGGAGACACAGAATCTGAAGCAGGCTCCAGGCTCTGAGCTGTCAGCACAGAGCCTGACATGGGGCTTAAACTCACAGACTATGAGATTATGACCTGAGCCGAAGTAGGACGCTTAACAGACTGAGCCACCCAGGTGCTCCTAAATTATTTCTTAAAGGAAGTTATGTACTCATCCTAAAACAAAAGGGTGTACTTTGGTGTATTAGGAGTAAAGACCATGGACAAGAGTCAACATTTAGGAATCTAATCATAAATCTGGAAGAATAAAGCTAAGCCTGAAATGCCCATGGTGTTCAAGTATACTCCTTGAGTTACTGAAAATAGGATGCAAAATTTCAGAACACAGAATCTTAATTTGTCAAAATATCTTTTTTCCATTTACTAAAACTTACAGTATTCCAAGAATCTGACAAGTCATTAAAACAGTACAACACATTAAACTACCTATGTATACTCTGATGTTAGTGATTTGTTCCACTTTGTATGATTGGTCTATTACTTGAGGAACAACTGTTTAGCTATTTGATAGTGATTTCCTTTTACCCTAACTCATAATTATTAACATGAGAATCTTTTTGCCCTGATCTTGGGCTCTGGTATCCTACTGTCCAAGTTTAAATTTTAGCTCATCTGTTTATTAACTGTGTGACCTTGGGGACATTACCTAAGCTCCCTACCTCAGCATCATCAGCTGTGAAATGGAAACAACAGTGTTACCAGCCTTACAGACTCACTGTGAAGGTTAAATAAGACCACAGACATGAAGTGCTTTCAGTTAAGACTTTACATGAAGGTCTCAGTGTGAGCCTCTGCTGCTGTTTCACAGTTGGGAAGAAAGATGTAAGAACAAGAACTTCAGCTCAGTGGTTGTCAAAATGGACATATTTAAATCTAACTTTAAAGAATCTGTTACCACTTTTTTATGACTGGTGATTCCTGCCTGCTTTCGCACAGGGTTATACAATTCCATTAGACAAGCGTCTGGCTGCTGATGGAAGAGGCCTGCAGACAGTTCACATCAATGAGAACTTTGCCAAGCTGGCTGAAGCCCTCTATATTGCTGATCGGAAGGTTGGTCTGTCATAATTAACGGGTGTAATGCTCTTGATCATTTGTAAATCCATTTTTGGTTACCTAAGATACTGTTTGTTCCAGTTTTATTGAGAAATAACTGACTCATCACTGTAAATTTTAAGTCCTACAACATGATGTTTTGATTAACACAAGATACTGCTGTTTTAGGTACAGTACTGGGTACCTAGAGACAGTCACCCGTAGCATGGACGCCAGACATGGCAGGTGCTATTTGCAGCTCTGCGCCTGGTCTCAGCCTTTGTAGACTTGTACATAGACTCCGTTGCTGGCCAGCCAGCCTGCCTCCTCCGAACACTCCAGAATGGTGGTTCACTAGGCTCATCTCATTTTTAAAGACATTGTCGACTGCTATTTTTAGGTTTTACAATGTTTTTCTTTCTTTTTTTCTTTTAATAATTTTTTCTATTTTAAATATAGATGTCTCCCAAAAGGTCAGCAAGGAAGGGCAAATAAACATCCTGATGAATTGAATGCTGTAGAAAATGGTAGCCATAATAGCAATTGTCTATTAATATTATGGCATTAATATTATTAATATGTGTCCTGGAAGTTCACATACCTCATGGCACATGCTTAAAACATAGATAAGTATACATCCTACATCACAGCAAGCACCTTTCTAAAAAATCATCTCCTGCTAAGGCTTTATCTTGAATTGTCTTGATTGATTTTGAACACATTACCAGTTCCTGCTATGTTACTGATACTGAAAATTGCTTAATTGGAATCTGGTTTAATGTAGTTTTTGGGTTGTTTCTGAGAAAGCATTAGTGAAACAGCGACTTACAAGATTTATTGGGGTCATTATCATTTGAACCATTAAAACATTTTCCAGAGTGAAAAATCTAAGTTTGCAGTGTCTTTTAGGCAAGCTTTGTTTTAGTGGACAAGAATTTTTGTTTTAATCGGTAATAACAAATCTGAATTCTTATAACTGCTCTTTGAAGCCAGACTTCAGTCAGGGTTTTGGATGATAGCTGTGACTTACCCTCCAACTGTGTATTATTTAACATCTGACTTTACTAACAGGCTCGTGAAGCTGTAGAAATGCGTGCACAAGTAGAGAGAAAGATGGCTCAGAAAGAAAAGGAGAAACATGAAGAGAAGCTTAGAGAAATGGCCCAGAAAGCCAGGGAGAGAAGAGCTGGGATCAAAACCCATGTGGAAAAAGGTATGACATTCTCTTTACTGAGTTGAATTTACATTGTGAACATTTAGAGACTCGCCATTGTTCTTACTGCATAGAAAACTAGTACACACCTATAAAAATGTAGACATTTCAGAAATAATATAGAAATGAAACAATAACTTCTGCTTTACTGAGCTGTAGCAGTAGAAAATAAAGAATATATATTTGAAGATGGGCCTTCAATGTAGTATGAGACTACATTGGAATTTTTTTTTTTAATGTTTATCTTTGAGAGAGAAAGAGCATGAGCTGGGGAGGGCAGAGGGAGGTAGACACAGAATCCGAAACAGGCTCCAGGCCCTGAGCTGTCAGCACAGAGCCCGACGCAGGGCTCAAACTCACGAACTGTGAGATCATGATCTGAGCTGAAGTTGGATGCTAAACCAGCTGAGCCACCCAGGCACCCTTGGACTTTTTTTTTTTTTTAAGTTTGTTTATTTATTTTGAGACAGAGCGTGCGCGTGCACACAAGTGGAGGAGGGGCAGAGAGCAAGACAGGGAGACAACCCCAAGCAGGCTCTGCAGAACTTGATGCGGGGCTGGAACCCACAAACCGTGAGATCATGACCTGAGCTGAAGTTGGACACGTAGCCAACTGAGCCACCCAGGTGCTCCTACACTGGACATTTTTAAATTAAATTAAAAATCATTTAAAACTGCATATTATGGAGTGGTCAGGTCATGATCCCAGGGTAATGGGATTGAGCCCCATGTCAGGCCCTGTGCTGAGTGTGGAGCCTGCTTAAGATTTCCTCTTTCAGGGCATCTGGGTAGTTCAGTTGGTTGAGCCTCTGATTCTTGATTTCTGCTCAGGTCATGATTTCACCGTTCATGAGATCGAGCCCTACATTGGGCACCATAATGACAGCATGGAGCCTGCTTGGGATTCTCTCTCTCCTTCTCTCTGCTCCTCCCCCAGTTCACACATCCGTGCTTTTTCTCTCTCTCTAAATAAGTAAATATTTTAAAAAAGAAAGTTTCTAAAGGCACCTTGGTGGCTCAGTTAAATGTCTGACTTCAGCTCTTCAGCTCAGGTCATGATCTCATGATTCATGAGTTCGAGCCCCACATCGGGCTCTGTGCTGACAGCTCAGAGCCTGGAGCCTGCTTCAGATTCTGTGTCTCCCTCTCTCTTTGCCCCTTCCCCATTTGTGCTCTGTCTCTCTTTCAAAAATAAACATTAAAAATTTTTGAAAAAATGAAATAATGAGGGGGTAGCTCAGTCGGTTAAGTGTCAGACTTCGGCTCAGGTCATGATCTCACAGTTCATGGGTTTGAGCATCACATTAGGCTCTGCACTGACAGCTCGGAGCCTGGAGACTGCTTCAGGTTCTATGTCTCCCTCTCTCTTTGCCCCTTCCCCACTTGTGCTCTGTCTCTCAAAGGTGAATAAATATTAAAAAAATTTTTTTTTTCAAATAATCAATCCTAGACTAGTACAATTATTCATTCCTTCAATACATATTGAGCATCTACTATATGCAGGGTTCTCTTCTAGACACAAGGTTTTCAGTTAAATTGAGGGTATAGCAGTGAATGTAAACAGACCAAAAAAGTTACTTATCATTACTAGATGATTAATAACAATAGCATAATAATAATCTCTATGGAGAAAAATAAAACAGGCAAGGAGGATAAAAGTACCAGAAGGAAAGGATAGTCAGAATAGACCTGACTTCTTAGATGGTAACATTAGCACAAAAACTTGAAGGAAGTAGGGAAGTGAGTCTTACTCTGCGGAAAAGCATCCCAGACAGAAGGAATAGCAAGTGCAAAGGCCCTGATTTGGGAGTATACTGGGTGTGTTAAAGAAAAGCAGGGAGGCCAGTGTAGCTGGACTGGAGCACGCTGAGTAGTAGATAAGGTGTCAGAGTAGTTAATGTAAATACGAAGACTAATGGCCAGATCATGGGTGGCCTTTTAGCCATTTTAAGGACATGGCTTTTACTTCAAATAACAAGGGAAGCATTTGAAGGGTTTGAGCAAAGCAGCACAATATGCCATATATGAGCAGGCTGTGGAATGGGCATGTGGAGGAGCAGGGAAACCATTTGGAGGGCTGTTGCAGTAATCCAGATGAGAGATTACGAGAGGTAGGGAAAACATGGTCGGATACAGATGTGTTTTGAAGGGAGAGCCGTTAAAATTTGCTTATGTGTTACGTAGAGGTATGAGAGAAGAAGAGTCAGGGATTATTTCCAGAACTTCATGAGCAGTTGGGAGGGATTGAGTTTCCATTTACTAATATTGGGAAGACTGCAGGGGAAGAGGTTTGAGAGGGAACGATTAGGAGTTTAGTTGTAGACATGTTAAGTTTAAGATAGAGGTGTCAGGCAGGCAGTTGGATATAGGAGTCCAGAGTTCAGCTGTAGAGAAAGAACCAGGATTATAAGTAGTGATCTGTACCCTTGAATCATATATGAATGACTTAATAAGGCAAGTTATAAAAACCTGCTTGTTGTACATATACTTAGCCACTGAAGGTAATTAGAAGATTTTCCCTGTATCTAAGTTCTCTACACTGGTGAGGATAAGAAGGCACAGAATGATTTTTGAAGAATTAGTTAAAATTTTGACAAATGTGTTGCCAGATACTAATAACTAACGTTTATTGAGTGCTTATTATGGCGGACACTACTCTGAGCACTTTACATGTACTGCCTTATACACTCCCTCCAGCGACCCCATGCAGTGGTTGTAGGACTGTCACTGTTTTACAGAGGAGACTAAAGCTCAGAGTGGTAGAGTAACCTGCACAGGGTCATATTGCTAACCTGTCGTAGGAACAGGATGTGAATCCAGACAGGCTGGCTCCACCAAAGCACATGCTCACACTGTGTCCCTTCAGACTGGAGAGAGAAGAGAAGGTGAAGATAGACATGAACACCATAGGTAGAGATCAAGACGCAGCCAGCTGCGGTGGATCACAAGCAAGATTCTTTATTCAGCCAGTCTTTGAAAATACAAGGGTACATTTACACATAATTTTTTTTCCTGAAATTTTAATATGACAATTTTAATTTTTTATTTTTTATTTTTTTAGAGAGCGAGCAGGGGAGAGGTGCAGAGGCAGGGTAGAGAGAGAATCTTAAGCAGTCTCTGTGCTCAAGGGGAGCCCAACGTGGGGCTCAGACCCATGACCCTCGGGTCATGCCCTGAGCTGAAATCAAGGGTCAGTCGGTAAAGCATTCAACTCTTGGTTTCAGCTCAGGTCATGATCTCGAATTTTGTGGGTTCAAGCCCCACATCAGGCTCTGTGCTGGCAATGTGGAGCCTGCCTGGGATTCTGTCTCTGCCCCTTTCACGTGATCATGTGCACACACGCGCTCTCTCTCTCCCTCAAAATAAGTACATAAACTTAAAAAAAACACACTTAAAACAAACTTAAAAAAAAGTTGAAAGAATTATACAATGAACAACCATATCTCCACCACCTAGATTCTACAGTTAACTTTTTTTTTTTCACAATTAACATTGCTAAATTTGCTTTATTACCTGTCTACCCATCTGTATCCATCCGTCAATTCACCTTACAACTTTGATGCATTTCAAGTTAGGTTAAAGACATCATCAGTATACTTTACCTGTAAGCACTGCAGCTGCATGCATAATTATGGAATTCACATTCAAAAATTAAACTGGGGCGCCTGGGTGGCTCAATCAATTAGGCAGCCGACTCTTGATTTCAGCTCAGGTCATGATCTCACATTCGGGAATCGAGCCCCAAGTCAGGCTCTGCGCTGAGCATGGAGCCTGCCTGAGATTGTCTCTCACCCTCTCTCTCTGCCCCCCGCCCCCCACAAATAAGTAAATAAACTTTAAAAAATTAGATCAATACTGTTGGATTTAAATTAATTGCAAGTAAGTTAAAAGGGTTGAATGTGACTATAAAGAAATTCATGGAATGTTCTGTCATAGGTTAAAGAATATTCTCTGGTTCCAGATATTAATGGGTAACATAGTGGTGAAGTAATTTTCAACTCTGTCCACACAGAGGATGGGGAGGCACGTGAGAGGGATGAAATCCGGCATGATAGGCGAAAAGAGAGACAGCACGACCGGAATCTTTCCAGGGCAGCTCCTGATAAGAGGTAGGTGCTATTTGAGATAAATACGAATTATGAGGAGTGGCTTTTCTGAACCTTTTAGAGAGAAGGTTTAGTCCACTGGGCCCAGTTTTGCTTCTCTGCCTTTCCTTTTTAGTTTGATAACTTACTAGATCAGCACTATTTTCTCACACCAAACTATTTACTTTTTCTTAGAAGAAGAATTGACTGTCCCTGGAAGTAATCCTTTCTTATCACCCTGTAGATGTATAGAATAAGCTAGAATTGCGAATGACAGAGGGTTATAGAAAAGGGAGTTCAGATCATGTTTGTGAAGGTAGTAGATAGGACTGTTCTGGTCTGTTCTTTTCCTATTTTAAATGGTGAGACCAACATTATGTGCCTGTTCCTCCAGGCAGAGAATAAGCGTCTGTACTTTTTAAAAAATTATTATTTTTTTAATGTTTATTTTGAGAGAGAGAGCGCGCACATGCGTGGGTTGGGGAGGGGGCGGGGGGGGTGGGGGGAGAGAATCCCAACCAGTCTCCTTGCTGTCGGCACAGAGCTTGATGTGCAACCAGTCTCCTTGCTGTCGGCACAGAGCTTGATGTGAGGCTCAGTCTCGTGAACCGTGAGATCATGACCGAAGCCTAAGTCACAGTCGGATGCTCAACGAACTGAGGCACCCAGGCGCCCCAAAGCTTCTGTGCTTTCATTGAGATACTCCTACATGCAGAGGACTGTCCCAAGTACGGTGGCAGATAAGAGCAGATTTTGAGAAGTGAAAATCAGCCTCTTCTCATGAGCAGTTCTATTAAAATTCAAAGACAGAGCTACCATGTAAAATTACTTGGGAAAATGGACCAGAGCACTGTTAATAAGTACAGACCTGCGTGAAACAAACAAAATATTTGCATGGGGACTTGGACTAAAGTAGGGATTGGTAAAGTTTATGGTTCACCAAAGGCTGAGGCCTGAATTCTGAGTGAGAGTTAAATACAACTATGAAACATTGTCTTTCCATATGAGCAGTTTTCCACACTCTCATCATTTTGTGAGCTATTGATAAATCCATTTTTTTTTCAAGTCATGTACTAAACATGAAAAAGAAGATTCCTGCTGGTGGTGGTCTTTGTTATTTAATGGCATAGCTCATCTCCCTGGGTAAGTGAAGCCCTGGAGAAGCAGAAAATCTGAATTTCAAATTGTGGATAATAGCGGTGTAGAAGAGAGTGGAATGAAATGTGAAAGTGCACAATTAATGATACTCTTGCTCTGAAATTCCTAAGCTGTAAAAAATTAAAATGGCTCTGTAAATTGGGCCCTTAAAAACAGTAAAGTGGTTATGAGAATTGATAATGTAGAAAGACTGTAAACTTATGACTGGGTGAAAATTAGGTTGTCTATAGAAATCATTTTAAGACTTGAGTTTCAGGCCACCTGGGTGGCTCAGTTGGTTAAGCATCCAACTTCGGCTCAGGTCATGATCTCATGGTTCATGAGTTCAAGCCCAGCTTGGGTCTCTGTGCTGATAGCTCAGAGCCTAGAGCCTGCTTTGAATTCTGTGTCTCCTTCTCTCTGCCCTTCCCCGGCTTCCACTGTCTCTCTCTCTCTCTCAAAAAAAGTAGCACTCTGTCTCTCAAAAAAAATAGATTGACAGACCTGAGTTTCTGGTAAAATAAGTGATGACAGTTACCAGGGTTTCATTATGATATAGATTGCATACATACTGAAACAGCAGGGGAATTAAGATAATCTGAATATTGAAAATCATACTGAGTAATCCAGTCATTGATATGTTTTTCTCAAAATTCTTATAGGATAAAATTACTAAATGTGGTTCAGGTGAAGAACTGATTCTGGCTTACTGACAGTGATTCATATGATACATCTAATTTGCATCCAGTGCCCCCCCCCCCAGTCCAACCCTCACATAATAGCAAATATAGACTAGCAATTTTCTATCTCAGCATGCTCTGTTAGGTGATTTCTTTTCTTTTTCTTCCTTTTTTTTTTTGTAAGGTGATTTCTTGTATTAAACATTTCATGTCTAGAGTGAGTCTCTTGACAGTTCTTTTCATTGAACAGAAAGGCCTGATTGTAAAACCCCACCTCTTCTAATAATCACATCTCTTAAGTGCTGTAAGGACTGCCAGCCCAATTATGCATTATCAGGGAATATATGTTCACAAGATCTGAACAGGATATATTCATTAACTTTGCTTCTGAGATTGGTTAGGTTGAAATTGAAATTCAGCTTGTCTGTGAAGAGTTTTCAGTTAGCAACATTATATTTCAAAACAGGTCAAAACTGCAGAGAAATGAAAATCGAGATATCAGCGAAGTCATTGCTCTTGGTGTACCCAATCCTCGGACGTCCAATGAAGTTCAGTATGACCAAAGGCTCTTCAACCAGTCCAAGGTACAAGGAATTTAGAAATAGCATGTCTTAAGTGTTGATACGAATACAGTCCTCAGGGAAAAGAAAATTAACATATCTTAGATTTGGATCAATCTAAGTAAGGTATGCTGGCATAATGAGAGAAAAATATTACAAGTTATGTGTTATAACTTAGCTGCTTTATCTTATTTGATCTTTGATGCAAGTAAGATGAAACAACTCTGATTTTGCCCTCTTACAGTTGGCTAAGATTTAAGACACTAGTAGAAAATGAAAGAAATTAGGTGATTTAAAAAAAACCTAATATATTGGTCTTTTATTTCTAAAATAGACCCAGTGTCCTACAAAACTATCTCTTTTGGTTCTTTGTTGATCTTTGAAAAAAACAAAAACAACTTTTTAATGCTATAGAATCACATAAACTTGAGATCTTTAAAAGATGAAGCTAAAAAACTAAATTTAAGTGCTAAACTAGCTATCAGGAAATCTGATTCCTAGAAGCTATTGTTATTAACTAGCTAGGACACATTAGGACTGAAGAAGTATCTTTATGTTTTAGTCTACCCAACATTGATTATTTACAGGCATAAGACCTTTAGATCAAAGATAGATGTGCTTTGCCCTCAAGGAACCTTCAAGTCTACTGGAAAATACATATATGTATATAAATAAGGACAAGGCAGGCTGTAATAAAAATACAGACCTAGAAGTGAAGTTCTACTGGGATATGGAACAGAAAAGTTTATTGACTCCGAGGCTTCAGGGAGATTTGAAGGTAGCATTTGAGTAAGTTCTTTTAGTTTAATAACTTATTAGGTACTTTTTTACATTCCTGGCATTGTTCTTTTACTTGTATTATTTCAATCCTTTAAAAAACCCTATGACTTCATACTATTTGTTACAACCTCTGTATGTTTGAGACACATACAGGTTTAGCTAGAAACTGATAGAAGATTAAAACATGGGCTGTCTTGATTTCAAAGTTTGTGTTCTTAAACACTATGCTGTGGTAATTTACCAGGCTGAGCAAAGGGGTTAGGCATGAAAGTTTCACGTAAGTAAATATTTATGACTGTCACCTCTTAGAAGCTTAAGCTTAAATTATTTCAAAGTTGTAATAAAAATTTTCCTAAAAAAGGACATCCCGTAGTAAGGAACCATTCAAATATATGAAGCAAGTTCCTTGTTGTCTTAGGATTTTCATTAAGAGCCTTATTGTCTCTTGCTATAATAGTGATTGTTCTTGGAGTGCCTGGGTGACTCAGTTGAGCATCTTGATTTCAGCTCAGGTTACGATCCTAGGGTCATGGGAGCCTGCTTAAGATTCTTGCTCTCGCCCTCTGCCCCCTCCCCAGCACATGTTCTCTCTCTCTTAGATAGATAGATAGATAGATAGATAGATAGATAGATAGATAGATAGATAGATACAGACAGACAGGCAGGCAGGCAGGCAGGCAGGCAGGCAGGCAGGCAGACAGTGATGTTCTCAGGGAGTTAAGGGCTGTGACATTTATTCTAAACAATTTTTTTTACGTTTATTTATTTTTGAGAGAGAGACAGAGTGAAAATGGGAGAGGGGCAGAGAGACAGGGAGACACAGAATCCAAACAGGCTCCAGGCTCCAAGCTGTCAGCACAGAGCCCAATGTGGGGCTTGAACCCACAAACCGCAAGATCATGACCTGAGCCAAAGTTGGACACTTAAGCAACTGAGCCACCCAGGTGCCCCTATTCTAAATGAAATCATACAGGGATGCCTGCCTATACAGCATGCAACTCTTGACGTCAGGGATGTGAGTTTAAGCCCCATGTTGGGCATAGAAGTTACATGATAAATAAATCAGTGAGTGACATCAGGTAAATGGTACTTGACAATTCTTTCATCTTTTTGCCATTGTCTGTAAAATTGAAATTGTCAAGTACCTGTTTATACTACTATCCCCCAATTTTAATGACTACTTCACTAAAGTAGTCAGACTTGTTAATTAGCACTGTATTTAATCTAAGGACCAAAGGTGGTAAGAATGAAAATTTATGGACTTTTTTTAATGAAGATCATTTTAATTTGCAGTTCAGATTGCTGAAAATGTGAACTTTTAATGTCCTTGTTCCACAGGGTATGGACAGTGGTTTTGCAGGTGGAGAAGATGAAATTTACAATGTTTATGATCAAGCCTGGAGAGGTGGTAAAGATATGGCCCAGAATATTTACAGGCCCAGTAAAAATCTGGACAAGGACATGTATGGTGATGACCTAGAAGCCAGAATAAAGACCAACAGGTACCAAGGCAGACAGCTCAGTCTCACTGTTTGCACTAGTGAAAACAAAGTGGTTCATAGTCCTTTTTCTTTTTCCCTAGATTTGTTCCCGATAAGGAGTTTTCTGGTTCAGACCGTAGGCAGAGAGGCCGAGAAGGACCAGTTCAGTTTGAGGAAGATCCTTTTGGTTTAGACAAGTTTTTGGAAGAAGCCAAACAGCACGGTGGCTCTAAAAGACCCTCAGACAGCAGCCGCCCCAAGGAACATGAGCATGAAGGCAAGAAGAGGAGGAAGGAGTAGATACACCGTTCTTCAAAGTGAATGAACTTTTGTCCATAACCCTAATGATGCAAGTCAGATGGGGAAACACTTTGTAAATGGCCAGGATAAAAACCAAATCTGGGTGTCAGACCCCAGCACTACTTTTTATTACGGGAGTAAGGGGGGGGGTGGTGGAAAATTCTTTGAACTATTTAGTTTTTTTAAAGAGTGGGTTGTGTTTGTGTTTCTCCTACCTTTTGGCATTTATAGAACATACTGCCCCACACATGAAATTAAGACCACTTCCTTTTGTGTGATGTTAGTACTTTGGGGATAATATTTTGTGTAAGAAGGACTGCTGATGAATACAGTTGCCCCAATCACAGTGAGTAGAAGGATGTTCACATACTAGAACTGTCCTGCCAAATGACGCCTGCCCCTCCTGAGCTCGGTTTTCATTTGGAGTGGGGAAAGCAAGCTCTTGCTTGGTGCAACTACTTGTTTCAAATAAAAACATTTAGACAAAATTTTCAATTTTGTTTACTTTATTTAATAGGTAGTAACAGTCTCAAAAATCTTTTTCCTCATCAGATGTTTGATCCCCTTGCAAAATTTTTGGTCTTTGAGCTTGAATGTGGAGCTGAGAAAAATCAAATAAGCATTGTAAGGAAAGACAGTATCTGCAAAAACATTACAACTGACTGAAAACTGCCACTTTAAGACTGCCTTTTTATTATGGAGTCAGCAGCAATAAGTCAAGAGGATGTTATTTGTTCCCTGCTCTTAAAACTAAATCGGTTTGACCCAAGGTTGCATGGTAAGTGGAAAAGCCAGGATTTCAACAACAGTCTCCCTACCTTGTAAGTAAGTTCCCACTGCTCTATGTTAGATACACCTTGCTAACCATTAAAGGGTCTTCCTGTACTACCCTCCCCAGACATTTTAGAACTGGCACTCTCCCACCACCACCATTCTTTAACCAGTATTAAGGAAACCTTAGTTACAAATCTCCCAAAGACCTTGTCATTCCATACTTTTGACCTACTGACTGATATATAGAAAGCTCACAACATTATACAGAAAAATGTTTACCTTTACTCCATCAATGATATGATTTTCTTGCTGTAGTGCATTCTGAAGTTCTTCTTCTGAAGAAAACTGAATCCAACCCATACCTCTGTGAAACCCAGTCTCTTTGTCCTAAAAATTCAAAATTTAGGAAGAGATTAATCATGAACTTGAAAAACGTTTCCATGAGCTCCAAAACAAACTACCAACTTTTCATCTGCCAAAACGGCATAACAGACATTATTAAAGATGTCGAAAAACTCAGTTACCAAGGTTAACTGCCGTGTTAATCTCAACATTCTGCTTTTCTGATGCCACTGGAGAAGTAACATATAGGTAGTAAAGTTTCTTTGTCATTCAAGATACAAACCACACTAAAATAAGGGAAATTTTAATCACATAAATACAGTACTCTAACTTCCTCATTTCTAGAAACTAAAAAATTAATTAAGCCTCAAAATCTAGGTGCATTTCTGGTAATTTTGGAGACCAATTACTCTCATCACCACTACTACATTATAATCACATACTCCCTATTCCTAATGAAAAATAGGAAAAAAGAAAAAATATATACAGTATTACCCTTATTTACCTAGCTCCAGACTTCAAGGTGCTTCCCTTTGTGCATAGGACAAGAGTGCTTATTATCCAACCTATACATCACGTGTGGAAAAGATTCTGGTGTGCTTCGAAGCACCCTGCTATTTAAAGACGAGGGGTGCCTGGGTGGCTCAGTCGGTTAAGCATCCAACTCTTGATTTTGGCTCAAGTTATGACCTCAAGGTTGTGAGATCAAGCCTGCCATTGGGCTCTGTGCTGGTCATGGAGCCCGCTTAAGATTCTGTCTCTCCCTCTGCCCCTCCCCACCCAAATAAAAAGAACAGATACAAAGATGCCTATTCACTCAGTGTACATCATCATCATCATCATCAATCTTGTTACAAAGTTATGTTATGCTCCACACCACCCCCAAACCAAATTCTTAGAAGTTGCCCCCATATTTAAAAGGTGACTTTTTTTTTGAGAGAGAGAAGTAGTGGGAGAGGGGGGCAGATGGAGGGAGAGACAGAATCTTAAGCAGGTTCCATGCTCAGCACAAAGCATAGGGCTCAGTCCCACGACCCTAGGATCGTGACCTGAGCTAAAATCAAGAGTCTGAGGCTCAACTGACTGAGCCACCCGGGCACTCCTAAAAGGTGACTTTTTAAGTATAAATCTAGACTGCAGGAAGTTTCTGGTAATGTCCCAGTGATTCACTCCTTACCTCAGAAAGATACAATTTCTCCTCTACCTCCTTATGACCATTGCTATAAAAGCTTTAAAAATTTTGTGTGTCGGGGGAGCCTGGGTGGTTTAGTCAGTTAAGTGTCCAGCTCTTGATTTCAGCTCAGGTCATGATCTCCCAGTCGTGAGACTGCACACTGAATGTGGAGCCTGCTTGGGATTCTCTCTCACCTCTCTCTGCCCTTCCCCTCCTCACACACACACACTCTCTCTCTCTCTAAATAAATAAACATTTGAAAAAAATGTTTTGGGTTTGTGTAAAACTTAAGTACTGTGTATCTAAGATAGGAACCTGGATTTCTAACTTGAGTACATGAATTTGTTTACCAGAAACTTTTTTCCTGTTACATTTTATTTAGTTTTACCAAGAATCAAAATTTTCTTTTGTTTAAATCTAAACCTGTTAACTCCAGGTCCTAAATTATTTTATTTATACTTCTAAGAGGGAAATGGGAACCAAGAAAAATGTGTTACTATTTTTGGATAAAATTTTTTAATGCTCTTCAAAAAACACAAGTTTCATACTCTGTAAAATTGTAGTTTTTAAGCTTATAGAAACATTTTCATGTCAGTAATACATGTGCCTCATTCTTTTAATCAACTGTATAAAAAACTCCATTGTATCAATGAATATTTAATCCCATTGATAAACATTTAGGTTCTTTCTGGTAATATTACTATTTTTTTTATTTAGTTTAGTTTAAAGAGAGAAAGTGCAAGCAGGCGAGAGGGGCAGAGGGAGAGACAGAGAATCTTAAGCAGGCTCCATGCTCATCACGTAGCCCAATGCAATACTCGATCTCAGAACTCTGGGATCATGACCTGAGCCGAAATCAGGAGTCAGACGCTTAACCAACTGAGTACCCAGGCGCCCCTTTCCAGTTATATTAGTGAACAATGTTGCTTTGAGCATTCTTAACCACACCATTTCTGCAGAATAAATGCCTAAAAATGGAATTGCTAGATCAAAGCAAATACAAATTCTGGATTTTGATTTTACCAAACTACCCTTCAGAAATGAAGTAAACTTCTGAGCAATTTCAGTGCCAGCTTCCCTACACCCTCACTAGCACTAGATAGGAGTAATCTATTAGATCCTTGGAAAGCAACAAACATTAAGAGTTAAGAATTTAAATTTCTTTAAGTTGATATTTTACCATAGTCTTCTCAGTGTCATGAGGAAAAAAGGGGCAGTTTTAGTGAAGCACCTGTAAACTTTGTGTGTACTCACATCACACCATCAAAAATCCAGTAATTCTAGAAAGCCCACAGAAAAATACAGCCCAGAATAAAGCAAAACAAATTCATAAACTGATTTCTAAACCTTCCTTAGAAAGCAAAGGAGGGGTGCCAGGGTGGCTCAGTTCGGGGAGCATCTGACTTCGGCTCACGTCATGATCTCATAGTTCGTGGGTTCAAGCCCCACGTCAGGCTCTGTGCTAACAGCTCAGAGCCTGGAGCCCGCTTCAGATTCTGTGTCTACCTCTCTCTGTCCCTCCTCTGCGCGTGCTCTGTCTCTCTCTCTTTCAAAAATAAACATTAAAATTTTTAAAGGAAATATAACAAATATAAAAATACTAAAAGAAAAAAGGCATTCAACTTAATAAGGATAAAGATTAAAACAGATATTCTCTACCAGTTGAAAAAAAAATTTTTTTAAATGTTTATTTATTTTTGAGAGACAGCATGAGCAGGAGAGGGGCAGAGAGAGAGGATGACAGAATTGGAAGCAGGCTCCAGACTCAGCTGTCAGCAGAGAGCCCGACATAAGGCTCAAACCTATGAACCATGAGATCATGACCTGGGCCAAAGTCAGACACTTTAACCGACTACGCCACCCAGGTGCCCCTCCACCAATTAATTTTCAGATAAAATCATCCTTTAGTATCAAGTCCTTACTATAATACTGGAGTGGGCAGAATTCAAAGATGGCCCTGTGATCTACACATGTCCCACCAAGTTACCCTCTGTATAACCCCTTCCCCTTGAGGGTGTGTGGGACCTGTGACATGCTTCTAACCAAAAGAATATGACAAAAATGATGGGATGCCACTCCCATGACTATGTTCTAAGACAAACTTAACAGACTAGACAGAGAAACTCCTCTGCTGACTTTGAAGAAGTAAGCTGCCATGTTGGGGGAGCCTACAGACCTCCCAGGTAACAAGGAACTGCAGGTAGTCCCTACAAGCTGAAAGCCAGCAAAAAGGTAGATACCTCAGTCTGACAGTTCAAAGATGAATTCTGCCAACAACCTGAGGGATCTTGGACATCAATCTTTCCCAGTTGAGCCTCTGATGAGACCAAAGCCCCAGCTGACACCTGGCCTGCAACTATATGAGACCCTGAGCAGAGGACCCAGTAAGGCTATGCCCAGGTTCCTGATCTGCTGAAACTGTGGATAACATATGTTTGTTGTTTTGAGTCCTTACATTTGTGATAATTTGTTATGTGCAGGATAAGTTTTTTTTTTTTTTACTTTTTAATCAGTATCACCCATAATTTTATCCATAAAGACTCTGAACAGCTTTTACTTCATTAGAAAGTCATACAAGTTGATATGTTTTGACAAAAACTCAAGAATTCGAGGATAAAATTTGAGGATCAAGGATGAAAGGATAAGTTTTTTTTTTTTCAAAGAGAATACTCACAAAAGGTATGATGCACTTTCGTATATGGCCAAACTGTGCAAAGTGTTCTCTCAGCTCACCTGTATAGGAAGAGAAAACATGTTAAAAGTAGTTCATGTATTTTGGGGTACCTGGCTGGCTTAGTCGGTAAAGCATGTGACTCTTGAAATCGGAGTTGTGAGTTCAAGCCCCACGTTGGGCACAGAGATTACTTAAAAACAAACAACAAAAAAGGAGTTAATATATTTTGTATCTTTCATCCTAGATTGTAGGTAGAAACCAAAAGTGGGCCTAGAGTTCCCAAACATTTTGTGAACAGGAGCTACTTTGCATTTCCTTGAAGCCTTAAGATTTAGGAAGCAGCTATGGTACTGACTACAGATCTTCAGGTTATGATGGGGTTACAGCTGATAAACCTATTGTAAGTTGAAAATATCCTAAGTTGAAAATGCATTTAATACACCTAACCTACTGAACAGCATAGCTTAGCCTAGCCTACATCATAAAAAAGTTTTTTTGTTTATTTTTTTATTTTTGAGAGAGAGAGCATGAGCAGGGGAAGAACAGAGAGAGGGAGACACAGAATCTGAAGCAGGCTCCAGGCTCTGAGCTGTCAGCACAGAGCCTGGCACGGGGCTTGAACCCATGACCTGAGCCAAAGTCGGACACTTAACTGACTGAGCCACCCAGGCACCCCTAGCCTAGCCAGCTTAAACATGCTCAGAATACTTACATTAGCCTATAGTCAGGCAAAACCATCTAATGCAAAACCTATTTTATAATAAAGTGTTGAATTTCTTATGTAATTTATTGACTACTGAAAATGAAAACCAGAATGGTGGTTAAGGGCACAGAGTAAGTCTATGAGTTGTTTACCCTCGTAATCACATGGCTCACTGGGAGCTGCATCTTGCTGCTGCTGCTGCCTAGTATCGAGTATCATACTGCATATCACTAGCACAGGGAAAAAAAATCAAAATTTAAAGCAGAGTTTCTTCAGAATGTGTATCACTATTGCACCATTGTAAATCAAAAAATTGTAAATGAAACCACTGTAAGTCAAGAACCATTTCTATAAAGCTGCAATGTACCAGATTTGGGGAAAGTGTGTGTAGGGACACACACAGATAAATTGCTGAGTTGACTGTAGTCTTCATCCCCTGCAGAAGAGTATCTTCATCATAGTGTCAGGTGCATGGATAACAGTCCTTGTGAGAAATTCACACAAAAGACAATTTAACCGTAGTGTGTTGTTTAAGCCCTTGCCTTCCATAAAGTTTACACTCAGTTAAAAAGCTGATACTTTAAAATTTGTTGAGATGACCCTGCTTACCCTTCCTGCTTTATTTCCCATTGCTGGCCCATAGTTACTCTCTAGTATAGCAAATGAAATTCTGTGTGTCCCGTGGATTTCCATCTTTGTCTATCGTTATTTCCCCTTGTTATGTCGGTAATCCTATCTCTTCCTGCCTAAATTGTAATTATCCTTCAAGATCCAAGCCAAATATATCCACTGAATATTAATTTATCGGGGATCTACTCAATACAAAACAATGTTATTATCCTGACCCAAGTCCTCAAAGATGCATAGTAATCTTAAAAATCAAAAATACATGATCTCTTCTGAACTACAGTGCTTGTACTTTCCCTGATTGATATTTCATATTACCTGGTTATTTCCCCTAGCTCATCTAAACCTCACTGCTTCAACAATTGCCTGTATCTGTTGTAAGTCTCCTCACCCTCACCACAACACCATAACTTTCCCGAGTGTTGAGTCCACTATGTCAATAGTAATTGATACACAGTAGGGCAATATTTGATGAATGAATAAATGCCTAGTAATGCTTCAGCAACCCATAGGGACTAAATTTCTGAAGAGCTCTCCCAGTTGGTCAAATCAGTTGTCAAGATCAGGACCTCAGAGACCATGTTACTGGAGAATAAACAAAATAGTGTTAAATATACACGTTTTAAACCAGGTATTGAAAGTTCTAGAAAACATTCACTTCCAAAACAAACTAGTTCTGGAAGGTAACCCTCTTCCCAAATCACCTATAACTGTTACGGGAAAACAGCTGCAAGCACCAAGAACAATGCCCACCACAAACACTCCTTAAATATTTGCTGAATGAATGAATGAACTGAGAGAGGATGTTTCAAAGTTGTATGTTACATAGACTCTTTGTAAGAGTTTTAAACCAACCCATTATGGTCTGTACACCTGCAACTGCAAGATGCTGATGAAATCCCTGGGCCTTTACACAGTTTCACGGAGCCTAAGCAAGACACTGTACTGGCTTGATCTTCACCTGCCACATATTGAGAAAGTGAGGCACAAACTGATCTATTTTCCATTCCACTACCCACACCTGGACCACAAAAACTAAGAGGTGAGTAATCCCAGTTCCATTCTTTTCTTTAAGGGAGATGACCTGATACATGAAAACCTATAAAACTGACCGTGGATTTTTAATTTTTGGTAGGCAAATATAAAAACATTTTCTCAAAACTGCAACTGACAAAAATCAATGTTGGTGAGAGATTTCAATACTGATTACTCCCAACCCTCTATCTCCAGCCTAGGTCTCTCCCCTTGAGCTTCAATTACAGTAATCATGAAAATGATTATCATTCATTGAGCACTTATGTATCTAGCACAGGTCTAAGCGGTTTACATATAAACTCATTTTAACCCAATCAAAAATCCTATGAGGAAAGTTATTACTCCATTTCACAGATGAAACTGAATTACAGTAGTGAGCCCTTTTCCCAAATTACCTCCCTTTTTTGTTGCACAAGTATTAAATGGCCGAGGTGGAATTCTAACCTGCGCAGTATGTTTAAAAGGGCACTTCTCAATCTCTACACAATCCTCTCTGTCCACTTGCTGACGGAGACCTCACAGGTTTTTCTCAAACTCAACACATTTAACCTTTAACTCCTCTTCTGTAAACCTGCTGCTTCCACATCCTAACCACGATATTCACCAACGCTAAAAACCTGGAAGTTGTTCTTTTTCCGTCATTCCGTACTCTTTCCCATTCAAACCATCGCGAAAAGCCGTTGATTTTGTTCTGTTAACATAGGTGGATCTGACCCGCTTTTCTACAACTACACTATTTCAGGTCCTCTTCTTAGGACTAAATTACTGAAACTGCCTTTTAGTTCGTCTCCCCGCCTTCAACCTTACCAGTTTGAATCCATCCTCCATACCGCAATCAAAATAGTCCCTTCTAAATCGTACATCTTAACGTTTGCAAGTAACGAACTGCCACCAAATCACTCCCGCAGGCAGGAGACCCTAAATACGTGCCGCAAAAGCTCAAGACGCATCCCCAATTAATTGCAAAAAAAAAAAAAAAAAAAAAATTCTGCTCACTGGCTTGCTCAGGAGCAACAGCTCTTAATCCAGCTACCACGCTGATTCCAGCGCTCCGCCAAAAGCAGTGCTTTTGAGGATCGCTTGAGCCTCAAACTTCCGCCCCTAATACGTCTCCATCACTCACTCGAGGCTGCGGTCCAGGGAATTTTTCTGACGAAAGCCACCGGCCGGCTAGCACTAGTACGCAGCGCCATAGCGCCCCTCACCGCTGAAGCCGCCATCTTTAGATTAAGGACCTCTGTGACCAGTGGTCACGACCCCGGAAGAACCTGCCGGATCCGGAGCACGGCACTCTGCTTCCGGGTCAGAAGAGGCCGGGCAACGAGATGGGGAAGATGGCGGCGGCCGTGGGCTCTGTAGCGACGTTGGCGGCCGAGCCAGGGGAGGACGCCTTTCGGAAGCTTTTCCGCTTCTACCGGCAGAGCCGCCCCGGTTCCGCAGACCTGGGAGCGGTCATTGACTTCTCGGCGGCCCATACAGCCCGCGGCACGGGGCCTGATGCCCGCAAGGTACGGACAGAGGAGCGGCGCGCATCACCGGTCGCCTCACCTCGCTTTTTTGAGGGTCTTCACAGCTCTCCTCATCTCTTTTCGCTGAGTGTTATTGAGTAATCCCCGGCCTCGGTGGGCGCGGAGTTGAATTGTCCATGAAGAGTGACACTTTGGCGGTGAAGAGCTGTGCTGCCGGGTTACTCCACGCGGCCTTTCCTGGCTGCGGCCTCAGAGAATGCCTGGGAATTGGTTTTCATTCCTAACGTTAACTGTTCGTTTACATCTCTACTTCAGTTTGTGTAAAAGCCCATAAACCGTGTTCTTACACGGTAGGGAAGCGCTTTGCAGCTTGAAAAAAACAACCACCCGAATATCCCCACCACTGAGAGGGATCGATTTTGTTAAGCCGTCATCCATAAAATAGGTCCCTGTCGTCTCCGGACCTCTCAGAAAAAGGGCATTGAAAGATTGAGATCATCTCTCCACGTTTGAAAGGAAAGGGCAAATGGATTCAAGCACTATGCATTATTTCTACCTTTCCCCATGTTAAGTAGGAAAAGTAACATAAAGGGGGACACAGGGAAAATCAGTTATAGTATATAGTATGCATAATTTCTTTATAATCGCTGTTAACACTGAGGATCCCTGATCCCTTAATTTGCCCTTGGTGTTGTCCACAGATGGCTGGATGGAGCATTCCCTCTAAGCTTAATAATAGTTCTCAGTAAAATTGGAATGCTGTAGTAACACCATACTTATCTAGAACTTTTTAGGAACTTCATTCGTTAGCAAAAATGGTCTTAGAGTTGTCGAAATAACATACAGAAAGTCTGAACTCTAAGAATAATGTACATGGGACAGACCCTCATTCAGCTCCTTTTGCCTGTATTTTGCTGCAGTATTTAAATACTTTTAGAATATAAGCCACCTGAGAAGAGGATATTGTGTCTAGCACACTATCTGAAACAGTAAGCATTCAATAAATACACTATCCATTGAATACATAAAAACATCAGTATTTAGTTTCCCAGTTCAAAACAGATTGAAAGTCGCAAATTGGAAAAGAAAGTTGCTCTGAGAGCAACTGATGAGCAGTGGAGAAAGTGACAGCTAATAGGCAAGGGAAAAAGCAGAACTTTTTTTTAAACTTCGAGGTTTGGTTTAGCTTAGCATGGAGAATAGGTCCACAAACTTACTTCAACTATGGGAGTGTTGCTGAATTACAGTACATTACTAAATATGGTCTATTTAAGAAATCATTACAAAATGTTTAAAATAAAAACATTCAGTACCTGGAAAAATTAGCTGGTTAAGACTCTCAGAGTTCCAGGTAGCCATTTTATTACAGAAACTGGTATTACACCAGCCACTTGTTGGTATTTTTTTCTGGAAATCTCTACACTTGGTGAAATTAATAGGATGAGAGATCCTGTCTTTTTGGAAGAGAACATTTGATGTATTCTAAGGCAAGCAAGATCCTAAGTTTATTATTAGTGGAAGAATAAAGGTTTTTGTTTTGTAAATGTCCTTTAGCGACTGCATGTTGGATTCCTTAACCAATTTAATAAGGCATCTCTAAGATACTCTTATATGTAAAGAAAACTTCATGAGCCCCTGAAAAACTAATTTCAAAGTAATTCACAAAGGCAAAAGCTCTGAGTTTCATTTTGAAGTTTCATCTAAAAAAGAATAAATATCGTACTTTCAGCAAACAGGGTTTCCAGTGTTTCACTGAAACGTTTATTCTGTCTGGTGAGAGCACTCTCTCCATTCTCTTATCCTCTCCTGCCTGATGTTCCTCATTGGTCTGTTTAAGCACCAGCTGTATATAAGTGCCTCAAAAGCATTGATAGCCTGAACTGAGATGGGCAGCATTTTGACTAAGGGTATTTCAGTACACCAAACACCTTTCATGATTTAGAGTCTTAGAAGAAATCACAAAAGTGTGGCATCATACAAAAAGTAGTCTTGAAGGCCAAAATCAGCCTCCTTCTCATTTCTGCTTAATTTTATATTACTTTCTAGTGTTAGTGTATAGATGAGAAAACTAAGGCTCTAAGAAGTGACTTATCGAAGTCTTGCATCAAGTAAGTGGTAGAACTAAGTTTAGGAGCCCAGACTTAAGACTCTGAATTTTGTCTCATACCGGAAATAACTTTAGAAATTTGAGATTCTCAGAGCTGACCTGCAAAGTAGCTTTAGCCCTCCAACTTCTGTTTCCTTCCTGTCAGGTGATCAGATCTCAGCTGAGTGTGTCTTCAGTCAGTGACCATGATGCACATAGAGCAGGACTTCAGCCAGTAAGCAAGTGGCAAGCCTACGGACTCCAAGGCTATCCTGGTGAGTGCAGCAGACCCCAAAAGATAAGATCATGTAATCATTTGTCTAATTTCAGAGCTGTGAAGAGAGTGGGGAAGAGTTGTAAGCAAGTATGCAAAGAGTGAAAATAAACACGGAAATATTTCACTTTCAAACCCCCTTTAAATTGTCTCATCTAAAATTTCCGTTTATTTAACATTCCTACAGGATAGAACAGGTTTCAGTAGTGCCTACCTTACAATGCAGGAAATGACACCAGGTACAAATCAAAAATAAGGATGTTTACTCTAGGCTCCCTGCCACAACTCCAAGCACCTACTCTGGGAGAAGAACTGCTTTGAATGATAGATTAATTCATAGTGGTCATTCTAGTCACAAAGTGACTATGTTCTCATATGGCCAAAAAAACAAAACAAAACAAAAAACTTAAAATTTATTGCTGTCCTTAAGGCTGAGCTTTTGAAAAAAGTGTTACAGTTAATGAGATCAAAAGCCCTAATAGACTAAATAATCTAGCTTTTTTTTTTTTAATTTTTTTTTTTTTAACGTTTATTTATTTTTGAGACAGAGAGAGACAGAGCATGAACGGGTGAAGGTCAGAGAGAGAGGGAGACACAGAATCAGAAGCAGGCTCCAGGCTCTGAGCCATCAGCACAGAGCCTGACGCGAGGCTCGAACTCACGGACCGCGAGATCATGACCCGAGCTGAAGTCGGCCGCTTAACCGACTGAGCCACCCAGGCGCCCCAATAATCTAGCATTTTGAACTTCAGTAATGTTGGGTAGCTCACTTTACAGATAATGAAATTAAGATGATAATGAAGAATGGGTAATGTTTTCATTGTTATTTTTTGAGTAAACTATTCCCAACATGGGGCTTGAACTCACAACTGCAAGCTCAAGAGTCACATGCTCTACTGCTTGAGCCAGCCAGACACCTTTAATCTTTTTGTTAAGGATCATGGGGACATTGTAGTTGAATGATTATGAACTATTTAGAAATTACAGAAATGCCTTATTTGGCCAAATATATTTTACCTGGCATTCTTTTTCTTGGAGAGGACATAAAGTTAACATTGTATCTGTGATTTCAAATATGGATTAACAGCAAGAAAAAATCCTAAAAAGAAATACTAATTTTCATTGTACCACGGGCCAGATCTGTGTTACAGCTCTTACTACATTGTGATCACTGATGTATTGGTTAATAACATAGGACAGTATAACAGCTTCAATACTTCCTTTAAAAGACCTCATGCACTTTAGTTATGTGTAAGAGAAGAAACAAGGGGCTGCTGGGTGGCTCAGTTGAGCATCCAACTCTTGATTTCAGCTCAGGTAATGGGATCGAGCTCCATGTCAGGCACTGTGCTGAGCGTGGATCCTGCTTAAGATTGTTTTTGTCCCTCTGTCCCTCCCCTGCTTGTGTGTGCATGCTCATGTGCTCTCTCTCTCTTTCTCTCTCTCTCAAAAATAAAAGAATAATAATAATGAATGAATGAATGAATGAATGTCAAATGATGGCTTTATGTGCAGAAGCACGGCTCTCCATGAGTTTGAGTAAATGAGAGCATGCATCACCAGCAGTCTTTTATGTACTTTTCTTGAAGGCTGCCTTTTACCTTTCAAGGTTACCTCCTGTTTTCAAGGCTGTGTTTCTCTGTTGCTATGCCTTTTTCCCTTAACAAAACGGGAACAAAAAGTTTGTTCAGACTACAAAGTTACCAACCCCACTCTCATTTTCTGCTGTCCAAATGGGTATACTTGATTTTGAGGTTTTCTAGGATTTCACATTTAAGCCACATTTTGTGAGTTGGTACCTCATTATGTCCTTAGAGACTTTATCTTCCCTGCCATTGTAAGCTGCATTTAATAGAAGTGTAATGTCCAGAACATGGGAGATGACAGTGTCTTCTTATTCAGGCTTGATCAGAAGGATTGTGTTTACTTCTGGATTCTGCTTGTTATAAAGGAACCCGAGCAACCACAACCTGTCCTTACAAGAATGAGCGGGAGGGTCATGAGTTTGAAGATTGAGTCTGGGGAAGAGTAAACCTGAGAGGGAACCTGACAGCATCCAACATTTGAAAGGTTGCCATACACACAAAGGGCTGGTTAAGGCCTAGGTTCTGACATGAGGCTACCTGGCTTCATGTTGTGGCTCTAACCATCCAATATGACCTTGGGCAAGTTTCTTAATCTCTCTTGGCCTCAGTTTCCTGGTATGCAAAATGTATGAAAAAACATACCAGCTTTGTAAGGTTATTATGAAGATTAAATGTGAGTACATGTAAAGTACTTTGATCCATGCCTGGCACACAGGAAATGAGCATTAAATGTTAGCCTTAAAGCTAGAGGTATTTTTGAAGAAGAATAAGAAACTAATTTGGGGTTGCTCTGTGAGTCCGAACCTAAGATCAATGTGTGAAAATTAAAAGGCAAAGTTTAATTCATTAAAGGAAATCAACAGTTGTCTAGAGTGGACTGCCTAAAGAGGTCTTTATTTTCCTGTCACTAAGTCAGAGGTATTCTTCCTTTGATATTTTGGGGAATGTTATAATCAATGCTAATAGATGGTAGGTTGTTGGGGTATTTTTCATATTTTTTTCCTCAAAATATTGACAATCCCCTGTCACCTCTGAAATTATTTGGAGAATTTTGCCTGTATGTGAAATGCAAAAGTGGTTTCCACGTTCAGAAGCAAATGTTCTCACTCCTGTCCTCCAATTTTAGAGGAGGAAAAGCTCCTCCCATTCAAAGCCAGTCCCTTCACCTCTCTTTCTTTTTTTTTGGGGGGGGGGGGAGGGAGGGCTTATCAAAAGATCCCACTTTCTTTTACCTCTTCCAGCTTTCAAAACCTTGCTCTGCTCTTTTCCTCTTTTTGTGTTCAACCAGTTCCTCTTTGCTGGTTCTTTCCTCATAATCTGTAAGCATGCTTAGGTCTTTCCAAACCCTAAAAACCATAAATTTTCCCCTTAAATTCTTCATTCCTCTGTGACTCTCCTCAGCCTTTGTTCCCTTAATAGCCGGGCTTCTGCAGGGCATTCATTGTCTGCATCACTGTCTCTGCTGTCCTGTCTCCAGGGGTTTCAGAAAGTACATAGTATGTGTTTGTTGAATGTTCAATGAATGGATCCTTACCGTGCATTGGATTCCTGTTCATTATTGTTACTCCTCGTTTATCCAGGAGAAAAACGACATTAGATTACTTTCAAGGTCACAGAAGATCCTTTCAGCACAGGTGATCCTTTCAGCACATGGTATCCTGCCATGTGAGCAGATGTATATATCATCTTTCTTCGCTGTTCTGTCAGATTTCAATTGGGAGGCAGAAATCACACCAATTATTTTAACTGAGAATTTAACATAACCGTTGTTAGCCAGATATTAGAAAACAAAAAAGGCCAAGGTGGAACACTGAGATACCACAAAGGCCGCTGTTGCCGAAAGAGATTACCACCTCTGTAAGTGATAAATGCCTGGTGCATTTGAGGAGTGACTTTTGGCATTTTCAATTCTAAGGTTTGCTTAGGGGTAACATGGTTGATAGGTGTGGAATATTTGTTTCTCTTAAGAATTTGTTTCTCTCCCCACTTTCTCTAAAATTGGAGGATAGAAAGGAGAACATTTGCTTATACATGTGGAAGCCACGAAGCATGAGCAAAGGGTATGGGGCATAAATAATACAGTAATGGGTATAAGGATGTCAACAAAAATAAATTATCTAAATATAACTGATGGAGAATTTTCTCCTCTCCTTCTTTCCCCACCCATCTTTTGTGTAGGATTTATTTTTATCCCAAACCCCTTCCTCCCAGGTTACCAGTGGCACTGGGTGAAGCAGTGTCTTAAGTTATATTCCCAGAAACCTAATGTGTGTAACCTGGACAAACACATGACTAAAGAAGAGACCCAAGACCTCTGGGAACAGAGCAAAGAGTTTCTGAGGTAAGTGTTCGTATTCAGCTCAGGTCACTGCACATCTTTATAGGAACTACTCCAGAACAATTCAGTGAATGTGACTGACGTGTTTTCCCCTCGTTCCCATGCAAATATGGCACAATTATTTTCTTTCCCCTGGGAACATTTGGACAGACACTTTGACAGTTATATTAAACTGAGATCTGTTTTAGGTTCATCATTTATTTTTCTCTCTCAAAAATAAATAAACATAAAAAAAAAGATTTGCTTATAACTTGTATCTCAAGTTCATCCTCCTTACTCATCAGCTGGTCCATTTTCATTCAGCTTCAGCCCTTTTTCTGCTTAAAGTGAGTTCCAGGGTCACCTTGCCGCTTCATTTCATAGAGCATGTGACTCTTAATCTCAGGATTGTAAGTTTGAGCCCAGCATTGGGTGTAGAGATTACTTAAAAAAATAAAATCTTTTTTAAAAAAATAAAGTGATTTCCTTTGAAGATTTGTGATATTCTGAAAAAATTAACACTAAAAGCTATTGGTTTCCACTCTCCTAGATGAAGTCACTGCTACTAGCAGTTTTATGATGGATTAGTTATTCCTCTTGAGAACTAACATTTGCACCTTAATGTAGTATCACCATTTATTCATTCACAGTTTTTTTATTTTAAAGTAATCTCTATACCCAGCATGGGCCTCGAACTCATGACCCTGAGATCAAGAGTCACATGCTCTATTGGCTGAGCCAGCCAGACATCCTATCATACCACAAATTCTTATTGAGGGTTAGTTGTATACCAGACATGAGGCTAAGCATTGGAGATACAAAGATACATAGGACAGTGTCCTTGTACTCAAGAATGCATAGTCTATGGCAGCAACTCAGTGTCAACAGGAATAATTATAAGGAAGCTTAGAAAGTATTATGATAGGTGTTTAGAAAAATACTGTGGGGGGCCAGAGGAAGAAATAATTCCTCTAGGCAAGAAAGAGATGTCAAAGAAGAAAAAATTATTACTATTTTTTAAAATTTTTTCTTGTAACGTTTATTTATTTTTGAGAGTGACAGGGCGTGAGCAGGGGAGGGGCAGAGAGAGAGGGAGACACAGAATCTGAAGCAGGCCCCAGGCTCTGATCTGTCAGCACAGAGTCCAGTGCAGGGCTCAAACCCACAAACCATGAGATCGCGACCTGAGCCAAAGTTGGACACTTAAACGAGCCACCCAGGTGCCCTGAAAAAAATCATATTTTAATTGGGTCTTTTATCCTCTTTTTTCTCTGTTGATTTGAACTGGGTCTTCAAAAATGATTAGGAGTTTGCCCGTCAGAAGAGCAGAAAAGCTGTTTGGGGTAGAGAAAGCAGCCTAAGCAAAGAGGGAATATTCAAGGCAGAATAAGTTCTGTGAAATAGTAGTACAGGATGTGGGAGTACAGTTCATGTATTGATTCAACAAATACCTATTGGATTTCTACTGTGTGTCAGATACTGTGCTTGGGTGTTAGAGATTCAAAGACAAGACACAATTCCTGCTTTCAAGGAATTTGTAAGTTAGCTGATGGCAGAGACATAAAATAAACAGGTACAGAGATATAGTTTATAAGATATGGAAATAGCCATTCAGGTGGCTAGACTGGAGGTAGTTTATAAAAGGTGCTTCCTGGAAGTCATGGATAGAATTGGCAAAAGATGAAGCAGAAAAATTAAGGGCCAGATTGTAAAGGGTGCAGTGATGTAGAGCACTAGTTCTAGAGTCTGATCACCTGGGTTCACATCCCAGCTCTGCAACTTGAACTAGGTGTGTAAACTTGAGCAAGTTTCTTAACCTTTCTATGCCTTATGGTAGTCCTTTCCTCATTTAATAGCATGAGGATTAAACAAGAGAATTGTGAGAAATGTTTAGAACAGCCCATTAAAACCATTACACTGGTTTTGTGTGTTGTTTGGACTTAGGGTCACTAATAGTGCAGCTTTCAGAAATTGTCATGTTGCTTCTAATAGGGGAAATAAGATTTCCTTAAGTTGAAAGGGGAAAGGAAAACTAAAATTCATTGGTTTTCCTTTAACATCTTCTTGGTCTGCAGGCTATGGTAAAGTCAGGAGCAGTGGGAAAAACCGTCTTAAAGCTTTTAATGGTATCTTGTTTAGAATTGAGAGTAAACTAAAGGAAGATCATGGTTAGAGTTTGCTGCTAAACCAGCCTGTGTTTTCAAGTAATTGATTTTTCTTTCTTCAGACAAATGACTGCAGAAATCCCAATGTCATCTTCTAAGATAGTTTAGATGAACCTCTTTAATAAATCATCCAGTAAACAATGGTGAGATTTTTTTTCTACTAATTAGCTACTAATTAATTCTCTAGTAAATTAGCAAAAATTTAAAATGTGGTGGTCCTGTCTTCTGTTGTCATGGGTTGGAAGAAATTGATAGTCTCAGACATTGCTGGTGGTTGAAAATCAGTTAGGACGCTAGTTCTCCTTCTCTCATTATGTGATGTGTTTCAGCTTCCTCTTCTGGGAAACAAAGGAATTAGATTGGAGAAGCCAGTTCAGGTGGTTGAATTATAGTCACCTAGACAGTACATGCCAGCTTCCCCTGCTTTCCCAGAGCATATGAGAAAGGGAGAGGGTCTGTCATACAAGATTTCCCTAGAGATTTGGACTTTTGACCATAACATCCACATTGAGAACCACTGAACTAGAGGATCTCTAAGGATCCTTTCCATTTTAATCTTCTAGTTTCTGTGGTCAGGGAAGAAGAAACTTTTTAAGTAGGAAATGAAGAAGAAATACTTGAACTTAGAGGGAAAAATAGATCTGTTCACAAAATTAGGGCACCTCAATTCTGTGTTTTGTTCAGAGTTTATTGTGCGTGAATAGCTAGAGATTCTTGCACAAGATTATAATAGGTATAAGCATCTTCATTGCAGCATTGTTCATAACAGGAAAAAATGAGAAATAACCTAAGTTTCTCTCAGCAAGAGATCAGTTAATCAAGTATGACATACCTAGCAGTACAACGCAGCCACTATGCAGCCACTCAGAGATCTTAAATCTGACCCTATAGTAAATATAGTAGGGCTACAGTCATAATAAATAAAATCATTTTTCAGCATCTGCATCACAGCCACCTTAGTCTGAGCCACCATCATTTACTGCAGCAGCCTCCTAACCTGTCGCCCTGTGTCTGTTTTCATGCCTCTTCAGTCTGTTTTCTTTTTTCTTTTAGAGAGAGTGGGAGCAAGGGAGGAGGGCAGCAGGAGAGGGAGAGAGATCTTAAGCAGGCCCCACGCCCAGTGCAGAGCCTGACCTGGGGCTCAATCCCATGACCCCGGGATCATGACCTGAGCTAAAATCAAAGGTCAGATACTTAACCGAATGAGCCACCCAGGAGCCCCTTCCATCTGTTTTCTAATTAGTATAGAAATCACATCACTTCTCTTATAGTTTCTGATGTACAGTACTGCAGTTCACCTTTGATACAACCATCCAGAGTCGACAAGGATGTCACAGGTTGAGGGCATGGTCTCCAAGCAAATCACCCTCACTTCAGACCGTAGCCACAAGTTTGGGAGATTCCCCAGGCTACCCACACATCTGACCAACTGGTTCCAAATTCAGGGAAGTTCCCATAATCCTCTCAGGTTCATAACTCACTAGAATGCCTCACAGAATTCAAGAAAGCATTATACTTAGGAATTTAGTTTATTATAAAGGATACAAATCAGGATCATCCAATGAATCAACATGTAGGGCAGTGTCTGGGAGGGTTCTGAATGCAGAACTTCCATGTCCTCTTTCCATGGACTCAGGATGTGTCACCCTCCTAGGAAGCTCTCCCAAACCTAGCATTCAGTTTTTTGTTGGAGTTTCACTACTTAGGCACGACTGAATTATTAGCCCTATGGTTTAACTCAGTCTCTAGCCCCCTACTCAGCCCCTTGGGTTTATTTAGCTAATACCACTTGACTAAAAGTCTCAACCCCTCTAATCACATAGTTGGTTTTCCTAGCCTCATAAGCTCATATCCTGAGTCATCACTTTAGCGTTAACTTAGCTGTGGTCCTAGGGCCCACTGTGAATAACAAAGATACTCCTTTTCCTCCTGGAAATTCCAAGGAATTTTTTTTTTAAGCTTTCGTTTATTTATTTTGGCAAAGTTAGCACGCAAGCAAGGTGGGGGCAGGGAGGGGGGAATCCCAAGCAGGTTCCAAACTGTCAGTGCAGAGCCTGGTGCAGGGCTTGAACTCAAGAACCGTGAGCTCATGACCTAAGCTGAAATCAAGAGTCAGACACTTAACTGACTGAGCCACCCAGGCACCCCTGGAAACTCCAGTGATTTAAAAGCTCTCTCCCAAGAACCAGGAACAAAGGCCAGTGAAAATTTGTTGTTAATGCAACTCCATTATATTTAGAATAAAATCAGAAGTTTTTACCATGGTCTACAAGGCCTTGGTGATCCAGCCACCAGCCACCTCTCCAACCTACTCTCCTACCATTCCTTTTCATTTATTGTCCTCCAGCTGTAGTGGCGTCCATGCTGTTCCCTTAAACACATGAGAAATGCTCAGATCATTGTGTAAGCTGTTCCGTCTACCTGGAAAGCTCTTCCCTTAGGTAACCAATGACTTCCTTCCTTTAGGTCTTTGGATCTCATCATCTTATAAGAGATGATTTCCTTATCAAGTTAAAAATACTACCCCATTTTCCCTCACTCTTTATCTTCTTGCCTTCTGTTTGTTTTCTTCAGTGCATGTAATTGCCAATAAGTATTTGTGGAATTAGTGGATCCTTTCTTACACCGTTTGAATTTTGTGAATATATTATCTATTCAAAAATAACTTTAAAGAATAAGACAAGGGGAAGTACTAATTTAAATGAAGCGACGTTGCTTTATTCCTTAAGTTAGCTTTTGAAATACTTTGCACCTGTTTTTGTATATGTGAAAGTTTTTTCCATTAATGTCCTCAGTGTGGAAGCAGAATTAATCCCTTCTCCTTTTCTACTCCTTTAAAACTTTGTGGTGCTATTTATTATAAACATTTATTAGAGTGAATCCAGTCATCAAGCACTTCTCTCCACTACCTGCCGTGGCCCTTCCCCCGCCCCAGATTTTGAAAAGTTTGTAACCTTGATACCAACCACGGTTCTTTATATATTTTAGAAGGTGTTCTTTAAATATTATTTTAACTAAGTTGATATTCTCTCAGTTAGCCTGATAAAAACATGCTGAATTTGAGAAGGATCAATTGAAGATTGTATAGTATCTTCCCACTTTATTTTCATTAATTTGTTAACTTATCTACTTGTGTTTTTGGAAATATTTGATGCTAGGACAGATACGGAGATTAAAATTCACTCCCTGCCTTTGAGGAAGGGACTAATTAAAGAAGGAGTTCAAGTACTTACATACAGAATTTATAGATGAATAAGCCATGTAAGTGAGTTGAGGAAGTTGCTGTGGGGGCACAGTAGAGGGAGAGACTGAAACTAGAAAACAGTTTCCCTGAAGAAGAAGGGAGGTTAAAGTGTGTGCAAGTCAGAAAAATCTGCTGTACAGAGAGTAGAGTAGAAGAGGAGAGAGAACATGACAGTAGAGAAAAGTGTATGGCCAAAGGCACAGCCATGAAAAATGGACCCTCCCTGTGGGGAATGCTTGGAGGTGAAACCAGAAAAGTGAGTTAGAACCACATTATAAGGGGGGTTGCATGCCTTATGGCAAAGTGTGGACTTTGTCCTGTAAACAGTGGGAGTTCATCAAGATTAGTAACCGATTTTTCACTTTAGAAAGATAATTATTATACCATGAGGAAAATGGACTGAAAATACAGTTGTTGGAAAAAACACAATTAAGAATTTAGCTTAGAGACACCTGGGTGGCTCAGTTGGTTAAGCATCTGACTTCAGCTCAGGTCATGATCTCATGGTTCAGTTCGGTTTGTGAGTTCGAGCCGCACATTGGGCTTTGTGCTGTCAGCATGGATCCTGTTTCGGATCCTCTGTCCCCCCTCTCTGCCCCTATTCCACACGCGCACATGCTTTCTCTCTCTTCTCTTCTCTCTCTCTTTCTCAAAAATAAATAAACATTAAAAAAAATCTAGCTTAATAATCCATGCACAAGATGATAAAGGTCTGGAAAAGACATTGTTAACAAGGCTTGCTGACCAAGAGATTATGGGAATCAAGAGACAAGAAGTTAAGGATTATCCACGGATAATAGGGCAAAACTGAGGTTTTTGTTGTGAGGTTTTTTTCCAGCACTATTGATATAATTGATGTACATTTTACTAGTTCAGGGTGTACAACATAACAATTTGATATGTGTATATATTGCAGAATGATTACTGTAATAAGTTAACAACAGTCACCTTACAGTTATAATTAATTTTTCTTGTGATGAGACCTTAAGATCTCCTCTCTTGGCAAATACACAATACAGCATTGTTAGCTATAGTCACCATGCTGTACATTGCATCCCCAGCACTTACTTTCCTATAGCTGGAAGTTTTCACTTTTTGACCACATTCACTCATCTCGCCCACACGCACCCGTTCCTACCTTTGGCACCTTCAGTCTTCTCGGTTTCTGCAGGTTTGGATTTCTTAGATTCTGCGTATGAGTAAGATCACACAGTATTTGTCTTTCCCCGTCTGACATTTCACTTAGCACAGTGCCCTCGAGGTTCATGTTGTCACACATGGCAGGGTTTCCTTTTTTATGGCTGAATAATATTCGTGTATGGGTTGTGTATCACATTTTCTTTATCCATTCATTCATCAGTGGACACTAAGGTTGTTTCTTTGTCTTGGCTGTTACAAATAATACTGCAGTTATTTATGTAAAACTGTAGAGGTTCCTCAAAAATAAAAAATAGGACTACCAGAGGGTGCAGCTGTTCCACAGCTGGGTATATCTCCAGAGGAGACGAAAACATTGTCTCGAAAAGATAACTACACCTCCACATTCATTGTAACATTATAATCTAAGATTTTTAATGGAAATAGGATTAGAGGAAGAGAAGAAGGAGCAGAGACAATCCTTAGTGTAGTTTAGAGATTCATGTTTCTGAAATGCCTGTGGAGTATCCAGGTAAGTGTGTCCAGTATCCCTCTGGAAACATGGAACTGAGTTTAGGAGTGAAGTCAGAGAGGGAGATGTGGGGGTTCTACATAAAGACCATAGTATAGCATGGTACGTGGCTGGCTCAGTCAGTAGAGTGTGCAACTCTTGATGTTGGGGTCATGAGTTCAAGCCCCACGTTGGGCATAGAGTTTACTTTAAAAAAAAAAAGGGGGGGGCGCCTGGGTGGCTCAGTCGGTTGAGCGTCCAACTTCGGCTCAGGTCATGATCTCACGGTCCATGGGTTCGAGCCCGCATCGGGCTCTGTGCTGACAGCTCAGAGCTTGGGGCCTGTTTCAGATTCTGTGTCTCCCTCTCTCTGACCCTCCCCCGTTCATGCTCTGTCTCTCTCTGTCTCAAAAATCAATAAACGTTAAAAAAAAATAAATAAAAATTAAAAAAAAAAAAGACTAATGAAGCAATGAGAATGGATGTGATTGTTTTTGTTTAGTGGAAAACATACAGAGAAAAGAAAGCCATTAGCTCTAGAAAGTATCAGCTTGGGTTGGGGGAATGCTATTAGAAGTCAAGACAGGAAAATGTTTCCAGAATAAAAGAAGGGCCAACCATGTCAGTAGGCCTAGGGACAATTAAGTGGTGTACTTGAAATTAAGAAACTACTTTTGGTGGAGTGGTGGAAGCAGAAGTCAGGTTGCAGTGAGGGTGGCCACTGTGCAGTCCTTTTGGGAAGGTTCGATTGTGAAGGGAAGGAGAGAGGTGGGGCAGAAGGAAATGGGACATAGGCAGGGTCCTTGACTAAGAGGTTAAGTTAAGAAGATGCTTGTTGTTTTTTCTTAAGTATGTGGAAGTGTTGAACGTTTCTGCAGATCAAGAGAAAGACCAAAGTGCAGAGGAAGACTGGAAAATAGGAGCGGAAAGGTGATGAATGAAGGAATGTCTCTGAGGCTGTGTCAGGGAAATGGGAGGCAACATAGGTGTAGAATTGGCCTTCGAGGAAAGAAGTAGAACCCCTGCTGAAACCAGGAGGGAGGGAAGGACAGAGTAAAGATTATGCAAAGTTTAGAGGTATGGGAGAGAAAGCTCAAAGTTGCTCACTGGATCTTTTGCTCAGGCCTCTGGACTCTTGTTGTCCTCAAAGGGAGTAAGAGCAGGACTCACAACTTAAGATGGATGCTGAAGGTTTAGAACAGAAGGTAGATTAACTGAGAGTAAATATTTGCAAGATAGCAAAACAGTGTTGGCAGTCCAGATGGAATTAACTGGATGTCCATTTTCAGGGTTTGACTATGAGGTTTAGGTTGAGAAGGGAGACAACTGGAAGCACTCAAATTCTGAGAAAATGGAGTTCTGAGAACAGGAGGTGGAACCTTAGGTTTAATGGATGTGAGAGACTAGGAGAGGAAGAACAGAAAGTTGTTGTCATGGAGGGAAATATTCAGAGTTAGGAAGGACACAATTTCCAAGCTTTTAAAAATGATTGAAAAAAATAAATACCTGTAATAGTATTTTATCAAAAACAGCCTTCAGACCTTTTCTGCCCTCAGACGTTTGCTTTCACAACGATTTGCTAATGTCCCTTGAAGCAAGGAAGAAAGACCATGCCAGTGCTTAGTTATGACACCCAAACTCCCCACTGCACAACGAGTGGACAGGCAGGACAGTCCATTTTCACCCAGTTAGGGTACAGTTGAAAGCGGCACCATAGAATGCCAGCGCGTACATAAAGCACTTAGCCATGACAGGAAATGAGCAGACTGCTGTGTGGGCACATTGACCAGGGGAGAAGGTGGCCAGCTGACCCATCCATCATGGGTGCCTGGAGCTGCAGCAGAGGCAGGGAGCGGAGTGTGTTTGCTTTCAGTGAGAACCAGTAATCAAGGTCATATTTGGTTGAAAACATTCTTTTAGATAATTGGATGAAGATTTAAAGTTAGGTGCCAGCATACCCCTTGCATTCCTTAGAGTGGATGTGGCAGCTCTGTTGGCACCAAGCGTTAAGCCTTCTTGGCCTCCTTTTGGACAAGTCAGGTTTAAAAAGAGAACAGCCCACCCCCTTTATTAATCCATCAGTATTTCCTGCTTGCAAATGGTCTGGGAGTGCGTTAAACTTGGTTTTGGCTTTAAACTATTCACAGTGCTTAAGAGTGAATATTTTGGAATCTTTGTTACCCAAAGCCCACAGGGACCAGAATGTCACTAAGTAGTGTTGAGACAGGAAGTGGCCAGTGTTAGCCAGTAGTGCTCTCACATCTGCAAAGCTGGTCTTATCATTGTTGTGACTTTCCTTCCAGAAATTCCTTCAAAGACAAGAATTGAAATTGTGTTCTCAGAAGACAATGTGAAATCAAGGGTGGAATCATATACTAACTACGTGGGTCTAACACATTACACAAAATGTGTGTGTGTGTGTGTATGTAATTATCCTCACGATGGCACACTCAGTCATCACAACTGTACTTTCACTGCACAAGTCGGCTTTTTTTTTAAGTTTGTTTAAGTTTTTGTTTTTGTTTTTGAGTTTGTTTATTTGAGAGAGGAAGAGAGGGAATCCCAAGCAGGCCCTGCACTAACAGTGTGGGGCCTGATGTGGGGCTCAGTCTCACAACTGCAAGATCATGACCTGAGCCAAAATCAAGAGTTGGATGCTTTGCCAACTGAGCCACCCAGGCATCCCTTACTGCACAAGTCTTTAAGCCTTTTTTTTCTTTTTTGTTATGTGGCCTGGGCTTAATGCTCTTATACGTTTACGCCAATCCCCCCAAGTAATACAAGGCAAAACCCAAAGCCATCCTTATAGTGATACAATTAAGGTAGAAAAGAGATGTTCTTTTGGTTTCCTAAAACAGGAAAAAATTGTGAAAGGTATATCATAGAGGGCAGGGCGCCTGGGTGTCTCAGTCAGTTAAGCCTCCAACTTCAGCTCAGGTCATGATCTCATGGTTCGTGGGTTCAAGCCCTGTGTCAGGCTCTGTGCTGACAGCTGAGCCTGGGGCCTGCTTCAGATTCTGTCTCTACCTCTTTCTGCCCCTCCCCTGCTCACACTCTGCCTGCCCCTCCCTCTCCCTCTCTCTCTCTCTCTCTCTCTCTCTAAAAAATAAATAAAAATTTTTTTAAAAGGTACAGGAGGATTCTGGTCATGTTTGGTCATTACTATAATTTTGATAATTTTACTAATACCATAAATCTTTGTTAATTACAATAGCATATACCTTGAATCTTTTGATGGAAAAGCAGCTTGTTGATGCCATATCAGATGTCTGAAATACCATCACCCTCTATATTATTTTTAGAGCTGCATTGTTGTTATCTTTATTTGTTCAGATTGGTCTAGTTTGGGGCTTGGGGTTTTTTTTTTTTTAGGTTGTTGGGGTTTTTTTTGTTTTTTATTTTGTTTTGTTTTTTTAAGTTTATTTATTTTTGAGAGGGACAGAGTGTGCTCAGGGGAGGGCAGAGAGAGAGGAAGACACAGAATCCAAATCAGTCTCCAGGCTCTGAGCTATCAGCACAGAACCCGATGCAGGGCTTGCACTCATGAACCATGAGATCATGAAGTGAGCCAAAGTCAGACTGAGCCACCCAGGCGCCCCTAGTTTGGGGGGTTTTTGTTTGTTTTTAATTAATTTCCCTGTATTTTATTTTTTTAGAGCACACGAGTCAGGGAGAGGGGCAGAGGGAGGGAGAGAGAGAATACTAAACAGGCTCTAACAGCGCAGAGCCCAGTGCAAGGCTCGATCCCACAACCCTGGGATCATGACCTGAGCTGAAATCAAGAGTCCAATGCTTAACCAGCTGAGCCACCCAGGTGCCCTGGTCTAGTTTTTATTTTAGTTGTTGTTGTTTTTAGTGTTTATTTATTTTAAGAAAGAGAGAGTGGGGAAGAGAATCCTAAGCTGACAGCACAGAGCCCCACACAGGGCTTGATCTCATGAACCATGAGATCATGACCTAAGCTGAAATCAAGAGTCTGACTAATTGACTAAGCCACCCAGGCACCCCTGGTCTAGTTTTAGTATAATAGTATGGGTTTCTCATCAAGAATAAAATGATCTTTTATCGATCTAGAAAGATGGAAGGTATTTTGTTTTGTTTTTTAATTTTGGCTGAAATAGTGTTTCCCAAAGTATGGCCCCTGATTCATCAGCATCAGCATTACTTTGGGAACTTAGAGATTCAAATTCTTAGGCTCCACCCTAGACCTGCTGAATCAGAATTTGTAGGCCTGGGCCCAGCCATGCAAATTTTAACAAGCCCTCTAGATGATTCTCATGAGCATTAAAATTTGGAAACCACTTGGCAGAAACTAAGTGGCATACACACTGATACATCAGATTCACTTGAGTCCAGAAATAAGAGGTCGTTCTTATTTTTCTGTCTCAAGTCTAGTAAGGTAGATTGTATTCTCCTGGGGGATCATTAGGGAGTTCTTTTATCTGTACCTTTAGTTGAAGACACATAGATAGAATTCAGATTGTGTTAGTAACTGTGCATTCCTTTTTTTTTTCTTTCAGTTTTTAGTTTTTACATGTAGAAAATGTAAATAATGTATGGTCATTCTGCATGATAACTGTTCATCCCAGATAGTGGCAGTAACTGGCCAAGCTTACATGTTGTTTCCCCTAAATTGTTACTAGTTATCCATTTTTTCTCATGCCAAGTGTCCCTGAGACCTTACCTGAGTTTGGTGATTCACCAGCAGGGCTCACGATACAGTTGTCTTCATGGATAGGATTTATTCCAGTTCAAAGAATACAGAGCACAATCAGTGAAGGGAAAAGATGAATTGAGCAGAGTCCTGGGAAAACCAGCCTCAAGCTTCCAGGGTTTTCTCCCAGTGAAGTCACACAAGGCATGCTTAATTCCCCCGATAACAAGTTGTGACAAATTTGAAATGTTGTCTACCCGGGAAGCTCAGTGCCCAGGTTTTGACTAGGGGCTGGTCACATTGACAGTCTCTGTCTGACATATATCAAAATTCTAGACTCCCAGAAGGAAGCTGGTGTTTAACGTAAACCTTATTTTGCAGAAAAAGTTTAGGCCCAGTGAGCAGCAGTTCTGGGAACGGTGTCAACCTCCCCAAATTCCAAGTTCCAGATGCTTGCCAATGACCCCTTTCGAAGGATAGCAGTCAGATCTGCTGTGTTTCTTTTCTGCACTGCTGTCCTAAATAAATCAGTGTTCCATTCCTTTTAGCTGCTGGTCTTGATGTATATCTGTGTCATGGTGTCTTTCTTAGAATGTAAACTCTGTGAGGACAGATAGCATCTATTCTGTAAACTCTGTCAAACATCAAGACGAGTGCCACTTACAGTGTGAGTCTCTAATAAATCCTTTGCTTCTGCTCATGTCGTATGCCAGTATTGCCCACTGCTCCACTCCCTGTTTAAGTGCTGGCCATTCTTCAATGCCTTGTTCAACTCCCACTCTGCCATGAAGCCTTAACTGATTAGACAGCTAACTTTGAGCTCTCCTTTTTTCTTAATTCTATTGTCCTTCAAAGTCTTGTGATGTTCAGTTTAGTACAGATTTTATACTGCCTTGAATTTTCCCCTCATTTTTTCTTCTTATACTTATCTGTCATCTCTTGTCAAATATAAACTCCTTAAAGCAGTTTAATCTTTTCTTTTTAAACACGAGTGGTTTTGGGACCAAAAAAAATTCGATCAATTGATGATATAAATCACATAGGAAAAAAACTAAAATTACTAGGCCTAGCATTCTTGCATTTTTAGGTATTCAGAGGTAAATCAAAGAAGCTTCTTCCTCTTTAGAAAAAGAGTAGATGAGGTGCCTGGGTGGCTCAAGTAGGTTAAGTGTCCAACTTCAGCTCAGGTCATGATCTTGCAGTTCGTGAGTTCAAGCCCTGCATCAGGTTCTGTGCTGACAACTCAGAGCCTGGAGCCTGCTTCTGATTCTGTGTCACCCTCTCTCTCTCTGCCCCTCCCCTGCTTGACCTCTGTCTCTTTCTCTCAAAAATAAATAAACATTAAAAGAAAAGGAAAAACATAGTTAATCCCATAGATTTGATGAGACAGGATGTACTTGCAAGAAGTGCATCTCTCTGTTTTACAGAAACCCCCTGTGTTTTGAAATGGATGTCCGGAACCAAATCAATTACAGTGGTCCTTAATTGTTAGCTAAGCCTCAATTATCTAAGCTGTTTTATAGGGTTAAAGAAATCTTGTTAAACCAGTTATTTTTGGTTGTATACTATATTTTGCCAAACTTTCTCCCCCAACCTATAATTCTGGGAAGCCACCATCATTAGAAATAGTGATACCTATGATTAATCATACCCCACTTTTAGCAAACCAAATAGAACATGCTCTGTTAGCCAATTTTTCAATTACCCGTAGTGTCTGTGGTCCCATTTCCAGTGGATGGGTAAAAACATTTCTGTTGTTATTCTTATTTTGTCATTATTGAGATGCCGGAGACTTGCCACTTAAAATTGATCCCGTTTAGCAGAGGATTTAGAACAAGGACTAAAAATGAGAGATGCTAACATGTTTTTTTAGTGTTATTATATTCTTGGTCAACTCATTTGTCTTTTCTCATTTTTCTTATCAAGATCTTGGCCAACAGCTTATACCAAGGAAAGCAGATTTACTCCAGGCAGAGGGCCTTTGCTGCCAATTGAGGTGAATAATTCAATCCTCTTTTGTCCCTAATCTTCACAGGCTTAAGCAAGTGAATAAACGGAGACCCCGAAGTTTACTAGAGAAGTTGCGCTGGGTGACCCTAGGCTACCATTATAACTGGGACAGTAAGGTATTCACATTTTCTTGCTAATTCCATTGTCTTCCACTTTTTACACTCCTTGGGCTCAGTGATTGGATTTCTTCCTGGCCACTATTTTAAAGTATCAGATTATCCATTTGTGCAGGGATCTCTTTCATCTGTCTCTTAAAATCCTCTTGATAACAGTATCTCAAGAGGAATGAGTAATTTTTCCCAGGATGAAATTTCTTCTTCAAATGCCCTTACGTTACATTATTTCATCAGAAGTCATTGGTGCTCTAAGTACATTTCAGGGATATAGATTTTTCTTTATTGTATTTAAGAACAATTCTCAACATCTTTATTTCCATTATTGTTTAGTGTTTGTTGAGCCTGTATTTTCTTTTTTTTTCCGTCAAATAATTTAATACATGTTGAGATATGTTTATAGTTATAGATATATCTTTATACGTTGTCTTTGTCTACCAGAGGTGTTTAAACAAAAGCACTGATTTTAATAAATTTGACAGCAAAGAAGATCATCTAGAATTGGTGATGATTTGACTTATATACTTTGAGTGATTGTGTGGAAAATACATCATTAGTTAGGATGGATATGAACCCTGGCAATTTTTTTTTTTTTTAATATGAAATTTATTGTCAAATTGGTTTCCATATAAACACCAGTGCTCATCCCAACAGGTGCCCTCCTCAGTGCCCATCACCCACTTTCCCCTCCCTCCCACCCCCCAACAACCCTCAGTTTATTCTCAGTTTTTAAGAGTCTCTTATGATTTGGCTCCCTCCCTCTCTTTTTTTTTTTTCTTCCTTCCCCTCCCCCATAGTCCTATGTTAAGTTTCTCAGGATCCACATAAGAGTGAAAACACATGGTATCTGTCTTTCTCAACATCACTCCTCATCAGGGAAATACAAATCAAAACCACACTGAGATATCACCTCACACTAGTCAGAGTGGCTAAAACGAACAAATCAGGAGACTATAGATGCTGGAGAGGATGTGGAGAAATGGGAACCCTCTTGCACTGTTGGTGGGAATGCAAACTGGTGCAGCCACCGTGGAAAACAGTGTGGAGGTTCCTCAAAAAATTAAAAATAGATCTACCCTCTGACCCAGCAATAGCACTGCTAGGAATTTACCCAGGGGAAACAGGAGTGCTGATGCACAGGGGCACTTGTACCCCAATGTTTATAACAGCACTTTCAACAAAAGCCAAATTATGGAAAGAGCCTAAATGTCCATCAACTGACGAATGGATAAAGAAGTTGTGGTTTATATACACAATGGAATACTACTTGGCAATGAGAAAGAATGAAATACGACCTTTTGTAGCAATATGGTTGGAACTAGAGAGTGTTATGCTAAGAGCCTGTATTTTCTACATGATACCTATTTGGTGTAAAAAAAGGAGCTCCATATACTTCTGGTGTACTTTTCCATGAACTCAAAAAAGACACCTTTGCCTGCTATATAAGGTCTGAGCAAGACACAGATGGGAAAAAATGTCCTACAGTTAACAAAGTTCTCTTTTCTTAAAGTACAATTTCCTTTCCTGACCTCTCTGCTTCCAAAAGTTCCTCCTTTATCACTGGCAGCCTGTCTCCAGGAGATGTTTGCCACCAAGTGGAAGGACTAATTCTTAGAATAAACTGAATAAACAGAATGGTATAGACCCATCTTCCTACTAACTAGTTACTTTCTAAAAGCTCCATAGTGGGGCGCCTGGGTGGCTCGGTCGGTTAAGCGTCAGACTTCGGCTCAGGTCATGATCTCACGGTCCGTGAGTTCGAGCCCCGTGTCGGGCTCTGTGCTGACAGCTCAGAGCCTGGAGCCTGTTTCGGATTCTGTTTCTCCCTCTCTCTCTGCCCCTCCCCTGTTCATGCTCTGTCTCTCTCTGTCTCAAAAATAAATAAATGTTAAAAAAAAGTTAAAAAATAAATAAATAAAAGCTCCATAGTTTCAGTGAACCCAGCTTATTAACAAATACATTTAACTGCTCAAAATAAGGATAAATGTTGCTCAGAAATGTTCATGATATAATTCTTACTTTCAGTGATGCAGATTCAGTGGAAATATAGCTATCTGTGTTTGGGGAAATAGCCTGTGATTCTTTCTGGCTGAGCCAGCCCAGGATTGAATATGAATATTCAGTATTCAATATTGAATAGGATAGTGCCTACCTCATAAGGTGGGTGTGAGAGTCTCAATGCCCGCATAACAGCAGTGCTAGGCTGTTCTGTGCAGTTAAATGCATTAACACAGTAAATGTTAGCTCATTGTTTTTTATGATGTTATTTTTATTGGTGGTACTGTTATTCCCCCAGGACTTAAAGGTACTCTCATTTACTAAGAAAAACGTGGAGTGAAAAATTACCAGAAACTAAATGAGTAAGCAGAGAAAAGTGGAAGAGATATAAGAAGACTAGTGGATAGACAGTTTGGATGGAGTTAGAAGCCCACAAAGGCTCTTCTTTGATCACAGCACAGCCAGCCTTGTGTTGGAACAGCGGCTCTGAGTAGTTGATCTTGTGAAGGACTGAAACTTGAAAGGGTGGAGAAAATCCCTTAAAGTTCTCTTCAAGAATAAGTAGAAACTCTTATTTACAGTTCAGGAAAAGGAAAAGGAAAAAATAAAAGAAATTTCAACTGAGGAGACTTGGCCATCCATCAAAGACCTATCACATCCTTAACCTGAAGTTAAAGCTCACTTCTGGCCAAAGTAAATACATTCTTTCCAGAGCTTTGCTACAGCTGGGGTACATCAGGACACTCGCGGAGATTTAAGACAGAAGTGGGTTTTCTAATCATTTTGAGGTTGATTGGGCAAAGGGCGATGTGAGAGCAGCAGCGAGACAAAGGGGATTGGGGCTGCTGCAGGCTTACCTCACTGGGGTAGCCCTCACCCTCGTCTACCACCTTGACGTGCTCCTGAATTGCTGGGTTTTGGAGAGAAAGAGTCTTCTGGCCTTTTTTTTTTTTTTTTTTTTTTTTTTTTTTAAAGAGAAGGATATTTGTGATCTTTATGTGCTAAAAACAGTTCAGAGAGATGAATGCTGAAAATTACTTCCATTTTAAGGTCCCGCCTTGACCACGGTATAAGTCAGTTTCAGTTCCAAAGTTTTGAGCATGGCATCTCATCAAATTGACCAGCGAAATTGGCAGTAGGCCATATATGGGCTGAAGGCCCTAAAACCAAACTGGCTATCATATTTGAGTTGCTTTTTTTTTTAATAAGCTTTGTATTTTAGAATAGTTTTAGATTTGCAGAAAAGTTGAAAAGATAGTACAGAGTTCTCATATACCTTACACCCAGTTTTCCCTATTATTAACATCTTACATTATTATGGTATCTTTGTCTTACCTAATGAACCAATATTAATACATTATTATAATGGTGAAGTCCATATTTCATTCACATTTCCTTAGCTTTTCATTCAATTTTCTTAGATTGTTTTTAATGTTTATTTATTTTTGAGAGACAGAGGGTGAGTGGGGGAGACACAAGAGAAAGGGAGACACAAAATCCAAAGCAGGCTCCAGGCTCTGAGCTTTCAGCACAGAGCCTGACACGGGGCTCGAACTCATGAACCGCAAAATCATGACCTGAGCTAAAGTTGGCTATTTAACCAACTGAGCCACCCTGGCGCCCCTCAGTTTTCTTAGTTTTTAACTGATGTCCTTTTTCTGTTCCAGGACATCACATTACATTTGGTCATCATGTACCTCTTGGCAGTGACAGTTCTGAGTTGCTCTTTTATCTTTTTTTTTTTTTTAATTTTTTTTTTAATGTTTGTTTATTTTTGACAGAGACAGAATGCGAGTGGGTTAGGGGCAGAGAGAAAGGGAGACACAGAAGCAGAAGCAGGCTCCAGGCTTTGACCTTTCAGCACAGAGCCCAACGTGGGGCTCGAACTCACAAACCGTGAGATCACAACCTGAGCCGAAGTCGGACGCTCAACCGACTGAGCCACCCAGGCACCCCGAGTTGCTCTTTTATCTTAAGAGAATGATCCTATTTGGGATTAAAGTATACCAGAGAGAGACATAATAATTGTTTCATGTATAGACTCCATACAGGGTGAACTTGTTTAATTTATCACTGCATGACATGGTGCCTGCCATGTTATAGGTGCTCAGTATTTTGTTTTTCTTTTTTTTAATGGTTTATTTTTAATATGAAATTTATTGTCAGATTGGTTTCCATACAACACCCAGTGCTCATCCCAACAGGTGCCCTCAATACCCATCACCCACTTTCCCCTCCCTCCCATCCCCCATCAACCCTCAGTTTATTCTCAGTTTTTAAGAGTCTCTTATGGTTTGCCTCCTTCCCTTCTCTGTAACTTTTTTTCCCCATCCCCTCCCCCATGGTCTTCTGTTAAGTTTCTCAGGATCCACATAAGAGTGAAAACATGTGGTATCTGTCTTTCTCTGTATGACTTATTTCACTTAGCATAACACTCTCCAGTTCCATCCACTTTGCTACAAAAGGCTATATTTCATTCTTTCTCATTGCCAAGTAGTATTCCATTATGTATATAAACCACAACTTCTTTATCCATTCATCAGTTGATGGACATTTAGGCTCTTTCCATAATTTAGCTATTGTTGAAAGTGCTGCTATAAACATTGGGGTACAAGTGCCCCTGTGCATCAGCACTCCTGTATCCCTTGAGTAAATTCCTAGCAGTGCTAGTGCTCAATCAGAAGGTAGATCTATTTTTAATTTTTTGAGGAGCCTCCACACTTTTCCAGAGTGGCTGCACCAGATTGCATTCTCACCAAGAGTGCAAGAGGGTTCCCATTTCTCCACATCCTCTCCAGCATCTATAGTCTCCTGATTTGTTCATTTTAGCCACTCTGACTGGTGTGAGGTGATATCTCAGTGTGGTTTTGATTTGTATTTCCCTGATGAGGACTGACATTGAGCATCTTTTCATGTGCCTGTTGGCCATCTGGATGTCTTGTTTAGAGAAGTGACTATTCATGTCAGGTGCTCAGTATTTTGAATGTCTCATTATAAGATTACCGGATGCCTCAAAAACAGATGGATAAATCATGCTGTGTTAGAATTACATGTAAGTTAGATCATTTTAAAGCGGTAATTAATCTTCTGCCACAGTTTCCTATTTTCCTGAGATCATTGTTTATTTTTCTTATTTTCCCTACTTTTATCAAAGAAATACTCAGCCGATCATTATACACCTTTCCCTTCTGACCTGGCTTTCCTCTCAGAGCAAGTAGCTGCAGCCTGTGGATTTCAGGGTTTCCGAGCCGAGGCAGGCATCCTAAATTACTACCGATTGGACTCCACTCTGGGAATCCATGTAGACAGATCTGAACTAGATCACTCCAAACCCCTGCTGTCTTTCAGGTAAGCTGGTTCCAGGGATTTGGGATTACTGCCTAAAACTTCATTCCTTTTTTAAAGCATTTTTAAGCTAAAATAAATAAATAAAAGCTATAACTTTAAGAAATGGTTGGACTCTCTAATCTTTTACTCTTGGGCATCTTAACAGTGTTATAAGTAAAATTTGCCTAGTCCTTAAGAGTAATGACCAAATTACAGTTATATTTCTGTTTAAGATGTGTGGAATCTGCCTTTTGTATTGACAGGTATCGTCATTGGTGTGTGGAATAGACAGTGGAAGGCTGTAAGGCAAAGTGAGCAACCTGTTTGGACTAGGGAAGAGAAAGCACAGAACCCCGAGTAGTTTACTTGCCTTGTCTCCCTAAACATACATGAAATTGGGCAAAGTGCTACACCTGTATCTCACAAATAAAGTGCCTGAACAGAGTCTTTTATTAATTGTCCTATCTTTAAAGTGAACAAGCATGATAAATATAGTAAAGGACTCAATTTATTGGAAGGCTTAAATCTTGAAAGTGCATCACACAGGGCACCTGGGTGGCTCAGTCGGTTAAGCATCTGGCTTCAGCTCAGGTTATGGTCTCATGGTTTGTGGATTCAAGCCCCGCGTCAGGTTCTGTGTTCACAGCTCGGAGCCTGGAGCCTGCTTCAGATTCTGTGTCTCCCCCTCTCTCTACGCCTCTCGTGCGCATTCTCTCTCTCTCATTTTTAATCTACTTGTTTAACTGCTTTAAATTTTATTTTGCAACAGTACTGTGGGCTATTATAAGTGTAAGCAGCAGATCATGGGTTGGTCACTTACACAAGCCAGAAGAGAAGGGTCTTAGCACAGTTTGAAAAGGATGTGCAAGCAATAAATATCAAGCTGAAATTAAAAAAAAGTACAGTTGGCAATAACTTTCCCAGCCACGGTTAGTAACAGAAACTTACTACTGTGTATTGTTTTACTTATTTTCTCGTAGCTTCGGACAGTCTGCTATCTTTCTCCTGGGTGGTCTCAAAAGAGATGAAGCCCCCACGGCCATGTTTATGCACAGCGGTGACATCATGGTAATGTCAGGTTTCAGCCGCCTGTTGAACCATGCAGTCCCGAGGGTCCTCCCAAGTTCTCAGGGGGAAGGCCTGCCTTGCTGCCTGGAGACGCCTCTCCCAGCCGTCCTCCCCAGAGACTCAGTGGTAGAGCCCTGCTCTGAGGAGGACTGGCAGGTATGCACCAGCTACTTGAAAACGGCTCGTGTTAACATGACTGTCCGACAGGTATTGGCCATAGACCAGGACTTCCCTTCGGAACCCACAGAGGAGAAGAAAAGAGACATCACCACAGAAGGTTTCTGCCATCTGGATGATGAGAATAGCCAAGTAAAACGAGCAAAGTTAAACCCTGACAGCTGAGACTTGGAGAGCCCGTTCTTTTGCTCAGGCAGGTCTTAAGTAAATGACCACACTTTTTGTATTGCTGTAGACTTCAGCACCAAGACAAGCCAAAAACAGGGAAAAACTCATCATCGATCACACTGTTGCCTTGGAACCCATCCTGAAGAGGAAAGCAATTCATCACTCTGCTCAGAGACCGTTTGCTATGGTCCAGTCTGGTTAGGTGTTGGCACTAATGTACGTGAGAAGTCCAAGGAGCTTTGACCTTCCAGAACAGCCCTCTCAGCCTCTGCCGTTACCTCTGGGGGAGGTAGAAGTGAGTTTCCACATTAACGGAGCCTTATTAAATACCTCAGATTTTATTAATGGGAAACATAACGTTAAGCCCCTGCCACTACCCCATCTGGTGATTTGTGGTTAGATTGTGCTTCCAAGAGCCAACTGTTCGCCTCCCTTTCATCCTTCTAGCCATCCTCAGAGTCTGCGATTTTCTCTTCCAGCTTTTCTGGCCTTCACAAAAGAGTCCTATACACATTAAGATAGCGGAACTAGACATCTCATCTCCTAGAAAAGAAATCAATCATAGTTGTCTGTCTTGCCTAAAAGATAAAGTATACCTAAATCCAAGGAAAGGGGAATAGGAGTTTCTCCGGATTTCTTTTAGGTCTAAACTCTTCCTGTTGACTTTTTAAATGTAATTTTAATCGTTGGACTAAAAAAGCCCCAAGGGTGTTCTGTAACTGTTTTCTCCATGAATAAACTTTCTCTATTTTAAATTAAAGATCTGTATCTATTTTTGAGGGTTAACATATCTGGGATTAGTTTTTTCCTATTTTTACTTGCTGCATTGTTCATGCTGTAGAAGCCCTCCAGCTGTTTCTGCCCTATACCATCCTCCTCTGCCCTAAGTATTCTTTGTGACTGTCACACAAGAGAGAATCTGCTTTGATATTCCAGTCACTGCTGTCTTTTGTGATTGTGGACAGCTTGGAAAATGCATGAAGCACCAAGTGTTAATCTTTGTGCCCCCAGCAACTTGAATCACAGTACCCTTAGCTGAGTTCTACATTTCTCTGGACTCCGGACCGCCATTTCCTCATTCAGAGATGAAGATAATATTTACTACCATCTTCTAGGGAATATTAATATTTCAAATGATAATGGGAATTTAGTGCTCCTTTCTAGAAATGTAGTGTCAATATTTTATTATTACATGGGCTCTTAGAAACACCCCTGTTTGTTTGTTTATGTGGACAACTGGCTGGAAGCCACTTGGCTACCTGCTGCTTGCGGCGAACCTTCTTCATTCCTCTGTCCTGCCTTCTTTTTTTTTTCCTTAGGAACATTGTATATCGAGTCCATGTTTTAATCCTTGTTTTCTAAGAAATAAAAATAGATTCATCCCTTATGTGTAAGTAGCGAGGCTCTAAACTTAGTGCATGATAGGAAAATTTTATGTAATTAAAATTACCACTGGAAAAATCCCTTAAATTTTCCATAGTGTACATTATATGTGACCCACTAGAAACGAACATACTGTCATTAGCAAATCCAATAGATCAGCCTATCCTTCAGCATTAGGATAGTTGGTTCTTTATTCAGTCGAGTATCAGATAAAGGTGTTGGCTTGTGCTTAGGACCAGTGTGGTACAAAAAAGCACATATCCAAAATGTAAACTCACACTCCATGAGGTGAGATATGTATGCTGTGAAAAGCATGTGGAAACCGGCGAACCGAGGGAATAGCAACCGGTCTCCCAGCCTGTGCTCCCTCTAAGGATGTGCCGATTGAGACAGTGGGCAAACTTGTGTATACCATTAAATTCTCTCTCATTTTTATTTATGTCTGTTTTTATGAGGAACATAGTTGGAGATGTATATGCTGCGTCTCTACTTTGACAGCAAGCAGAAAATTATGCAATTCAGGAAAAAGGAAAAATTGATGATTTCTTCCACATTTACCTGACGGTGATCCCCTAGGTTTGTTTTAGTTGTCTACCAGACATTTTCTAAGTCAAGAGTCAGCAAATTCTGACCCACTTCCTGTTTTTGTACTGCCCACAGACTAAGAATAGTTTTTACATTTTTAAGTGGCTGGGGAGAAAAAAATTAAATGAATAATATTTTTGTGACCTATGAAAATTAGAGGAAATCCAGATTTCTGTGTCCATAAATAGTGTTATAAGAACACAGTCACATTCATTTCTAAAAAAAATTTTTTAATGTTTATTTTTGAGAGACCGACCGCAAGCAGGGGAGGGGCAGAGAGAGAGAGACACACACACAGAATCCGAACCAGGCTCCAGGCTCTGAGCTGTCAGCACAGAGCCCAACGCGGGGCTTGAACTCATGAACTGAGATCATGACCTGAAGTCGATCGCCTAACCCTCTGAGCCACCCAAGCCCCCCTACAGTCACATTCATTTATAGACAACCCATGGTTGCTTTGTCATGCTTGAATGACCCCTAGACTAAGGAACCTGAGACCAGGAGAAGGGTCCAAGGGGAAGATCTTTTTTTTTTATTCATTATTTTATAACAAAGATGCAGAGTGATACGCAGTACAATCTAGGATGTATGTGATGTCAAGAGTAGAGTCACAGGGCACCTGGATGGCTCAGTTGGTTAAGCGTCTGACTTTGGCTCAGGTCATGATTTTGCGATTTGTGAGTTCAAGTCCCGCGTAGGGCTCTGCACTGACAGCTTGGAGCCTGGAGCCTGCCTCGGATTCTGTCTCTCCCCTTCTCTCTGCCCCTCCCCCAAATCATGCTCTGTCTCTGTTTCTCAATAATAAATAAACATTAAAATTTTTTTTTAAAAAGTGGAGTCACAGTGTTAAGCCTGGGGGAACTGATACTCATATGATACTCTGCTGGTGGGAATGTTATCACAGTCCTAAATTCTGTCCCCTTGTCCTCTCAGAAGTGATGTGGTTTGATGATAAGTCAGATGGTCTTAAATCTGTTTTAAAATGTGTACCATTTAACCCAATAAATGTCACTTCTAGGAACTGAGTGTAAGGAAGTAGCACTGTTCACAAGATGTTTGTGTAAGAATGTTTGTAATAGTGAAAGTCCAAAATAAGCTCAATATCCAGGAGTTGATTGGTAAATTCATGCATTCATTCAGTAAGTGGTTATTGAGCACTGTTTTCTATGCAAGAGGTGCTGTTCTTTGCACAAAGTACCTGCCTTTGTGGTTCTGTGCTAGTGAGTGTGTGCTGTACCCATACAATGGAAGTCTGTAGCCATTAAAAGTTATGTTTTCAGGGCACCTGGGTGGCTCAGTCAGTTAAGCGTCTGACTTCGGCTCAGGTCATGGTCTCACGGTTCATGAGTTTGAGCCCCATGTCGGGCTCTGTGCTGACAGCTCAGAGCCTGGAGCCTGCTTCGGATTCTGTGTCTCCTCTCTCTGCCCCTCCTCCACTCTCACTCTCTCTCTCTCTCTCTCTCTCTCTCTCTCTCTCTCTCCTCTCAAAAATAAACACTAAAAAAATAAAAAAATAAAAGTTATGTTTTAGAAGAAGCAGTAGATATCTGAGAAAATACTCTTACTATATATTTAATGAGAAAATTCTGTTATGAAACCATGCATAATTTTGTATAGAATGTTTACATGTTTTTAAAAAAAACTGAAAGCATATGCATACAAAATGTGAATGTTGATGGGAATATAGTTGTTTATTTTATTTTCTGTATTTCTAATTTTTTTTACATTGAAAATCCTTCTAAATCTTTCTTTTTTAAAGAATAAATGTTTGTGGGGGTTTTGGTTGTTTTTCTTTTTTCTTTAAGAAATACTCCAATCTGGCAATTCTGCCTCTACTTGAAATTTGTCAGTCTCCAAATCTAAGCACATCAACATTGTCTAACAAAAGAGGCTTGTTTGAGGAAAAAATTTATGTAATAAAATACACAGCCACTATCAGTCATGTCTTAGAGACATTAAATCCATGGAGGAAATGCTCAATAAGTTAACTGAGAAAAACAGCTTAAAAACAGTATGCATAGCATTTTGCCAGTTTTTTGTATGCACAAAGTGTACATGCACAGAAAAGGCTAGAGGGTTAGCGTATTTTTAGATCTCCTAACTTTTCTGTAGCAGGCATAACTAACTGCTCTTTGGAAGAAGGCCTTTGTGATGCTTTCTGAAAGGGAGCGGATCTGGACCCGCAGAGCTCAGGAGCAGTAGCTTTGTCTAGTGTCTGCTCACCTTTCCAAGTGTGTGCCCTCAGCACTTCCCAGCCTGGGCCCTTTCAGTCTCTGTTTTTCCTCTTGTTTTTAACAAAATGTCTGGCTGGTCTGTCAGAGCATAGGAGTCCCCATCTCAGGGTCCTGAGTTCAAGCCCCAAGTTGGGTGTGGAGCCTAGTTAACAAAAAAAAAGTCTGATTAAGATGGATTGTCTTGTGGCATGCCTGGTGGCTCAGTGGGTTAAGCATCCAACTTCAGGGGCACCTGGGTGGCTCAGTCGGTTAAGCATCCGACTTTGGCTCAAGTCATGATCTCACAGTTTATGAGTTCAAGCCCTGCATCAGGCTCTGTGCTCATGGCTCAGAGCCTGGAGTCTGCTTCAGAGTCTGTGTTTCCCTCTCTCTCTGTCCCTCCCCTGCTCACTCTTGTCTCTCTCTCTCTCAAAATAAACATTTTTTAAAAATTAAAAAAAAAGATGGATCCTCTTTAGACATTTTGCTTATTATTTCAGTAGAGCCTCTTGCCTGGTTCCAGCACCCTACATAGGGTTTTTCCTAGAAGGACCCCAGGTCCTCAGACAGCTGTATTGCTGAACAAACCAGACTCAGCAAGAACTGGCTTGCATGTTCTAATTTTCCCAATTCGTTTTTCACTGAGATAAGCTGGCTTTATCCCTTTTTTCTTTTCCCTTAATCTGAAAGCTTGGTTTATTAGAGTTGGAAAAAAAATTACACCTTCGGTGGATTCGACTAAGGAGAATTAGAATGGTAATGAGGCGGAAAGGAGCCTGAATGATTATTGATCTCAGTGTGGCTCAGGAGCCAGAGGGCCAGCAGGCAGGAAAGACACCCTGCCTGTTTTCTCCTGTTCCAAAGGTTATGGTGGGAAAAAAAAGCAATGCAAATCTAGTGTCTTAGCCTGGGTGGTACATTTTTATTGACATTCCTTTTGATCAGCTATCCTATCCAAATTTGAACCCTCTTGGAGATGAGTTTGTTGACTCTCATTAGTTTTATTGGTAAAAAAAAGATTTAAGATGGTATAGTTGATGGAAATTGAAATAGAGCAGTGATCAGGAAAACTAAAATTTAGTAACAGCTCTAATACTGAGCTGTGTGACCTTGAAGAAGTCACTCGACTGAGCCTGCGTTTTCTCATCTATAAAGAGATTTGACTGGGTAATCCCAGGTTACCTACAGGCTCAGCAATGCTGTTTGGTTTTTTTTTAAGTTTATTTTTGAGAGAGAGTGTGTGAGCAGGGGAGGGGCAGAGAGAGAGAAGGAGAGAAAGTCTCAAGCAGGCTCCATGCTGTCAGTGCAGAGCCCAACACAGGGCTCAATTCCACAAACCGTGAGATCATGACCTGAGCTGAAATCAAGAGTCAGACACTTAACCAACTGAGCCACTCAGGAGCTCCAACAATGCTGTATTTCTAAAATGAGAAATTAACTTCAGAATCTGGATAAACATAAAGCAAAATTACCCCACAGACAAGATTTTTGTTAAGGAAATCATTGCATTAACCAGAGGAAAGGTAAGGAAAACTGAAACTTCTCAAGAAAACAAGCAGTCAGTAAACACGTGAAAAGAAGCTAACCTCACTAGTAGACAGGGAAACAAAAACTAAAAGCATGAGATGTAAACTTGTGCTCGTCCACTTGGCAAAAGCAAGGGGATTATAATCTGACTCCTCTCTCTCACACCCTAATCCCACAGTAAATATCGGCTCTACCTTCTAAGTATCCAGAATCTAACCACTTCTTTTCACCTCACTGCTACTACCCTGGCCCAAGGCCCTCCCATATCCCAACTGGTTTATTGCAGGAGCCTCCTCACTGGCTCCTTCCATGCTCCTGTACCCCTGATCCTATAGTTTACTCTTAACAGAGAAGCCAGGGCAAGGCCATTACACTAAGGCAGAGCATGTCACTCTTGTGCTCAAAACTTTCTAATATCACTCCATTACTTACAAGCCCCTACCCACCCTGGCCCCCATTTTCTCCTGATCCTCCCAGCCACTCTGTTCAAGCCACAGTGACCTCTTTACTACATCTCTGAACAGACCTAGCACATTCCTGCGCTGAGCCTTGGCACTGGGCTGTTTCCTTTGCTGGGAATTCACACTCTCACTTCCTTCAAAGGTTCAAATATTACCTTGGGGACACCTTCCTGACTAGCCTATTCAAAATCTCAACCCCACAGGCGTTCCTAATTTTCTTTGCCACACTCTATTCTTTTATAGCATTTATGACATAACATTCTACATAATTTACTAAAGAAATCATGCTTTCATCATAAAGAAAATATGACATGACATATTTTCATCATAAAGAAAATATGACCTAAATTGTTTATTGTTTTCCTCTACTACACTGTAAGTGACATAAAGCAGAAATGTGCCCTACTTTTCTAGGACAGTGCCTGGCCCGTAATAGTTGTTCAATATATATTTGTATAATGAATGGATATCCACAGTCGATGGGATGTATGAAAATGAACACTTATACACTGCAGTGGGGAATGTCAATCAATAAGGCCATTGTCCATGTTTAGCGAAACTTTGATCTGGCAATTCTGCTTCCAGGTATCTTCCCTATAGAAATGCCTAAGCAGAGACACAATGGTATGTGTAAAAAAATGTTCATCACAGTGTTGTTCATAACAGTGGAAAACTGGACCAAACCCAAATGTTAGTAGGGAAAGAGTTAATTGAATTATGGTTCATGTACACTATGGGACATTAATACTATGTACCCCTTCACAAGAATGGCTGCCAGAAAGGGCTCCAAGATGCACTGGTTATTTGAAAAATAAAGAATTGCAACATTATACACAGTTAAAACCCAATGTGTTAACTGCTGGTTGGAATGCAATCTGGGCAGCCACTCTGGGAAACAGTATGGAGGTTCCTCCAAAAATTAAAAGTACAACTACCCCACGACCCAGCAATTGCACTACTAGGTATTTATCCAAGGGATGCAGGAGTGCTGTTTTGAAGGGGCACGTGCACCCCAATGTTTATAGCAGCACTGTCAACAATAGCCAAAGTATGGAAAGAGCCCAAATGTCCATCAATGGACAAATGGATAAAGAAAATACGGTATATATATGTGTGTGTGTGTGTGTGTGTGTGTGTGTGTGTGTGTGTGTGTGCGTGTGTGTGTATACACACACGCACACACACACACAATGGAGTGTTACTCGGCAATCAAAAAGAATGAAATCTTGCCATTTGCAACTACGTGGATGGAACTGGAGTGTATTGTGCTAAGCAAAATTAGTGAGAGAAAGACAAAAATCACATGACTTCACCCATATGAGGACTTTAAGACACAGAACAGATGAACACAAGGGAAGAGAAGCAAAAATAATATAAAAACAGGGAGGTGGACAAAACATAAGATACTGTTAAATATGGAGAACAAACTGAGGGGTGCTGGAGGGGTTGTGGGGGGGGGGAATAGGATAAATGAGGAAGGGGCATTAAGGAAGACACTTGTTGGGATGAGCACTGGGTGTTATACATAGGGGATGAATCACTGGAATCTACTTCTGAAATCATTGCTGCACTATATGCCAACTAACTTGGATGTAAGTTAAAAATAAAAAAAGTAAAAAATAAACATTTAAAAAATCATTACTAAACAGATGAGGTTACTATAGTTAAAACTCTGAATCCAAATGTTACATGCTCTATTGTAAAAATGCACACGGTATTAGTTAAATATACTTTCCCTTCTATATATTTTTGTATCTTTGGCCAAACTCCCCAAGTAAAGTTTTGGTTTATGATTTTGTGCCCTAAAACAAAAATGTTTATATTTTATGCTATAAAGTATTGTTTAATGTTTAATTATCTTTGAGAGAGAGAGGGAGAGATAGAGCATGAGTGGGGGAGGAGCAAAAGGAGAGGGAGACACAGAATCAGAAGCAGGCTCCAGGCTCTGAGCTGTCAGCACAGAGCCTGACATGGGCTTGAACTCACGAACCGCGAGATCATGACCTGAGCCAAAGTTGGACGCTTAACCCACTGAGTCACCCAGGTGCCCCTGTATTTTATATTATAAAAGGAGGAGGAGGGGGGGGGGGAGGGGGAGGAGGAGGAGGAGGAGGAGGAGGAGGAAGGGGAGGCAGTAAAGAGCAGAGAACATCAGCAAAGAAGCCAAAGGCCCAGTCACCTGTTTCTGTCAGCTTTCATGAACACATACTGCGTGGTGGACACTTCTGGTCCAGCTTATATGTTACTATTTGTCTGTGGCCAGGGGCTCTACCAACTGAGTTCATCTGGCAAATTAATGACCTTCTAAATCTTTTACGTCATTGTGAATAGAAAAAGAATTGTGGGGCGCCTGGGTGGCTCAGTCAGTTAAGTGTCCAACTTCAGCTCAGGTCATGATCTCACAGTTGGTGAGTTTGAGCCCCGTATTGGGCTCTGCACTGACAGTGCAGACCCTGCTTGGGATTCTCTCTCTCCCTCTCTCTCTGCCCCTACCCCACTCACTCTCTTAAAATAAATAATAAATAAACCTAAAAAAAAAAAAAAAAAGAAGAAACCCAATGTGTTAAACTATTATGTACATGTAAATGTATATATGAAAAATACTATGTAAAAACTAAAAAGACTATTATCTGTATATGCACATACCTGTTTATAAATACATGGTGGGAAAGATACATCTGAATGTAACAGCGGGGAGGAGATTGGGAAGTGGTAGGGGTACTCTTTACATGCTTTTGTGTGTGTGATTTCTTTATAAGGGCACATTTATGCATTACCTATATAAGTATTTTAAATTATGCATGGAAAACCCTATAAAGAATCATGTGGTAATAAGGAATGGTGGAAATTCATCTTTCTCCAAACTCTGGAGGTTTCCTTTTTATAGATAAGATCTGGTATCGTGTCAAGTGATGCAGAAAGCAGCAGGTCTCAGCAGGTACCACGAAGCTTTCAGCCATAGTCTCTGGGTTGGGTTCTCCTTGGGCTGGTTGGAGAATGTTTGCTCACACCTATCCAGGCTAGAGAACCAGCTTCTGTCATGTTTTTGTCCATCCTAAGCTCAAGTAGTTTGTTGTGGCTAGAAACCTTGTTCTGCCTCTGTGATGAAAATACCAGGGCACCTGGGTGGCTCAGTTGGTTAAGCCTCTGACTCTTGACTTTGGCTCAGATCATGATCTCACAGTTCATGGGTTCAAGCCCCACATCAGGCTCTGTGGTGAGAGCACAGAGCCTGCTTGGGATTTTGTCTCCCTCTCTCTCTGCCCCTCCCCCACTTGGTCTCTATCTCTCTCTGAAAGAAAGAAAGAAAGAAAGAAAGAAAGAAAGAAAGAAAGAAAGAAAGAAAGAAAGAAAGAGGCAGCTGGCTTTGATTGCCAGGACAATAGTCAACGTTGAACCAGCTTATGAGGACCACAGTGCTCGCCTGAAAAAAAGGAGGACTGTATTCTTCTAGGGACATGGCTGGGTAGATCACATTGAAACCAGAAGTTATATTCTTTCTGTTAGCTCTGTGGTGAGAGACAGAGGAGGAGATGTAAAATCTGTTTCTGGCACACTGGTGGGTGTTTGTGCGTGTGTACATTTCCTGGGTGCGTTGTGTGTTCCCTTTTGTTAACACGTTAACGGGCCTGTTCCCAAAGTGAGATCAGGCCTGCGGTGTGCCCAACCAGCGGCTGGCTGCTTTCCTTGCTCCCAGCACTTCCTGAGGGCCACCGGATACAGGCCCTACAGACTTTGCTTCTTCATTTTTAAAAGGTGCTCAGCCCAAAGGGTCCAGTCTCAACAGCTGGAAAAGAGTGGACAAACCACCTCTCCTGGGTTTCTGGCTGTGGAATAATTTTCTTTCATCTCTGAAGACCAACATGCCATGTCTGTGTTATTAACGAACTAGTGCTTTTGGCGGGGTCACAGGGTGGGAGAATTGCCCACAGAGGTAAAAGAAACATCAGCATCGATGCTGTCGCTCAGGCATCAGCCCTTATCTATTCATCCAGCAACTATTTATTGAGTGTCTGTGAAGTGTGAGTCACTGTGTTATGTGAATGTGACAGGCATTGTTTCTGCCCTCAGGTCCTGCAGTGAGTGGGGGAAAACACCTTTATAAGTAGGCAATCACCATAAGTACACCATAAGCTGTGATGGGCTAAGTGCAAGGTGCAGTGGGAGAGGCACTTAATCCAGAATTGGCAGGGAAAGGCTCCCTGTAGGAAGTAAAAGAAGAGCCAACAAAGAATTCAGCTGGAATTAGCTTCACTACCCTCCTCTTTGTCTGAAGGCTATTTATTATCTCTTTTGTTTCATCTGGAAACTTTTGGGGATTTTTTTCAAGCCTTAATAGCTGATTCTGTCCGACTCACATTGAGAGATTCGTTTATCTCGTTCATAGCCCTTAGCAATGTCTGCTCTTACACCTTTTGTTCACTCTATTATCTGTGTCCTCCAAAGAATAAGCTCCTTAAGGGCAGGCTTTTTCCTGTCGTGCTCACTGACCTTTCCCTGACATCTAGAATACTGCTTGGTACACGGAACCTGCTCAGCAAAATATTGTTGCTGATTAAAGAAAGTTTTCTTTGTCATACTCTTTTGTTTGGTTGTTTTTTGTTTTGTTTTGTTTTGTTTTGTTTTTGTTTTTTTAGTTTTGAGAGAGAGAGACAGAGAGTGAGCAGGGGAGGGGCAGAGAGAGGGAGACACAATCTGAAGCAGGCTCCAGGCTCCAGGCTCCGAGCTGTCAGCACAGAGCTGGACACAGGGCTCGAACTCACCAATGGCAAGATCATGACCTGAGCCAAAGTCAGACACTTAACCAGCTGAGCCACCCAGGAGCCCCTCTTTCCCTCTTTGTCATACTCTTGATGAGACTTTGTGCATCATGAAAGTTCTTTGCAAATAACTGGCTGCAGAAAGGTAGCAGCCTGGTGTGTGTGTGTGTGTGTGTGTGTGTGTGTGTGTGTGTGTGTGTCCAAGCAGCCTTTTTTGAGAGATCCGCTCCTCATCCTGAATAGGGATATGGCTAGAAAAGCACTTCCAGCATCATCAGCCAAATCCTATCCAAGTACTCCTGATGTTTTAATCAGGGCTCATTCCACTACAAGACACAAACCCAGCAGATGATGAAAAGCAACCACGGGCTGGAAGTGCACCTGGCCTCCCTGCGAACTAGAATCAGGAAAGACGGGACCACAGCAACCGCCTTGTTTCCCTCTCCCCCGTTTCCCTCCCTCCCTGGTCTTGGCTTCCCGCTGCCTGTCCTCGTGTGACTATGTCTGACTATGACCCTCCTTGCTGACTTTACTTATACGGGGCTGCCCCCAAGTGGCACCTTCAGTCCCTGACCTTCCAGGTTGGTTGCAGATAGATAGTTAACCCAAATCCAAATTGCTGGAAGAGAATCAGACTGCTATTCTCTGGGTCAGCTGTCTACCCCCAGTCCAGTCAGTCTGCTGTGGCCCAGGAGGCAGGGATACTTTCCTCTTCAAAACCAGAGGGAGGACAGTGGACAGAAGGCAAGGAAATGATTAGTGGAAAAAATGACTGGCACCTCTATTGACATTCACTGTACGATTTGCCTTCTAGAATGAAGTGCTGGAGAATGTTGGGCCCCCCCTCCCCCGGATCACTGGACCAGGAGGTAACAGAAGTGGGGCCTGTCTAGGGCTCCCCCCACCCCCTTCACCAGAGGCTACCCCCACACAAAATTAATCAGTGCCCCAGCCACATCTCCCCTCCCCTTATCACCTCTTGGGCTTTGTTGAGAGGTTGGAGATGAGGGTGAGGCATCTGGTGCCCCCACAGCCCCATTGCTTTGGAGACCAGAGGCGATCGAGGTGCTTTCAGCCAGAAAAATATAATTTAAGGGCTTTGGCATCTGGCTGGGAGCAGAGAGCTGTGTTGCCATGGCGATGCCTCGCTTCATTTAACAGCAGCATATCGCCGAGTTTGGTCACATCCACACTCAGGCACATACAGCGCCCCGTCAGCAGCAGCCCCCACGACTCGCACACACAGTCCTCTGGCAGAAATCCCTCTGGGGGAGCAGGGCCCATTCCCAGCACCCTCCTCGCCGTCACAGACACCCACACTCACACTCACACTCACACCCTTCCCTGCGACACCTCGGCCAATCACGCAGATGCCAGCAGCACCCCCAGAAGGCACAGAGGGCCCGTGGGGGCCAGATGAGTGCACGCCCTCTGCGACGGCCCCCGGAGGAGCCCGCTGGGGTCCATGTGCTTTCCGGCGTTCCCGACGCACGGCCCAGTCTCGGTCTCCTTTATAAGCCCCCCTTTGTGTCTCATCTCCCACCCGTTAACCGTGGCCGAGGGGGTAGGAAAGGGGGGCGGAACGGTGGTGGCCCTGGTGCAGACCCGCGTCTCTGTCTTCTTGAGAGGAGAGGGGTGAGGCCAAAACCCTGCAGGGACTTAATCCAGGAGCCCCTCAGCCACGGACGTCCTGTTTCTGCCCCGCCCCTTGACGCGGAGTGGCGGACTGGGCCGACTGGAGCGGGGAGATACGAAGGCCCGGGGATGCTCACTGGACGCCGTTTGGAGCCGCGAAACATCTGAAGCGGGCTGAACGCCCATCAGTGAGGCGTAGGTGCAAAAATGGCGGCACCCAACAGCGTGCTCTGCGGTGGCTCGCGAGTTGCGTGGCCCGTGTGTATCCACACGGAAGTACGTGGGCGCGTGAAGTGTCCCCGCGCTGCTGTGTTTCAGTTCACGGACTTACGTACACAGGGGTGTCTGTAACGCGCCGGGAGCGGTCTGGGAAGAGGGGATCGGGGAGGGCTGGTGGGGGCGGTTTCAGTTCTCTTCCTGCGTGACAACACCCCTAGATCGAGCGACTCAAAACACCCAACAGCACATTCTTTTCCCCACCTCCGCGGGTCAGCCCGGTCACTCCCGCGCTGGGGGCCACTGAGCTCTGACCCAGCCGTAGCGATGGGTACTTGGTGGCCTGTGGCCACCGTGGGCTGCACCTGCTTCTCCCCGGGGGCCCCAGGCAGCGTTCCTGGGGCCGTGAGAGGAGAGGCAGAAAACTGCTGAAGGCAGAGGCCTGGCACGTCAGCCACCGCCACGTTCTGTCAGAGCAAGTGCCAGGGCAGCCCACTTTCAGGGACGAGGAAACAGGCCACCTCTTGACGAGACGAATGGCAAAGTGAGCTGGGCAGCTGCGTTGGGATGGGAAGAATTTGTAAACAGCCACGGGCACCTTCCGCTTTTTACTCTGTATAATTCTGAACTTAGCGTTCATGTGTTCCTTAAACATGAGCAGGAAAAGGTAAATCCAAGAGGCATATGAAAGAATGACGAGGACTTGGTTGATGCATAATTCAGATGGAAAAATCAAAGATGACCTCAAGGTTAGTGGTAAGCTTTTTTTTTTTTTTTTTTTAAGTAATCTCTACATTCAACATGGGGCTCGAACTCACAACCCTGAGATCAAGAGTTGCGCTTGTGCCCTGAGCCAGGCAGGCAGCCTACAAGCTTTTTTTTTTTTTTTTTTTTTTTTTTCAATCAACTGAGGAAATGAAGACTGGAATATCTAAAGCTAGAGATGTGGCAATGTTGAGTAGTGAAGAGCTTGAATCTCAGAGAAAGAGTGAAAAAGAGAAATTGTTGTTACTCCACTAGATTGCCAACAACGACAAATAATTATAATCAGACTTTGAAGGAGCTGTGCATAAGAAACATGTACGAGGGAGGGGAGGGTGGGTGATGGGTATTGAGGAGGGCACCTTTTGGGATGAGCACTGGGTGTTGTATGGAAACCAATTTGACAATAAACTTCATATATTGAAAAAAATAAATAAAATAAACTTTATAAAAAAAAAAGAAACAGAGTATGTATTATTACTCAGCCATCAGAAAGGATGACAGGATTTTTCATTCTCTTCTGGCTCTCTGCCACCGCTTGCTGGTTATGAAATACTTTCCGGGGGCACCTGGGTGGCTCAGTCAGTTAAGCGTCCAACTTCGTCTCAGGTCATAATCTCACAGTTCGTGAGTTCGAGCCCCGCATCGGGCTCTCTGCTGTCAGCTCAGAGCCCACTTTGGATCCTCTGTCCCCCTCTCTCTCTCTGCCCCTCCCCTGCTCACACGTGCTCTCTCTCAAAAATAAATAAACATTAAAAAAAAAATACTTTCTAGAACAACATTCCCACCAGTAAAAGGGATTGATTCTCCCTGATAAGATCTTTGTGAAAAAAGAGTCATGATTTCACATTTATACAATATTCCTGCAGAGGCGGTTTGGCCCATCGGCACTGGTCATCTAACGAAACAGTACTCCCAGGAAAAACGGGCTCACCTAAAGAGAAAACAAAACTTCGGTCTCAAAATGACAAGTTTGAAACATCGTGCTTGAAGCATCTTGCTCATCCTGCTCTGTTAATTTTGGGAAGAATACACATGCGGGCGTCCTTTACCCACACCTTGTTTCTCTCCTAGTCGAGTAGAAATTCTCCCGTCCAGGTTTTTATTCCCCCTCTAGAACCTTCTGTGAGGGAGGGGCGATTTGTCTCTACCAAGTGTTTCTTTTCTTCTTTTTTTTTTTTTCAAATCTGTTTTAATGTTTATTTTTGAGAGAGAGAGAGACATGGAGTGTGAGCAGGGGAGGGGCAGAGAGAGAGGGAGACACAGAATCCAAAGCAGGCTCCAGGCTCTGAGCTGTCCACACAGATCCCGACGCAGGGCTCAAACCCGTGAACCATGAAATCATGACCTGAGCCAAAGGCGGACACTTAACCAACCGAGCCACCCAGGCACCCCTCCACCAAGTGTTTCTTAGGACTGCGTGGGTCAGTCTGCCTAAATTCTGGGGTTCAGTATTAGCAGGCTCAGTTGGCAAAAGACTGGCTCTTGCCACTAATGAAGGTGACATTTCACCTTCCATATTTACTTCTGATTTATTTTTCAACTTACACAAAACCTAAGCAGGAAGTAAGAGTGCTACTTTGAAGTTTGTAGTAGTTATTTATTGCTTCCTAACAAATTACCCTCAACATAATGATGTAAACCGACACATGTGTATTATCTCATACTGTTTCTCAGGGGGCAACTTGGGGTGGTGATGGGGTTGTATGTAGGTCAGGCGCCATCATCGAAAGATTGATCAGGGCTGGGGCACCAGCAGCTTCCAACATGGCTGTTGGCAGGAGGCGTCGGCTCCACCCCACACAGGCCTCTCCACAGGGCTGCCTGAGTGTCCTTTTGACACGGCAGCGGGCTTCTCCCACAATGATCCGAGTGACAAAGGGAGAAAGTCACAGTGCCCTTACGACCTAGCTCCCAAAGTAGCACATCCACACTTTCAAGTGGCTGACAGGCTGGCCCAGAAGGGGAATTAGGCCCCATTTCTTCAGGAGAGTGTCAAAGACTGTGTGGATCTTTCTTAAAACCACAGAGCGCTCCACAGAGGAAAAGTGAGTCAGCTCTCTCACATAAGAAGCCAGTCAAGAGCTGGAGAAGGACAAGTCATTCATTCAAACAGCTTTTATTGAAAACCTACTAACTGCTAGACTCCCTGCCAGATGTTGTGTATAAAGGCAGAAATAACACAAGGTTACTTTCACTCAAGATGTGGTTCAAAGAGCACACATCCTTGGGGCCCTCCTTTGGCCCCGTCCCTCCCTTAGAGACCAAACGAAGTACCTTCTTAGAGCCCTTGACCCCCTTGTAAGCCGTGCTCTGAGTACACAGGACCCCAGAATTCTCTTCTCTAATGACCCAAGCCTCTCCCGGGGTCTGTCGTCAGGTTCATTTTTCCACCAGTATGTGCACCCCTGGGCTATTTGTGGGCGTGTGGACAAAACTTGGCCATGCAGGCTGGGGCGTCCACACACTTGGAGTGGGCCAGAATCAGGAATAGGGAGACAAGGAGGGTGAACAGGGAGGGAGATGAAGAGGTCAGTTAGTTGTGAGATGCATGGAAATCAAGGTTCCCACAGCACGTCTTTTCTTTTCTTCTAAACTTGCCCAGTGCCCTTGTTTGTAACCTGGCAAGTCTACCCCAGCCTAGGTGAGGGGCTCATGTGAGTCAAGGTTTGGTTGCCTCCGTGGCGCCCCTACTCAGCCACCAGGGACCAGCAGCCCCACAAAACGGGCTAGTGTGGTGCCACTTCTGAACCCAGGCCTCCCTCTAGTGACCAGTCTGGGCACAACAGCCAGGGGCTCCTGGCCACTCTACAGAATGGACAGCTCTTCCAGAACCTACTTTTCTTTTCTTTTTTATTTAAAGTTTATTTACTTATTTGGAGGGACAGAGAAAGAGAGAGAGAAAGAGAACAAGTAGAGGAGGGGCAGAGAGAGAGAAAGGGAGAGAGAGAACCCCAAGCAGGGGATGTGAGGCCCACCGCAAGACCATGACCTGAGCCGAAATCAAGAGTGGAATGTTTAACCGACTAAGCCACCCAGGCACCCCCAGAACCTACTTTTCGAAACATATATCTGATTCTGTTATTCTTTGCTTAGAAACCTCAAAAACACAGCAAACTCTCTCATACCTCCCCACTCCACACACCCTGTGCCTTCAAGGGAAAGATAAAGCCCAAGCCCGTTGGCCTGGTTTACAAGGTCTTTCTCAAGTTCAAGCCAGCCTACATTTCCAGGGCCACTGAAAGCCAGCTTCTCCCTCTCTCTCTCCCTCTCCCTCTCTCCCTCTCCCTCTCTCTCTCTCTCTCTCTCTCACACACACACACACACACACACACACACACAGCCACCACCTTCAACAACACACCATATATTTCCTTGCCTTACTTCTTTTGCCGGCAATAAACTGCCCACATTTGTCCACCAAACAAACTCTTACTCCTCCATAAAGACCCACTTCACACCTCTGTGGCTTTCTTCGCCCCCTAAGGGAGAATCCCCGGCCCCTCACAGGATTCCCCTGAGCACTTGTGTACGGAACAATAGCTAAGCTAACACTGAGCACGTAATGCCAGTCCCTGTGCTAAGGGCTCCAGAGGCAGTCTCTTTAATCCCTACACTAACCCTAACAGCCAGGTGCTAGTTCCATCCCCATTTTACAGATGGGGAAGCTGAGAGGAGCCGGGTCAGGTCATGTGCCCATGGTCACACAGACAGCAAGTGAAAGAGGCCTGTGGTCACAAGTGCCACCCCCTCAACCGCAGCTCGTAGACAGACGTCCTTCTTTCCTGCCTACAAGCTCCTCCGAACAGAAGGCTTGTTCTCTTGTCTCCGAACCCCCAGCATGGAGCATGAGGCCCCCTGTGCCTGGAAAGCACTCAGTTGATTACCCAGATCTAGTGGCAGACAGGAAGGGCTGGTGCTGCCTGCTATGCTTTTTCTCCCATCTAAGGCTAAAAATCTTGTTCCGGACTCAGAGCCAGTCACACGCTCCGGACAAGTGAGGCCAGAAGCTGTGGGCAGAGTTCACAGATTCACTGAGGATAAGAAATAGGGTCTAACTTGGGGCTGGTTGCCAAAACAACTGCTCCTTAATTCCCCCGTTTCTCAATTAATTCACCCCAAACTGGCCAGCACCCTCCGGGTTTGCACCCACGTACCCTGCTGCTCCTGAAGGACTGCCTGCCGTCCTCCCCTGCTGGCCCCACCAGCCTTCCCCCTTCCTCCCTCTGTCCTTTCCCCCATCCTCCCTGCCTTCCTTCTCTACTCTCTGTTCTGTAAGCCAGCCATGAGCATTAAACAGACACTCTTATCCACCTGCAGTGCTCCAGCCACGAGGCTATATCCATTCCTTCTCTTTTTTCTTCAAAATGGAACTACAGGACCTTTTTTTTTCCTTCCTGATTATGAAAGTAATAGTCTTGTTGTAGGAAAAAAATGCAAACATAAATATTTAAAGTAGAAAGTAAAAGTTGTCAGCCATCCCACTAAAAGAGAACCCCTGTTTTCAATTTGGTTTATGGCATTCCAGATTTCTGTGGGTGTGGGTGTGTATTCACTTCGTTTTTAGTCTGATTCATAAGTAAAGACTTCTCTCTCATGGTCATTTTATTCCAGCAGTCCTAGGTTAAAGTGATCATGTTGCGGGGCACCTGGGTGGCTCAGTCAGTTAAGCATCTGACTCTCAGTTTCGGCCCAGGTCATGATCTTACGGTTCGTGAGTTTAAGCCCTGCATTGGGCTCCACTCTGATGGTGAGGACCCTGCTTGTGATTCTCTCTTTCTCCCTCTCTGTCTGCCCCTTCAGCACTCTCTCTCTCTCTCTCTCTCAAAATAAATAATATAAACTTTAAAAAAAAAAAAAAAAATATATATATATATATATATATATATATATATATATATATAAATAATCTCTTGGAAAAAAATGACCATGTTGCTGCAAGGTTTTGGTCAAGAACTATCTAGATTCATCCCCAACAGAATTCTCTAACTTCAGCTGGAGAGAACTAAGACTAGGGGATATTGGAACCTTTGGTTCTAGAAGATTTCTGGGCTCCTTAATACCTGGTCATAAAAAGTCTGTGTGGAAAGTGCCTTTCACTAAGTATGCCAAAGGAAGTCTTCTTACACTACCTCCTCAGAGCAAGGCTTCTACTTGCTCAGATTTCCATAACGAAGGGAGCCCTTTGGCGCGGTATTTCCCCTGTAATAATGAAGAGGAAAAGGAGGAGCCAGAGGAAGCGGAAAAAGAGAAAGAGGAAAAGGAGGAGGAGGAAGAGGAGGAGGAGAAGGAAGGCAGAGGATGTGCAGTACTGGAGGAAGGAGGGAGAGAGGAAGTCACCTCAGCAGGCAGCAGGCTTTAATTCACTCGTGAGCACTGACTGAGGAGCTGACACATGGTTCCCTCTCCCCGGAGCTCACTCGCACGCAGGCTGTGGGAGTAATCTCTCTCCTCCAGGCAGTGCGGAGACACCCAGGTTAGAGCACGCCGCCTAAGGCGAGATGCCAGACAGGTGTAGAGCAGAACTTGCGCTCCACTGGACTGAATCATGTGACCAAACTCAGAAGAGACTGAGGCAGAAAGGCCAGGAGAGCACTTTATTTTATTTTATTTTTTTTTTTTAACATTTATTTATTTTTGAGACAGAGAGAGAGCATGAACAGGAGAGGGTCAGAGAAAGAGGGAGACACAGAATCTGAAACAGGCTCCAGGCTCTGAGCTGTCAGCACAGAGCCCGACGAGGGGCTCGAACTCACGGACCGTGAGATCATGACCCGAGCCAAAGTCGCTTAACTGACTGAGCCACCCAGGCGCCCCTAGGAGAGCACTTTAATTGTTTTCTGATAAGAAATAAAAGTTTTAAACGGATTGCCCAGCTTTTACTGGGCAATTACTTGTGTTTGAGGATCAGCACGTTCTCTCCCTGCGGGCTTATGATGACAAATGAAAGTAATCATGTATAAATAACACTAATAACAGTACAGTTACTCTTTGTTGAGTAACACGATGTGCAGGGTACGGTCCTGAGCGTGTTGTCTTCATCTTTGCATGTAAATCTCTACCACTCTGCAATGGGGGTACTTTATCCCCACTTTGCAACGGGGTTCAGAAATGTTTAGAGCAAGTAAGTGTGGGGGCCCAGGATTCAAACCCCATTCTGCCTGCCTCCAAGACCCACCCTCTGAATGTACCACCACCTCTCCTTCCTCTCCAACCACCTGGGAAACCTGCAATGTGGACTCAAAGCAAGGGGCTTTAGGTGGAGGCTCAAACACAGCTCAGGCGTAACTGGGCCTCCTTAGAGCCGGTCTCAACACCACAACGCACCACTAGGAAAACACAGATTTGACACCAACGTCAAAAGCCTGTTTTCCTGAAGGTTTTATGAAAAGGAGATCGAAGAGGTTACACATCACAAAACTGGCTAAATGTCCTGTCTCCACATCTCTCTTCCGCAGCATCCTGCCCTCCAGTGGCTGACCTCCCGCTCTCTGCTCCCTCCCACATGCCCTATTTTGGGACTCCTCCTCTTCCTTTTCTCCAGATTTCTCCTCTCTCTTCCGAGATCTTTACCCTGGTCACCTGCCTCAGAGATCACAGATTTACAACCCCAAACAGGGCCTACAAATGTGCTTACTTGGCTTACACCGTATTTCACAATTTTGAATTAGTGTCAGTATTTAAAACTGGCAGATTTCACATACAAGTTTGATTTGCAACTTAAAAAAAGTTTTTGTTTTTTTTTTTTTTTTTTCTATATAGCAACAGCTGGCTAGGGCCAACCAGTAGCTGTCTCTTTTAGAAGCGCAGGTTCTCCAGCTTCCCAGTCTCCTCCCTTTCTGAAGCCTGCTGACACTGCTGGAAGGTTCGTTGCTCATCCTTTGGACCACCTAAGTGATCAGCCTGGCTCCTCCACATATTGGAATTTCCAAGACTTCTCTGTTTCTTTTTTTGGATTCCGTGGCATGATACCCACCAGACTTCAGAGCAGTCCTTGGGGTGGATTTTCCTACCAGGTCTGTGAATGTATTTAAACACCCTGTAAACAGGACCCTGATTAGGAAGACTGTAGTTTGGCACTGGTTCTTTTTTTTTTTTTTTTTAAGTTTACTTATTTATTTTGAGAGAGAGAGAGAGAGAAAGCATGAGTCAGGGAGGGCAGAGAGAGAGGGAGAGAAAATCCCAAGCAAGTTCCACACTGGCAGCTCAGAGTCCAATGGGGGGCTCGAACCCATGAACCGTGAGATCATAACCTACACTGAAGTTGGACGCTTAACCCACCAAGCCGCTAGTTTGGCATTGGGTCTTATTGAAAATTCCAGGCCTGGGCACATGAGATTATCCAAGTGGGTGCACCCTGGAACACGTGACCTCTGCACTCTATTGAATGCTGAAGGTCAGGTGTATCTCCTAGAGACATGCTTTTGTCACAGGGCTAAGAATCAGCTGGGCAATAAAAAGTGAATACTAAACTCATCACATGGGGAGAATGTCCAAAAGTAGATACTTTAATGCTTGGTTTCAGATGGATACTTCTAGCTGACTTTTATATTTATGAGTACTGATAAACTCAGTGCTTAGTGATCCAACTTTGAAACAAATTTTCTCACTTTTATTTCAAGCTTGGTGACTCATGTAATTAGAGAGCTTGAGATTGTCAGGTGAGTTTTTATCATTTCTAAGGATTTTTCTGTTAATCCAGATTTCTGCAGTGTTTTGCTATGATAGACTGTATTGTTCTTTACAAGTATTCACTGCTTCCCCCTTGGATGGGATTATTTTCTTGCCTTGTTGACCTCAGGTTTGACCATGTGATTTGTTTGGGCCAATAAGATGTGAGTGGAAGTAATATAGGCCACTTCAGAAACAAAGCTCTAAGAACTAGCAGATGTAGGGATGCCTGGGTGGCTCAGCGACTTGACTACCCAACTCTTGATTTCGGCTCAGGTCATGATCCAGGGTCGTGGGATCAAGCCCCGCATTGGGCTCTGTGCTGAGTGTGGAGCCTGCTTGGGATTCTCTCTCTCTCTCTCTCTCTCTCTCTCTCTCTCTCTCTCTCTCCCTCTCTCTGTCTCTCTCTCTCTCTCCCTCTCTCTCCCTCTGCCCCTCTCCCCTGCTCACACTTTCTCTCTTTCTCTAAAACAAAAATAAAATAAAAATAAAAACTAGCAGATGTTCACCATGGTTCTTTCTTCTCTTGGCCACAAGGAGGATAGCTATGCACTGGAGAGAAGGCAACATGTAGTAGAGTCTGCCCCTTGCCAGACACTGAGCAAGTGAGAAATAAACCTTTGTCACATGACTGAAATGTTGGGATCATTTGTAATAGCAGCCTAACCTAACCTATCCCGACCAAGACATGTACAAACAAACCAAACATGCTAACTCTGATGCTGAGGCTGATAGCATAATAGGTTTCAGTAATCCTAACTTTTTCTATTTATCAAAATGATATATACCCTCTCATTGAGAAGTAAATGCCATAAATTTAAACTTATAAGTTTATAATATATAATAAAATTTTCTGTCTATATAATATGATACATAAAAGTACAGACATATATATGTGTGTGTGTGTGTGTATATGTGTGTGTGTGTATATATATATATATATATATATATTCTGGTATGATCTGGTAACCACATTCTAACAGGCATATTCTTTCTTGAGCGAGATCAATGGTTCCAATTAGGCTACAGTGTCAAGTTCTGTTAATCTGGAAGGCACTCTGTGTCTTTAAGGTGGTTGTACATACCTTGGCTCAAATCCATTATGAGTGAAGTATTTTTAATTTATTTTAGTGACACATATATTAAATGCATACCAGAGTATAATGTGATAAATAAATCCTCCCTCCCCCAACCCACAGTACCACTTCACAGAAGTGATCATTTTAAGAGTTTCTCTCTCAGGGCACCTGGATCATTTAAGCATCTGACTTCGGCTCAGGTTATGATCTTATGGTTCATGAGTTCCAGCTCCACATAGGCTTAGGGCCTGCTTGGGATTCTCTCTTCTCCTCTCAGCCCCTCCCCCCCCCCCTCAAAATAAGTAAACATTAAAAAAAAGAAAAATAATAAAATATTTTTTATTTTTTTAACCACTTAAAAATGTAGAAAACATTCTTTGCTCTCAGGTTGTACAAAAACAGGCAACAAGTAGAATCTGAACTGTGGGTCATCATTTTCTGTAGGCGTTTTACTCAAGTTCCTGTGATATTTTAGTAGTTGCCCTCTTTCTTTCCTTCTTTGCTGTGTGACACTGAGTAAGTCAATTAACCTCTCTGGGCCTCGGTTCTCTCTCTTTTTTTAAAAATTAAATTGTTTACTTATTTTTTTCAGTTTCATTAAGATATCATTGACATACAGCACTCAGTTTAAGATGAATAGCATAATGACTTGACATACATATCTTGTGAAATTACAGTAATGTTAGTTATCCACCCGGACCTCACTTTTTACCAGTAACCGAGGAGTAGCAGCAGAGGAATGCTTTTGTTTCTTTTTTAAATTATTTTTTATTTTGTAAGTAGGCTCCACACCCAATGTGGGGCTTGAACTCATGACCCCAGATGGAGAGTCGCATGCTCTACCCACAAAACAGAGGAAAACCGTCCAGGCACCAGGGTGAATGGTTTTTTTGAAAACCAGCTCTTCACTGAGGATGGGCGGGAGAGCCGCTGCTGGTTTTATTGTTGTTGTTAATCTCTATTATTTGTTTAGGCTTCCAGGTGAAATTTCACGTAAACAAAAAAATTCCCCTCCTACGAATTAGTTTGGTAAATTACTAATTGGCCCAGTGATTCCAAACATTTTTTCCTGCCTCCTTAGTCTACCGGCACAAAAGAAATCCACTAGTTAACACTTCAAAGGGTACAGCCAAAAATGGTGTGAAGGTTACTCTTCTGAAGTACTCCATTATTGGACGACCGGCACGTTTGTTTATGTCTTGGATCCTTTCTCCCGGACAAAGTTCCACGCACTTACTCATGAAAGAAATATTTGCTGAGCACCTTCCCAGTTCAGAGCCCTGCATTGGATGACCTGTAGTGAACCAAGCGGGACCGGTCCCTCCCGGTGGCAAGTGGAAAGTGCCTTCGCAGGGGCCCAGTGCCCGCTGATGCATTATGCAGGAATGCAGAGAAAGCGGGAGGGTGGAAGGGAGAGTTGGATCCAAATCCACCCCAGCCTGTGTGTTCCCAGAATTGTCTACTGTGACTCCACAGCCCTCGCTATCTGCCCGCCCTGACTTCCTTCCTGCGCTTTCCCCGAACACGTCTCCCAGCCATCCTCGTCCTCCCCCTGCCCCTACCGCCAGCGCCTGCGTCTGCGCCTGCGCCTGCGCACTTCTGCCGCCCTACCTTGCCCCGCGCACTGGGGGCAGAGGGGGCTTGAGAATCTCGTGGTTCCCCACGGAGACCGCTGCCCCGCGGCCCGCCCCCGCGCCTTTCTCGGAATTGCTCCGTGCCTCACAGCGCCCCTCCTCCGGTTGTCGCCTGTTTCTGGGCAGGCCACGTGGGAAGCTGGTGACCCTCGGGGCAGCGTTCTGACCTCCACGCTGTTCTCATCTCTGTACGGAAACAGCATTAATGCTGACCCCAATCTGTTCCAGTAACCTTTTCTCGACCGAAACGTTGCTGCCAGCGACTGCCAGGGTACGCACACAAGCTCACGCTCTCGGTGGGACTTAAACCTAAAATAAGCAGAAATCCTGGTTTTCCCTTCTCTGGGGGTGGGGACTGGGAGGTTAGAGGCGCGTCCAAGCCTACGCCCCGTTTTCTCAGTGACAGCTTCCAGGGCCACTCCTTTTTTCTTTCTTATTTCTTTCCCTCACTCCTCATTCAAGGAAAGTCCTTGGGAGATTGAATTTTGACTTCTTTGGGGAGGAATTTCCCAGCTACCCCGCCTTGAGTTAGCTTAGCCCTCTCTCAGCTTTTCCACTTGGTGTTGGAATCTGTTCATCTCTCTCATACTGAATGGCCCCTTCCCACCCACTGTCTAACATACTTAACCTCAGCCAGTATGGTAGATAGTTAGGGGTGTCTTTTAGCCCGTGCCTCTCCTTTCCCTGAGAGTCACACACACGTGGATGGGCCTTTGGCAGCCAGGTTTGAGGGTGTGATTTTGCCCCCAGGGTGTCCAGAGAGTGCCGAAACAACTGGGTCCAGCCTCCTCTCCCTTCTAGACTTTGGAATCGAGCTTGAGATGTAGTCACAGCCTAAACTGGTCTCTTAGATGCAGGAAATGCAGACAGGGAAGGCTTTGCTGTGTGGATGTTGAATCCGTGAAAACTGGTCTGTAGAGAAGAATGAAGAAAGACACAAATTTTCAGACACAAGCAGAGATGAGGCTGGCAGAGAATAAATAACTGACTACGGGTGTGACAACTTTCCAGTTCCTGCTTCCTGTTTGAGAGCGGCTGCCCTTGGCTTCCTTGATAATCACTGCGAATGTGGTATAAGTCTGTAGGAATTAGGATGTATTTGACCGCAAGTAAGAGAGAACCTAAAAGACCATGGCTTGAACTGCTAGGATGCATTGTTTCCTTAAGCAGTCTGGAGGCAGGTGTAGCCAAGGAGTGGCTTCACCTATATCATCAGCTATATCATCAAGGACCCAGACTCTTTCCATCTTTTGGCTATGCCATTCAGTATGTTGACTTTTCATTCTGTGCTTTTTGCTTCATGGTCTCCATATGGCTGCCATGGCTCCAGATGTCGTGTCCTCACATCACTGCATGAAGTAAGAAGGAAGGGAGCTGACGAAAGAGGCTTACTTTTTGTTAATAATGAAACATCCTGTTTCTTAGAGTCTCCATAGACGTCTCCCTCTTATATCTTGTTAGCTAGAACTGTTTCATATATTTACTCTACCTGCAATATGGGCTGGAAAGCTGAGTGTCTGTCAAGGAAAAGGGAACTGGATTTCCACGATTGTGATTCATGGGTCTAGCAGGGCATCTGCTTCTCTGAGATCAAGGGATTTCTTCCCTGTACCTGAACAAAATTCGCCTTAGCAGGGAGACTACTTCTCTAGGACTCTGCTCCACAAATAACAAGTGGCTGCGTTGTCTGCCCACATTCTAGGCTGTTTTGTATCTTGGTGACTGACTGCTCATGCTGCTCGTTTTGCCCCAAATTTTCTTCCCATCTTTCTTTCACTATTTTTTTCTTGCTTATTATTCCTGGGAGGTCATATATCAATATATATTAGTAGTGGTTTTAATTTCTTTCCTTTTGCTTATATTATATTCTAATTTTCCTGTATTAAATACGTGTTGCTTTTGTAATAGAAACAAACATTACTTAAAAATAAAAATAAGGGGCGCCTGGGTGGCTCAGTCGGTTAAGCGGCCGACTTCGGCCCAGGTCATGATCTCGCGGTCCGCGAGTTCGAGCCTGGCGTCGGGCTCTGTGCTGACAGCTCAGAGCCTGGAGCCTGTTTCAGATTCTGTGTCTCCCTCTCTCTGACCCTCCCCCGTTCATGCTTTGTCTCTCTCTGTCTCAAAAATAAATAAACATTAAAAAAAATTAAATAAATAAATAAATAAATAAATAAATAAATAAATAGACTCCAGGGGCACATGGGTGGCTCAGTCAGTTAAGAGCCGGACTTTGGCTCAGGTCACGATCTCACGGTTTATGAGATCAAGCCCCACATGGGGCTCTCTGCTGTCAGCACAGAGCCTGCTAAAGAGCTTCTGTCCCCCTCTCTCTGCCCCTCCCCCACTCATGCTTTCTCTTTCTCAAAAATAAATGTTTAAAAAAAATAAAATAAATAAAATAAATAAATAAATAAATAAATAAATAGACTCCACTTGGGGGCCCACAAGAGCTGCACCTGGAGTGCCCTAGGTGCTAGGCGCCGGAATGCAGGAAGCCGAGCCTGTGACTTGAGACAAAGCAGTGCACTGGGGAATCACAGGTACTGGTGACCCCTCCTTTGCGCTCTTCCATTGTTTTAAACAACAGCTCAGCGTTTCTGTTGAAATGGCTGATTAATCCCCTTACCAAATGATTGGTTGGCCACACCCCTTGTGTTCTCTCCCAAACATATTTTCTCATTCTTTACAAGATGGATAGGCTGAGAATTTGCAGTCTTTTCAGTTCTGCATCCTTTTTGATGAACAATTTCATCTTTAAATCATTTCTCTTTTCATATATTTTACTTTAAGTAGTCAAGAGGAACCATGTCACTTCTTCAACACTTTGCTTTGATATTTCCTCAGCTAAATATCTAATATTGTCACATACAAGTTTAACCTTCCACAAAATACTGTGATACAAACACAATTCAGCCAAGTTCCTTGCCACTTTATAACAGGATGGCCTTTCAGCCATTGTCCAAAAGCATGTTCCTCATTTCTGTCTGAGATCCCATCAGAATGGTTAATGTTTTGGGGCACCTGGGTGGCTCAGTTGGTTAAGCATCCGACTCTTGATTTCAGCTCAGGTCCATGATCTCACGGTTCGTGAGTTCGAGCCCCTCATCAGGCTCTGTGCTGACAGCAAGGATCCTGCTTGGGATTCTCCCTCTCCCTCTCTCTCTGCCCTTCCCCCGCTTGCACTCTCTGTCTCACTCAAAAATAAATAAACATTTAAAAAAATAGTCAATGTTTTTGTCAACATTCTGTTTATAATTACTTGAGTATTCTCTAACAAGTCTGAGACTCTCTCTACAGCTCTCTTTACTCCCTGGACTCTCACTAACATCACCCTTAAACGTCCATTAACAACAATGTAAAATTTTTGTCATGTACCTGAAAACTTAAAGCCTCTATCCATTAACCACATCCAAAGCTGCTTTGACAATTTAGATATTTGTTGTACCAGCACCCTACTTGTCAGTACCGATTGTCTGTCTCAGTCAGTCAAGGCTGCTATAACAAAATATCATAGACTGGATGGTTTATAAACAACCCAAATTTATTTCTCACAGTTCTGGGAAGTCCCAGATCAAGGCACTGGCAGGTTTAGTATCTGATGAAAGCTTGCCTTTTTTTTTTTTTTTTTTTTTTAATGTTTATTTATTTTTGAGAGAGAGAGAGAGAGAGAAAGAGGCAGAGAGAGATGGAGACAGAATCTGAAACAGGCCCCAGGCTCTGAGCTGTCAGCACAGACTCGGGGCCTGAACCCATGAGCTGCAAGATCATGACCCGAGCCGAAGTTGGAGGCTTAACCAACTGAGCCACCCAGGCGCCCCGAGAACCTGCCTTTTCAATGTAACCTCATATGAGGGAAGAGAGGAGGAATCTCTCTGGGGCCTCTCTTATAAAGGCACTAATCCCATTCATGAAATCTCCACCCTCATGACCTACTCACCTCACAAAGGTACTACCTCCTATTGCCATTGCCTTAAGGATTTGTATTTTAACCTATGAAATGGGGGGAGGACACAAACATTTAGTGTATGGCGCTCTATTCTTCCATTTAGATAAAATTTAGATAATGTAAACTAGTCTATCGTCAGAAAGGGATGGGGAAGGGTAGTGACGGAGGGAGGGATTCCAAAAGGTACTGGGAATCTTTGGAGGCTGACAAGTATTTTCATTATTTGGATTGTGGAGATGATTTCACAGGTGTGTATATATGTGAAAACTCATTACATCTTACACTTAAATACATATAGTTTACATGATGTAAAATGTACATCAATAATGTTATAAAAAAGATTCTCCTGAGGGAGTTTAATAGGATGCTTTAAGTTACGATTAAAAAAAAAAAAATCCAGAAGCTCCTGGGTGGCTCAGTCAGGTAAAGTCCGACTTTGGCTCAGGTCATGATCTTCATGAGTTAGAGTACCACGTGGAACTCTGTGCTGACAGCTCAGAGCCTGGAGCCTGCTTCAGATTCTGTGTCTCCCTCTCTCTCTTCCCCTCCCCTGCTCACCCTCTTCCCCCCCTCCCTCACCTCTCTCTCAAAAATGAATAAACATTAAAAACATTTTTTTTTAACCCAACTGGCATAAACAATTAAAAATTCTTGACTCAGTATAATTTAAATGTCTAGGAGTAAGCTTCAGGCATGGTTTGATCAGGGCACCACCTCCATATGTCTGTGAGCCAGTCTGTTTGCTTTCTGATGCTGGCTTCATCCTCACATGGGTTTTGTTTCTAGTAGCCAAATAACTACAACAGGTATAGGCTTCACATTCATAGAGCACATCTGGGAGAACAGATAGGTTTCCTTCTCCCAACCATTGAACCCAAATCTCCAGTCTTACTGTGATTGAATTGACTAAGCTGTGTCTGTTGCTAAACCAAACACTGTGGCAAGGACCAGGGCAACAATGAACTCAACTCTAAGGATATGACTCCTAACTGATAAAGGAAAAGTGGAATGGATGAGAGAGAAGCAACCAGTTGAAATGTGAGATGTGGATCGGCAAATCAGTATGGAATGGTCAGCATGGGGAAAGTCAAGATTGGATTGAAATAGAAGGTGACTCCAAAGATGCCACCTAGAGGATTTGCCTGTGGCTTGTTTGTATGGTATGGCAATTTTCTACTTCTGAATAAACTCTTCTTTTGCTGGTAAAATAAGTAAGTAAATAAATAAAATTGTCATTTATGTTTTTGTTTTTGTTTGTAAGTATGTAGCAGGATTCTCCCACAGAGAGCTGTGACACCGAGGCTTTTTAATTTCCAGGAAGCAACTTTTATTCGTGCCGGCACCTCTCAGTTGGGCTCGTACCCAAAGAACTGAGCACCGAATGTCACATGGCATAGCTTCTTTATACAGTTTCTATTTCTTTGTCTCCCATCTATGGTAACACACATAAACATGCAATCTGATTAAGTCGTCTCAGTTTACAAGGTCATGAGGGATGTTGTCACTTAGGTGCATAGCCAGGTTTCCTTGAAGTTTTCTCTCTCTTTTTTTTCTCTCTCCTTAAGGAGGGGACCCTACCACAAGTAGCCTTCACACCCAATGTGGAGTCCAACGTGGGGCTTGAACTCATGACCCTGAAATCAAGACCTGAGGCGAGAATCCAGAGTCAGATGCTTAACAGACTGAGCCACTCAGGCAACCCATCATTCATGTTTTAAAAGGTGTTCTTGATACAAAACAGAAGTACGCTATATATTTTTTTAAATATTTATTTTTGGGGAGAGTGGGGGAGGGGCAGAGAGAAGGGGACAGAGGATCTGAAGCAGACTCTGTGCTGACAGGCTGACAGCAGTGAGCCGATGCGGAGCTTGAACTCATGAACTGCAAGATCATGACCTGAGCTGAAGTCAGATGCTCAACCAACTGAGACACCCAGGTTCCCCAGAGGTATGCTATATTTTAAAGTGTTAGAGTGACAGGGTCTTACAGTAGGTATGAGAAAGTTTCTTTTCTCTGGTTCTCACTGCCTGTCCTAATTCCTGTGCTTTCCAAGACATCTATTTTTTTTTTAAGTTTATTTATTTTGAGAGGGTTGAGGTGCAGAAAGAGAGGGAAAGAGAGAATCCCATCCTTGACATGGGGTTCAAACCTACAGACCCATAAGATCAGGCTCTGAGCCGAAATCAAGAGTCAGACGCTCAACTGCTCAACCCACTGAGCCGCCCAGGTCCCAGGACATCTACTGAGACAACTTATGTGATTTTGGAGATACCCTGGGAGCACAAGCAACAAAGTAGCACATTCTAGGTGCAGGTTAAAATGGCTCTCCCAGACATTAGGCACTGGAAATGACAGGTTTGGGGATTGTGTAAGATAGGAAAATATGTGAGGGAAAGTTAGGAAATATTGAGGGTATGGGCAAGAGCCTCAGAAGGCCATTTTAAAAGAAGTTATTTTCTCCAAGAATATATAGCATTGCCAAATAGATATAAAGAGAGTGATGAAGAAGACAGCAAAGTCTTTAAAGTGTTCTACAATGAAGTAGAAAAGAAATGGCAACCTCACCTTGAATCTATTCCATTTAAAAACTCAGGGCTCCTGGCTGGCTCAGTCAGTACAGGCATGTGACCCTTGATCTCAGGGTCGTGAGTTCAAGTCCCACATTGGGCATGGAGCCTACTTAATAAATAAATAAATACATAAATATGAATAAATAAATAAGCAAATCTCATCACTCCGTAGAATGCATATGACACCCTGGCCCACAATGAATGAACCTTCTACTTTGTGTCATTTTTCTTTTAACTATTTTTTTTTCCTTTTACTGAGGTATCCTTTGCATATAGTACAATTCAATTTATGTCATTTAATTGACAATACAGGGGGGCCTGGGTGGCTCAGTCGATTAAACGTCCAGCTCTTGATTTCAGCTCAGGTCATGATCTCATGGTTCGTGAGTTTGAGCCCTACATTGGGCTCTGTGCTGACAGCATGGATCCTGCTTGGGATTCTCTGTCTCCCTCTCTCTCTCCCCCTCCCCCACTTGTTCTCTCTCAAAAATACACATTTAAAAAAAACTTTTAGAAAATAAAATTGACAATATGTAACATTCAGAGCTAGCATGGTTGTCTGTGAGTCCTTTGTCATCATTAATGCTCCCTTTGGGAATAAAGTCTCAGTTTGTAAAGATGATATTTATATTTTTCTTACACAACCACATACACAGAGTCTGTTTATGAATTGCTGTGGGATGATGATTTGATGAAGATGAAAATAATAAGATACCAACAACTTTAATCAGTTTAAATAAACATAAATCTGGGGTGAATTTTGGAGGCTGGATTTGGGCAGGAGGGAAAGTCTAAAACTGGTGTTTCTTAATAACATCTTCTAAAAATGTTGAGAATCTCCTAGGCATTCTTACCACCTCTTCTTGTTATCATCATATCCAATATGAGCAGTCTATCTGTTTGTTATGCCTGCCCAGCACCCTTTTTTCTGGAAAAAGAACCCATCTTTTCTATTTGGGAAACCATTGGTCGGTCACCCATTCTCAGAGCCTGTAGAGCAGAATTGAGGGAATGGGTGGGCATAAGACTCAGGCCTGGGCAATCAATTCAACATCTGCCTGGGGCCTGTGACCTGAGCTGGGTCAATGGGAATTTAGCTAGGATTCTCACTGGGAGTCCAGAAAGGAAGCACTTTTTCTAGGCTGAGATTTTAAAACTGGTAGAATGCAAGCTTGCCAAGCCATAGACCATCTTTACTACCATAGGCTAACCCCTTCTGTGTGAATGAAGCCAACTCAGAGGGGTGCCAAGCCAAGGATAGAGTTGGATTCCTGATGACATCATTTGAGCACATGAATCCTGTCAGATCTATCCCTACTCTTTTTGGTTATGTAAGCCAATAAATCTCTATGCTTAATCCAATTTGAATTCAGTTTCAAAATTTCCAACTCAGGGGCGCCTGGGTGGGTCAGTGGGTTACACATCCAGCTTCAGCTCAGGTCATGATCTCATGGTTTGTGGGTTCGAGCTCTGCATCGGACTTTGTGCTGACCGCTCTAAGCCTGGAGCCTGCTTCGGATTCTGTGTCTCCCTCTCTCTCTGCCCCTCCTCTGCTTGCTCTCTCTCTCTCTCTCTCTCTCTCTGTAAAAAATAACCATTAAAAAAAATTAAAAAAAAAAACAAAAAACAAAACCTTGCAACTTGAAGAGCTTTGACTAATACAACCACCCGTTATCATAATCGTTATCTTCGGCACCACCCCTTCTTCCTGGAGCCAGAAGCAAAAGTCCACTTCCTGAAGCAGAACATCAGATGATTGCGACAGTCAACTGAGTGAATACCCACAGGAAGTATGGAGTGGCAGTGTGGGGTGTGGTGGTTGAGTAGGAGGCTTCGAGGTGCTTCTAGGGCCGAGGAAACATACAGGCAGAGAGCAACCATCGAGACACAGACTCTAGCTGCCTATTCCTGGAGCATGCATCAGTCTTATCTCCCAGCTCCAACTGCAAATGCCTGTTAGACACAGATTCGAGTCACTCTTCTGGGCTGCTTAGCAGGCAATCAGGAACCACCATTCCTGTTAAAACTTGATATTTGCAAGCAATCATTCCTTTAAACAGCCCAGGCCTCAGCAGAATAATGCAATTCTAGAATAATGCAATTCTAAACTCTTGTCCCAGGGCCTACTCAGTTTTGTGGATGCAAACATTGCCACTAAAAATGGTCCAAAAATGTTATCCAAGATTTTCCAGCAAAAGGAGGGCCAGAAACTCAGGGAGAGAATCAGACTTTTTCACTCACTGTTTCAGGAGTAGTAAAAAGGGAAATACCAAACCCATTTCTTTTTTTTTTATTTTATTTTATTTTTTAAAAAAATTTTTTTTTCAACATTTTTTATTTATTTTTGGGACAGAGAGAGACAGAGCATGAACGGGGGAGGGGCAGAGAGAGAGGGAGACACAGAATCGGAAACAGGCTCCAGGCTCCGAGCCATCAGCCCAGAGCCTGACGCGGGGCTCGAACTCACGGACCGCGAGATCGTGACCTGGCTGAAGTCGGACGCTTAACCGACTGCGCCACCCAGGCGCCCCCCAAACCCATTTCTTGTAAATCAAGACCATAAGCTCCACAAGGGCAGAGACTATGTTTCTTTCTATCACTGTATTTTTTTTTTCTCATTTCCAAGTTTATGCTCTATTTTTGTTTTTTAAAAAAGGAAATTGACATATGTATTTATGAGTACAAAAAGGAAACTGTTTTGCTAGGGAATGGTTTTCTGACAATATCTGAAGCCATGAACATTGAGCATATCACTATTGGGAAGCTATGCAGAGTATTACCATATGGAGTCACTGTTTCACGTGTCCCCTCGGTAAGCAGGTGTGATTCGCATTCTTAACTCCCACCTGCCATGGGTCTCCCTAGGAACTCTGCCACACACAATGTGAAGATAAAACCTGACACTCTTGGGGGAAAATGAGATCTAAAAGGAGCAATAATTCTTCAAAATAACCTGGTAAACGTCAGGATGAGATGTTTCCATCAAGGAGGGTGTTCTGGAAGCCCCTTTCTAAGTCACAGCACCTAACCATAAATTGTCAGGTGATGAGGTCCATACTGGACGACCCAGCAGCCAGCAGTCTTTTTCCCATCAAAACTTAGTCTTTGCCTTTGGTTTTCCATCGATCAAATCTTCTAATCTCAGTTTTTCCAGTGGTTCTTGTTCTGTCAGCTGCCTATCCATTCTGCATTCTAAATAGTCTTTTGGTTCATTTCTGCACAAAGCATTTTCAAATTTATTGTCACAGAGACACTTCATGAATTTCTCTTTAAAGCTTTTACATTCACCGAAGTGATCCAGTGGGAAGCGGCCCCTGTCCAAGGCGGCGGCTAGAAGTTCTTGGACCCAAAATTCGTGACTGTGGATCTCACTATATATATAATTTTTATTTTTTAAATTTTATTTATTTTTGAAAGACAGAGAGAGACAGAGAATGAGCAGGGGAGGGGCAGAGAGGAAGGGAGACACAGCATCCGAAGCAGGCTCCAGGCTCTTAGCTGTCGTCACAGAGCCCAACACAGGGCTTGAACCCACAAACCGTGAGATCATGACCTGAGCCGAAGTCAGTTGCTTAACCGACTGAGCCACTCAGGCGCCCCTATATATATAACTTTTAAAAGTAAACTCTACCTCCAACATGGGGCTTAAACTCACAACCCTAAGATCAAGAGTCACATGCTCTACCAACTGAGCCTGCAAGGCGCCCTTTCATTGTATTTATAGGGGCGCCTATAGATGTAATAACATGATGTAATAACATGATGGTTAGAAAAAAAGTATTTGTCAAATGACTGGTCAAATATAAAAATGAATGAACGAGCATGAAAAGTTTAGAAAGGAAAAACCAAATGATGATCCCAGGGTCAGAATCAGATAATACCTCCGAGGTGTCCAGCCCTAGTTTTTGTACCAAAGCAGAGAACAACTAAAAGGGCCCCTTTTCCCTTATGATTCTTCTGCAGTCTTTTTTTTTTTTTAATGTTTATTTATTTTTGAGAGAGAGAGAGAGAGGGGAGGCAGGGTAGAGAAAGAGGGAGACACAGAATCCGAAGCAGGCTCCAGGGTCTGTGCTGTTAGCACAGAGCCCGGCGTGGGGCTCTAACTCATGAACTTCTAGATCATGACCTGAGCCGAAGTCAGGTGTTTAACCAACTGAGGCACCCAGGTGCCCCTCTTCTGCAGTCTTAACTGATTTTCATCATTTCTGCCTGCCCAGTATTGGCTCCCGTTTTCAAGAGGTCCTCAATTTCCTTTTGGGAAATCACCTGTCTTCATTTTGTATCCTCTTGTGGGAAGGGTGAATTTTGGTAAGCAGCTCCCACCATGAAAGGTAAAGGAATCAAATCCTTATGTTTGCCTCCCTTTCAGCCACTCTTTGTATGGACCAGTGTGACCTAAACTCAGCCCATCAGATGCTCTCTCCTAGGACTTTGACTCTTGGGCAAATGACTCAAGGATGAAAAAGCTGGTTGGAGATCATTTATCTTAGTGGTGATACACTTACCAGACAGTCTCTGCCACAAACCCTTGCTACAGCCCTTGCTGCCTAGCCCTATGGAGATTCTCCTTACTCCTGACTTTTTCTAAGCCCTGTCCTCCAGCCTTCAGCCATGCACTGAGCTGCTAATAACCTTCCACTGAATCCCCTTCTAAGTCAGCCAGTGTTAACTTGCATGCATGTGACCAAGACCCCTATCCTATTGTGCAGGCCACCTGCTCCTCCAGCTAAATAGCCTGCCTTCTCTCACTTCAGTTTTCTTTCTAGGCAGGCATTCTGCATGGCCATTTAAAAATGCCATACCGGGGCATTCAGTAGAGCAAGTGACTCTTGATCTCAGGGTTGTGAGTTTGAGCCCCACACTGGGTGGAGAGCCTACTTATACATACATACATACACACATACATACATACAAACAAATGCTATACTGGAAGCCTCCTCCTTCAATACTTCTTCCAAGTGATTGTTATCTGTTCTTTTCATTCCCAAGTTCTATCTCCTTGTAGCAGACAATGATAGGGTTGTCCTTTCTTCTCTGCATTGATTCTTCTTTCTCTGTAACTGGTTCCTCACCTCCAGCAGCTTGGACTTGTGCTTTGGCCACCATGTCTAATGTTTTTGGTCAAGCATTAGACATCTCACCCTAAGCTGGGCCAATTAGATTTCTCTTTCCTGGCATTTTATAAATTTGACCTAGGGAATTTGAAAGGGGTCAGTTGCTGAGAGCTAAGCCTCAGAAGTGGGTTGGTGCTAGGAGGAAGGTCTATAAGTTTCTGTTGCTGATGTTTGGGATTTTTTTCCTGAGTCCCCACACTTCCCTATCATGAGGAGAATTCCAATAATGTACCTTTCTTGACAAAGTTTTCTAATATTGATTTTGTTAGCCTCAATCATAAGAATCTTAATACAGTCTCCATGTGATAGAAAGCTCCTTGGAGGCAGGGCCAGATTTTCATTCATTTGTCCATTTATTTATTATTCATCAGACATTTCTTGAGCATTTAGTATGTTCCAGGCACTGTACTGGGTGCTGGGAACCCAAAGGTGAGTTAAACAATCTCCTGTACTCAAGGAGCTTGCTCTATGTCTAGTTGGGGGTATAAATATATTTAATCAATCATTTATTCATTTAACAAATAATTCATTTATTAAAAAATGATTGCTAGCACTTACTATTATGTGACATGCCCTGTAAGTAAATGCTTTTCTTATTTCATTCTCACAACAGAGTTATGCTTCATTTTACAGATGAAAGAACTGAGTCACAGAGACGTTAAGCAGCTTTGCTAAAGTCACAAGGCTTCTAAGTGCTGAACCTGGGTCTCCAATTCTGTGTGACTATGGAGCTCTTGCTTCTTCTTTTTATTTTATTTTATTTTTTTATTTTATTATTTTTATTTTATTTTTTATTTTTGGGACAGAGAGAGACAGAGCATGAACGGGGGAGGGTCAGAGAGAGAGGGAGACACAGAATCGGAAGCAGGCTCCAGGCTCCGAGCCATCAGCCCAGAGCCTGACGCGGGGCTCGAACTCACGAACCGCGAGATCGTGACCTGGCTGAAGTCGGACGCTTAACCGACTGCGCCACCCAGGCGCCCCTTGATTTTATTTTTAATGTTTATTTATTTTTGAGACAGAGAGAGCATGCAAGCAGGGAAGGGACGGGTGGGGGGAGGGGAGGGCAGAGGATCTGAAGCAGACTCTGTGCTGGCAGCAGAGAGCCCAATGAGGGCATGAACTCATGAGCCATGAGATCATGACCTGAACCAAAGTTGGACACTTAACTGACTGAGCCACCCAGGTGTCCCTGGAGCTCTTGATTCTAACCACTGTGTAATCTCCCTCTCAAAAAAAAAAAAAAAAAGAATCCCAAAGAAGTAATGTGACACATGCTTACACAGGTGTGTATAAGTTCACAGTGAAGAAAGAGACTAATTTTGTGAGGAGTTTGGCGTTCAAGAAAGGTTTTACAGTTGATATGGTTTGAGCAATCTTGAAGGAAGGGTTGTAACTCTGGTGCCTAGCCCAGAACTTTGCATATGAACTCAGTAAAATGGTGATGAGGTGGCTTATGCATCTGGAAGGAGCTGTTTTTCTGTTTGCATGGAGCCTGGGGTGTTTCCTACTGCCTTCTGAGGCATCCGTTTTGTGATTTAGCAATGGTGTGCAAGGTTATCAGATCATTTGCATATCATATCATTGATGCTCACAAAAGCCCTGCAAGGTAAGTATTACAGGTATTAATTTTGTAAGATGGGTGCGGAAACTAAGGATAATGTTGTATGACTCGTCCAAGACCACACATGGTGAGCAAGTGGCAGAACAAGACAAGGACCTGTGTCCTGCCCTCTGGAGGGAGGCACTAGCTAACAGGATTCCTCTAATATAGCTGCATTCTTCACCCTTATGCTCCAGTTTTAGTCTTTGTTCTTTCCAGCCTCTGCACCTGAGTTTTTGAAGGTTCTCTCTCCCGGGAACACCGCCCCCTTCTTTCTCATTCTCAGCTCTCCAAATCCTGCTCATCCTTCAGGATTAAGCTCATCCTACATCGTCTTCCCAAGTCTTTTCCAATTCATTCAACCCAATATCTAAGCTTCAATTAAATCCTTTAGCCCTGCTTCCAACCAGATTCCTGCCCTGAAAACTTTCTATATGGGAAGTCTAGACTTGTCACTGCGGTCCAGCTTTCTTCATCAGAACTCCAGCCTTCCGTAGGACTTTTATTGCTGTTTGCTTTATCTATGTACATCTTTTCTCACTATAATGTAAGCTCCATGAGGTGCAAAACACATGCTTTTCTTCTTCTTTTTAAAAAATATTTATTTATTTTTGAGAGAAAGAGAGTACAAGCAAGGGAGAGGCATAGAGAGAGAGAGAGAGAGAGAGAGGGAGACAGAGAATCTCAAGCAGGTTCCACACTGTCAGCACAGAGCCTGACATGGGGCTTGAATTCACCAACCATGAGATCATGACCTGAGCCGAGACCAGGAATCACACAGTCAACCAACTGAGCCACCCAGGGGTCCCCACATGCTTTTCTTTTAGCCTCATACTTCTGTCACAAACTTATATTCTTTGGGATCACAGTGTTTGTTAACTCAAAGAAGAAAACTCTCTGCCTATCTGCTGTTAGATTGTTCAGCTCCTAAACCACACAAAACTGATACCTTGTCTATCCCTTTTCTAAATATGGGGTAGGGGGGGAATGCAGGGGCTCTCATAGGCCCATTCAGCAGTTAAAAATAACCAACATTGAATGAATTTTTACCCATGGCCATGTCTTATACAAAATACACTACATATATTAACTCAAATCCTCAGGACAACTATTATTGTCTTCACTGAACAGATGAAGATATATAGTGGTCACTCAGCTAGTAGTAAGTGGTGCAGCCAGGATTCAAACCCAGACCACCTCCAGAGTCCATGCTCTTGACTGTGACACGAAATTCTTTATGGGTAACCAAAAGTCTCTCTCTCTCTTTTTTTATGTTTGTTTATTTTTGAGACCTAGAGAGCATGAGCAGGGGAGGTGCAGAGAGAGGATTCGAAGCGGGCTCTACTCTGACAGCAGAGAACCCCATGCAGGGTTCAAACTCAAAACTGTGAGATGATGACCTGAGCCAAAGTCAGAGGCTCAACTGATTGGGCCACCCAGGCTCCCCCAAAAGTCTCGTGTTATGATGTAGATCCATTTCCTTTCTAACCCCTACGGGAAGAGAGAACTAAAGGGGTGCGAAAATAATATTTATTATGCTCCTACTATGGGCCAGGCATTATGATAGGTGCATGATGTTTTATTAATATATTTCTTGCTGTGAGTCTATGAAACAAGTGTTAACTTTAAATTTTTTTTTTTCAACTTTTTTTAATTTATTTTTGGAACAAGTGTTAACTTTAAAGAATTTGGCTCCCAAAGTGGCTACTCAAGGTTTAGCTTTCAGTTATTCAGGTTCCTTGGCTCTCAAATAAGTACCCTTTAAAGGAAATTGTACAGAAAATCCTGATTGGGGGCAGATGTGAAGGGCCAAGCGACGTTCGAATTACTAAGAAATATGTTATTGTACGGTGCATGTCGATGAATGGTTAGAGAATGCTGAAAATGCTCTTCTACAGACACCTACATAGGAATTCGCAAATTAAATAAAGGATCCCTGTCTCGGGCTGGGATTCACATCGGAGAACTTCCCCGAAGGCAAGGGCAAAGAGGGCGCCACCAGTCCGGGAGAACCCAGGAACCCGCTCTGGGCACTTGGGCTCAGCCCCCTTCCTTTTCTCACACTCTAATTGGCTACTTCTTCCTGGGCCCCGCCTCCTTTGCGTGGACCAAGAAGCCGCCAAAGCCTCCTCAGACCACCTCCTCAACACCAGCAAGCTGTTTTGCTGTCGCCCCCGTGATTGGCCAGACAGTAGCATGGGGTCTGCCTCCTCCTCCTCCTGATTGGTCATCAGTCCTTAGGCTTATGACCCTCCTGTCCGGCCCCGCCCCGTTTCCCCTTGGCAGCGGGGCCTTGGGCGAACCACCTACTCCGCGGGAGTGGGCCCCGCCCCTATGTGACGGCCAGGCCGGTAATTGGCGGGGGCGTGCAACCATTTCCGGTTTCGAGGAGGTGGGTGGGGTGCGGAGCGGGACTGAAGCTGCTGCCGTCTCGGCCGCCGCCTACAGAGTCGCCTTGTGCCTGGTGCTACCGGGACGATGCGGCCGGGGCCCGGAGGCTGCTGCTACCGTCGCCCTGTGCGGGCGAACGGCTGCGTGGCGAACGGGGAAGTGCGGAACGGGTACGTGAGGAGCACCGCCGCTGCCGCTGCCGCTGCAGCCGCCGCCGCCGGCCAGGTACGGTGGGACTGGGCGGTCGGGCTGAACCGGAGGCAGTGGGCCGGGACCCCGCGAGCTGCGCCCGTGCCGAGTCGGCGGAGGGGGCGGCCGGGCAGGGCGAGGTCGCGGTGACCGTCCGCGGGGCCGGGAACGGGCGCCGGGCACGGCTCAGGTGTGCTGGAAGCGGTGTCCCGGCGCTGACGGGGCCTGCCCGGAGCGGGAGGCTCAAGGGAGGCGTAGGGGCTCCCCCATCTCTCCGCGTCTGAGGTCTTCCTCTTTTCCTCCAGAGGTTTGGGTTCTGCTCAAAGCCACAGTGCCTTCCTCCGCCTGATTTGACCAGAAATTCGTGCCCCTCCTCCCCCGGGGAGGCAGGGAGTGACCCTGCGGACCCTGGGAGGATCCACTTCGGGGCTCTTGGTTTTTTCCCTGGAGGCTCCCTCCTCTTGTCCTCGAGGTGGTTGCTTCCTTTAAGAGTCCTGAGAAACACCCTCGGGGTCCTCAGGAGGCAGAGAAAGTTAGGAGGTGGTACCAGGCGGAAACACACCCAGTCTCTCCCTAACACATACCTACCCCTTCTGCAAGCAAGGCATTGGACCACAGATCTGACAGTGAACCGGGCCTGGTGCCTCACAAACATTATGCTTCTACCCAGCCCTTGGTGAAACCCCATCCCGGGCTCTAGGTAGAGTTAGGTGGTCCCTGTGAGCAAGCGTGCTATCACAGAAGGGGCTGTTGAACGCAGGTGGTGACTTGTGATGCGTCTCTATACCAGTTAACCAAGGTTGAATCACCAACCAAGTTCAGGCAGTTCTGAAATATTTTGAAAAGTTGTGAATTGAAGACAATAATTATTAACAGCCTTCCAATTCTCTGGATGACATATTCTCCTGAGATGTGTTTTTAAAGACGAGCTATTTAAAAAGATTAAAAGGACAGTGTTACTTGAAGAAAGTGTTGTGAGATTTACAATTGACTTTATTTTTTTTAATTATTTTTAATGAAAAAATTTTAATGTTTATTTATTTTTTAGAGAGACAGAGGGAAGGGGCAGAGAGAGAGGGAAACACAGAATCCGAAGCAGGCTCCAGGCTCTGAGCTGTAAGCACAGAACCCTTTGTGGGGCTGGAACTCACAAACCTCTAGATCATAACCTGAGCCAAAGTCGGAGCCACCCAGGTGCCCCTGCAATTGACTTTAATACTTATAAATCCCAATCAGATATTAAGGAAAACTTTTTTTTTCCCTCCCAAAGCCATCCGTTCCCAGTAGCAGTAGTGTGACTATTGTGATTTAATTTGGCTTTAATATATCTAGCAGCCCCCGCCACCCCCCCCCCCCCCCCCGCCCCCAAGTCAGTAGATGTGATATGGTAGATAGACCTGTTACTGTTTGGTGTGAAATAGAAAATAGAGCATTTCTCCAGGTCATGCTGACATAGTAAAACTATGAGAGTTGGGGGACAAATAAAAGACTTGACCTCCCTTGAAGTTGTAAGATGGAAGGCACCATAATGCACAGATTCAAAAGATTTATTTTCGGGGCACCTGGGTGGCTCAGTCGGTGAAGCCTCCGACTTCGGCTCAGGTCATGATCTTGAGGCTCATGAGTTCGAGCCTCGCATCTGGCTCTGTGCTGACAGCTTGGAGCCTGGAGCCTGCTTCAAATTCTGTGTCTCCCTCTCTCTCTGCCCCTCCCCTGCCCCTCTCTTTCTCTGTCCTTCAAAAATAAATACACCTTAAAATTTTTAAGAAAAAAAGATAAAAACTATTAAAAAGCAAAAGATTTATTTTCATTTTTAAAGAAATGTGTGAGAGAAGAAGTGGTAAGAATGCTCTCGTTATTAATGGTGTAAAGGGTTTTTTTAGTAACATAAGTGGGTAATAAGAAACTTGTGATATAGGGTACAGCATGGAAACCTAAGGGGTAGGAGTCAGAGAATACACTGCAGATGAATGAGTGGATTATGATTTTTAAGAAGGAAAAGGAAGACAAGAGAAAGGCGTTTGCACTTCAGGAAGTGTTTTGTGTTTAGCTGCTCTTTTCACCTAACAAAGGAGTTATGTTCTGATTTAATAGTAAATTTCTCCCTCCCATAATCTAGCAATTTAACATTTGTAGGCATGATATATATTTCTTTAATGTTTATATTTGTTTTTGAGAGAGAGAGCATGAGTAGGGGGAGGGGCAGAGAGAGAGAGGGAGACACAGAATCCAAAGCAGGCTCCAGTCTCCAGTCTCCGAGCTGTCAGCACAGAGCTTGATGTGGGGCTCGAACTCACAAACCTCGAGATCATGCCCTGAGTCGAAGTCAGATGCTTAATCAACTGAGCCACCCAAGCGCCCTGGCATGATATTTCTTCAGAGACAGCTGATTAATAATAAGATGAAGACACATCAAGTTGCTAAAGTGAAATTTAAAAATTTGTATGACTCTAATAGCTGGCTGACTTTTTCTAGTATATTTTAGAGAAAAAATCCACTCAAGACACTGTGGTGGCATCTGGAAAAATGGTATAGTAGAAGGCCTGAAAGAATGTTTAGGGCTCCACTGTCCCTTCTAGAAAACTGTTTGTCACAAGTCTTTTTAAAACAGAGACTTTAGAGATACAGCTTTGTACATGAATATGAGGAATATTGACCATGGGTTTGTTTGTTTTTCCTTAAGCCAAAGAGATTTTTGGTAACTTCATGGGAGCAAGAGTATCTTTAAAAAATTTTTAGTTGTTTTTGTTTTAATTAAAGTGATTAATTAAGTTAATCACTTTAAAGTGCTACATTAGTGCTCCAACCTCTATTTTTCCTCAGTTGCTGGGGAAATGTTCCCAATTATGCCATAAAAATACACATAAGATATTAAGTCTTCAGATTTGTGTCCTCTTTTAACTGAAATATAAATCGAGAGTTTTTCAACCCCGAGATATAGGTTTGTTTCCTCCCATATCCCAGCATTTGTCTTTGGATGAACAGAAGTTAGAAACTTCTAGGGTCCTTTTACACTCTCAAGAGTTTCTGCGTCTGATGGGATGGATATATATGCTTGCCCTTTGTTCTATTTGGGTTTAGAGTCTGAGTAAATAGATCCTGTGGTAGAATGGGCATATAAAACAATCAAACATTACTGTTTGTTTTTGTTTTCTGGGTTCCCCCCCAGTTTCTTCTCATTGTAGTAAAATACACATAACATAAAATTTACCATCTTAACCATTTGTAAGTGTACAGTTCAGTGGTATTATATACATTCATAATGTGCTACCACCACCACCATCCACTGCCATAACTGTTTCTTCTTTTTTTTTTTTTTTTTAAATTTTAAACGTTTATTTATTTTTGAGACAGAGAGAGACAGAGCATGAGCAGGGGAGGGGCAGAGAGAGAGAGGGAGACACAGAATCTGAAACGGGCTCCAGGCTCTGAGCTGTCAGCACAGAGCCCGATGCGGGGCTCAAACTCACGGACTGTGAGATCATGACCTGAGCTGAAGTCGGACGCTCAACCGACTGAGCCACCCAGGCGCCCCAACTTTTTCTTCTTGTAAAACGGAAACTCTGTCCCCATCAAACAGTAACTCCCCATTCCCTCCTCCACCTAGCCCACCCAGTCTGTGGCAACCACCATTCTACTGTCTCTATGAATTTGCTGTAAGTACCTCATATAAATGGAATCGTACAATATTTTTCTTTTTGTGACTGGCTTATTTCATTTAGCATAATGTCCTCATGGTTCATCCATGTAGCACTGTGTATCAGAATATCCTTCCTTTTAAAGGCTGAATAATATTCCATTGTATGTATAAACCACATTTTGCTTAGCCATTTGTTTTTTTTTCTTGTAGGAGTTTATTTTATTTTTCTGTATTTTTTATAATTTACACCCAAGTTAGTTAGCACATGGTGCAACAATGATTTCAGGAGCAGATTCCTTAAGCCCTTACCCATTTAGCCCATCTCCCCTCCAGCAACCCTCTGTTTGTTCTCTATATTTCAGAGTCTCCTATGTTTTGTCCCCCTCCCTGTTTTTATATTAATTTTGCTTCCTTTGCCTTGTGTTCATCTGTTTTGTATCTTAAAGTCCTCATATGAGTGAAGTCATATGAGATTTGTCTTTCTCTGACTAATTTCACTTAACATCATACCCTCTAGTTCCATCCACGTAGTTGCAAATGGCAAGATTTCATCCTTTCTGATTGGCGAGTAATACTCCATTGTATATATATACCACATCTTTATCCATTCATCCATCGATGGACATTTGGGCTCTTTCCATACTTTGGCTATTGTTGATAGTGCTGCTATAAACATGGGGGTGCATGTGTCCCTTTGAAACAGCACACCTGTATCCTGTGGATAAATGCCTAGTAGTGCAGTTGCTGGGTTGTAAGGTAGTTCTATTTTTAGTTTTTTGAGGAACCTCCATACTGTTTTCCAGAGTGGCTGCACCAGTTTGGATTCCCAGCCATTTGTTAATTGACACTTGGGTTGCTTCCAAGGTTTAGGTATTGTGAATAATGCTGCTTTGAATATGGGTATACAAATACCTCTTCAAGACCGAGCTTTCCGTCATCTTGGATATATATTCAGAAGTGGAATTGCTGTATCATATGATAATTCTATTTTGAATTTTTTGAGGAAATGCCATACTGTTTTCCACAGCAGCTATACCATTTTACATTCCCATCAACAGTGCACAAGGGTTCCAATTTCTTCACATCCTCGCTAACACTTGTTATTTTCTCTCTCTCTCTTTTTTTTTTTTTTTTTTTTTTGCACAGTAGCTGTGAGGTAATAGGGAAAAATGTGTCTATGTGTGTCTGCTCCCATATCCTGGCACAGAGCTCATGAAACTTGTGCAATTTCCTAAGTGATAATACTAGGAGCATCTTTTGTTCTAATATTTAGTCTTTGACCCTTATTCCTGACACAGAGTCTCTAAATCCCTTGGAATTTCCCCAGTGATAGCAGTGTCTTTTGTTCTAATGAGGTGACTCTGTGTGGGTTCCCGGATGGGGGCTGCTCACCAGAAAGACCAAGCCAGGTGTCCGCTCCACCCCCATTCTCCACAGAGGAGCGAGAGGCGGGAAATGAAGTTAATGATTGCTGATGCGTGAAGCCTCTATAAAAATCCCCAAAGTACCAGGTTCAGGGAGCTTCCGGGTTGTTGAACATATGGAGATGCTAGGAGAGTGGCGCCCCTTCCCACACACATTGCCCCTGTTCGTCTGTGTCCTTTATCGTATCTTTTTATAATAAACTGGGAAATAGTAAATAAACAGTTTTCCTGAGTTCTGTGAGCCATTCTAGCAAATTATCAACCAGAGGAGGAAGTGGTGAGAAACCTGATTTATAGCTGATGGGTCAGAAGCCATGGGACAACCTGGACTTGTGACAGGCATCTGAAGGGGGTGGGGCCTTCACCTGAGGGATCTGACACTATCTCCAGGAAGAGAGTGCTAGAATTGGGTTAAACCGACACCAGCTGGTGTCACGGTGGAACACCTCCCCCCCCCCGCCCCAATCAGGTGTGAGAAGTGCTGTGAGTGTGGTAGCTCAGTGAGAGGAGAGGAGAGGAGGAACATCGCAGGAGCGTTGGGTTTTGTTCTTTACGGGAGCCTTGTGTAGACATGACTGTTTTTTAACGATGACAGTAGACATGGAGTTTTCACAAGGAAGAGGAGCAATAAAGCAGTAATTTTTCCTCCCTTACCATTCAGAGGGGTGAGAGGAGGGCCAGCCTTTATTTGAGGTGAAGGGTGGCAATTAGCACTAGGAAAACTTTGAAAGAGTTAGAATTGGGAGCTTTGGCAGAATTAGAGCTAGAAGGAACCTTTAGGGGTTTATGTAATTCAGTTCTTTTATCTCTTTGTAGGACTTTATTAAAAAGTAATCTTGATAGATGATTCTATTCTATTTTTAAAGACCCCTAGAGGATTTGCAGGAACTTTTCTTCAGCGTGTTGCAGCATTCAGTGATCTTAATTGCAAGAGTTTCTTACTGTGGGTTTAACGTTTGATCAAATAAATGCCGTATTTTGGTTGCACCTGAAATAGAATACTTGTTTTTACTTTTAGAGCTCCTTGTTTACAGCCTTTTAAAAAAAATCTCTTTCACTTCTTTAAGGCACGTTTGAGGTTTGGGCGCACATTTTACCTTCCTTAACTAGTTAATAAGTATTGAAGGGAAAAAAAAATTACCTGCCTTTGAGACCATTTTGAACCTAACTTTCTAACCTGTAGAAGTAGTTTTAGAAGTAGTTTTAATGATATATTAGAATGATGACAGCCTTCTAGCTGCCAGAATAAGATTCTATCCTAAGGAGGACTTGGGGCACAAGTCATGTTCTTATTTAAATAATAAGACTAGCAAAGTAGAAAGAACAAAGGGCCAGTCTTGCTACTTAGGAGGCAAATGAATAACTAATGGAGGGTGGTTTACTAAATAGCTACTAGCTTTTGTTTCCACTGAAAGGAAACAGTAACTGTGAAAAGAAGTTAGTTTTAAGACAAGAGCTGGAGGAGTATCTGTTCACACTTGGCCATGATACCTGTTCACACTTCACAGGTCTCATGAGACATCCAAAGACCTCAAGGCGTTGAGCCAAAATAATGTTGTAACTACAGTTGTAGGACTAGATTTTTGTTTTGAATGCACTTCTTCCAAGGAGAAGAACATTTCAAATCTTCCTAGCTGGATCTGAAAGATTCCAGAGTCATTAATTCCACTCAGGAATTCTCTCGAATAAAACTTCTTGGGCAATGAAAGCAGTATTTAATACATAAACCTCTGTATTCTTAAGACAGTATTTTAAAACTTGGATATTCAGGGAAAGCAGGCTTGCCCACTTTTTAGGGTTGGCCTAGGTGCCCTAGAAACTTTGTAGTGCTCTGGGGCAAGATAGTTAATTGGTTGAGATTCAATTAGATTCAGTTTTTGAAAGAAAGAAGTAGTGTTTTATTGGCAGAATAGGCAATTGAGAGGGATGGGTAGAGACTGTGTTTGCATTCTGAGTGGGTGTGCCTTACTTGATTAAATACGTGGTTTGTGGCCTCAGAAGTCCGTTGCCTTCTGAATAGCTTCTAAGAAGCCTTCCATAATATAATTTGTAGTTTGTGACTGATTAAGCAAGTAAGCCCTTTCTCTCAACCCATTTAATCTGAGAACATTTATGTTGATGTTTGCGGTCTTTAATGCTACCTTCAAGACCCATAATAAAGATTAAGGTTGCTATTTTTCCTCTTTAAAAAATTTTTGCTTCTGATTGTAGAAATAATACATGTGTACTGTAGGACCCAAAAGGATTGGGATAATCCCTGGTGTAGGGGTATTGATTTTTTTTAGTGTGGTCTGTTTTACCAGCCTGCTGCTTTCTGCTGATCTCTAAGTACAGTGAAATACGCAGTTGTACTGAGACTATGGGTATGGCCCAGCCTTACTCCAAATAACGCATATTGAGGTTGGGGAAAGTATTCAACAAATTTGGTAATCTGGTAGGTTTAGAAAGTAAAGTACTGACTTCCCAAATTTGATGGTTTTGACTTATTCTAAATAAGCCTCCTGCTGTCTAATTAGTAAGCCTTCAGCAAACATCTGAGATTTTACTGCATAGTTCCCCTTATCCGTGGGGCATATTTTCTAAGATCCCTAGTCAATGCCTGAAACCGCTGTATACAGTAGATAGTATCAAACCCTGTATATACTATTTTTTCCTCTACATACATTCCCATGATAAATGTTAATTTATAAATTAGGCACAGTAAGAGATTAACCACAATAAATAATAATGAAATAGAAAATTATAATGATACGCTGTAATAAAAGTTATGTGAATGTGGTTTCTCTCTCTCAAAATACCTTATTGTACTGTACTCACTGTTGTGATGATGTGAGACGATAACATGCCTACAGGATGTGACCAAATGAGGTGAATGATGTAGGCATTGTGACACAGCATTAAGACTGGTGTTGACCTTCTGATGATACATCAGAAGGAGGATCATCTTCCAGACTGTGGTTGACTGTGGGTTTGGAGAACATGGGTAAGGGGGACTTCTGTATTTGCCTTGTGCCTGGTGTGTGGTAGGATCTTAGGGAATCTTAGTTGAAGGAATGAACTGGTGGTGGTTGAAGCCATGAGAATTGGTGAAGCAGAAGAAGGCACTAAGCAAGAAGAGGAGACACCTAGGAAGTAATATGGGGGAATCATAATGTTACTGGGAGAAGACACACACACTGCTGAAGAAGGCTGATTGTGCAAGAACAGAATCATTGGGAAGTGGTTTGAGAAAGCCCAAGGAGAGAGAGAGGCCATTTCATTAAGGAGGGTATGCAACGTGGTGGCGGTGGGAAAGCAAGGCTATAATTGTAACAGGTACCATTTACTGTGGCCAGGACCTCCTCCAGCTTTGTCATGTATCTAGTCTTCACAAGGTCCTTTCTGGGTGTATATTATCCCCATTTTATAAATAAGACTGAATTCCAGATCATTTAAATAACCAGTCCAGTTAGTAAGTTGATAGAACCTGGCTTGTCTTACTCTATTAAGCCACTGGATTTGGCAGTTTAGAAATTACTGGTAAGTTTTGAGGAGTTTAAATTAGATATGCCACAAGTTATGCCACGCTCTGAACATATATTCCCAGAAGTGTCCTCCTTTTTTCAGCAGGGGAATTTTGAAAAGTAGGGAGTCCACATTTTTTTTTTTTTTTAAATCAGGATAAATTCCCTCATTTGTGTCAATAGCATCCCCATATGGAATGACTGAAAAGTGCTTCCAAAGCTAGCTGTAAAGCAAACATATTTTGACATTACTGTTTTCCTGCCTCAAAAATGGAGACCCCCAAGTATGTATGCACGGGAGCGTTTTCAGTTAGTTCAGTGGCATCCTGTGCACGCGGGCAGCGAGGCTCTGCCCCGGAGTTACCGTTCTCACCTGCCGCCCACGTCTCCTCTGTAGCGTTTCCCAGTCTCCAGGTCAGCGTGTCACGGCATCACAGACCCGCGTAACAGGAGCGCGGAGTACGAGGGTGGCTCTGCCACAGGTGACTGCACCTTCATCTCGGCTGTCTTCCACCTCTGACACGTTCTGGGCCTGTGGCACCACACCCTCCGCTCTGGCTGTGTGGTGGACGCTGACTGAGAGGCAGCCTGGTTCGCATGCCTTTGCCTTCTCTGCGAATAATCTCGGATTATTCTGGTGGTCGCCTCTGTGCGACACGATCACGTTCCTTCCTCGGTCCTGACTGACACGGGGATAGGCTCCTGTGCCACAATGAACCTAACAACACTCTCTCACGGGGATTTATGGTTTCAACAGGGAAAGAGTCTGAAGGGCACTGGATCTCCAACATCCTGGAGAAAAGGTCTGTGAACTCCTGCTGCTGAGGTCCCAGGTGCTAGTTCCCGTCTGACTTTTCTGAGTTGTTCATCAGTTCTACCCTGCTCCCTCCTTTTATTTATTTTTTGCATGCCTATGATCCTTGCAATAAATCACCTTTTTGGTTAGCTAGAGTCAGTTTCCACTGCTATCAACTGAAAGAAATTTAACAGGTATATATTCTATGTTAAAATGTCTTAGAACTTCTGTACACTTAACACTGACTAGGCACCTACTGATTTTCAGAGTGTCAGTAAAAATTTTTAAAAGGGCTCCTAACTCTGTTAATTTTGTGCATTTGGAATATTGTTTACTCTTATCTGGGATAAGGGACATCTGGTCCAAAATTATAAGGCAGTACCTTTCCTGTTTTGAAGACGTGAGAGTCTCATTGCCACCTATAACTAAACCCTTTCCAGGTTCTCATTAACACACATGAAGACAGACCAAAAAAGGAAAAACAAAAATCAGAACTAGTATTTTTTAAAAAAAGACAACAGAAGACCACAGATCAAAATTCAGACAGTATTTGTCTGCTAACTTTGCCTAACTATGGAGAACATGCTCGTAAACATTAAACAAGACTCATTCAGGGTTGAAAAATCACAAATCAAAGAGGAAGTAATAGATTATTTAGTACAAGAGTTTAAGAAAATGGGACTATTTAGAAGCAAACTCTGGTTAGAGCTTCTCCCCACACCATAGCATCACAGAGACTGTTAACTGGCCCCCTGTAGATATTCCTATCTCCCCTTTGGTAGTAGAAGCTCTCAGATTTAGCTGGGTCCATGGTCATCCAGCTACAGTCTACATTTCTCAATCTCCCTGGCAGCTAGGGGTAGCCATGTAATGAACTTTGGCCAACAGGAAGTGAACAGAAGGGGCAGGTACCAGGGCCGGATTACATCCTTTAAAACAATTGTTCTCTTTCCACTTCTCTTTCCTGGAGAGAAAGAGAATGAAGTGCCAGTGGCCTGGAATGTAGATAGATGTGGTTGAAGACGGAGATGCTAAAACAACAACAACAACAACAACAAAACATCCTGGTGCCTGGGTGGCTCAGTGAGTTAAGCCTCTGACTCTTGATTTCTGCTTCAGTCATGATCCCAGGGTAGTGGGATCAAGGCTGTCGTTAGGCTCTGCTCTGAGCATGGAGCCTGCTTAAGATTCTCTCTCTCTCCCCCCCTCTGCCCCTCTCCCCAGCTCATGCTCCCATACTCTCTCTCCCTCTCTCTCTCTCAAACAAAAAATAAACAGGAGCACCTGGGTTAAGCGTCTGACTTCGGCTCACATCATAATCTCACAGTTCGTGGGATTGAGCCCCCTCCTTGGGTTCTGTGGTGACAGCTCGGGCCTGGAGCCTGCTTCAGATTCTGTGTTTCCTCTCTTGCCACCCCTTCCCCACTTGTGGGTTTTTGTTTTTTTTTTTTCCCCTCTCTCTCAAAAATAAACACTACAAAAAGAAATTTAATAAATAAAAATAAAAACATCCTAAAAGATTACAAAACAAAGATAGCTCATACCCTACTGAATGCTACCTGTCTACCTTCAGACTTTACAAAGAGAATTTCTATCTTGTTTTTTTTTTTTTTTTTAATGTTTATTTATTTTTGAGAGAGAGAGCACAAGTTGGGGAGGGGCAGAGAGAGAGGGAGACACAGAATCCAAAGCAAGCTCCAGGCTCTGTGCTGACAGCAGAGAGCCCAACACAGGGCTCGAACCCGTGAACCGTGAGATCATGACCTGATTGGACCCTTAACCGACTGAGCCACCCAGGCACCCTCTATCAAAGTTGTTTGAACAACTTTATTTTGATGTCCCATTTACATCAACAAAAACAAAAAACCATACTGAGACTTCTGCTTATAGGTTAAAATTAATAGGTAGAGACAAACCATCACTTTCACAGAACAACTAGATAAAACTACACAGATTACTCAAAACAAGAAATAGTGTTAAAGACATTGAAGAACTGTCTCTCATGCAAAGCAAAGAGGGCAAATAAACTAAAATTCCAGAGAAGAAGAACCTTTCCTTAGTGAGCTGAAATCGCTAGTCGTTTTCTTCCCTGGTGTTATTTGCAGAGTGTGAGCACGAATGATCATAAATGGGCTTGCCACAAGCAGAAGAACTCTGCCAAGGGGAAGAAAAACCAGTGGAGCTTATGATAGCTCTATAGGATGGTATGACAGACTGAATTCTAGCAGAGCCCCAGACCTACGGCCAGTTTTCTGCACAGGACACTTACCATGTGCTAGAGAAGCTAGAGAGCTAGACTAGAAAGGTGGCTTGAAATCAACCACAGTCTTACAATGCTAGAGGGAGGGGCTTGCAACAAACACAATGGATCCCATCCTTAGATGGAATCTACCCAGAGTTTTAGCCCAGTCCCACCTATCTCAGTCCCTGGTTAGATTGCGGGTGCTCAGAGCAAAAGGAGAAAACAACATGGACTTGAGTCTCTGCAGGTCCTTTATATATAGTGTCCAGCAATCAATCAAAGATGTCTGCTTTCCTAGGGGCAGGGAGAGAATGTGGACATGCCTGAAATAGAAAGCAGAGAATACAATAGTCTACACATTCCCTCTCTTCACTTTGGTACTACCAACCCTGGGAAATCCCTTACAACTTGACCCTCTCCCTCTCTCCTTAATTTCATGTACCCGGGAATGGACATTCCTCCTGTCTCATTTTTTAACATCCCAAAACTGCACAAATAACTTTCAGACATCAAAGCCTCTCCTAGGAACCCAGAGCCCCCTTTCTACCAAGGAGCTCAAAATCAGCGTTATCATCGCATTCTTCTCAACAAATATTTAATCTCTATATCAAGGTTTGTACTCTGTATTTGAAGACACAAATAAAGAGATAATCCTTGTATTCAAGGACTCTTCAGGGGTTTTTTTTTTTTTAGCGAAAAAGGATGCAAAGATCAATATGGTTTTTGAGATTAAAGAGAATAAGGAAACTTAAAGAATACTGTCAAAAGGGATTTATATTTAAATACACAGGATGAAAAATACACCAACACAGTGAGAAGCCCTTCTTTTACAAGTGATTCTGAGTCCTCTTCACATGACTAAATGACAGCACCAAGGAAAGGAGATTGAGCAATGTGTCCAGTCACACACATTCTAGGAAACTGAATTCAAAAATTTAATTCTAAGTTCTAAATTGCGGTTAGAATCCAAGTCTTTACATTTTCAATTTATTGCCATTTCTTAGTCATATTTCTCAGATTTTCTATGAATCAAATTTTCCTTTAATTATTTCAGAAATACTACAACTTAGTCTGTTTTAAAATCATCAGTGGCTTAATATCAGAATTTCCCTTAAAACTTACCATTTGTGCTCCTTTTTTGCTACTCATACAGTAATTAGATAATTTTGCTGCTCATATTACTTAGCTATACTTGGATTGAGATAAATAATTATATGAGCTTCCACTGCTAAGAAAACGTCTGCTTTTAGGAAACCAGGACACTAATTTAGCTGTCCTAGAAATAAACTCCCTTTGCTTCTACATGCAAGCCAAGCCTGCGCAGGAGGCAATAAAGATCCTAGCTGTTAGCACATAAACAGGGGTCTCCAACATGTACTTCTGTTACAGTCTAATTGGTGATCACAGGTGTCTCAGCCCAGCTTCATGGCATTTCAAATCAAGGTGAGAATGGGAGACATGGCAGAAAAGTCAGTGCTGACAGGCTTCCCTTCCCTTGAAGCACTAACCAGCATGTCACGGCTTAGACCCCTCATAGGACAATGGGAAGGGGTGCTACAGAAGTCCCACTTCTGGCCACGCCGCCCCTTAGAAAGAACTAATGGAAAGGCGATAAAATACACTAGGGTCTGTGCCATTTCCAGACCATCGGACGGTCATCGGCCTCTTCCTGCTCCTCCTCACAGGCTGTCACTGCCACTACCAGGAACGTTCAGTAAGCTCCTGCTGAGTCTAACCACCTGTAAACCTGAAACAATAAAAACTACGCTACGGGTTTCTTGAACAGCAAACGTACCACAACTTGTTTCTTGTGTATATTTACAACATTATTTTGGGAAACTGGTTTTTGTCAACTAGCAAGTATATATGAAATAGCACACTGTAATTAATACAAAAAGCAGATTAAAAGATACTCAACATATAGATTTATCAAAACTTAACAGTTAGCTTATAGGCTTTAGATCTTATTTTTTCCCATTAAATAAAACATTAAAGCTATCATTAATTCTTTCATTTATTCCATTAATACTTCCTGAGCCTCTATGAGCTAAGCATGATCTGAACACTGGAATACAATACCATACACTCCAATGGGAGAGGCAGACAATAAATAAGCAAATAGATATACACTAAAATACCAGGCAATTGTAAGCTCTATAACCAGAAAAAAAAAAAAAAAAAAAAAAAAAAAAAAACCATGGGAAGAGGAAAGCATTTTAGACAAGGTGGTCAAGGATAACCTGTCAGAAGGAGGTAAGGGGTAAGCAAAATGTACACAGAGGCAGGGAGAAAACTAATGAGAGAAGTTTTCCAGGCTGGAGTTACTGTGAGGGCAAAAGCCCCGCGGCGCAGGGTGGGGGAAGGGCAGAGGTGCTTCTTGATGTGTTCAGGGAAGAGCAGAAAGGCCCACTTGGCTGGAGTGCAGTGACCTGATGGGATATGAATGAAGTCAGAAGTATGGGAGAACCTGATGACACAGGGCCCTGCAAACCAACAGAAACTGTCTTTTGTTGTCAGTGATAAGAAGCCCTCAGGGGAGTGTTGATCTGACTTATGTTTAAGCAATTCCCCCAGTCCGTTTAAGAAGTTTGTCCTAGTGAAGTGTTAACTTCCCTTTCTCCCCCAAAAGTATAAAAACTACCCTCATTTTGGTGTTTATCATTACCATGCATGAAAAAAAATACCTTTCTGGGACGCCTGGGTGGCTCAGTTGGTTAAGCATCCTGATCTCAGTTCAGGTCACGAACTCCCCGTTGGTGGGTTCAAGCCCTGCATCAGACTCTGATGCTAAAAGCAAAGAGCCTGCTAGGGATTCTAGCTCTCCCTCTCTCTGCCCCTCCTCCATGCGCGTGCAAGCACTCTCTCAAAAATAAATGATTTAAGAAGATGAAAAAAGTACCTTTCCTTTTATAAATGAATGAATGAATGAATGAATGAATGAATGAAACCTTCCCTGTAGACACAGCCATAAGCAATACAGTATTCTCCTGCATGTTTTTAATCCTTATATACATATCACACCATATGTATCTTTCTGCAGCTTTTGTTTAACAATATGTTTCTGAGATTTGCCCATGTTGATAATACAGATCTAGAGTCCTCTCTTCACTGCTGTATAGTATTTATTCTAGCAATATGCCATACTGGTTTTTTGCTTGTTTGTTGTAGGAGGGTAGGCATTCTCCTACTAATGAAAAACTAGGTTACTTCCATTTTTTTGTTATTACATTTCTACAGTAAACATTCTTAAACATGTCTCCTTGTGGCATGAGCAGAATTTCTTGGGAAAACAGCATGTTACAGGTTGAACTGATCCCCCCAAAAGTAATATGTTGAGGTCCTCATTCCCAAGACCTCATACATTATACGTGCATTAGGTTGATAGAAAAATGTTCATCCTTAGTATAGGCTAGAACAAAAATGTTTGCAAATCTCAGCTATTGTATATACCCAGATAAAAACTTAATAGGGTGGTCATTATTTCAACTTTTCTAGAAATTGCCACTATTCTCCAAGACAATTGTACCAATTTATACTAAGAGCACCTGTATATAAATTCCCATTGCTACATAACATTGCCAACATTTAATATGGTCTTTTATTTTTACAGCTTTCAGAAAGGTAAAGATGGAAACAGTTACATTGTTTTAATTTATAATAACTTGGACTAGTGAGGATGAGCATATTCATATATTTATTTTGCGATCAAGTTCCTTTCTCTGTGAATTGACAGTTCCTATCTTTGGCCCATTTTTCTGCTGGAGTGCATACTTGCCTCTAATTTATATGGCTTTTGCACCTGGATACTAACCCCTGGTGTTACTGTGTTTATAATGTCATATTGTACACAAGGCCTCTGTTTCTTACAAAACAGTTCTATTGAAATGTAATTAACAAATCATTACATTCGCCCTTTCCAAGTGTACAATTCATTGGTTTTTATTATATTCACATAATGGTGCAATCATCACAACGTAACTTTAGAACAGTTTCATCGCCCCAAAAACAAACTCCACCCCTGGCCCTGGCAAACTCCTAGTCTACTTTCTGTCTCTGTGGATTTACCTGTCCTAGACATTTCATGTTAGTGGAACCAGAGTATGAAGCCTTTGATTTCTGGCTTTTTATAATATGCATAATGTTTCTTTCATCTTTAACATGTATCATTACTTCCTTTTTATTGCTAAATAATATTCCACTGTAAAATTATTCTGTATTTTGTTTATCTGTTCATCAATTTATGGACATTTGGATTGTTTCCACTTTTTGACTCTTAGGAATAATGTTGCCATGAGCATTTATGTAGAAGTTTTTGTGTGTATGTTTCATTTCTCCAGGGACTAGAAATGCTGCATCATATGGTAACTTTATGTTTAGCATTTTAGGAACTGTTTTCCAAAGTGTCTATATCATTTTGTGATCACACCAGCAATGTACAAGGGTTTTAGCTATCCTAGCGGATATGAAGTAGCATCTCACTGTGGTTTTGACTTGGATTTCCCTAATGACTAATGATGCAGAGCATCTTTTCGTGGATTTACTAGTCATTTGTATATCTTCTTTGGAGAAAAGCCTATTCAAGTCCTTTGTTTTATTTTTTATTTTAAATTTTTTTATTTTTACTTAAAAAAAATTTTTTTTTATGTTTATTTATTTTTGAGACCGAGACAAAGCATGAACGGGGGAGGGTCAGAGAGAGGGAGACACAGAATCCGAAACAGGCTCCAGGCTCTGAGCTGTCAGCACAGAGCCCGACACGGGGCTCGAACTCACGGACCACAAGATCATGACCTGAGCCGAAGTCGGCCACTTAGCCGACTGAGCCACCCAGGCGCCCCTCAAGTCCTTTGTTTTAAAATTGGGTTGTCTTTTTATTGTTGAGTTGTAAGAGTACGTTATGTATTCTATATAACAAGTCCCTTATCCACATATGATTTCAAATATATTGTGAATTATCTTTTCATTCTGTGGACAGTGTCCTTTGAAATACAAAAGTACAAAGACGGAAAAAGTTAATTTTGATCTACTCCAATTTATTTGTTTTTGGTTGCTTATACTTACAGAGCCATATCTAAAAAACCACTGCCTTGGGGTGCCTGGGTGGCTCAGTCAGTTGAGCAACTGAGTCTTGACCTGAGCCGAAATTAAGAGTCAGACGCTCAACCAACTGAGCCACCCAGGTGCCCCTGTAAAGGTTTTAAGCGATCAAACTTATCAACCTTTATTTTATAATTTGTGCTTTGGTAGTTTTAGGAAAGTCACTCTATACTTTAAGGTCATAAATATTTTCTCCTCTGTGCTAGAGTTATATATATATAATTTTCATATTTGAGTATCTAACAACCTGGAATTGATTTTACAGATTGGTGTGAGGTGGGGATTTTTTTTTCCTTCTTTTTCTATACAGAAAATCACCTCTCTCAGCACTAGTCCATTCCCCACTGATTTGAAATGCCACCATCATTATCAATCAAATTTCATATTCATAGTGTGCTCTTTCTGGGTTTTCTATTTTGTTCCATCAAAATCATACTGCCAATATCACTATAGGTTTATGCAAGTCTTATTATCTAATAAAGGTGATTCCTCCTACCTAATTTCTCTTCAAAACTGCTTTGGCTCTTCCTGGTCCTTTGCTTTTGCACATGAATTTTAGAATCAATGTGTCAGGAAAGAAAGCATGAGGAAGAGAGGAAGGGAGAGAGAGAGAAGAAAAAACAAAAACACTCAGAAGGTAGGACTGTGTACCTGAAACTCTCTGACTTAAAGATCAGGTGAGGAAAGTGACATTTGTATCACATTTTCACCAATGCATTTTGGGAACCCAAGATGATTCTGTGTTACATTATATTTTGAGATAGTAGTTTTACTCATTTAAAGATACGGTTTGGATCACTTAAATTGCAGTCAATTGCACTTTAGAAATCAGAAAGCTTAAAAAATATTTCTACAGCTTCCTTTAAATTCATTTTAAAATGATATTCTGATCAGAATCATATATATACACATACATACATATACATTTTTTTAATGTTTACTCATTTTTGAGAGAAAGAGATAGAACATGAGCGGGGGAGAGGGAGAGAGAGGGGGAGACACAGAATCTGAACCAGGCTCTAGGCTCTGAGCTATCAGCACAGAGTCTGATGTGGGGCTTGAACCCATGAACCATAAGATCATGACCTGAGCTGAAATCAGAAGCTTAACCCAGTGAGCCACCCATGCACCTCCCTCTTTTTCTTAAGAGAGAAAGCGCAAGCACACACGGGAGAGTGGCAGAGAGAGAGGGAGAGAGAGAATCTCAAGCGGTCTGTGCCCCACGTGGGACAGGATCCCCTGACCTTGAGATCATGACCTGAGCCAAAATTAAGAGTCGGACGCTCAACCAATTGAGCCACCCAGGCGTCCCACACATATACTTTTTGAGTGGGCAATCTCATTTCCAGGAATTTATCCCTATGAAAAACTCAAAAGTGTGAGAAGATATACAAAGTGTTGACATATTGAAAATATTGGGGAAGTGTAAACATTATGCACAGGGATTGGTTAAATAAATTACACTATATATTCATACTGGGAAATTTTTGTACCCCTTAAAAGAATGATGTTTGTCTTACTGGTGATAGAATATATTAATGACATTAAGCAATTTCTTTTACATAAAACTGTACACCCTCCCTATTACATATATATATTATATATATATATACATATATATATTATATATATATATATATATTTGTGTGTGTGTGTATCTATCTACCTACCTACCTATCTAGCAGGATATACATGAAAATGTTACAGTGGTTATCTCTGGGTTGTAGAGCTTCAGGAGATTATTTTCTTTATACTTGAATGTGTTGGTTTAGTGCTTTCCAAGTATAGTGTTTTTCCAATTCCAGTATTTTGCATGTAAAATTGTATGTAATGTATGCTGACTTTACAAGAGAAACACTACATATGCCCACTTTAAATTTTATTGAAAATATGCAAACGTTCAAGAAATACTTGTTAAAACTAAAAATTTGTAAAAGTTTTCAGATATGTTAACTCTGATGGAGAGTATATAATACAGATACTATTCTACTTAAGGACAAACTCTCCCCATGGAAATTTTAAATCCCCGTGAGAGAGTGTTGTTAGGTTCATTGTGGCACAGGAGCCTATCCCCGTGTCAGTCAGGACCGAGGAAGGAACGTGATCGTGTCGCACAGAGGCGACCACCAGAATAATCCGAGATTATTCGCAGAGAAGGCAAAGGCATGCGAACCAGGCTGCCTCTCAGTCAGCGTCCACCACACAGCCAGAGCGGAGGGTGTGGTGCCACAGGCCCAGAACGTGTCAGAGGTGGAAGAGAGCCGAGATGAAGGTGCAGTCACCTGTGGCAGAGCCACCCTCGTACTCCACTCTCCTGTTACTCCGCTCTCCTGTTACTCGGGTCTGTGATGCCGTGACACGCTGACCTGGAGACTGGGAAACGCTACAGAGGAGACGTGGGCGGCAGGTGAGAACGGTAACTCTGGGCAGAGCCTCGCTGCCCGCGTGCACAGGATGCCACTGAACTAACTGAAAACGCTCCCGTGCATACATACTTGGGGGTCTCCATTTTTGAGGCAGGAAAACAGTAATGTCAAAATATGTTTGCTTTACAGCTAGCTTTGGAAGCACTTTTCAGTCATTCCATATGGGGATGCTATTGACACAAATGAGGGAATTTATCCTGATTTAAAAAAAAAAAAAAAATGTGGACTCCCTACTTTTCAAAATTTTCCTGCTGAAAAAAGGAGGACACTTCTGGAAATATATGTTCAGAGTGTAGAATAGCTTGTGTGACCAGTGCAAAGCTCCAAACTATTTTCGTTAGTATGTGTGGTATGCGGTAGGGAGAGGATAGTACATTTCAGTAGGATTCCAAGAAAGGGCCATTTCAGTAGAACTTTTTAAGGAACAACAGAGTATACCACTGGAAGTAAACAGGGTTCATTTAGCAGAAAAGAATGATAACAGTCCTTTGGTTGCCAAAGAATAGTAGGTGTTCATAGTGGACATTGATTTCTTTTTTTTTTTTTTTTTAATTTTTTTTAACGTTTATTTATTTTTGAGACAGAGAGAGACAGAGCATGAACGGGGGAGGGTCAGAGAGAGGGAGACACAGAATCTGAAACAGGCTCCAGGCTCTGAGCTGTCAGCACAGAGCCCGACACGGAGCTCGAACTCACAGACTGAGAGATCATGACCTGAGCCGAAGTCGGACGCTTAACCGACTGAGCCACCCAGGCAACCCCCTTTTGTAATGTTCCAAAATGTCTGCCAGGTGGGCAGGTTCTGTCATCGTGCTGTCACATTCAGTGGGGATATTATCTATTTGCTTATAAAATCATGCTTGTATGGTTTTGTATTCATGTCAAATGTATGAATATACTTGCTTTTGTTTCCCAATAATTGCTTCCCCATTTTGTATCATTACGTAGTTATCTTGTGTTCTTTCATGGGATTCTCAAAACCTCTGCTCAGGATCATTCCTTGTAAGTCAGTTTACCCTGTAATCAAAACTTACTTTTTCCTTTTCTGAAACTGAAAAGCCAGAATGCAGCACATTATCAAAGACTCTTTTGCTATAAAGACGTTATTAGGAAAACTGGCAAAATTTAAATAAAGTCTGTAGACTAGCTATTAGTACAGTACCCTATCGGTTTCCTGATTGGTAATTATTCTGTAGTTATGTAAGAGAATATCTTTGTTTTTAAGAGAGACATGATGAATTATAGAGGTACATCATAACTGCAACTGACTCACCAATGGTTCTTAAAGAAAATTCTCCATCATTCTCTCTACACATCACACACACACACACACACACACACACACAATTATTTTTTCCTGAGCCAATTGAAAGTAAGTTCTGTATATTATCTGCCCTTACTTTTTTCTTAATCAGTGTGGGCACCTGTAACAAAATACCATAGGTTTATGGATACCATATCTATCTTAAACAATAGATATTTGTCAGGGCGCCTAGGTGGCTTAGTCGGTTGGGCGTCCGACTTCGGCTCAGGTCATGATCTCGCAGTCCGTGGGTTCGGTCCCTGCGTCAGGCTCTGAGCTGTCAGCTCAGAGCCTGGAGCCTGCTTTGGATTCTGTCTCCCTCTCTCTCTGCTCCTCCCCCGCTCACACTCTGTCTCTCTCTGAAAAATTAAAAAAAAAAAAATCAGAAAACAATAGATATTTGTCATGGTTCAGGAATTTCAAGATCAAGTTGCTGGCACATTCAGTTCTTGGTGAGGGCCCTTTTCCTGGCTTGTAGATGGCTGCTTTCTCATCGTGCATTCACAGGGTCATTCTTCAGTGGAGATCTCTGCTTCCAATACTTACAAGGACATAATCACATCATGGGGTCCCACCCTCATGACCTAATACAAACCTAATTATCTCCCAGAGGCCCCACTTTGAAATTCTATCACACTGGAGGCTTAGAGCTTCAGTATATAAATGAGGTGGGAAAGAGGGGAGACAAACATTCAGCCTATAACAGTCTGCCTATGACTCCTCTAAAATCATGTTCTTGCATGCGAAATACATTCATTCTGCCCCAACAGCCTCAAAAGTCTTAACTCATTCCAGCATCAATTCTAAAGTCTATAATCCAAAGTCTCATCTAAATATCATCTACATCTGATATGGGTGAAACTCAAGACACAATTTATCCTGAGACAATCATCTTCAGCTGTGAGCTTGTAAAGCCATGTAAATTATGTGCTTCCAAAATGCTATGGTGGGACACAGAGGATAGACATTCCTGTTCCAAAAGGGAGAAATCAGAATGAAGAAAGGAGTAATGGGTCTGAACCAAGTCCAAAATTTAGCAAGGCAGATTCCATGAGATTTTTAAGGCTCAAGAAAAATCCTCCTTGGTTTGATGCTATGCCCCCTGGACCCACTGGGGTGGGGGTGGGGGGTCACTTTCCTCTACCTCTTATGCTTCAGGCTGCCTTTTGGAGGCAGTCACCTAGTGAATCTTTTTTTTTTTTTTCTTTTTCTTTAAATAGGCTTTATGCCCAGCACAGAGCTTGAACTCAACCCTGAGATTAAGACCTGAGCTGAGATCAAGAGTCAGACACTTAACCAACTGAGAGGCGCCATCCTCCCGCCACCCCTTTAGAGTAGGTTGCCTATTGGATCGGAAGTGATGGTCCCTCCTTGCCACCTTTGAAACTGAGGAGGGAACCCGATGGTCTCTGAATTGTCTTTGGAGTTATTCTTTTCTTGTCTTGAAAATAGCACATGGACACAGCCAAATAACCCTATGGTCCAGTCCTCTAGGATCTAAGAATTCCTAACAGCCTGTAGCACATGGTTTCAAGCATCAGATGGTTCCACAAGGCTTGTTTTGAAATATACAGCAGTCTCCTGCTCTCTCCTACCCTTTTCTCCATCTTCTTTTTGGCATTGACCTCCACATTGCAACGTGCTTCTGTTACTGCTTCTTGACTGTTCACATTGGATATTATTTATTGCCTTATTGCTATTAGAAGACTTGCAGTCCCTCTAGGAGAGGATCTTTGTTGGAAAGACTGCAGCAAGAAGTTTGGTGTGACTAGAAGGATAACTGGCATGTGTGGAGGGTGTTGGTGGCAGGGAGACCAGATGGGAAGAGGAGGGCATTGCAATAGTCCACCGAAGGAAGAGGCACTGAGGGCTTTTTAAAATTGAGGAGTAACATACGTCTGGTAAGTGCATAAAGTATATCCTGCTCCCTGACTTTTTTAACCTGTGTGTATACTGTGTCTCCAGTACCTCTCTCAAATTGTAGAACATTTCCAGCCTCCTTAAAATGTCATTGTGCCCCAAAAGAAGGTCTTGAACTAAGGCACAAAAATGCATTACTGGTTCTAGAATGAAGTTAGAAAATGAGGTGGTGCTAAAGATGACTCCAAACTTGGGAGACTGGGTAGACTGGGTGGTGATGCTGTCAACGAGGTGGGTGGTTCAGGAGGAGATTCCGGTTTGCATTAAGGGAGGAGTTAAGAGGGTGAGAGTTCAGCCTTGGACTTGCTGAGTTGGGATGTCCAAGTGGAACTTGGTGGTGCGTGGAAGTGTAAATTTGGAGTTCTGGGGAAAGTTTGGAACTGACGTGTGGATTTGTGTATACTCATCAGCATTTGCGGTCTGAGAGCCAGCAAGAAGATGAGAATTCTCTAGAGACGCTATAGAGACCCAAGGTTATGATGAAAGGCATATGTTGCTTTTATTAATTCTGTTTTTATTAATAGTGCATAAAATCAGTGAGAAAAATTCAGTGTAAACTTTTTTTTTTTTTTTAATTTTAATGTTTATTTATTTTTGAGGGAGAGAGAGACACACACACAGAGCACGAACAGGGGAGGGGCAGAGAGGCAGGCAGACACTGAATCCAAAGCAGGCTCCAGGCTCTGAGCTGTCAGATGTGGGACTCGAACTCACAGACTGGGAGATCATGACCTGAGCCAAAGTCGGATGCCTAACTGACTGAACCACCCAGGTGCCCCTGGTGTAAACATTTTTAAAACAAAATGATACATAAAAATTCAGTAATGTGTACTCTTTGTTAAAAATGAAAAAATCACATCGGTTCAGAGGGTTATAAGTAGGAAGTATGCTCTCTTCCCACTCCAATTTCTTGTGTCTCCTTCCAGATGATTTTAGTGCATACATATTATGTTTATGGTTTATCGTGATTATTCCTTTCCAGTATTGCTTTGGTTAAGAGTGGCAGCAGTTTAATAAATATGGCTGACAGCCTACAGGCATGTGAACAGTATGGCTTATTAGTTTGATTTTTCCCCCCTCCCCTTGTCCTGTAATGTGTTTTATGATGATATGCTTATGATCTCAACTGGAAAAAATTTTTCTTCTTTTGCCTTTTCTTGGAAAAAAATGTTACTGTTCAGGCAAACATCTTAGTAGTCGTTGTAGTACTTAAATCTTCCCTCGATTAATAGTACTAACACTGTCACAACCTTGTCTGCTTAATGTGAGCAGACTAGTAACTGTTTTTTTAACCTGGAGGTAGTGATAAGCTAGTATTTTTCTTGATTGCCTTGTCGACAGTGTAATTCTCATTAGAATGAATGAAAGCCTTTTAAGAGTCCTCTTGCCTGGTGAATCCAGAGACTAAAATACACTGGAAAAGTTTGTAGCCCATGTTTTCTTTAGCATGGATTTGATCTCCAGTCTAGTTGAGACTAAAAGGTATTAGATGTCGTTTCGAGAAATGTCCTAATGTTAATTGTGCAATCACTGTAACTTGTTTAAACCCTTCTATTACAGGGTACTTATTGTTGAAAGAGCAAAGAGCATAATGTGTATTTTCATTCATTCAACAAACACTTGTAAGGTACCGCTTTCTCTAATACTAATAGTAATAAAAGGAAACATTGCTTAGTACTTACTATTTGTTAGCTCTTAATAAATACTATCCTGAGTGCTAGATGTGCAATAATGAGCAAAATAAGCCTGGTGCTTTCCTTTATGGAACATTATACATGTATAAGATAGTAATACTATCATTTTTATTTGAATCATGTCAATAAGAAAATTTAGCATCAGTAGTTGAATTGATTTTCTTCTCTCTGAGTTCTAAGACTTTGTCACCTTTATCAGAGGTTTGCATACCAGTTGGCCTGTACATTCTGATCCTGAATGATCAGAGTGACCTGTATTTTTTTTTTTAACTTTTTTTTTTTTTTTTTTTTTTTTTTTTTTGAGAGAGTGGGAGCGGGGCAGAGGTGGGGTGGAGACAGAGGATCCCAAGCGGGGTCCACGCTGACAGCAGCGAGGCCCATGAGGGGCTCACGAACTTTGAGATCATGACCTGAGCTGAAGTTGAACACTCAACTGACTGAGCCACCTAGGCACCCCCAGAGCGACCCCCAGTGATTTGACTGAGGCTGTTTTCCAAGAGTTACTTAGTTGAATCTCAGTTCCTTAAAATGCAATTAAAGTGACACTGTGATTATAATTACAATATTTAAAAGCAAACTAATGATTTAACTTACTACTTCCTAGACAGTCCAGCCAACAGTATGAATACACTGTGGGTAGTGCTGGTTTGGGTGTGTCTCAAATCAAGGCGGGTATCTTTTAAAGAGATACACTCACAGCATTCCTGACATACACACCTGCCACACATTTGTTACTTAGGAGCTCTGAAAGCTGTCTTTTTACTAGTATGTTCTATTGCGAGAAAATAGTTTAAACAATTTCAGAGTTAAGAGTTGGGTACTGGTATTAAATACAGTGTTCTTTTAGATATAGTTTTTTATTTTTTATATTTTATTTATTATTTATTATTTTTTTTTTATGTTTATTTATTTTTGAGAGAGAGAGAGAGAGCGCACAAGCCAGTCAGGGGCAGAGAGAAAGAGAGGGACAGAGGATCCGAAGCAGACTCTGTGCTGACAGCAGAGAGCCTGATGCAGAGCTTGAACTTGTGAACCATGATGAGATCATGACCTGAGCTGAAGTCAGACGCTTAACCAACTGAGGCACCCACGTGCCTTAGATACAGTTTTTAAAAGAGATGATCAGAATATTATTTTATTTTTGTTGTGTTTTAAGTGTTTTTGATTTGTCCAGCTTAAAAAAGTTTTAAGTTTATTTATTTTGAGAGAGACAGAGACAACATGAGAGGGAGAGAGGGAGACAGAATCCCAAGCAGGCCCTGCACTGTCAGTGCAGAGCTCCATGCGAGGCTTGAACTCGTGGAACTGTGAGATCATGACCTGAGCTGAAACCTAGTTGGACGCTTAACTGACTGAGCCACCCAGGTGCTCCTGTCCAGGTTTTTAAAAATGTTTATTTATCTTGAGAGAGAGAGAGAACGCGTGAATGGGGAAGGGGCAGAGAGAGAGGGAGAGAAAAAACTCCCAAGTAGGCTCTGAGCTATCACCTCTGAGCCCAGTGTGGGGCTCCATCTCACAACTTTGAGAAGAGGACCTGAGCTGAAAGCAAGAGTAGGACGCTCAACTGACTAAGCCACCCAGGTGCCCCTGCTTTGCCCAGTTTATAACTTGTTTATATGTTATATTAATTTTTAAACAATCTCCTGTCTTCGGTTATTGGCTCATTTCTAGCTATTCTATTCTAAACACATTGCAGCCTTGCTCCTGCAGAAAACTTTCAGTAGTGAACATCCACACAAACTTCTACCCCTTTGGGGAAGAGATTGATGAAGATCTATATCAGTTTTACAATTAGTTTTCACAAGTTTCTTTAGGCCATCAAATTGAAGCAGTACCATCAGATTCTAAGTATCATGCCTATTTGAATGCCGTTCCTTTGTTAAGAACAAGTTTTTATTTTCCAGCTGTTCTAGCTTGCAGCATTCAGATAGCTTCCCCAAATTAATATTATCGGTATGAAATATTCTAAAATATATTTAACCCTTGGATCAAGTTGCCTGAGAGGCCAAGAAAGAATCTTTTATTCCTTTGGGACTTTTCATAACTCTAGTACAGTACTCAATTGAAAATGTGTTCCTGATAAATTGTGAATGACCATTCTCACTGTAATTGGCTGTTTCATAGTTAAGATTAAAGTTAACACACAGGGGTGCCTGGGTGGCTCAGGCAGTTTAGTGTATGACTCTTGATTTCAGCTTGGGTCATGATCTCACGGTTTGGTTTGTGAGCTCAAGCGTTCTCTCTCTGTCAAAATAAATAAACTTTTTAAAAAAAAGTTAACACACAAACTCCTCTGATGAGATTTTTCTATAAAACAAGATTTCCATTAAGATTGACCAAAAAGTGGGGTGCCTGGGTGGCTCAGCCGGTTAAGCATCTGACTTCGGCTCAGGTCATGATCTCACGGTTCGTGGTTCAAGCCCCGAGTCAGGCTCTGTGCTGACAGCTCAGAGCCTGGAGCCTGCTTCAGATTCTGTGTCTCCCTCTCTTGTGCCCCTTCCCTGCTCATACGCTGTCTCTGTCTGTCTCAAAAATAAACAAACGTTAAAAGAAAATTAAAAAAAAAAAAAAAAAAAAAAGATTGACCAAAAAGTAAAAAGCTTTGAGGTATGAGATCAAAAGTACAGTAGCTTGGTATTTTATATTAAAATTCAAGTGTCCCAAAGGATTAAACTAGGGATAATCTTAGAGTGGAAATGGGTACTTAGGTGAAGATGAAGGGGTCAGAATGATTTCATGACAGTTGCTGACCATTCTTAACTGTTTTTCCCTTGTGTTGCATTTCACTTTCTACTTCTGTACAGTGCTGGACCACTCTTACGTAAGCATTTTACTTTTGTGCATAATTTATTTGTGTTACCACAACAAAGGCTGTTAATAAACCACGTGTTTCCCATAGGAACCTAGTACTGGTCATTATTTGGAATACTATGGCTGGTGGCTTTAAGACTATACAGCAGCAAAACATTATAAATAGTTTATTCTAGGACTGATTTACTTTGACTGCTTCATTTGTAAGTTAACATACTATTTTTCAGGACAGGCTTTTTCTTTGTTGATTTATTTTTTAATTTGCTTTATTAGAACAAAGGAAATTATACATGCTCCAACCATAGCATTTTAGGATCTATTTCATAAAATCAAATAATGATAGAAATGAGCATTAAGCATTGTTCTTGGGCACTTCCTTCTCCCTCTGTTTTTCTTTGTTTGCTGTTTATCTAAAGTATATATAACTTACAATATTTCTGTTGAAAAAAATTATGCCCTGCTTAGATCTTAGTGGATTTATTTTTACTAGTAGAGAATTCTGAAGTTATGCAAATCTGTAAGGACTTAGAGCTTAATCTTTTTCTTACTGGGATTGAAATAAACATTTTTAAACTCCCTTTTAGGTCCATCATGTTACACAAAATGGAGGACTTTACAAAAAACCGTTTAATGAAGCTTTTGAAGAAACACCGATGCTGGTCGCTGTGCTTACTTATGTGGGGTATGGTGTACTCACTCTCTTTGGATATCTCCGAGATTTCTTGAGGCATTGGAGAATTGAAAAGTGTCATCATGCAACAGAAAGAAAAGAACAACAGGTAATTGTTAAGAGTCTTTGATTCTATAAATGGAAGCCTTTTATAGAGATCTTGGTATTTTCACTCATTATTTCTTTAGAGATCTGGGGACACGTTAAAATAAAAATATTCCAGATGAAGTTAAATGAAAGCATTTCACAAAGGAAGTGGAAAACAAGGTTAAGGCATGGAGAAATCAAGGTCTTTAAGATATTTCTAATTTAGTCTTCACAAGAATTTATTCCTGTTTGATGGATGAGAAAGCTAAAATTCACAAGTTAAATAACATTTCCTAAGACACTTTGTGTCAGAGCTTGTACACACACACAGGTCTGTGAAGTGCCAGAAGCCATGTTCTGTCTGTTCATGGTACTGTGCTGTATCCCAAGTTGTGGCTCCATTCGTCTCAGAAGATGTAGTTCTGGAGAACTCATGATGTGTTTTCTCATAGACACATTGTACATAGATGTTTGGCTCACAGATCAGCTCCTCTCCCCAAACAAGTCTGTAAACAGAATGTGGTTGAGCTCTGTTCATGGTAGAAAAACAATCTTGTTTGAGTAATTGTAAACAGAGATAATAATGGTCGTCTCTGGGAGGAAAGACCTCACTTCACTTTTCTCTCTATACTCCTTTGCACCTCTAGATTTCTGTACAGTACACATGTATTGCCTATTCTCAAAAATCAGCCAAATTAGGGTGAAAAATGCCTGGTGTTTCTAAAAACAAACTTGTTTGTTCTTGGCATGTGAAGTATGCAGAGGTTGTCCTCTAACCCAAGGAATATTTAGATTAGAGATAGATTAGATAGATAGATTAGATTTAGATTAGAGATAGATTATAGAAGGGCTTCAGAAATTAGATTTTTTTGGTCCATCATACTTCTCACTTTTGTGGGGTTTTAGAGGAGAGAGGCGGATGTTGTGGCAGCAAGGTCACCACTGAGAGAGGAGCCATTAGACACTGGGCATGGATGGTGGTTCTGTGGGGGGAGGGACGGGGGCATCCAGAAATGTGGGCAAAGAAGGGACCTCATCAACTGCTAGAAAGCCAAAACCAGTCTGTATGGAATTGAGGATTCTGGTCCTGAGAGAACCCAGAACCCAGGCTGTCTTCACTGTCACGTCAGTCATTCTGCATCCTCCCCAGCACCAGAACCACAAGTTGGCCATCCTTCATTGTGCTGAAATGCCTACAGTTCACTTCATCAAGAAGGTATTTCTTGAATACCTAATGCAAGCAAAGCCCTGCGTTCAGAAGTTTGGTCCAGTAGGCAAAACTCGTTGTATGGTATTGCTGTTACTTATTTATGGGCCAGTATCTTCCTATTAGACTGAGTTGATGGTGGTTGTCACTGATGGGAGCTAACGTTTGATTCACATAGCCACATTCAAAAGTCTTTGTAGGGGCGCCTGGGTGGCGCAGTCGGTTGAGCGTCCGACTTCAGCCAGGTCACGATCTCGCGGTCCGTGAGTTCGAGCCCCGCGTCAGGCTCTGGGCTGATGGCTCGGAGCCTGGAGCCTGTTTCTGATTCTGTGTCTCCCTCTCTCTGCCCCTCCCCCATTCATGCTCTGTCTCTCTCTGTCCCAAAAATAAATAAAAAATGTTGAAAAAAAAAAAATTAAAAAAAAAAAAAGTCTTTGTCTACAGGGACCTCTCCTAGTGTGGACATACTTCAAAGCCCTACTAACTAACATGTAGAGGTGGGTGTGGGGGTACTGGTTTTGATGTGGAGAGTATTCCAGGCTGAGGGGATGGGGTGGGCAAGGGTATGAGGAATGTTTGGGAGCAGCTGGGTTTTGGCTGTATGAGAGATTGTGGTTTGAATGTCAAGCTAGGAACTTTGGGGAGTGAGGAGTCTGGGCAGTTTTTGAGCAGAGGAGTGGCCGGAGAGTTTGCATAGCTGGTGTTGTGTCATGGTGTGATAAAGAATGAATGGGGTTGCATCAGAATTACTTTGTAAAAGAGTACATCACGTTTTGAACTTGTTCTGTGTTTCCAGAGGGTGAATTTACTCTTGAGTATTGGGGCTGCCTGTGTGTACTTGACCTTTGTGTTAAGGAGTCAGAACACATAGATTTTATTAAGTAGTTTCTAATTCTGTTGAGGAAACATAAACTCTTCAGATTTAACGGGTCTTTGCAAAGCACTATACACATAAATAGTGTCTGAATTGTATGCAGATGTAGAACAAAAAAATAGCTGACTAGCATTGAATTAATCAGGAAATAATTGTAGGAGGAAGTAATAGGAAATATGTGGGACAGAGGGGGGACATTTGCTTCTACGGTTTAGAGGACTGTACTAATTTGTTTGAATTCTTTCAATAGGATTTTCACAGTAGATAACATTAACAGTTAAAACAGTTGAATTCTGCCATTTTCTTTTCTTTCTTTCTTTTTTTAATCTTTATTTATTTTTGAGAGAAAGACAGTGTGAGCAGGGGAGGAGCAGAGAGAGGGAGACACAGAATCCAAAGCAGGCTCCAGGCCCTCAGCTGTCAGCACAGAACCCAAGGTGGGGTTCTAACTCACGAACCGTGAGATCATGACCTGAGCTGAAGTCGGACACTTAACCGACTGAGCCACCCAGGCGCCCTGAATTCTGCCATTTTCTTATCAAAGTTTAGCTTTTAGAGGGAAAGGAAGATCATTCAGCCCTATGGTAGAGCATGTTTATTTTCGGATACTGGATTAGATGTAGTGAGAGGGATATGCAGAGTTTTAAGTGTTACATTGGAAGAAGTGAGGGAAAGTGCTTGGGATCATAAAATGCAAATCTAATGTTGCCACTTCCTCATTTCACTGAGTGAATGGTGTTTATAACTGCCTCCTTACTTTCTTCCCCATTCCATTATAAAAGAGAGCCCATTTTAACTATTTATGCTAGTTCTTTATGTGTTGCTTTGGGTAGAACTGAATCCCATGGCCCCAACTAATGAGTTAGCACGACTTTGTTCTATTCTATGTAAATTGTAAAAAAAAAAAAAAAATTCTTTGAATTCTTTACTGCTTGATCCTCTCCTATTAGTGTTATTTTGGAGGAGAGTGTTGTTTTTCCCAGTCTATAGTCTGTTTCTTTTTTATGTGAGATGAAGCTACTAGTCCTCTAGAAACATGTATGTGATTAGATATAGCAAAAGGTTGAATTTAAAACATTCCAGTATCTAGACAAGAAATACCTAAGAAATTTAAGGATCAGATCATGGTAGGTAGTTCCCATACAACTTACCAAACTTAATTTTTGCCTCTACGGTTTGTTTATGATCAAATATTCAAAAATGGAAAGGATAGGATATTGGGAAGGGACATTATTTATCCACATCCTGATATGTTTAATTTTCAAGATACAAAAGAAGAAAATTATTTGAAATAGATTAATAGAAATTCCTGGAAGTATTTTATTCTTGACCTTCCTCAAAAAGTAGTTTACTAAGAATATTCTGATGGTTGCCATTGTAGCAGTATCTTTGGAAACTATTAATGTCGTATAGTTGCTTGATGTATTAAGCTGAGGGATTATCAGTTGGTTTGTCTTTTTTAGTTCTGTGGACTTACAAAGAGCTCTACTTTTCATTGTTTTGTGGTGTGTGTGGAGCCCCGGACAGCGGTCATCTATTTTTTTTTAAATAGCCTCATTGAGATAAAATTTATATACCATAAAGGTCACCTGTTTAAAACATATAATTCAGTTAATTTTAGCATTACAGTTGACCCTTGAAAAATGTGGAGGTTAGGGGTGCCGGCACCCCCCACATGCAGTTGAAAATTTATGTATACTTTTGACTCCCCCAAAACTTAACTAATACTCTTCAGTTGACCTGAAGTTTTGCTGATAACATAAACAGTTGATTAACACATATTTTGTAAGTTATATGTATCACATACTGTATTCTTTTTTTTTTTTTTTTTTAAGTTTATTTATTTATTTTGAGACAGAGTACCAGCAGGGGAGGGGCAGAGAGCAAGAGAAAGAAAGAGGATCCCAAGCGGCAGTGCAGAGCCCAATGCAGGCTTGAACTCAGGAACCATGAGATGATGACCTGAGCCAAATCCAACAGTCGGACGGACATTCAAGTGACTGGGACACTCAACTGACTGAGCCACCCAGGCACCCCCACCTTTTATTTTCTTTTTTAAGTAATCTCTACATCCAAGGTGGGGCTTGAATTTACAACCCTGAGACCAAGATTACCTGCTCCACCAACTGAGCCAGCCAGGTGCCCCTTATATACTGTATTCTTAAAATAAAGTAAGCTAGAGAAAAAATATGAAGAAAATTATAAGGAAGAGAAAATACATTTATAATACCATACTGTATTTATTAGAAAAAAATCTGCGTGTAGATGGACCTGCAGAGTTCAAACCCCTGTTGTTCAAGGGTCAAATGTATTTTCAGAAGTGAGCAGCCAGCACCATAATCTAGTTTTAGAACATTTTTATCATCTGAAAAAGAAACCCCATAGCTGTTAGCAGTCACTTATTACTCCCCCTTATCACCCTAGGCAACCACTGATCTACTTTCTGTTTCTAGATGTTTCATATGAATGGGATTATACAATGTGTGATTATTTGTGTCTGCCTTCTTTACTTGGCGTAATGTTTTTTGAGGGTCATCCATGTTGTAGTATGCTTCATATTCATTTCTTTTTATTGCTGAATCATATTCCACTGTATAGAAGTCATCTATTTGTATTTACTCTAGGGATTTCTCACTAGTACCAAGCTGTATCCCAGATAAACCTTTTCAAAGAGTTTGGTAGTAGATTACCACCTTATCCTTGTGCACTAGTGACATTAGTAGGTTTGCAAAAGTTTCCCTGTCACCTTTTGGGCTTTTTTGTTTGGAGCAACAGTGTAGCTTTTTTAAATTTAATTTTATTATTATTATTATTTTAATGTTTTATTTATTTTTGAGAGAGAGAGACAGAGCACGAGTGGGGGAGGAACAGAGAGAGGGAGACGCAGAATCTGAAGCAGGCTCCAAGCACAGAGTCCGACGTGAGGCTCAAACTCATGAACATCAAGTTCAAACAGCGCATGAAGGCTGTTTGTACTTTACCATTGCCGCTCACCTGCCGGTTAAGTATTTTTTGTCTGAGCAAGTATCCCTTTAGAGTACTTGTTATATTGTATTATAACTTCATTTGTGTGCCACTCCACTCCACTAAGAGGTCCTTAGGAGTGTAAAGGTTGTGTCTTACTCATTTTTATTCCTAATGCCTACCTTAGTGCCTGGAAAGGACAGCTCAGTAAACGTTTGTTCAGTGACTGAGCAAACAAGTATTAGGTTGGCCTGACTAAAGTCATTTCACAGTGACTAAATTAAGAAGGAGGAGGAAGAAGAGGGTGAGGATGTGGAGTGGGGATGGGGGACAGGCTGGGGGAGGGGGAGGGTAGGAGTAGTGGGGGTATTGTAGTTTGCGGAGAGAACTGTCTTGTTTTTTAATATATCCTGAGTCTGGCAGAAGTATTCAGCAAAAGGCATTGGAAGGAAGGAAGGAAAGGAAGGAAGGAAGGAAGGAAGGGAGGGAGGGATAAGTCCTCTATTTTAACCCTGTCCTAGAATATTTAAACTGTAGGAGATATTTTTGGGAACAGACACTCTTGTTGCCTAAACTGGAACCCTGAATAGTTACCCTGTTCCATCCCCATTCTTGCTTCATTGCTAAGCTGCAGGGAGTTTGGTTAGTGGCCTTTCAGTTCTTTTCACCGAACCTTCTAACTGTAGTCAAGCTTCTACCCTGGCCAGGAGTCCCTCTCTTCTGCCGTTCTGTCCCACCAGCTTTTGGTCTGTAACATCCCTCACTGTGGCAACTTTCCTGTCACTCTGTGTAAGTCTGTTCCTGTCTCAGGGACTGAGGTGTTGTCTCATCAGAACAATGAGGAGTGGTGAGCTCCTTGATCTTGACAGTCTCTGCCCTCCCAGCCACACCCTGGCTGCCCAGAGCTCTACTTCACTTGAGCCTGCAACCATTTTGGGTTTGGTAACCCTTCCAATAAATGGGACCAGACTGTCTTAAGCATTTTCTGATGTTTATATAGTAAAACAAAAATAGTGCTCTTTCTTCTAATAAAAATTTGTCTGTGATGGAGTATTTCTCTCAGGTGTTTGAATTAATACCTTTAACATTAATGTGCAGTATTTAGAAAGGGTTTAAAGAAATGAGATCAAGAAGAGTTGGTACTGTTTACCCTATTTGATGTGAATGGACAAAGATTGGAAACAACTCCCCCTGCTCCCCCAATCCTACTTTGGGAAATAAATGCATGGTGAATGACAGCCAAGGGAAAGTCCCAAATTAGAATTTGGATGTCTTTGTTCCAGTTTTCATTCACTTAGTATTCTTGTTGGAAGAAGAGACTATCAAAAAGGATACATTATTTAAGTAGTAAATTTCCAATTATGATAGACACATTATTTATGGATATTTTCTCAAGGAAATGTAAATGTTAGGGCAATTGTGAAAGAGATGGTATCGGGTACTGCACATTCCAGAGAGTACTTTCTGACTCTGCTCAGCTTTATTTAAGATTTTATCTACTGTGAGGCTTACTTATTAGTTACTTTATAGTCCAATGTCATAGAAGGTTAATTATAAAATTTTATGAAGTCTTTTTTAGCAATAAAAATCTTACACAATAAGGCTTAAGCTTTGCATGTTTCTAATTAGCTTATTTAACAGATTAATTTAGATTGACACCAAGTCCAGATCTCGGGGCTAGAAGTTCAACAGTTTGCTAACTGTAGTATAGTTTTCTTTTTATTTGGTTTACCCCTTATCTTCAGGAGTCCAGTTGCTCTTGTGTGGTCTGATCATGTGGTCATATCACATCAGTCATAACATTATGCATTCATTTTAGCTCCACCCAGACTATTTTTTTATAGACTTAATTTTTAGTGCATCTTATTTCAGGGAAGAAGGGAGGGCTTTAAGTCCCTCATCATGGGAATTCATCACGAGAATCTTTTTTTCAAACTCCCATCCAAGGAAAGAAACCTGAGATAGGTGTCTTTCTATATAAGCAAACTTTTAGTCTTTCTTGCTTATCATTTTTCTTTGGATATGTTTCACTTTGATTTTAAAAATATACAGAGGATGGAATTTTAATTTCAGAATTATTATTTTTTGTTTAAAACTGAAATTACAGTGTTTTTTTTTTAAGTTTAATTTATTTTGAGAGACAGAGAGAGAGCATGAGTAGGGGAGGGGCAGAGAGAGAGAATCCCAAACAGGCTTCATGCTGTCAGCGCAGAGCCAGACAAGGGGTTCAAATCTGTGAACAGTGAGATCATGACCTGAGCCCAAACCAAGAGTTTTGAATGCTTAACCAACTAAGCCACCCAGGTGTCCTTAAAATTAGTGTTTTTATTTAAAAAAAATTTTTTTTAATGTTTTTATTTATATTTGAGAGAAAGAGAGAGACAGTCAGAATCTGAAGCAGGCTCCAGGCTCTGAGCTGTCAGCACAGAGCCTGACACGGGGCTTGAACTGAACTGTGAGATCATGACCTGAGCTGAACTCGACTGAGCCACCCAGGTGCCCCAAGACCTACTTTATTAAGTTCTTTGACTCTACATTCATGCAGTCAGATGATTATTTACAACGATTTCATATAGGTTAGCCATCAAAGCCAAGTGGCTTTTACCTGATTAAGAGTTGTTTTACCTTGAGGTGCCTGGGTGGCTTAGTGGTTTAGCATGGGACTCTCTTGGTTTCAGCTCAGGTCATAATCTCACGGTTTCATGAGTTCGAGCCCGTGTGGGGCTCTGTGCTGGCCGTGCGGAGCTTGCTTGGGATTGTCTCTCTCTTCCTGTTTCTCTCTGCCCTTCCCCACTCTGTCTCTGTCTCTCTCAAATAAAAAAAACTAAAAAAAAAAAAAAAAAAAAGAGTTGTTTCCCCCCCCTCCCTTTTTTTAAAGTAATCTCCACACTCAACATGGGACTCAAATTACAACCCTGAAGTCAACAGTCTCATGCTCTACTAAGCCAGCCAGGTGCCCCAGAGTTGTTTTAAAGTTTTAAAGTTGTTTTTAACATAGAGAATTGATGCCTTGTGATTGTTTTCCTTATCAGCGAATTCAATATAATTGACCTCTCATTCTTAATTGCTCTTACAACATGAAAAGGGAAGTTGTAAAAATGTTCTAAAGCAATTTAGTTAAATTCATGGTATTTCACCATTTGTTGGCAGGACTTTGTGTCATTGTATCAGGATTTCGAAAACTTCTATACAAGAAACCTCTACATGAGGATTAGAGACAACTGGAATCGACCGATCTGTAGCGTGCCTGGAGCCAGGGTGGACATCATGGAGAGGCAGTCTCATGATTATAACTGGTCCTTCAAGTGAGTCTCAGTTGGGAAATTATCTCTTGACAGCAACAGAAAGGAATTTCTTCACTTCAGAATTTATTCTATTGCAAATTGAGTATTCTGTTAAAACAAGAGTCGAAGCTGAGAGTACAGCACAACATAGTTTCCTTGCATATAGTTCATCGTTATCCAGATTTTTAAAATATATTTTTCTGTTACATTTGATACTGTGTTGGATTATAACTGAAAACAAAGTTTGACTAATTAAAAAGAAAAACAAGAAGCCAAAGAAAAACTGTCCTTTCTGTTATGCCACTTACCAGAATCAAGTGTCTGAATATACTTCTAGATATTTTGATTTCTCGAATGGTTCCAGGATATATGCAATGCTTTTACTTAAATAGGCTGAATAGTTTAGAAAACTTTTCATATTCATAAAACTTTATTGTTTAGATCTCACAAGTATTGCATGGTTGCATTGTTACTATTAAAAAAAAAAAGATAATACAGATAAATGAAACATTCCCCCATGACAACTAACCACTATCCCTTCTGCAAATCCACTTCTCCACAAATCTTCACTCCCCAGAGGTGACCACTGTTACCAGTTTGTTGTGTATGATTCCTCCAGATGTTTTCTGTGGGGTATGTATGTGGTGAATCCACTGGGGTTACGTACAGGTAATTTTTGATTTATAAAAATGGGACCATACTATAGAAATCATTTTATATCTTGCTTTTTTCTTGCTAACATGTTGGTAATATCCTGCTTGTCTGTATCCACAGCCAGCTTAATATTAGCAGTGGCTACTTAGCATCGTATAGTATAGATGTATATAGTGTATGGCAGGTTGGGCTGCACCATCCTTTGTTAAAAACCCCAAAATTTCAGAGTTCAAACAGCAGCAGTTTCTTGTCCACACTTCCCGTCCACCTTAGGTTGGTGGAGCCTCTGAAACATGTTATTCTCACTGGTGGGCCCAGGCTGATTGAACTTCCATCATAATGGAATGTCACTGGTCTGTGTGCCTGGAGAAGGGGCATGGTAGATAAATTGTGCAGTGACTCTGAAAGGATCTTTATGCAGCTATCCTTTCGTATCTGTGTGGAAATTGCTGAGTCAAAGAGTATGTACTTCTTTTAATGGAGAAGTCCTGCCAAACTGCCCTCCAAAAAAAAAAAAAAATTACTGACTGATATTCTTATCTACAGTATGTGAGACTGTCCTGGCCAACACTGGCTATGGTCAGTTTTTAAATCTTTATCATTATCTATACGTGAAAATTACTATTTTGTTTTAACTTTCATTTTCTTAATTTTAGTTTCTTAGTGAGTTTGAGCTTCCTTTCTACTAGGCCATATTCTCCCTACTTTCTGTATATGGTACTTCCTTTTATGTCATCAGTGTGTTTATTATTACGTGTACATATTTGATTTGCTCATGAGTTTCATGAACTTTTATGGTATTGAAATACAGGTACACAGGGAATATAATTAAAGGTGTTATAAACATGGGTTCCTACAACTATCTTGGATTTGCACGGAATACTGGATCATGTCAAGAAGCAGCTGCCAAAGTCCTAGAGGAGTATGGAGTTGGAGTGTGCAGCACTCGGCAGGAAATTGGTAAGTGCAGGCTCTGTTTGGCCAGCTAATGTTCTTAATTGTGCTACTCAGGAGGGAATAATGCTGATACAGAGCTAGAATAGTAAGCATCCAAATACATACTTTGCCATATAGTTTCTGAAATAACGGATGATTTTAATGTGTTCAACACATGTTGAGACATATTTATCTTTTCCATTGTATTATAATACAAAATATCTGTAGAAAAGTTCCATAAGTATTTGACTCATTTGCAGCTTTAATGTTCACTTTGTTGGCTTTTACAAATGGTAGTGGTTAAGAGTGCTGTTTCCTAGGCCTGACCCTGTGGGCATATGAGGGTTATTTAATCTGTTTCCATGCTGGTAAGTGAGGGTGAGAATAATTACTACCTTGTAGGGCTATTGAAGAATTAATTCATATAAAGCATTTGTGACTTGGCAAATATTCAGTAAATGTTAACTTTTTGTTATTGTACCTTTACAAAAGGTAAAGGTGAATAGATTTATATAAATAAATTTCATTTTTGTTCATAGGACGATTTCAAATTCTTCTGTTTTGTTCCAGAGAACTGATAACTATAAAGGTTAAAAGGCAACTTCTGGATATTTATTACTATGAATCACCCTCAAACTTAGTGGATTAAAACAGTAATTCATCATTATTTCTCATAGGTCTAAAGATTGGCAAGCTTAGCTGGGTCATTTGTACTCAGGTCCTTAATGACATAGTTTAGGAAGCATGGTGCAATGACGATATATGGTAATCAGACCTTACATCTTTATGGCACTTTGTAGTTTTTAAATTTCTTGAGCCTTTTCTCTCTTTTGATCCTCACAACAATGTCATGAGGTAGATAGAGCAAATATTATTATTGGTATTTAGCAGATATGAAACTGAAGCCCAGGGAGGTTAAATGACTTGCTTAAAGCTTTGAGGACTTGTAGCATCTCAGTTCAGCAGCCTTTTTTTCACCATCTTTTCTGCATTGATCAGTCTTGTTCAGTCCTTACAGATTTGATTATTGACATAAAATCACAATACAAAGTGAGGGAGGATGTTTTTTAACTTGTCTTTTGCTACATAACAAATCATTCTAAAACCTAGCAACTTAAAACAGACACATACATTTATTTGCTTATAATTCTGCCATTTGGAGAAGCCTTGATGTTTATCTTAGCTCCATGTGGTGTTGGGTGGGGCATTATGGCTGAGAATAGAGTATCCAGGGTGGTTTCACTTACATGTCTGGTACCTCAGTTGGGTAGTGGGATCAGTCAAGGGCTGGCTGAGCCCTGCATTCCTCTTCCATAGTCTCTTATCCTCCAGAGGCCCTCCTGCTCCCCGTGGCTTTTCTTTACAACAGGCTAGTTAGACTGTTTTGTGTGGCAGCTGACTTCAAAAGTATAAAAGCAGATGTTGCCAGGCCTCTCAAGGCCTAGACTTAGAACTATCAAGTGTCAGCAGGAATGGGAGAAATTGTTGGCAATCTTCTTTACAGAAATTCCATCACAGGTGCTGAATCTGAAGGTATTCAGATCTGAAGTGGTATCGACCACGATGTCTTTCATTAGCCATTTCTCTTCATACTACTCTTCCATAGAGCTTAGTCTGAAAAGGTTGTAACATGAAGACTGTGATTTCTTTTTATAAAGTAATGAGTAACTCTTAAATTCAGGATTTGGCAGTGTTAACTTCACTAAGTTCTTCACACAGGAAACCTGGACAAGCATGAAGAACTAGAGAAGCTTGTGGCAAGTTTCTTGGGAGTAGAAGCTGCTATGGCATATGGCATGGGATTTGCAACAAATTCAATGAACATTCCTGCTCTTGTTGGCAAAGTAAGACTTGTCATTTATGAAAACTCTCTAGTATGTTGTAAAGCATTCAGAACAAGCCAAAGGCTGTTGTAAACTTCATACCAAACCTGGTCTGCCGAAAGATATTTCTGTCACAAATTTTTGAATAACAAGATCACATGGAGACTTAGTGGAAGCTTTCTTGCTAGAACTCATGATTCTTTACTCTTCCAATAGAGGACTCTTGCCTTCATCATTCATGTGGTTTTGAAAGGGATTCTGATAAAAACCTCATAAAATGCTAAAATTTTGAAAGAAAGAATGTTTAATTTGGAAGGTTGTTTAACAGGTGGTTTTTCCTAAGTAGAAAAATTTGAAAATACATAGGTACCCTAATACTTGTTCTTATAATGCGTGTTGCTCAGAGATAATATAGGCAAATTATAGGCATATATGTAAAGTGAAGGTAATACTATAGGTTAAAAGTAAGAATATAAGTTAATAATAGTGAAGGTTTGAAGCACCTGGGTGGCTCAGTCAGTTAAGTGGCTAACTCTTGATTTCGGCTCAGGTCATGATCTCACAGTTCACGAGATCAGGCCTGCATCGGGCTCTGCACTGACAGTGTTGAGCCTCCTTGGGATTCTCTTTCTCCCTCTCTGCCCTCCTGTGCTTGCACTCTCTCTCTGTCTCTCAAGATAAGTAAATAAACTTAAAAAAAGTAATAATGAAGGTTAAAAGTAGTAGTACTAATAAAAATAATAATTTAAGAAGTGTGTATTTTTTGCTGCCTTGTGGGTAGAGTTTGTAAGGGGGCAGTTAAGGAGAGAAGAGATAAGAGACTTTGTAAATCACATTTTAGCAGACTGACACTCTCAGCTTGAAAGGGCCCTCAAGGAATTTTATTTATTTTTTAAATTTTATTTTAAGTAGGCTCCACACTCAATGTGGGGCTTGAACTCACAATCCTGAGATCAAGAATTGTATGCTCCACTGACTGAGCCAGCCGGGTGCCCCAGGTTTTTTAATATTGATATTTAGGAATTGTATATTGAAAAATTGGTAGATTACTGAGTTGGAAGACTTGGGTTTTTGTTTGGTTGCTTATATATTCAAATTTATTTATTTATTTATTTTGTATATTCAAATTTAGCTCTATGACTGTGAGCATGTCACAGCCTTCCTTTTTTTTTTCTTTTTTTTCCTTTTAAGTTTTATTTATTTAAGATATCTCTACACCCAAACCTGGGGCTCAAACCCATGACCTCCCAACGTCAAGAATTGGCCTGCTCTTCTTTTTTTTTTTTTTTTAAATGTTTATTTTTTGAGAGAGACAGTGTGAGTGGGGGAGAGGCAGAGAGAGGGAGGGAGACACTAGAATTGCCTGCTCCTCTGACTGAGCCAGCCAGGCACCCCGTCACAGACTTTCTGAGCCTCAGATTTTGCTTTGTAAAATGAGGTACTTGGACTAGGTTAACTGTAAAGTCCTTTTCAGTTATATAATGTATGGTTTCTTTTTTTTTTTTTTTTTTTTTAATTTTTTTTTTTTTAACGTTTATTTATTTTTGAGACAGGGAGAGACAGAGCATGAACGGGGGAGGGTCAGAGAGAGAGGGAGACACAGAATCTGAAACAGGCTCCAGGCTCTGAGCTGTCAGCACAGAGCCCGACGCAGGGCTCAAACTCACGGACCGCAAGATCATGACCTGAGCTGTAGTCGGACACTTAACTGACTGAGCCACCCAGGCGCCCCTATAATGTATGGTTTCAAGGCACACATGGAACAAATAGAGAACAAATACCAAGGGAGGAGGTTTAAACCCAATTATATTGATATTATATGATATTATATTAAATATAAATGGCTTATACATTCCAATTAGAAAAGAGAGGTTGGGGGCATCTGGGTGGCTCAGTCATTTAAGCATCTGACTTTGGCTCAGGTCGTGATCTCACTATTCATGAGATCAAGCCCCACGTTGGGCTGTGCACTGACGGTGCAGAGCTGGCTTGGGTGTCTCTCTCTCTCCTTCTCTCTGCCCCTTCCCCACACACACTTGCTCTCTCTCTCAAAATAAATAAACTTAAAAAAATTATTTTTTCAAAAAGAAAAAAGAGCTTGTCAGATTAGATAAAATTAAGTAGGTTTCTACCAAAAACCTACTTTAAAGACACAGGTTAAAAGTAAAAGGATGAAAGGAGATACAGCAAGCAAACAATAATTGAAAAGAAAGTTAGAGTGACTATATTAATATAAACAAAGATTTCAGAGCAAGGAATATTTCTCGGGGTAAAGTGGAACATTGTATAATGATACAGGAGTTAATTCATTAAAAAGATAACAATTTAAAATATATCGGTACCTAAATAGAGCTTCAAAGTACATGAAGCAAAAATTGATGAAAGGAGAAATAGACAAATATATAATTGTTACTAGAGATCTCTATATCCTTCTCTGAGTAATTGATAGAACTAGGCAGAAAATCAGCAAGGTTAGAGAACACTTGAAAAACATTATCAACCAACTTGACCTAATTGACATTTATGAAACATTTTACCCAATAACAGCAAACATTTACCAAGATAGGCCATTTTCAGGGCCATTAAACAAGCCTTAACAAAATTTTAAAAATTTAAATTATTCAAAGTATGTTCTCTGATTCTAATGCAATTAAATTAGAAATCAGTAACATAAGGGGCACCTGGGTGGCATCCGTAAGTGTCAGACTTTGGCTCAGGTCATGATATCACGGTTTATGAGTTTGAGCCCCACATTGGGCTCCGTGTTAACAGCTCAGAGCCTGGAGTCTGCTTCAGATTCTTTGTCTCCCTTTGCCCCTCCCCAACTCGTACGTGCCTGCTCTCTCTCTCAAAAACAAAATTTAAAAAAAAAAAATCAGTAACACAGAGATACCTGGAAAATGCTCAAATATTTGAAAAAACATACTTCCAGATAACTCATAAGTCAAAGCAGAGAGGCAACATAGAAAATAATTTGAATGAAATGGAAGTGAAGCATATTATAATTTGTGAGACAAAGCTAAAAGCAATTCTCAGGGAATATGTAGTGTTAAGTGCTTGTATTAATAAAAGAAAAGTTTTGGGGTGCCTGGGTAGCTCACTTGGTTAAGCGTCCGACTCTTGATTTCAGCTCAGGTCGTGATCTCATGGTTCATGAGATGGAGCCCTGTGTTCCATGCTGACAGCTTGGAGCCTGCTTGGGATTTTTCTCTCTCCTTCTCTCTCAGTCCCTATCACCCCTCCCTCCAAAATGAAAAAAATAAACATTAAAAAAAAAAGAAAAACATTTTTTTTGAAGGAGAGAGAGACAGAGTATGAGGAGGGGAGAGGCAGAGAGAGAGGGAGACACAGAGTCTGAAGCAGGCTCCAGGCTCTGAGCTGTCAGCACAGAGCCCAATGTGGGGCTCAAGCTCACGAACTGCAAGATCATGACCTGAGCCAAAGTCAGATGCTTAACTGACTGAGCCACCCAGGCACCCCAAAAAAGAAAAATTTTTATGGAAACCAATTTGACAATAAATTTTATATATAAAAAAAACAACCACATTTTGAATCAGCTGTCTAAATAAGGACTTTGAAAAAGAAGAGCAAATTAAAGAGTCCCAAAGAGTCCAAACAGAGGAAAGATAAAATGAAGGTAAATTCAGAAATCAATGGTTTAGAAAGGAGACAATGGGGAAAATGTGTGAAACCAAAGATGGTTCTTTGAGAAAATGAATAAAATTGATAACTCTCTAGCCAGACTGGTGAGGATAAAAAGAAGACACAAATTACCAGTGGCAGGAATGACAGAGGGCACATCACTACACATCCTATAGACATAAAAAGGATAATAAGGACATTTTAAGAACTTTATGCCAGTAAATTCAACAACTTAGATACAGTGGACACATTCTTTGAAAGACCTAAATGTATGGTTCTTTGACTTCGTCACGTTGATTATAATACATTCCTGTCCTACATTTTAGCAGTATAAATCTTGAGATTCTTACTTGGAATTTCTCAGAATTTTTCACAGTAAAGAGTTAAATAATCTTGTTCTATTCTTCCCTGTATGTTCAGAAACTCTAATAATCATGTAGAATTAGAGATCTTATATACAGACACGGAAGGTCTTACCTTAAAGATTTATCTTTCAAATCAAGTATTTTAGTTGAAATGTTATTAAGTATCATTTAATCTATTAAAGGCAGGAACCAATACAGTTTTAATATTTCTTTGAGTCTGATACTAAATTCTATGTGAGGTTGTTGATTATTCAGCTTCAAGGAAGGGGGAAACAGTATACTGTAGAATAAGAGCATGTGTTCTGGTAGCAGAAGCTTTGTAATGAATCACTTAGCATGCTTGTGACCTTGGGCAAGGATTGTTAACTTCTCTGAAAGGGAATTTCCTCATATGTAAAGTGGGGATAATAATAGTACCTGCCTCAGAGATTTTTTTAATGAGGATTAAAAGTAATAATGCCTTTAAAAGCTTTAACATAATGCCAGGAACCTATTAAGTACTTAGCTGTTAACTGCTGACTTTTAATTTTATTTTATTTTTGAACTAAGGATAGTTCATGGTAGATTGATACACAGAAATGGTGAATAAGAATGTCTAAAAAGGAGGTAAGGGCCTCCTGGCTGGCTCAGTCGTGGAGCATGCAACTCTTGATCTCGGAGCTGTAAGTTCGAGCCCCACGTTGGGTGCAGAGATTACTTAAAAAGAAACTCTTAAAAAAAAATACATAAAAAGGTAAATAACAAACCATGTTGCAGATTTTGTCAGGAAAAAAAAATGAGCTGGAAAGAGAAGAAAATAAAATTGTATGGAGGGAAAGGAGGAGGATCCTTTTAAGGTAACAGTGGAATGCAAGAGTGGCAAGTAAAGGATTCGAAGACTTGGCAGAAGAGAAATTCAGACTTTGGATGTAAATAAAAGCTTGTTGTTGTATACCTGAATATTTAAGTCAGTCACAGGACTGAAGAAATTAAAAGGCTGGAATTCTGCATCTACTTCTAAGTTAATTTTGCAAAACAAAAATATGTATACTTTTCTTCTTCTTGAAATTGATAGTTTTGCTGTTGTACAAGCTTTCCTTAATAAGATAGCATTATTCATGATTTTAGTGTTTTATAATTTGTGTAACTACATCTTTCCTTCCAGCTTCTTACCTTCCTGTGCTTGTGGTTTTGCAGGGTTGCCTGATTTTGAGTGACGAACTAAACCATGCATCTCTGGTTCTAGGAGCCAGACTCTCGGGAGCAACCATTCGAATCTTCAAACACAACAGTGAGTTTGATGTGGAATCCACTTCAGACTTTAGTGTTTAATATTTTTTGGGTTAGTGGAAGTGGTACCATTAGTTATATTAATAATAGAAAATCTAAATGACGCATGTTGCAACATTTAAAATGTCCTTCTGGTCCAGTCTTTTAAAAGTTATTCTTGGGGCACCTGGGTGGCTCAGTTGGTTAAGGTTCGGCTCAGGTCATGATCAATAGTTTGTGAGTTCGAGCCCCTAATCAGGCTCTGTGCTGACAGAGTGGAGTCTACCTGGGACTCTCTCTCTCTCTTTCTCTGTCTCTCTCTTTCTCTCTCTCTCTCTCTCAAAAAAATAAACTTGGGGCGCCTGGGTGGCTCAGTTGGTTAAGCGGCCGACTTCGGCTCAGGTCATGATCTTGCGGTCCGTGAGTTCGAGCCCCGCATCAGGCTCTGTGCTGACAGCTTAGAGCCTGAAGCCTATTTCAGATTCTGCATCTCCCTCTCTCTCTGACCCTCCCCCGTTCATGCTCTGTCTCTCTCTGTCTCAAAAATAAATAAACATTAAAAAAAAAAAAATTAAAAAAAAAATAAAAAAATTTAAAAAAAAATAAACTTTAAAAAGTTATTCTCTTCCTCATTAGAATAGAAATAGAGGCTAAAGGAAGCCTTTTGGTACAAAATACAAGATTCTCCTTTTATTTGGCTTTCAACTTTTTCTAAATAAATTTTTTTAATGTGTATTTATTTCTGAGAGAGAGACAGAGTGCAAGCAGGGGAGGAGCAGAGAGAGGGAGACACAGAATCCGAAGCAGGCTCCAGGCTTTGAGCTGTCAGCACAGAGCCCAATGTGGGGCTTGAATTCATGAATGGTGAGATCATGACCTGAGCTGAAGTTGGCCAATTAACCAACTGAGCCACCCAGGTGCCCCGAGAGAGGCAGGGGAGGGCTTGTGGTGGGGGAGAGAATCTTAAGTGGGTTCCGTGGAGACTGATGCTTGACATGGGGCTCGAACCCCTCACCCTGGGATCATGACCTGAGCACAAACCAAGAGTCGGATGCTCAGCTGACCGAGCCACCCAGGTGTCCCCAGAGCATTTATCATTAACAGGAAAATTATGATCCTCATTAATGGTAGTACCAGCCAAGCTGTTTCTGGGCCTGTTAACCATCCTTAAGGACCAACAGAGCCATGAGAGCTAGATAATGTACAGACAGCTGATCAAGTCAAACAAAAGGCTAACTGATTGCCAAGCTTTCTTACCACATAGTCTCATGGATGCCACTGGCGTATTTTTAGCACACTACTAGGTTAAAGCTGTTTAACAAGCAGTTATTGAGTGTATCCTGGGTGAAAGGAAATGGAGCATGCGCGTGAATTTTCCCTCCTATTTGCTTTTTAAGAGGTGTATGTATTTTTAATAGTTTATTTGCACTTTCTTGCTCAGTCTTTTATGTGTGTATTTCTGAATGACTCACTAGGATTAAAGATACAGTTGATTCTACGAATACAAAAAAAAAAAAAGCTAACTGAATGGTCAGGTATTTAACATGAAATATGAGCCATTTCACAAGCATGCTAACCAACTCTGAATCACCTATGCCACAGTTATTTGGTGGAGTTTTTGTGGTTTTGAACATTTATTACATTTCAGATTGTCATTCAAGCTAGAGGTAGCTCACCCATTTTGCCTTTTTCTGCTCAGTTCTGATTCCATAAGTTAATGTCCTTTGCTATTTGAGACACCCTTCCTGAATAAGAAATGTGTATTTGCATTTCTGAAATAAAGTTCAGAAAGAGGAAGGTACTTTGTGCTGAAATTCTTTTTTGTGTGATGTAGATATGCAAAGCCTAGAGAAGCTGCTGAAAGATGCCATTGTTTATGGTCAGCCTCGGACTCGAAGGCCCTGGAAGAAAATTCTAATCCTTGTGGAGGGAATATATAGGTAATCCTACTTTCCTATTCTTATCTTTTCTGATTTGGCTCCATGAAGTTACAGAATTTTTAAGCAGAAGGGAATGGTAATCTAGACCCCTCTGGAAACTAAGGAAACAATGTTTATGATTTGTTAAAATACCTGGAAGCAGGGGCGCCTGGGTGGCTCAGTCGGTTAAGCTTCCGACTTCGGCTCAGGTCATGATCTCGCGCTCTGTGAGTTCCAGCCCCGCGTCGGGCTCTGTGCTGACAGCTCAGAGCCTGGAGCCTGCTTCAGATTCCGTGTCTCCCTCTCTCTCTGGCCCTCCTCCGTTCATGCTCAGTCTCTCTCTGTCTCAAAAATAAATAAATGTTAAAAAAAAACCAAAAACCTGGAAGCAGAGTTTGCACTAGAACAGAAGTCTTTTTCTCTGGCTTTTCTTTATTCTTTCTGTTGTGCTTCATAGTCTCCAGATCACCCCTCTGTTGGGGTCCTTTTTCTGCTGTTTATAGAGGGAATTTATACAGAGGGCCAAGAATTGGAATATATTTTCTAATATGTCAAAACAAATCATACATCATTTCATTTGAAGAAAGATTTTATTCTGGTTTATTTGCAGTCCTCGCACTTACTTTCTTACGTCCTATTTTTTTTAATTCTTTTATTTCATTTTATTCTGTTATTTTAATTACACATGCAACGTAATACAAAATCTAATGTTGCCTGTAATTACAAGCATTGGAAGAATCTGGTGACCTTTATCCATCTGTGGTAAATTAAGATCAGTTCTGTTCTGACGCTTGTTTTAAAAGATCCACTCTCCTTTCCCCCAGATATCTGCCTGGCCATGGCATCACCTAACTTTGCTAGTTTAAAATCACAGGCAGAGGGGCGCCTGGGTGGCTCAGTCGGTTAAGTGTCCGACTTCGGCTCAGGTTGTGATCTCACGGTCCATGAGTTCGAGCCCCGCGTCGGGCTCTGTGCTGACAGCTCAGAGCCTGGAGCCTGTTTCGGATTCTGTGTCTCCCTCTCTCTGACCCTCCCCCGTTCATGCTCTGTCTCTCTCTGTCTCAAAAAAAAAAAAAATAAACGTTAAAAAAAAAAAATTAAAATCACAGGCAGAGTTGTCAAACTATTTTAAAAAAGCAATAAACTGAAAAAATTAATAATAACAGTAAGTTGACAGACCAGCCCCTAATTTTGAGTTAAGAAGTCTCTGTATGTATTTTCTCCTGTCTTGCCAGCATGGAGGGATCTATTGTTCGCCTTCCTGAAGTGATTGCTCTTAAGAAGAAATACAAGGCATACTTGTATCTAGATGAAGCTCACAGCATCGGGGCTCTGGGCCCTACAGGTCGAGGGGTGGTAGATTACTTTGGCCTGGATCCTGAGGATGTGGACGTTATGATGGGAACATTCACAAAGAGCTTTGGTGCTTCTGGAGGATACATTGGAGGCAAGAAGGTAAATGGGCCATGTGAATTGAGCAATTGAGGATAAAGGGACTGGTGATTAGACTTGGTAACTCACTTGTGACAGATAAGAATCTGGAACCCCGATGTGGAGGCCCTGAATTTGTTTGTGGCTTAGGCTCACAGTGCCTTTGGGCTTCACAGTTCAGCTTAGGGAGTGACTGATAAACTAAAGGCGGGTTCTGTTCATTGTTTGTTGTTTTCTTATTTGAGCTTCGCTCTAAACTACACACTGGTCTGAGATACAGAACACCCTCTTGTATGAGAGAACACACAGTGGTGCTGCCTGTTTGCCACAGTCTTCTACTGGGTTTGAGTTGTGCCCACAGTTTCAAAAGTAGAGTTTATAATGAGAGCCAGTGGGAATAGAAGACCAGTTTCCCTCCCCTTGACCTCAAATGCATCTTGGGTGAGCATAGAGACAGGAAGAAAAAGATTATTTTGCCTGCTCTGGTGTACTACAAGGCATTGTATTTTTCAATTTAAAAATTATGTAATGAAATCTGAGGCTTTTGAGAATCAATGCGGTGTGATGGAAATGGCTGAATCATGAGACGGAGGCCTAGGTTTGAATATTTCCCTAACTTTGTGAGACCTTGGGCAAAGCATTTAACCTTCCCATTTCCTTATCACTAAAAACAGAGATAAATATGCCTAGTTTATAAGATTGTATAGTAAGGGTTGAAAAAATAATGTACGTCCATGTTACAACATGGATGAATTTGAAAGTTCACGTTAGTCAGTTTACATGAACTTAAAGAAGTCAGTCACAAAGGTCACATTGTATTATTGCTTTTATATGATATATCCAGAGCAGGCCAATTCAGAGACAGAATGTAGGTTCGTGATTGCCAAGGGCTGAGGGGATGGGAGAAGCGGCAAGTGATTGCTGATGGGTATGAGGTTTCTTTCTGAGGTAATAAAATGTCCTAAAATTAGATAGTAGGGCCTGGCTCGCTCAGTTGGTAGAGTATGTGATTCTTGATCTCAGGGTCATGAGTTCAAGCCCCATGCTGGGCATAGAGCCTACTTTAAAAAAATAAATAAAACAAGATTAGATAGTGATGAAAGTCGCACAGCTCTATGAGTATACTGAAAGCACCTGAATTGTATACTTTAGAAAAGTTAATTCCATCTCGGTAAAACTGTTATTTAAAAAAACTCTCCATAGTATTAGAAAAAAACACATCATTTGTTAGTATTTGTATGAGGTATGTGGTAGGAGCTCATACATATCTCTAATTCCTTTTTAAACCTTGACATTGGGAGGCTTAAAGCATGGACTTTCTCTTAATAATTGATTGCCTTTTAGAGAAAACTCATTATTAGTGGTTTCAGTCAAGGTTGATAGAGTTTTACCTCAAATTTTTGTTAATGGAACCAGGCTCACTTTGGAGAGTTTGATTGCTAAAATTTATTGCCAAACCAAAGGACTTGAAATCATACTCTGGGAGATCATTTAGGTATGGTATATCTTTGCTTTTGTGGGTTTTGAATAGTTTTTAGTGTTTTTGAAGTGATACACTATTTTTGTAGTCCTATTCTGTGTGTCCTTTTTGGGTTCTGATACATGAGCTACTTTGCACATTTTATTTAAAGATTTAGTGAAGTTAAAAGGAGAGAATAGGGACATAGACCTGATTGTTTTGGACTCCTTGTAACTGGCATACAAAGTTTTTCTTCACTCAGTGAGATGGCTTTCCATGTTCTCATGAAAGACCCAGTGAATTTCTATTCTGCCATATTTATATTGTTTTATAAATCTGTGTATCTGGAGGATATTTAGATTTTTTAATGTTTGGGGGGGCAGAGAGACAAGGGGACAGAGAGGATCTGAGGCAGACTCTGCTCTGACAGCAGAGAGCCTGGTGGGGTGCTTGAACTGAGGAACCATGAGATTATGACCTGAGGTGAAGTCGGACACTTAACCAACTGAGCCACCCAGGCGCCCCTAGAGGATATTTAATACCTTTAAAATTGATGCTAGAGAACGGTCTTACTCTTACTCACAAGTGTAAGGATGGGCTTAGCAGACATAGGGTAGCATGTAGATGATATTTTTTGTAATACTTAAAAGTAAATTATTGTGGGGTGCCCAGGTGGCTCATTTGGTTAAGTGTCTGATTCTTGGTTTCGGCTCGGGTCATGATCTCGTGGTTTGTGAGATTGAGCCCCAAGTCGCTGACAGTGTGGAGCCTGCTTGGAATTCTCTCTCTCTCCCTCTCTCTCTGCCCCTCCCCTGCGTGTGTTCTCAAAATAAATAAATAAACTTAAAAAAAAAAAAAGGAAATTACTGTATGTAAAAGGAATCCATACGCCTTGTTTATTAACACAGCATTGCAGATACGTTTATAACATTAAGTGGTATGGTCTCCAAATTTAGAGGGCTTCTTTAAAACTAGTTTTTCTTTCTTTCATGTTGTGGCACATTTAACAAACAAAACAAAGCCTGAGGCTGTTGCCATGTGTCAGATGCAGTTGTTGCTGGTGGTGTCCTTTGACCGTTGATGCTGGTTGATCTTGCATCTCAGATTAGTGTCCCCATCCCCATGCTCTTGAAGGGAGGAAGAGTGCTTTCACCTGGAAGGAAGGCAGTGCCATCGCCCGAGGATTCAAGCTTTACCTCTAATGACTTGCTTCTGTGAACTCCGCAGGAGCTGATAGACTATCTGCGAACACATTCCCATAGTGCAGTGTATGCCACGTCACTGTCACCGCCTGTTGTGGAGCAGATTGTCACCTCTATGAAGTGCATCATGGGGCAGGATGGCACTACCCTCGGTAAGTCTGTTTTCTTGGAAAATTTCCTATGTTCGGTAAATGCTTAGCAACCAAACATGCTCTTTTCTTGAACTTTTTTCCTCAAATGAAGAGCCAGGTCTACTAATGGGCAGAACTGGCAGATGTGTGAGGCCTTGGTTGCTATGGGCACTCTTCAGTGTGTTTGGTACACATATGCCATGACAACTAGCCTGGCTTGCTTCCAGTTGAATTTTCTTGTCTACAGATGGTGACACTTTAATCTTACGATCCTACCTATCTTCATAAGTCTTAGGTAATGAGCCCCAGAGTCTTTCTCAAATTGTACAGTTTTATATGAAGATGTAACTCACTGTGTGTAGTGAGAATCTGTTCCCAATGTATTTAAAGTCTGCTGTTTGCATATATTAGTGTCCTTGATTCAGTGCCTTTTAAAAGAGTTTCTAATTTAAGAGCGGATAATAAAAGTCATCCTGGATTTGTTTATTCTGTCTTTGGTGGGATTTGTAGTCCAAGCTAGGTGCCCTGACATAAACATACTAAAATGAACAATAAATAAAATGTGGTACTTTCTATTTGGCTTTTATTCTGCATCACTAGAGGGCAGTATTGACTGCAGAAAATGTAGAACAATTGGAATTTTTGTTTTGTTTTTTTCACTTCTGAACTATTTCCATTGTTAGTTTTGAGACATACGTTAGTTTTGGTTGTTGCTTTTTTAAGTGCATCTAAAATGAGTCTTATTCTTGTAAAAGATCCTGCATTATCAGCCTTGAGCTGTCTTCATTTATATAATATTTTGTGGTAAGACTTATTTGGTTTGCACTGAAGAGGAAGGAAGGAATATGTCTGATTTTGATTAATGTAAGCCTGTTTTCTTAAATCAGAATTTTACCTTAATATTTTTTCTCATCTGTGATATATCCTTATTATCTCTAGTAAGAGATTTTTGGAAATGGATTTTGAAAGTGTTGGTCATTTTCAGTTTCATGAATTCATTCCTTGGGGAAGGAAATACTTCATTCATATTGTGAACATAGTATGGAGCCTTGTGAGTAACCCCCTGTTAACAGTATCTATGTTATCTCCTCCCCTTCCTTTATGGTGTTAATTAGCGTGTTCTGATCTGAGATACACATATATAGCTAGCAGTGATCTACCTCCTTCACATAGGTGCCATCAACCTTACTGATCCAGTATATGGACTGAGGTGACTGCAATGAAAGGCCAACAGCTATCAAAGTTAATTTTGGATAATTTTTTTGCCCTGTCCTAGAGCATGGATCTGTGTGATGTGTGACCTCTGGATAGATGACTTATGCATACCAAATAATGAAATCTAGGCTCTGCTGGCGGTGAGAAAATGAAATATGGTAATTAGCTATAGACAGACGTTGGGTTAGCACTCATTTTCCAGTTTATTTCTCGCCTCTCTAACCACCCCCTATGCGTAGTGGTGTGAAATAAGAGCCGTCTTATTATGCTCACAGATTCTGCAGGTCAGGAATTCGGTCAGGGCACAGCAGGATGGCTTGTCTTTGCTCCGTAATATCCAAGGCTTGAGCTTGGAAGACCCAAACGGCTGGGGAAGACTCAGATGGCTGGGGGCTGGGATCATCTGGAGGCTTCTTCCCTCCCATGTCACTTGGGCCCAAGTGTCTTGAATTCTGGGCTCAGCTGAGGCTGTTGACCAGAGCACCTTCACATTCCCTCCCCGCGAGGCTGGGCTCCTTATCGCACGGTGACTGGGAATCCAGAGGGATGCTTCAGAGCAGGCGTTTCCAAAGGATGTGCTGTAACCCCATGACCTTTTCTGATTTGTTGTTAACAAGCAGGTCACTAAGGCCAGTCCAGATTGCAGGGCGGGGAAATCAGACACTGTCTCAAAAGGGAAGTGGGTCCAAGAGTTTGTGGCCATTTTTACAACTTGCCACTACCAGCTTTTATACATTTTAAAAATTACTCTCTAAAACTTTTAATTAATAGTGACAAACTTCTTTTGGTTACATTATTTCTCTGCCAAAATAGAGGATAATAAAAATGAAACCAAAAGTAGAGATAAATTCCGTATCTCTTAAATCCAGCTACCCAGTCTTAATTAAATATGACCTGATTTCTTTTGGATTTGAGTGTGTAAGGTAATGTTTATTTTTATGGTATCACTGAATGCATCTTTTCGTTGTCCTTGCAGAAGGAAAAAAGTGTGACTCAAGCAGCAGCCCTTTGACTATGCCTTAAAGTGATTTTTAAAAAGAGGTGTCTGCAAGTAATTGCCTGAGTGTGATTTTATAATAGAAGTCGACTGCCCTGAGTAAAACTTAATCTCTTATGTTCGAGACATTGAATTTCATTCATTCCACAAACACTGAGTATCTCACTATGTGTTAGGCTCTGTGAATCACAATCCACAGGAAATGGGCTTACAAGCAGATCATTTGAGTGGAGTATATACTTGGGCAGTATTGGAGATGCAGAGGACAGTGGCTTGTTGTGTTAGTCTTGGAGAGTACTATAACAGAAAAATTGAAGTTTTACTATTTTACCAAATATTTGAGCGCTTGCTGTGTGCTAGGTGCTGTTTCTAGGCACTCGTGATTCATCAAGAATGAAACACCCCCAAATTTTTGCCTAATGGGGTTTCTAGTGAGGGAAACAGATTATGGAGTATGCTAGAAAATGGTGAGTACTCCGGAGAATAAGTAGAGAAGTTTTGAGGGACCCAGTTTGCAATTTTAAATAAAGCTGTCATTGAGAAGGCAAGATTTTAGCAAGAATTTGAGAGAAGTGAGGATTTGGCCCTGAAAAATCCAGGGATAAAAGGGCCTAGAGATGGAGGCAACTCTGTGGTCAGGAAGACCAAGGAGTCCACTGTGGCCTGAGCATAATAGTACGGGTAGAGGGGTTGCAGGTGAGGTGTGGAGGATGGCAGTTCTGATAGGAGGCACACTTGTCTTGTTAAGGGTATTAGGGTGACACAAAAAAAAAACAGACACACTGGTTCTCTTGCCCTAGTATCAAATTCAGATTCTTGTCTAGTATTGAGTTCAGATTCTTATGAATCTGTGGCCTCACTAATGTTGGCAGGCTTCTGGCATGCTTCAGGTAGGTTAAAAATGTTATTGGTCCTTCAGGGGCACCTGGGTGGCTCAGCTGGCTAAGTGTTTGACTTTGGCTCAGGTCATGATCTCATGGTTCATGGGTTTGAGCCCTGCATCGGACTGTGTGCTGACAGCTTCGATCCTGGAGCCTGCTTCGGATTCTGTCTCTCCCTCTCTCTCTGCCCCTCCCCTGCTTGTGCTCTGTCTCTATTCTTCTCTCTCTCTCTCAAGAATAAATAAGCATTAAAAAAAATGTTATTGGTCCTTCAGATTTGATGAAAAGGTACAGAAAATAATGTACCCATGATCTAATATTTTAATGATGTTAATATCTCACCCCATTTATCCACTTTTTAAAAAGAAAAAGATAGCTAAAACTCCCTGTAATGTCCCTTCTTGTTTCTGTTTCTCTCACCCATTCCCCAGAGATAACCACTATTCTGAAATTATCTTTCTGTACTTTTATGCTTTTACTATGACCATATCCATGTAATGTAAGTATCCCCCACTGTTTGAAGGCTCACTCTTTGCTGTGATGACTTCCAGAAATGCTTATGGAATTTAACTGTCTGAATCAAAACCCCCATCATGTGCACACCATCAAAGATGTTTTCACTTGTGCACAAGTCTGGGGAAGAAGCTGTGGAGTGCACTTCAGTTGTATTTCTCCTCTTTTCCTGATAGGACCCGGTCCCTTGTCCACTTGTGTTGTAAAATGTGTTGTGCAATATCTCTTACCTTCCCTGTATTACTAATGAAAATGTCCTGTGATATGCAGGAAAGCCTATGAAGGAAATAGGTGAGCACAAGAGGCCCATGGATGTCCCTGCATTTGAAGAAAACGTGGGAGTGTTCATGCTCATGGAGACGAGTGAATGCCTAAGTAGAAATATAATAGACTCCGTACTGGGCAGCATCACTGAATGATGCATGCTAGAGTACTTCAGTTGTTTGAGAGTTAAAATAGGTCATTGGTATTTTAGGTGCCTTCTATTTTATAGAAATTCTTGGTAGGCTGTTATGTAGATATTGAAGACTGTTTCAGTTTGGAGCTTTGGATGAGCCAGGAACATGTAATTTTTCTTATTTTTGAATGATGTAATATACAGACTCTGCCGCCTGAAAATTCACAGTGTGACACACTTAGGAACAGACTGGATTCCAGTAGTGAGGACTGTCTATGGTATTTTCTGTTTTTAAATGTTACATAAGTTGGTCATATGAGGGAAGTTTTTCTGCCATTTATTTTGTTTGCTTAATATTGTTTGCATTATTTCTGTTGAGTGTGAGGTTCTCATTCATTTGTTTTTGCCGTTACATGTTCCACGCAGTATTACCACAGCTTCTGTGTTCATCGCTCTATTGATGGACATTTAGGTTGTCAGCTCTTTTTCGCTGTTGTTACATGGTGCTGCGGCAACAGTGTGGCCGAGATTCTTTATCTTGCAGTGATATTGGTGGACATCCTCAGAGGCTGCCAAATGCTTTCAGAAGTCCTTACAGCAGTTCAGTCTCCCATTCTAGTATATGAAAGTTATCATGTGCCCATTTCCTTGTCTTTGTAGATACTGTCAGTCCCTTTAATCCTGCACATAGGATCTGCGTGAAACAGAATCTCATTGTAGTTTTTATTTCTATTTTCCTGATCATTTGTCCCATTGGCTGAGGGTTTTTGTTTGTTTGTTTTTGTTATTTTCTTAAGTAGGTTCCACGCCCAGTGTGGAGCCCAAGGTGGGGCTTGAACTTACAACCCTGAGATCAAAACCTGAGCTGAGATCAAGAGTTACTGAGCCACCCAGGCGCCCCTGGCTGTTTGTTTAGATGGGTATTTTTAAGAGTTCTTCATGTATTCTGGATAATAATTCTTTACCACTATTGTCTCTCAACCTGAGAGACATGGCTTTTCTTTAAATCTTGTTAATAATTTCACAAAACTTTCACAAAAGTTTTCATTCTTAATGTGATAGAATTTATGATTCTTTTCCCATGTGGACAATGTTTTTGTGCCTTAAACAATCTTTTCTTTAGTCTGAGTCAAATATATCTTCTGTAAGTGTTTATTGCTTTCTTCTGTTTTGTATTAATTTGTAGTATGTCTTTATGGTTATATATGTATGTGCATGGCTTATTTTAGGGGCATTTTTCAGTTTCATCTTGGGTTATCTAGGCTTTCTAGAGCCATGCATTTTAATATTGTACTGTTTTTCACTTTTTATATGTTGAAGAAGTTTATCTGGAAGGAATCAGATTTACATAAGAGCTGCACCAGTATTTCTTTCATTGAATTTCCACAGTGCTGTGAATTGGAAATGGGGAGAGCTAAAGATAACCCATAAGTGAGCTGAAGACACTTTTACATCATGACAGTGAACTTGCAAAGTGAAGAGCCTTTTCTCTACCTTGTGTCAGATATCTCATGTTTAATTTCTGTATAGGAAGGAGGGAGAAAAGGTCACGTAATGTAAGTGCTTGGTCCTGACTTTGATTTTAGTTTTAGGGAATGTTGGACTAAGAAGCTGGCTTTCTTTCTTTTCATGCCTTACCCTCTAATTTTCTGATTTCTGTTATTGGATATAAAATATCAAGCATTATTTTGAATAAGTTTGTTTTTGACATACTATTTTCTCCTTTTTATAAGATATGACAGTTTCTGTTTACTTGCACGTTTTCAATCTCTGTGTTGTGTAAAGTTATTTCACCATAAATAGTCCTTGCTGTAGGACCACTTCAAACAGGATGCTAACCCAATGGAGTTCTGTTGCAGGTGGGGCTGAAGGCAGTGAAGTCACTGGGAACTTGATTCCCTCCCTCCCTCCCTCCCTCCCTTCCTTCCTTCCTTCCTTCCTTCCTTCCTTCCTTTCTCTCTTTCCCTCTTTCTCTCTCTTCTTCCTCCCTCCCTCCCTTCCTTTTTCTTTTCTTTTCTTTCTTTCTTTCTTTCTTTCTTTCTTTCTTTCTCTCTCTCTCTCTCTCTCTCTCTCTCTCTCATGTCAGTTTCAGATAATTCAAAGAATTATAGCTAGATGCTTTAAATAAGCTGCAGTTATTAGCATGGGATTTTTTTGTTTGTTTTGTTTTTGTGTTTACACTTGACCACTTGCAGTGCCATATAATTGAATCTACCCTTATTACCACACACTCTACCCTATTTGGCACTCAGATTCACTTTTCTGAACATGCTGTATTTGATAGATGTGTTTTAGTTTTCTGTTTTTAAGATCATGAATTTATTATATATCTTTTCTTTCTTTTTTTTTTAAAGTTTATTTTTGACAGAGAGAGAGAGAGACAGAGCATGAGTGGGGGAGGGGCAGAGAGAGGGAGACACAGAATCTGAAGCAGGCTCTAGGCTCTGAACTGTCAGCACAGAGCCCGATGTGGGGCTCGAACTCACGGACCATGAGATCATGACCTGAGCCGAAGCCAGACACTCAACCGACTGAGCCACCCAGGCACCCTGATTATGTATCTTTTCTTTAAGATAATCTATTATTCGAGTTTTTAGCATTTTATATGTGGTCATAAATTTGAGGCTTTTATTCAGAATGTCAATTTTGAGACTGATTTAGGAAGTTCATGTATTACCTATGCTAAGGTAGTTTTTATTTTCTTCTTTCCTGGCCAAGTATGGACCCCTGTTGATTTGCAGCACAAGTTTCTTGTTGCCATACAAAGATCATCTTTCTTATGTCTTTTATTTTTAAGTGTGCAGGTTTCATTTTTGGAAACTTTGCAGCTTCTGGAAGAAAATAGAAAATGTAGGGAGAAATTTGAGCATTTTTTTTCTTTTTAATTTACCTCTAAGTTCATTAGCATATAGTGCAACAGTGATTTCAGGAGTAGATTCCTTAATGCCCCTTACCCATTTAGGCCATCCCCCCCCCCAACAACTCCTCCAGTAACCCTCTGTTCTCCATTTTAAGAGTCTCTTATGTTTTGTCCCCCTCCCTGTTTTTATCTTATTTTTGCTTCCCTTCCCTTATGTTTGTCTGTTTTGTATCTTAAAGTCCTCATATGAGTGAAGTCATATGAGATTTGTCTTTCTCTGACTGATTTCGCTTAGCATAATACCCTTTAGTTCCATCCACGTAGTTGCAAATGGCAAGATTTCATTCTTTTTGATTGCCAAGTAATACTCCATTGTGTGTATATACCACATCTTCTTTATCCATTCATCCATTGATGGACATTTGGGCTCTTTCCATACTTTGGCTATTGTTGATAGTGCTGCTATAAACACTGGGGTGCACGTGCCCCTTTGAAATAGCATGCCTGTATCCCTTGGGTAAATACCTAGTAGTGCAATTGCTGGGTCATAGGGTAGTTCTATTTTTAGTTTTTTGAGGAACCTCCATACTGTTTTCCAGAGTGGCGGCACCAACTTGCAATCCCACCAGCAGTGCAAAAGAGATCCTCTTTCTCCACATTCTCACCAACATCTGTTGTTGCCTGAGTTGATAATGTTAGCCATTCTGACAGGCGTGAGGTGGTATCTCATTGTGGTTTTGATTTGTATTTCCCTGATGATGAGTGATGATGAGTGTGTCGGTTGGCCATCTGGATGTGAAATTTGAGCATTCTAATCTTGCTCCGTGTTCTTGGCTTTTCCTGTTGGCTTTAAGAGACTGGGGCGGGGGAAGACAACTAAAAACTGTGGGAAAAAAATCACAATAATTTGAAATATTATTCAAATATTTCAAAATTCCATGATGTAGAGCTAGCTATAGCCATATGGTAGAGTCAGTATTTCTGAGCATAGTATTTTTAAATCATTTTCTTATTTAAAACAATCACACAGAAAAGTTGGAAATAAAGCACAAAAGACTTTTTTTTCCTGAACCAGTTGAAAACAAGCTGCTGATGAGAAGCTTCATCATCCCATATGCTTTAGTGAGTACTTCCTACATTTTCCTTCATAACCACAATACAACCATACAAAGCCAGAAATTGACACTGAAACAGTTAACAATTAACTAAACAGTATGGCATGATGTTATTTCAGTAACTAATACTGAAACGTTATTACTGTCTATTCCACAGACCCCTTTTAAGTTTGGCCAGTGTCCGTCCGAGTGATGCAGGTGTGGTTCAGAATCACGTGTTGCATTTAATGGTCCCCGTCTCTAGTCTTCTGCCGCCACAGTTCCCACTCTTTCTTTGACTTCCATGACTTTGACACCATGAACGATTACAGGCCACTTATGCTATAGAATATTCCTCAGTTTGGGTTCACCCAGTGTTTTCCTCATGATTAAGACTCAGGAATGTATCTTGAACAGGAACAGCACAGAAGTTACACTGCGGTTTTCTATCTTCAGGTTATTCAGGCCTGAAATCTTGGTCAACTTCCCCCATATCTAAGTCAGATTTTGTTGATTCTGCCTCTCACTTCTGCTTACTCCCATTGCCACATTTCTATTTCAGGTCCTGATTACCTATTGCCCAAACTATTGCCCCAGTCTATAACTGCCTTTTTCTTGCTGCAATCTTTCCTGAACACAGCCACCTGTTGCTCTTCCTAACAGACAGCTGTTTGTCAGCATCTGCTTAAAGATGCAGAAATAGAAAATAGCAGTCTTCAGTATCTACTAGTTGCTCGCAGAATAAAGTCCAAATAATTTATACGATGCTCAAGGTCATCTACATTCAACAGTAGCTTAACCCATCTTTTTCTGTATCCTCTCACATATCCTTATTTAAACCAGCTTGGTCCCTCTGCCGGAATGCTTATCCTCCTATCCCCCAAATTCTGTTCATTCTTCAGGGCCAACTGAAAGGCTCTTTTACAACACCTTTGTGCTAATACCCTTTTTCTCTCAAAAGCCTTTTTTCACAACTTTATAGTATCACAGACTTATAATTTTGTCTCACAGGGTTGGTGTTTAATGTTTGAACACAGTGTTTTGTCTAAAGTGTGTATGTAAGTCAGTTCGTAGACTTAACTGCTAGATGTTAAAATTGGTGTCCAGTCCTAAAACACCAAATATGTGATGAAATCTCTAAACTTTACCTTTTCATTGTAATTTTGACTGTTTTAAGTATTTTAAAGTATTTTATGTTACTTGCTTTTGGGTTTTTTTCTTCATAACTGATTGTGTAGCTACAGTACAATTCCAATGAGCATATAAAGTTTATTATTGTCATATTCAGCGAGTCTAATAATTTTTGGTTTTGTCTCAGATGAATTAAGTTTCTGAGTCCTGTGTTAGTATTCACACTTTATTTTTTCCCTTTAGCTAATATTTTTGATAATACAAGGATGAACTGTCATAGAATAATGCTGTTATAGAAAGACAGAAACTTTTCCAAAAATGAACGTTCAGTTATGGCAGTATTACTGGGTAGTAACTTGAAAAGCTTGTTGGTCAGGTGCTGGAGCTAGACCAGTAGTGTGGAGATTTCACTGTATAATGTATTGAAGTTCCCTAACCCTTGGCTGTAATGTTTCTGTATGTATGTCACCTCCCCTGTTAAGATCCTTGTCTTGTTCCTCCTTCGCACCTTAAATAGTGCCTGTATCAGGAACTTAGAGTCAATAATTGTTTGACTTGATTATTCTCATAATTGTTACCTATATCTTCCCAAAGTAGAATATAAACTCCACAAAATCATGGAGTTTTGGCCATCCTGTTCATTTGATTCTTTCTGTTTAGAACTGTGTTTGGCACATAGTAAGCATGCAGTAAATACTTGGGGGATGATTAAATGAATACTTTGGTGCCTTGAAGAGAGGCATTATTAAGAGTTAATGACCTACGATTTAGTCCCTTATATTCTTTGTGCTCTTAAATGCTGAGGACTTGATAAAGCTATGCACCTAAGAGGAAAAGATCATTCATTCACTCATATAGTATTATTCCTGCATTGAAACCTCATGTATGTATACTGACCAATGTTCCTAGAATTATAGGATTTAGGAAGAAACATACAAGAGACTTAAGTTTAATAATTTGGTTTTTAAAATATAAATGTATCTTTGATTTGATGTTGTTACTGATTTTCCCTTAGTGGGATAAATCCTCAAACTTTGATGATACAGGTGATTTGACCTTTGCTGTCCCTAACCAGGTCCACTTGTAACGTAGCAACCATTTGTAAGCTGGCTTTCTGAGCCTGAGAAACATTTGCTCCATTCTCACTGGCAGGTGTATCTCATCAGTGATAAAGAAATGGAGCCTAAGAATTGTTGGAGAAATGTTATGAATTAGATTAGGATAGAGACACTGAACCTAGTTTCATATAAATAGGATTTATAGGTAACTGTAAAACAGATAAGACTTGGATTATAATATAAATGCTTGTTTGTCATTAAATATTCTAGTTGAGCTTTAGGGTTGTCCCTGAACATCTATTCTAAGCAAAGATATGACCTGCGTCAGAATGTGGGATTTACGGCACTCGTTGTTTTCACAGGAGCTACTGTTCTCTCTCCAGTTATGTGCTTAGTATGATTTTTCTCCCTGCCCCTCCCCAAAGCCAGAGTTAGTGGATCTGAAATAGTTGTTTCATAATGATAACATGGGGGTGCCTGTGTGGCTCAGTTGGTTAAGCTTCTGACTCTTGATTTCGGCTCAGGTCATGATCTCATGGTGGTTTGTGAGATCGAGCCCTGTGTTGGGCTCTTCATTGACAGCATGGCGCCTGCTTGGGATTCTCTCTCCCTCTCTCTCTGCCCCTTCCCTGCTCACGAGCATGCTCCCTCTCTCTCTCAAAATAAATAAACTTAAAAAAAATAATGATAATATGATGAGCTATGAAATAGTGAACAACTCTTCTTCATTTAAGATGAAATTGGGTGTCTGGGTGGCTCAGTCGGTTAAGGGTCCGACTTTGGCTCAGGTCATGATCTTGCAGTTCGTGAGTTCGAGCCCCACATTGGGCTCTGTGCTGACAGCTCAGAACCTGGAGCCTGCTTCAGATTCTGTGTCTCCCTCTCTCCCTGCCCTTCCCCTGTTCATGCTCTGTCTCTCTCACAAATAAACATTAAAAACAATTAAGAAAAAAAGACGAAATCAAAACTAAAATGTGACTTGAATTGTTGGGTGTTAAAAAAAATCACTTAGTTTTGACACTTGGAAGACTTTCTTTTGTTTCACACAAGTGTGGTGAAATAATCATAATATTATTGCTCTTAATTAATTTCTAGTTTATAGGATCAGTTACAGGTAAAGGATGGAAAGTTTAGCAGTGGTTATAAACCAAATGTAAATAACAAAAACCTCGGCATTGTAAACAGTAGCAGACGGAAGACAGGAGGTGTCGAAAGGGGTAAAGGAAGGTGAGGGACATGAAGGTGTATCAGCTTCTGTTATGTACTTGGTGGAGAGTCAGTAAATACTATTTTAAGTTAATAAAGTATTTTAAAGTAAAGGAATCGTCTTCAAATTTATGACGGTGCTGGCCACTAGAATTAAAAACAGTCATACGACAAAACTGGGTGGTGATTAGTAGCGGAAGCACGGCTGTCTTGGCACGCCGCCGCCACCACCACCACCACCACCACCACCACCACCACCACCACCCTGCAGCGCTGCTGGAACAGAAGCAGGGGTGTGAGCGTGTTAATCAGCACTGTGGTGCTAGCTGCCAACAAGCTGGATGGAGAACCCGGCCCCGCTTCCTGGGATGGGAATGGAGGTGGCTGGTTGGAGGTGGGCAGGGGGCACTTCTGTACTTTGTATTTAATATTCGGTACTACTAGACTTTTATCCTATGTGTATGTCACTTTTGTGAGTACAACTGTTTTGTTATCAGATGCCAGACTACATGGATAACCTACATGGAAATAAATCCTGCCTAAAATATGAAAGTAAGGCTTAAACATATACACAGATATTACATGGTTGATTGTTAAGAAATGTTCTCATCTTTTTTGTGGGAAGATGTATTGCTCTGTGGTGATAAGAGTGTGGAGCCTTCAGAGAAGCCGCAATGGCGCAGGGGAGGTTGAGATCCACCCACTCCCCTACTTTGTAAGCCCTCCTCTCCCTCCCTCCTTCCCTCCTTCCCTTTCTCCCCCTTTCTCCCCCTTTCTCCCCCTTTCTCCTTCCAGTTCCTCTCCTTTTCCCAAAGAAGAGAGGGTCATGTGACTGGATTGATGAGGAGCTGTTGAACCGAAGCCAGAGAAGAGTGGGTGGGAAGTGTGCGGGGAGGAGGGGGGCTCGTGCTTTGAGTGGACACACGGAGTTAGAACAGGCCAGCTAGAAAAACTGACAGCTAGGAAATTCTGACAGATTCCGCCAGACATTTGAAATTCTAACTTTTACTTAGCACACCTCCAGTAATGGAAATTTAGCTGTAAGATCTATTCATGAGTCCAGGCAAAACATGACTGACCAAAAGCAACTAAAATTGTGCTTTTTCATTTTCTGGAGCTGTGCTTGGCTGTATTTTATTTCTGGCTAGAGATGTAGGTAATAACATGCGTAGCACCCAGCTTAGTGTCTGGCATCTAGTAGTAGCCTTTTGATAAATTTGCTGAATGAATGAATGCACACATCCATAACTATTAGAAAATGAGTGGGTTCTTAAAGTGTATTGCTTAAGTAGATGAATGTTAAACGAAATGGCCAAATCATGGAACAAATTAAATAGATAGGTACATTTTACTAGGTAAATTTAAAAACGATGACAAGTAATTTTCCGGAAAACTGCACTTTTTGTACTTCTTAGTTTTGAAAGAACTGAGCCTATGTAGGCGGTTATTGTATAGGAGAAAAAAGGAATACCTTGGGCAGATTGAGGTTTAATTAAAATTAGTTTGGGCTCATTTGAATTAATTCCTATAATAGACTTGTTAATGAGGTGTTAAATGATCATCTTGAGAATCCCAGGAACTGTCAAAAGTTAATTTAGGAGAACTGAGAAACTTAAAAAAATAATTTTAAAAAGCATTCCAGGAGTCCCATGCTGAGGAGGCTGTTTTAAAGAAAACAGAATCTTGGGGCACCGGGGTGGCTCAGTCAGTTAAGCATCTGACTTCGGGCTCAGGTCGTGATCTCACAGTTCATGAGTTTGAGCCCCACATCGGGCTCTGTGCTGACAGCTCAGAACCTGGGGCCTGTTTTGGATTCTGTGTCTCCCTCTTTCTCTGCCCCTCTCCTACTTTTTGTCTGTCTCTCAAAAGTGAATACATGTTAAAAAAATATTTAGAAAAGAAAAGAAAAGAAAACAATCTTTTTGGGAGGAGAGGTAGGCATAAGGAGAATCTCCTGCTTTTCTGCAGGAGGCTGCAGCTTTTCCATCCATTTGTTACGTTAGGTGGACAGGCTAAGCCTGGGCACCCTTCTGTAAGTGCTGAGCTTTCTGCGCGCAGGACTGTTATTGGATTCCACTTTTTTCGTTGTCATTATTTATCTGCTTTTACCTAAGTGTTTAATTCAATATTAGAAATTCATGTAAATAAAAATCAAGTTTTCTAATAAACAGTTTTCTTCTTAGTATAGCTTAGCAGTATATCTGACATCGCGAATCAAACCAGATTACCTCCTTTCTTATAACTGACTTCCTTAACACCGTTAAAAAAGATACTGGCTTCGACATTTATAAAACATTTATCAAGCATCTACTGTGTATCCTGTGGTAGGTTTCAAACATGATACTTGCCTTTGAAAAATCTTACTGTCTAGTGCTAGGGATAGGATTCCAGAAAAGACCTGGTCTCAGAGCCACAGGTAAATTCTTCCTTTTTTCAGCTTCCTCTTTTCTCAGGTTCCTCCTTCTGTCTCCTCCCCCAAAAGCTCCTTCCTCACCATCATCCCCCCAAAATCTTAAACTTCCTTGAAGCTAGCTAATTATTTGAGGCAAACTCAGATTTTATTAATCTTATGTTCCTTTAATTTTTCTAAATGGATTTTTCCCTTTTTTTTAATGTTTATTTTTAGAGTGTACTTAAGCAGGCGGAGGAGAGAGAGAGGGAGGGATGGGGAGAGACAGAGAGAGAGAGAGAGAGATTGAGAATCCCAAGTGGGTTTCGTACTGTCCACACAGTGCCCACCGCAGGCTCACAAACTGTGAGATCATGACCTGAGCCCAAATCAAGAGTCAAGACCCTTAACTGACAGAGCCACCCAGGTGGCCCATCTAAGTGGATTTTTTTCTATAGACGCTTTCACTCTAGTAAATTACCAGCAATTAAAGAAAAAGAAAGATTTTCCTTTTGTAAATTAACTTCATCATTATGTAGCCTAAAGGGCTTTTTAACCAATAGCTTAAGCCTTCTAAAATCGGCAAGCAATATGACCACTTCAGGGGCGCCTGGGGCTCAGTTGGTTAAATATCCAACTTCGGCTCAAGTTATGATCTCACAGTTTGTGGGTTCAAGCCCCACGTTGGGCTCTGTGCTGACAGCTCAGAGCTTGGAGCCTGCTTTGGATTCTGTCCTTCTCTCTCTGCCACTCCTCTGCTTGTGCTCTCTCTCTTTCAAAAATAAACATTTAAAAAAAAATAAAAAAAAATCGCAAGCAATATGACCGCTTCATGAGTGGAGAAATTTCAGCCCACAAATGGTGCAAGTTTTCTCAATATCTTGTCTCTAAATTGAAAGAACGTGACTTTCTTGAACTCCGTTTCTTCTGAAGTTGCATTAATGGTATTTAACATTTTATTAAAATAGACCTTTATAACCTCATTCTAATTTTCTGATTTCTGGTATGCTAGTATTCCAAAAAACCTAAATTTATTTGTGAGTAATTAGCCCTGCAAATGAAAGTCCTTTGGGGTATTTATCTACCTATTTCCTCTCCATGGATCAATAACCCCTTAAGCCTCCTTCTCTGTTTTAGGAATCTGTTCAGAATACTCCAGAGCTCTGTTGCACAGTCTGTTTCTTCTTCCACTCCCATCTCTTTCTTCCACATCCAAATGCTAATAAAAGTGTCTCACCACAAGAGTGGTCTCTCCCTTTGTGTCTTGCTTCAGAGTTTGTTTGAAACTAGCTATTAAGATGCCCACAGGCAGCAGGCTGGGAGCTAACCTTTGAACAAATGTAGACTTGTTCAGTTCGTAGAATATGGTTCTTAATGCAAAACATAAATAAGGAGTTGGAGGTTCCCATGGGACAGGAAAGGAGCCTGCACTGGATGTTCCTCCTTTGGGAGATGTAGTAAGATGATATAAGGAAGTTAATTCTTAATTAAAGCACTGTGAGTCAGTACAGGGTCATTTTGTTTTTTAAGATGAAACTGGGTGAATTACCTTAGTTTTATTACATAATCAAATTTATTTTAGGGGCGCCTGGATAGCTCAGTCAGTTAAGCGTCTGACTTTGGCTCAGGTCATGATCTTGCGGTTTGTGAGTTCAAGCCCCGTGTCGGGCTCTGTGCTGACAGCTCAGAGCCTGGAGCCTGCTTCAGATTCTGTGTCTCCCTTTCTCTCTGCCCCTCCCCTGCTCATGCTCTCTCTCTGTCAAATATAAATAATAAAACATTAAAAAAATTAAAAACAAGTTTATTTTGAAGATTTTTTTCCCCACAGTTTGATTTATTCAGTTACTGTTTAGCTGAGCCTTATGACCATTCCTTAAGCCTGTTCTTATCATTTCTAATTTGTGAACCTTTATAACCCAGGCTCTGTTTTGTTTGTTGGAGAAGAACTTTCTAAACCTTAGCATGATTAGAATTGCTTCCCCCCTGCCCCCAGAATTATTTCTGAGGACTTTGTCTAGGAGACTTGATCCTAGTTTTTCACCAATTTTGCTACATATTTAAAAAAAAGGAGAGGGCGTATGGACTCTGTTCTCAATTAAGAACCAGATATCCTTCTGAAGCCTTGCCACATTTGAGAGCTTTTTGAAGAGGAATTGATTTAAGGAAACAAACAAAAAGTCACCTATGGTTTTTCTAATTATCTAAATATTTTAATCTGCCTGCCATCTGCTCCGGTGGTGAAGTAAGGTTCAGAAGGACCTCATTAAGATACACTGTTGTAAGCCTCTGTTCTCAAGCTTTGTCCATGGACCCTGGGCATCAAAGGCACTTTTAGTGAAGTGGTTCTTAACTTGCTCACACAAAGGAAGGCTTTAAAGTTAGTAATAATGCTGATGTCAGGGTCCCTTGCAGACCCTGTGAGTATCTGGGGGTAAGACCCCTGCAGTGTGTTATTTAAAAGCACCTCGAACTTGAGCACCAGTGTTGTAGAGCTTGTTAGAAATGAGGATTCTAATCCATTCTACCAGACCACTGAGTCTTGGTGGACAAGGCCCTAGAATGTGCAAAAAAAAAAAAAAAAAAAAAAATTTTTTTAATGTTTATTTATTTTTGAGAGAGAGACAGAGTGTGAGCGAGCAGAGAGAGGCAGAGAGGGAGGGGGCAGAGAGAGAGAGAGAGAGAGGGAGAGAGGGGAGGGGCAGAGAGAGAGGGAGACACAGAATCTGAAGCAGGCTCCAGGCTCCCAGCTGTCAGCACAGAGCCCGACGTGGGGCTCAAACCCACAAATTGTGAGATCGTGACCTAAGCCGAAGTCAGGTGTTTAACCGACTGAGCCACCCAGCTGTCCCTAGAATGTTTATTTTAAAGAAAACCTCAGTTAATAATGCAAACTAGTTTTTAAGGAATTTAAGGGTTATTTTTTTCTTTTTCTTCTCCCTTCCTCCCTCCCTCCTTTTCTTTTCTTTTTCTTTCTTTCTTTCTTCCTTTCTTTCTTTCTTTCTTTCTTTCTTTCTTTCTTTCTTTCTTTCTTTCTTTCTTCTGCTTATTTACTTCAAAGAGAACCAAGAGCTATTCTACTGGTAGGTGTCTGGAAGGCATGATATATAACCTCTTTCTTTTGAAAGAAAAATAAAGGGACATGTTGGCTTGTGGAAAAGGAGTTTGGTGGTAAAACTGAGTTGCCAATTTTAATTGTTTTTGGAACTCTGGATGCCTTGATGCTTTCTTCTAAAGAGCTGATGATCCTTCCTGAATGAATCATTGACACAGGTGGAGAAGTCAAAAACCAACTAGGAAAGGAGAAAGAGAAGTAAGAATTCAGAGACCCATGATCATGCTTCTTAAGTCTGGTTAGAATTACTTTTGTTTCGCTCTTTTTTTTTTAATGGCCTATTAATTCAGAATCAGATTTTTCTAGTACATAACCTACGAATGGCTTTCCCTGCTATAAACTTTAAAAAGTTCAATACTAATTAGCTTGTGAAACTTATTATTGCTTGTCTTCCACCCCTGGTAACTATTAATTTAATTCCAAGCCTAGCCTTACCAGCAAGTGTCTTATTTCCTGGCCCTCCTCATCTGAGGGTGGATGCTTGAGGGCAGTACATCCCTTTAGTTCTGCCTAAATGTATTCCAGCCCCAAAGCATAGTCTTTGGACAAATTAAGACTTTCTGTCCTGACTGTGAGCTGGCACCCTTTAAACTCAGTTCCTTAATTTTTCGAAAGCACTTGGCCTCCTTTCTTCCTTTTGTTTAGGGCCCTCTGTTTCTGGCTGTGCAATAGCAACCATGCTTTTAAACTCTTGATTGCATTGAATCAACAACTTTAAGCCTTGGCCCCTGCAGCCTGGTGCACATCCTGTGGCAGTCCTCAGGAAATCCTAATTTTTGGCATTGAAACTAATTAAGAGATTAAACTACGGTTGGGGAGTGATAAGCAGTACTTGAGAGAGTCATTTACTGTGCAGTGCTTGGTGTTAGCAGAAGCTGCTCTAGTTGCGGATGAGAGAAAGAGCAACAGTAATGTGGGAGAGTAGACTCAGATAACTTGGCTGCATTCTTGTAGGGAGACAAAACGCCAAAGTCCACTTTGGAACAGTAGCGTCCCTAGGGGAGGAAGAGGCAGGCTGTCTGCTTCGATGTTCATTAGTTTGACAGTTGCCCAAACTGAGCGCTTTATTTGTTGCCAGTCTGGCAAAATAGAGGGGCTGCTTCTAGGAGATGGTGAAACTAGTTCCTACTCCTTTTGTTTCAGTGTTAAAGTTACTGAACTCTTGCTTTCTGGAAGTGCCTTATAAATATCTCTTTTATAAGACTGTTCGCTGGAGCACAAAAATAGCTTGTTAAGAGTGGGTTGGAGGTACATTTATTGTCCTATTCCTTATGTCTCTTATAAGGACCTTCAAACAGAAAGATTTTCTAGGGCAATTTAGCTGGTACTTAAGGGGAACATGGTATTCAAATCAGTCTGCCCTGCCGTTTAGCTAATATATCTTTTATTTTTGTCTTAAGTAATATTTCCGGATAAGATACTTTATCCTTCTTTCTCTGAAATCATGTGAAAAACCTGAACTCATACATTCAAATTCCAACATAGTGTGGTTTTGCTAATGTTTTTTCTTTACATCCCATGGTCTCCTCTCTCTCCCACTGCTGTTTCCTGCTCTAGTCCTGTTTGGTACTTAAAGATATTTTTAGGTATAGTGATCTTAATTTCATTTACAGATTGAAATTTTCAGGTGTTCATGCAGAAGTTAAAGAACAAAGGATGACCTCATAGGTCAGTTGATTTGTGTGTTTAGGCATTCTTTTGTCCCTCCTTTCCAGTAAACCATGAGATCCTACTCCCCTGGTATATCCCGACTGGGTGCTTGTGACACATGTACAGTTTATTGATCTAGAAAGTTCTCTGATGAGTGGAAAGTGTTGTCTGCTGCCTTCTCCACCCACTTTAGAGCTGTCCATAGAAGGTGACCATTGGTAATTAAGAAAGATGAGTGAGGAGAGACTGCTGCTTCTTTAGGAAAGAAACTGGATGACTTTGTTAAGAATTCATCCCTGTTCTGCCCAGCCCCTATGCTAAGGTATCATCTACATGTGAAATAATAAAAATAATAATATGGAGTGGAAGTTCCTTTGTAGTGTAACCTTGTTAATTCTCGATATATTTCTGTTGGCAGGGAAATCAGCTTTGGTACTTAAGCACTCATAAGATTCTTAAGATAAACAAAAGTTTAAGAAATTTCAACAAGTACCAAGGGTTTGCCACTACTGCCAGAAAGGTTTTCTGTTTTCCATTAATGGATCTTCACCTTTTCTGAACTTACCATTCAGTTTTAATTCGTTAGCATACCCTGATTCTTGGAGGAATGTGCAGAGAGTGTGGCTGCAAGATTTTTTGCTCTAAGATGCTTGCTACTGTATGTGATTTTGAGTAATGTGTACCATTCAATGATTCCTAAAAAACACCCCATTAATGATAGGATGTTGTCTTCCCTAGAGACCTAGAGTACTGTTTTTTGCCCATTGATAGAGAGCAAAGGAAGTACCTGGCTATTTTTATATTTGGTATGGGAAGGGGGGTTCTTCTCTCTCATAATCAAAACTATTTAGATGAAGTACAGTAATTATATGGGTTAGTACTCTTTCCAATTCTGTGCTTGTTCTTCAGATACTGGTCGCAGTGGGGATGGTGACCATTTGGGGAGAGAAGTAGAAAGAAGATGGTAGAAAATGACTGGCTTTAACAGCAGTTGGAGATTATTTTTAACATCTAAGTAAGAGTGTGGCCATTATTCAAGAAAATGTTCTATTAAGTATCATCTTAGTCCCATTGGGCTTGGGATAAGTTGGTTAGATGAATAAATGGCCATTTCTTGGAGAGGATCTGAAGCTTTCTGAGGCATCAAAGCTGCAATCATCATCATAAAGCATTTGCTGGACTTTTCCTGTGCAGTGTTTTTATAGAGAGGAAGAGGGAGAGTGGGCAAGAGAGGTATTATAAGAAATTGGCTCACATAGTTGTGGAGGCTGACAAGTCTGCAGATCTGCATTTGGCAAGCTGGGGGCCCAGAAGAGCTGATGTAGTTCTAGTCCAAATGCCGTTAGTCTTGAGACCCAGGAAAAGCTGATGCTTCAATTCAAGTCTGAAGGCAGAAAAAACCTGATGTGCCAGCACGACAGGCAGGCAGGAGAAATTCCTTCTTATTCAGGAAGGCCCATTTATTCTTGTGAGGCCTTCAACCAACTGGATGAGGCCCACCCACATTAAGGAGGACAGCCTTTACTCAGTTATTCAAATGTTAATCTCATCCAAAACATCCTCACAAGCACAGCCAAATTATGTCTGACCAAACATCAGACACTCTGTGGCCCAGTGAAGACAACACATAAAATTAGCCATCACAGCTTTCTCTGTTGATTAGTGCTCTCTTTTTTAAAAAATGTTTATTTATTGAGAGAGAGAGAGAGAGAGAAAATGTGTATGTGTGCAAGTGCACAAGCTGGGGGCAGGGGGAGACAGAGCGAGGGGGAGAGAGAATCCCAAGCAGGCTCCACATTGTCAGCAAGGGCCCAACAGGGGCTCGGACTCACGAACCGCGAGATCAAGACCTGAGCTGAAATCAAGAGTCAGATGCTTAACCGACTCACCCACCCAGCACCCCACCCCTCTTGTTTTTGAACACTAAAATTTGCCTGCAAAGTTTTCCAGGTTCACTAGAAGTAAATATGTGAATAAACTCTGTTCTAGGCCTGTCACTTTTGTCTCCCTCTGTAGTGGACTTGGCAGTGAAGAACCGGCTTTGGGTTCTAAACTCTGGTTCTCTTCAAATGTAAACAGTTTTTATAATATTGTTTGTTAACTTTATATTTTAGTTTATTAGTTGATTTTTAGTTGGTTTCATTAATAATGTTCAAACTCTGGGGAATTTGCTGTAAAGTAACATCAGTAACATGATGAGTATATGCAGCTCAGGAATCAGTCTGTTAAGGATCCAAAATACAGGATTTTTAATACCAATTTAAATGTATCCATCTATTCATTCTTTATTTTGTTTATAAAACTAATAACATGCTTATTTTCAAACCCAAATATTACAGAAAGTAAACAGTCTCTATGATCTTATGTCTTGGGATAACTCATGTCAGTTGTTTGGCATATAGTCTGCAGATTTCTGATTTTACATGCCCTTCTATACAAATAGTAATTTTTATCACGGTTACTCCTTTTTAGCAATGGCGTGTAAATAAAACCACTTGATTAGAAGAGTTTGACTGGTAGTCACGGGAAGGAAGAAAATGAGAATATTTATTGTTTTTTTAACCGTTGCTGGGGACAGTTTTGTTCTAGGATTATTACACTTCGTAATTTTGGCAAGAACAAAAAACAGATGAGTTCTGCTGGGATACCTCCTCTACCGTCTGTGTTTAATAGTACTTAAGTATTACAGAAGAGAAAGAAATCACATTGTGAGAGGGCTGTCAGCTTGTGAATTCTCCATAAATGGGGGCATTAACAACGCCTAAGCAAGTGATAATATCCAAGTCGGCTTGAAGGTCAGAATCTTATCCTTATGGTAAGCGGAATTGTCTGTATTGTTTCAGCATTTCTTGTGCAGCAAGAAATTGTTTCAGCATTTCTTGTGAGAGAGCACCCCACATAAGGCTAATGTATTACAATGTTAATTCTCTCTGAAGTGTTAAAAAAAAATGAAACAAAATAAGCCATGTTACTGTCAGTTGTTAATAAGAGTTGGTGAGAGGTGAGTCTAGCCAATTGCTCTCCTCACCTTAGACCAGTGAGAATTGCCCTGGCAGAACACAGATACTCTTGTGCAGGAAGCTCTTTCTCTGTCTTGACTTGAGCATGTTGGTGTCTTCTTTTGCTGTTGTTATTTTGTATTCTTTTTTTTTTTTTTAAGTTTTATTTTTTATTTTTTAAAATTTACACCCAAATTAGTTAGCATATAGTGCAACAGTGATTTCAGGAGTAGATTCCTTAGTACCCCTTACCCATTTAGCCCATCCCCCCTCCCACAACCCTCCAGTAACCCTCAGTTTGTTCTCCATATTTATGAGGCTCTTCTGTGTTGTCCCCCTCCCTGTTTTTATATTATTTTTGTTTCCCTTCCCTTATGTTCATCTGTTTTTTCTCTTAAAGTCCTCATATGAGTAAAGTCATATGATTTTTATCTTTCTCTGACAAATTTCACTTAGCATAATACCCTCCAGTTCCATCCACGTAGTTGCAAATGGCAAGATTTCATTCTTTTTGATCGCTGAGTAATATTCCATTGTATGTATTTACCACATCTTCTTTATCCATTCATCCATCGATGGACATTTGGGCCGTTTCCATACTTTGGCTATTGTGGATAGTGCTGCTATAAACATGGGGGTGCATGTGTCCCTTTGAAACAGCACACCTGTATCCCTTGGATAAATGCCTAGTAGTGCGATTGCTGGGTCATAGGGTAGTTCTATTTTTAGTTTTTTGAAGAACCTCCATACTGTTTTCCAGAGTGGCCGCACCAGCTTGCATTCCCAGTGTATTTTGTATTCTGACAAACAGTTTTGACCTGTGTGTCATGACTGACAAATGTGTGCAAGTGATAGAGCTATCATGCAAATGAGGAATGGATTATGCCAGGTGTTCAAATACACATTTCATGGCTTCTGGATGTTTCTTCAGGGAAATGGTTGAGGACTCAGCTAGTAATGATCGGCAAAAAAAAAAAAAAAAAAAAAAAAAAGAAAAAAAATAGGATTAGTTAGTTAAGGCCTTTGATACTGTAAAGCATCACAGATGTCCCTGCAGCCTGCGAGTATTGACCAGTAATGGTGAGGATAGTAAACAGTGGAGTTACCAGAAGCCTGCCATAATTACAGAGGATGCCAAGAAGCGGCTTCCTCTGTTCCTGTTGAAAGTACATCTCTGTAGGATTATGCTCAAACACATTTCCTTACAGATCCCACACCTCTCCTAAACGGGGTTATGTGTATGTCCAGATAATGCAGTCTGTGTACCTAGAATCTTTGCATTTCTAAGCTGAAAACAGTAAATTGAAATGAAAATAGGCCATGATAAGACTTTGCTTGGGAAAAGTTTCTTTGATCGATGAATGTGCTGCTTTCAGTTGAACTGGTTTGTTCTTCTGTATAGTTTAAACGATTGCAGGAGCACCTGGGTGGCTCAGTAGGTTGAGTGTCCAACTCTTGATTTCGGCTCAGGTCATGATCCAGGATCATGAGATCCATGCCCAGCGCGGAGCCTTCTTATGGGTTTCTCTTTCCCTCTCCCTCTGCGCCTTCCCGGCTTATGCACACCTGTGCATCTTCTCTCTCTCTCTCTCTCTCTCTCTCTCTCTCTCTCTCTCTCTCCCTCCCTCTCCCCCTTCCCCCCCCCCCTCAAAAATAATTAAAATAAAAAAATAAAATGATTGCAAACAGACCTTCTTCGTATAGTTAATTTTTACATGTTCTTGGATTTTGCATGTTTCATATATTTTTGGTTTTGCAAACACATTATCTATGGCACATTTGTTCTCATAATCCACCTCTGCAACTAAATGTATCATTTCCCCTAACTATGTGTTAGTTCCCTTCTCAGTGGAACTGCCATATGTGGACTTAGGCCAGAATTAAATGTTAGCAATTAAGGAAGTCTGCTTTTAAGGTAACAAAATATATTTCAAATTCAAATGGAGACTTTTTTGGTTAGCTGAGCACCCTTGCTGCTGTACCTCACCCCTCTCCCATCTGCACAGTTAATTGAGAATATGTTGTTAAATTTATTTTAGTAGCAGATAAGAACTGTATCTTGTTACATTTTTATATTTTTTAGTCTTTTTAAAGCATATTATTCCTTTTATTGATATCATCCAGATGTTTATTTAAAACATCCAGAGGGAGCTGCTTACTATCTCGTCTATTTGGTTTTGGCTTTTTAAAAATTTTGTGTCATGTTATGTAATGTTATGTTATTTTTTTAGTTTAAGCCACAGTAAGACCTCATTCACTCAGCAGTCAGTTTATGACTACTGTGTGCCAGCTATGGAAAATGACATAGTATCTTCAAAAACTTCTTAATGCAAAAAATAAAGTTTTTTGAATTCTCAAAATAAGCAACATTTTCCTAGTATTTCTTAATACCTCCTAACCCCTTGTGTGTTTTATTTTATTAATTTTTATTCTCTCGTTTTTGGTGTCTTATTAGGCTTTAGAGTTAGAAGAGTCAGTTGGCTTTTTCTCTTTTTGCTCAAGATATTTAATATCTCCTTATTAAGACAAAGTATATATAGTCATCTATTCTGGCTTTTTTCTGATTGGAAGAAAGGAGAATAATGCCTCAACACATTGTTATAGGTAAAATAATAAATTCTTATATAATTAATGAATTTTTATGTACCAAATGTGAGGCATTTTATTAAGCACTTTACATGTATTATTTCACTTCATCCTTCAAACAGCCTTACAAAGTAGGTGAAATCATCATTATCAATTCCATTTTGCAGATGAGGAAACAAGCTCAGAGAGATTAAGTGACCTAGCCAAAACCTTATAGCTGGTAGATGATGGAGCCAGAATACAAACCCAGATAGCCTGACTTCAGAAGGGTATGTGCCACCAAAGAACCAAACTAAAGCTCATGAGTAAAATTTAGGAAGACAGTAGAATTACTAGTTCCTTTCTTTCTCAGACCTGCTTTTACTGCTTTGATGTATTACTTAAAAATGGTTGTCTGATGGTTTCAGGTTTTAAAATGTCCTCAGTGGGGGCACCTGGGTGGGTCAGTCAGTGAAGCATCTGACTCTTTTTTTTTTTTTTTAATTTTTTTTCAACGTTTTTTATTTATTTTTGGGACAGAGAGAGACAGAGCATGAACGGGGGAGGGGCAGAGAGAGAGGGAGACACAGAATCGGAAACAGGCTCCAGGCTCCGAGCCATCAGCCCAGAGCCTGACGCGGGGCTCGAACTCACGGACCGCGAGATCGTGACCTGGCTGAAGTCGGACGCTTAACCGACTGTGCCACCCAGGCGCCCCAAGCATCTGACTCTTGATCTCCTCTGGGTCTTGATCTCAGGGTAATGAGGTCAAGTACCTTGTTGGGGACTTTTAAGCCTGCTTAAAAATAAAATAGAATAGAATAGAATAGAATAGAATAGAATAGAATAGAATAGAAAAACATCCTTAGTGCAAGCATGTCTGCATGCCTCTTCTGGATTAGGTGGAAGAATCAGTTTAGCCCAGGTAGGGACCAGGTCCCATCCCTGTTAAGGTGAGGAGCGGTTTTCAGAAAATAAGGGTGTCTGCTTGCCATCTTGAATACTCCCAACTGCAAAGGTAATTTGCCTCATCTGAATGGTAATTAATGGATAATGTGATGGCAGAGATTGTCTAAATTGGTGAGTAAGGGAACATTGGCTAAAACTAGCTTTGGAAAGTTGATAATATAGTATGATGGTATGATAGTTGAGGCATATTTATAAGTTGTAAACCTTTATATGTTATGTGTTTATATGTTAGTAATGTCAGCTGTGTCCTATGTTATGTGTTAAGAGTATACTAAAGAATTAAAAAGTGGGGAACTAGAAACAGTGAGGGAAAGCAAGAGGGTACTTTATTTCATCTTTAAAAGCTAAGGCTAAGCTAAAGCCAGATCATGTCATGTTGTGGAAGATGTAAATGGCATAATTTTAAGGGAAAAATACACAGGTGGCAGAGAATAATAAAGTGGACATGTATTCTGTTTACTATGTACTGAGCACTGCTCAAAATTTTTAAATAAATTCTCAGAATATGTATTAGACATGATTTTCCTTCTTTTAGAAAATGAGACAGACGAGAGGTTAAGTTGCTTACCCAAGGTCACAGAATTAACTAACTGGAAGAGCCAGAATTTGAACCTGGTGTCCAGTGTGAGGATGCTTTTTGTGTATGAGCTATTTCATATTTCATTATTATTTGTATTTGTGTGTGTGTGTGTGTGTGTGTGTAATTGAATTAGGTAATTCTGTGGAACTCAAATTAGTTTGAACACACAAAAAAGGTTTCCATTTTCTCAGAATATTTCAACTTGAATGTTTGTATATTCTTGGTGGGGAGGTGCTGGGGGAGAAAACCTTATTTGCCCTCAGAGTTTGCAGTTTGTTTTGAGGACAGGAGGCCACACATCAAAGGTGTAAGAACAGAAACAGGAACTTATAAAAAGAGCAAATTAATGACATGCAAAGTAGAGGCATGTCTTAAAGGGTACCAGGAATTTTTCCACAACCTAATTTTTTACTTCTATCCTTTGTCTTTCATAATGCTATTGGTTCCTTTGAGGTTTTTCAAAAACTTAGAACTATATAAACATGGGTAGAAAATAACAAAAACAAAATGAAAATGAGAAAACAAATTGCTTATATTTAACTGATTTGTATGATTTTCACCTACTGGAAAAAAATTGTCCACAGGAATTTTTGTTAGTAGAGCTGTGTATTTACCACCAAGCTAACAATGGAGAAAGATGTGTGGGCTTTGTTCAGAAGTTATCCCCCTAAGTCTCTTGTTTATGTAGAAAAAAGCGACTTTGGGATAAATTATTCCTCAACAAACAAACGAACAAAAAGTATTGCTTACACCTGACATATAGGCTGGAAGATTGGGGTGAAGTGGGAATGATTGACTGTGATACATGCCAGTTTCTTTTGGGGAGCAGTGAAAATGTTCTATAATTAATTACTGTGATGGTTACACAGTTCTATAGTTACACTAGAAAACTTGGAATTGAACACTTTAAATGGGAATGTGAATTATATCTCATTTAAAAAAATGACCTCAGGGCGCCTGGGTGGCTCAGTTGGTTAAGCAACTGATTTTAGCTCAAGTCATGATCACGGGCAGTTCATGAGTTTGAGCCCCGCGTCAGGCTGGGTGCTGACAGCTCAGAGCCTGGAGCCTGCTTCAGATTCTGTGTCTCCCTCTCTCTATGCCTCTCCCCCACTTGCACTCTGTCTCTGTTTCTTGAAAAGGAAAAAACGTTAAAAAAACAAACAAACAAACAAAACCACTTGACCTCTAGTGAGTGAACATAGTGGTAAAATATACATAACATAAAAGGTAACATTTTAACTAATTTTAGGTGTACAATCCACTGGCATTAAATACATTATAGAATGTTGTGTAACAATTACCACTGTCCATTTCCAGAATCCTCTCATCATTCCAAACAGTAATTAACTTTTAATATGCCAATCCGAGTTTGGAAGCAGTAGTCTTGACCTACTTAATTTTAAACCTTTAGACTTTAAAAATACTTGCTACCCCCAAATTGAGTTTTGTTTCTCTAAAATTTTTAGCCTTTTCCATTTGTTTCCCCCTCAAACATGCTTTTTCTTTCGTGTTCCTTCAGATAACGGCAAGTTGTCCAAATAAGAAACCCCTATTATATTTTCTCTGCTTCTTTATTCCATGTATTTAATCACCAGAGCCTTTAGATTGTGCCTCCTTAATATCTTTGAATCTGTCCACTACTCTATTGCCACTGTTATTTACTTAGACTTCTGTCTACTTTCACTTGGATTTAATAGTCCTAGAAGGATCAGTCGAGCAAAAATAATTTCCAAGAATTAAGATAAATAAACATGCTTATAATAAGGAATAGGAGGCATCCACGCAGAGAGTTCAAGCGAAACGTGATAAGTCTGATGCCTTTCCTGAGTACTCTAGTCCACATTGGTTCTCCTTCCTATCCAAGATTCATTCATTCATCAAATATTTATTTTGTATCTTCTGTGTGCTTTAACAGTTTGTAACACTCTGTCCACCTTCAAAATACATGTCCTATCCACTTTTCATACACATTTCTGTCACCCTAGTACAAGCCATCGTCGCCCACGCCCCCTGTCTGCTTCTCTCTTCACCTGTTTAAATGCAGCACTTAGGTAACCCTGTTGAAACAGGAGATCTTATCAATCTTCTGTTTGAGAACCCTTGTGGGGCTTCTCCCACCTCTCAAAGTCAAAATCAGAGTCTTTCTTACAGTGAAGACCTGTGAGTCCCCTGTGGATTGGCCCTCTATAGATCGCCTGTATCACACACTCCCTTTACTGGCTCAGTTCCAACCTTGCTGGTTCACTCCACCCTAGGAAATGCCACAGGTGCTTTTGCTTCTGGGCCTTGGTGCTTTATGGAGATAGTGCTTGCTCATCCAGGTCATTTCTCAGACATCACTTGAGTGAGACATTTACCTTTTTTGTTGTCCATTTCCCACACTGGATGAACTTTGCTTCTTTTATTCCATGCAGTGTATCCAGGGCCTAGATGTCTGACAGACACACTAGACAGGTACTCAGGGTGTATTTATTTAACGTCTGCTTGCCTAGCACATAGTACATTCTTCCTTTTCTGTGTAGCCTTCCTGGTGAGATTTTTGTCTTTGGTGTAGTGACGATGATGCTACTTTTGTATCTCCTCTATTTCTAGCAAATATATGCTGAAATAAATGACATCTTTATTATTTATTTTTATGTGCTAGATTTATTTTTCTTCACAGTTTTGTGTCTTAAAAGTAGATGAGGCTTCAAAAATGTTAGTAGCCCCCCAAATCAACTTCTTTAATGTTTGCTTTTAAGTTTCTGTAAGAAATTCTGAAGCAGGCTGTCGGCGGAAGTAGGTGGGGTGACCTGGGTTGATGAACTCCGCAGCAGCGTTGCTGAGATCAACGAGCTCAGTGGCCAGTGGCAGCTGGTACCGGGTGGGATGAGGGGTGGGCAGAGCCTAGGTGGCAGCAGGGGTAGTGTGTGGCCTAGGCCATGACAGCCAATGCTGGGGAATGGTGCTTCATGGAAAACGACCCTGGTCTCTTCACTGAGCTCATTAAAGGATTTGGTTGCTGAGGAGCCCAAGTAGAAGAAATACGGAGTTTAGAGCCTAAGAATTTTGAAAAGTTAAAGCCAGTTCATGGGCTAATTTTTTTTGTTTTTCAAGTGGCAGCCAGGAAAAGAATCAGCACCCTCTGTATCTTTAGTTCAGGACTCCAGACTTGACATGATATTTTTTGCCAAGCAGAAAATTAATAATGTTTGTGCTAGTCAAGCCACAGTAAGTGTGTTATTGAATTGTACCCATCAAGGTGTCCATTTAGAAGAGACATTATCAGAGTTTAAAGAACGTTCGCAAAGCTTTGATGCAGCTATGAAAGATTTGCATTGAGCAATCCAGGTGTGATTCGACAAGTCCACAATAGCTTGTCCAGACAGCAGATGTTTGCATTTGATGCAAAGACATCAGCAAAAGAAGAAGATGCTTTTCACTCTGTCAGTTATGTTCCTGTGGACAGAAGATTGTATGAATTAGATGGATTAAGAGAAGGACCGACTGGTTTAGATGCATGAGATCAAGATGACAGCACAATGAAGCAGTCATAGAAAAACGGATACAAAAGCACAGTGAAATTTGATTTAAGTTGATGGCCATTGTGTCTGACAGAAAAATGAGACATGAACAGATAGCAGTTACAAGACAACTTGCTGAGGAACTCTTGGATGCAGATCAGGATAATAATATGTTAAGTGCTGTTCAGTCAGAGGTTGCCAAAACTCAGATGCTTATTGAAGAAATAGTACAGAAACTAAAAAGATAAGAGATCAAAAATATCAGAGGGCAGCATAATTATCTGCCTTTCATTATGGAATTTTTAAAGATCTTAGCAGAACACTAGCAGTTAATGCCACTAGTAGAAAAGGCAAAAGAAAAACAACGCAAAGAAAGCACTGGAAACAATGAAGAAGACACTTTGGGATGTGTACGCATTTCTGCTTCTGCACTTATTTTCATGGAAACCATTAAGTATAAAGAGCTTTGAACAACATCCTAGTTGACTCACCTTGATAGCACGTGTATAGTTTGGCAATAGTACCAATCTGTCTTTAACGCATGGATTCTTTCTCTGCTTGCAGCATACAGTATGCATGTAGTGCATAGTAAATGAAGGTCATTTGGGGCGTCTGGGTCGCTCAGTCGGTTGGGCGACCGACTTCGGCTCAGGTCATGATCTCACAGTCCGTGGGTTCCAGCCCCGCGTCAGGCTCTGTGCTGACAGCTCAGAGCCCGGAGCCTGCTTATGATTCTGTGTCTCCCTCTCTCTCTGCCCCTCCCCTGCTCATGCTCTGTCTCTGTCTCAAAAAATAAATAAAACAAAAAAATTTTAAAAAAATAATAAAGGTCATTTAAGAGTGCTTGCCCACATTCCATTATTCGACATCGGATCTGAGAACTTCTGTCGGTTCTCTGGATGTATACTATCCTAATGAACCTAGAAATCGCACAAATGATCATCTCTTCCTGTAGTTGTTATTTGTAATTAATCTCTTAATCTTTTAGCTCACTTGCATGCTTAAAATTTATAAATGTCAGATCTTGATTAAACTGGATCTCTTGTTTCTCATCATTAATGAAAAAAATCAGTATTTGTCTTTGATATCTAAACGTTTTGAGGATTTTGACACTGAATGCAGATTATTTGAAAAAGACAAAAATATGATTTCTAGTGATTTTTTTCATTGATGCCGATAGAAAAAGTAATAAGCATCCCAATTGTATTTTAGCAGACTTAAAAAAAACAACAACAACAACAGAAATCCTGAAGCATATTCACAACTACTGTATATGCACCGTTTCTTTCATTTGGTGACCTTAATATAAATTGGTCATTTTTCTCAAATCTGAGCACTTTTTAAAAAGTTTTTTTAATGTTTATTTGAGAGAGAGAGAGAGAGAGAGAATGACCAGGGGAGGAGCAGAAGAGAGGGAGACACAATCCAAAGCAGGCTCCAGGCTCTGAGCTGTCAGCACAGAGCCTTACGTGGGGCTCAAACTCACGAACCGTGAGATCATGACCTAAGCCAAAGACAGGCGCTTAATTGACTGAGCCACCCAGGTGCCCTATGAGCACTTTTGTTTTAATTGACTATATTGAATTTGATTAAGTGGTTCATCATTTACATGGAGTAAATAATTTGTATGAAACAAATTTACACATTCTATTGAGACTTCTGTAAATGTACAAAAAAAAATTTTTTTTTACATAAGTAGCAGTTTTAATGGGGATTCAACATTCAGCTGTTTTCCTTTAGGCTCTTGAAAACCCCAGAGACTTAAGAATGTTTTTCATTACTGTTGATTATCAAATCTAAATGTTCACTTGCCAACCCACTTCCTCTTTCTTGGAAGAAGTAAAAGTTATTTTTAGACCTCTGATTTCCTGATTAAGTGGAGTCAGGAATCCCAGCAATTCTCCCTATTAAAGGATATGCTTGCACATGTAAGGAATGTTCTGTTTACCTAGGGTTTATTTAGTTCAGGAATATCTTAAACCCTGGGACAAGTCCAGCCTTCCCTAAACTGTCTGTCTACATCTACACCCTCTGCTCAGTTCTACCTTTTAAAATGGAAATCAAACTCTACTCCTTTCCAAAAGAACCCATCCTTCTATTGTAATTTAGCAAAAGCATTAGTCCTAAGAAATTAATATTTTGCCATTGCCATATTTGATGTCAGAATTTCAGATTTGAGTCTTCCTTAGAAAGCACAATCTCAAGAGAACCCATTTTTGTACATCGGTAATATATTGTGCTTACTGAGAGATTGGCGTCATTTTAACTTTTCCTTTGCTAATCTGATTAGTTCTGTGCCCATTGCAGGCTGATAATCCCGGTGATAATGCTCTGCAGCTCTCCTAAAAGGCCTTCATCCAGTAGGGCAGTTGGAACCAGATTCGTTAACAATACTTGTGCCAACCTTTCATCAGCTACTCCCCCTTGCGAACTATGTAGACAAAAAACCTAATACTAAAACATCTAGGGAAAAATGACTTTGAGAATGAAAGCAGATCCACAGGTGGAAGATAAATATTTTTATGGCCAGTATTGTCTGATTTGTGCATTTGTTCATATCATTTAAAAAAGAAAGGAGGAAAAAGAGGAAGGGCCAGCCCCTTTATGCTTTCATTTCCTGCCTCGGGGCAAGGGTTTTAACTCCAAAGTAAGCTTTTCATAACACTTTCCCTGTCTTACAAATTCCTGGAACACCTAGCAAATTTCATTATTTTTCCAGGTTTGTCTTAACTAACAAAGGCTGACAGGAGACCGCCTGAGACCACCCTGCATATATTGTCATTTTTACAAAGTCCCAGTTTGCCATCTCACTAGCAACGTATGAGAGGTTTCATATTTTTGTCAGCATTTGCTAGAGCCTCTCCAACATATTTTAATGCATTTAAAGACACATTTTCATTAGGGGAAATCAGAGAGGGAAGTGGAAAAAAGAAGAGACATTTATTGTTAACGCAAATTAGGACCTGTATCATGTTGTATTTAATATGTTTATTCGTTTCTCCCTTTGCCTTACCTTCTCAACCCAACTCAATATTTTGAGAATATTTACTACATTCCATCCAAAGGAAAAAAAATGTACAGAAACAAACAGGAAGAAGACCTAAACAAATAGAAAGATTCCTGTGCTCATGGATTGGAGGACTTGGTATTGTTAAGACAACAGTACTTCCCAAGTTGATCTACAGATTCAACAATATCCCCATCAGAATCCCAGCTGCCTTTTTTGTAGAAGTTGGCAAGTGGATCCTCATATTCATTTGGAAATGCAAGAGACAAGAGATCCAGAATAGTCCAACTTGAAAAAGAACAAAGAGGAGTCACATGTCCCGAAGCTGTGGTATCAAGATAGTGTCAAACTGGCATAAGTATAGATAGACAGACCATGAAATACAAACGAGAGTCCAGAAGTAAACTTTTAATTTAGGATTAGTTGGTATTCAATAAGACAATCCAATGGAAAAGAATAGTCTCTCTTAACAAATGATTCTGAGACAATTAGATATCCGCATACAAAAGCATGAAGTTGGACCCCTACCTCCCACCATGTACAAAAATAACTCAAAATGGATCAAAAGCCTAAGTGTAAGAGCCAAATTTACCAAACTCTTAGAAGAAAATGTAGATATACGTCTTCATGACTGTGGGATTAGGCAGTGCTTTCTTAGTTATGACACCAAAAGAATAAGCAACCAAAAAACATATATTGTACTTCATCAGAATTACAAGCTTTTGTTCTTTGGAAGACAGCCCATCCAGAAAGTGAAAATACAACCCTCAGAATGGGAGGAAGTTTTGCAAATCATGTCTGATAAGACTCTAGTATCCAGAATATAGAAAGAACTTTTATAACTCAAACTAAACAACCCAATTAAAAATGTGCAAAGGATACAAATAGGTATTTCTCCAAAAAAGATAAATGGCCAATAAACACAGAAAAAAAGGTATTTAAACCTGTTAGACGTTAGGGATTTGCAAATGAAAATCACAAGATACCACTGTACTCTCACTGGTATGGCTTAAATAAAAAAGACAGTAATGTTGGTGAGGATCTAAGCAATTGGAATGGTGTGTTCCCATATTACTGGTGGGAATGTAAAATGTCCCAGCCACTTTAGAAAACAGTTCCAGTTCCTCAAAAAGCAGACACCAAAGAGTTACCACTTTACCCAGAAATTCTCTTCCTAGGTATATTCCCAATCAAATTGAAAACATACGCAGCATTATTCACAGTAGCCAAAAAGTAGAAACAACCAGTGTGCATCAACTGATGAGTAGATAAACAAAATTCCATTAAAAAAGAATGGATTAAAAAATAATTCTTAAAAAAGAATGAAGGACTGATACATGTTATAACATGGATGAACCTTGAAAACATTAAGTGAAAGAATTAAGATACAAAAGGCCACATAAAATATGATTCCATTTATATGAAATGTCCAGAATAGGCAAATCATAGAGACAGGAAGTAGATCAACGGTTGCTCAGGGCAGTGGGGAGAGGGAAATGGGGAATGACTGTTAACGGGTAAGGAGTTTCTTTTGGGAGAGATGAATTACATACTAGTGATGGCTGCACAACTTTGAATATGCTAAAAACCATTGAGTTGTACATTTTTAAAAGGGTGAATGTTACAGGATGTGAATTATATCTTAATAAGGAGGAGAACTGAAAAAGAGTAGAGTAATGGGGGAGTACAATTTATTATATAAACTGTAATAATTTGTAACAGTCAAAGTAATGGAATAGAAATAAAATTCCAGAAAGGTAAGAAAAGGGTCTGCTGAAAAGAAGCCCTACCTAATCATAAAGTATTGTGTTTTAATGTACTGCTAATCATTTAGCTCATATTTTACATTGGGTTTTCCCATGTGTGGTTTTACACTTTAAATATACCAGATTGCTCCACATTTATATCTTCCTCTACATAATTGGTAATATCGTAATTGAATCTAGGGGAGGTAAAAACATACCCAAGATCATATAGCTAATGTGTCTCCAACTCAAGTTTAAGGGTAAAGAGAAGAGAAACCCATGGTTCCTATGAAGAAAGAACGTTAGGGCCAGTTATGGCTCTCAACTAACCAGGAGCAGTGCTGCCTTCCTAAGACATATTTGGAAAAATCTAGGGGCATTTTTGGTTGTCACAGATTAGGCTATGGGGTGGTGGTATTGGCATTTATTGCCAAGGGGCCAGTGATTCTTCAGGACACTGGACAGCCTTAACAACCAAGAACTGTGTCCCATATGCCAATCGCAGTCTTATTGAGAAACATTGGCAGTGGTTGACTGAAATTTTGCAGGATGCCCCCTGTTGGAAGATAGAGCAGTGACTGAAATCTTAGAATGGAAATTTGGAAGTGTTACTAGACAAGAGAACTCGTTCCAATCTTAGATTTGGTTCCTTGCCGCTCAAAAGTCAATAGTGGAGAGACAGGTGATGTTGGGAAAGGAAAGGTTGCTTTATTCAGGAAGCGGGCAACATGGGAAGATGGTGGACTAATATCTCAAAGACCATCTGCCCCATCCAGGGGAAGCCAGAAGGTTTTAAAAGGGAATGCACAGGAAAAGGGAGGGGGATATATGCAAGAGAAGCAGGTGCCCAGGCAGCCACTCCTCTGTTGACATGAGTGTGAACAGAATTGCTGGCAGCAGCAATAACTGCTTTCAAATGTAGTCAGACCTTATCTTCTGCGAAAGTTTGGTCCTTCACTCCTCAAGGCCAGTGGTCTGCAAATATCAGAGAAAGTCAGTCGGGTCTGCTACAGATCAAGGGACTTAGGTCAGAATAAGCCTGAAACAATTTAACCCTTAATACTGGTTGAAGTGCTATTATACGAAGGATGCGGGATGAAAGGAAATCTCTCGGCACCAACTCTTTCCCTAGGAACAGATGGATCAGGGCCCAAGAATCGAGGAGATGTGTGGCCTCCAGGGCTGGGATGGTGGAGGCAGGGTTAGTGTAAGATTCTTAAGAGGCAGGTAAGTCTCCAAGGGAGGCTCCAGCAGGCACCATCAGTGACTTTAATTAAACAGTTACTCAGTTCTTTTTTTACATTCCTGTTAACTACCATTCCCTTTTATGTCCTACTTAATACAGAAGCTAAACAGGATCTGTGAGCAGTGGTTGAGGGTACAGTCTTTGAAACTAGAAGAACCAAGGAGTTCAAATCCTGGTTCCTCCTCTTGGAGTTACTTAGCCTCTCCTGGCATTGGTTTACTTTCCCCAGCTGCAAAATAACTCTTAAATTTGCCAGTTTCTAAAAGGGAAAGGAGGGCAACCCTACTAAGTCTCTTCTTCTCTCAGAAATTATTGATGTGGTGTAGGAAAGACACTGTGGTTTAAGTATCGTAGCCAAGGTTTACTTGTCTCTTTTGAAAGTGTCATCGTGATTGCATCTGGGATTTTCTACCGTGCAAATAATTTACAGTTCGTGGAACTGCTGTAATAGCAATAGTTAAGGCAGACCTGACTCCCTCTTCAGCTAAGCCCAAAATACTTCCAGCCAAGCAAGAGATTGAGCTGTTGTCCTAACATTACATTTAGATGTAGCACCACTCCTATAAGAGAATGCCAAGTTCATTTACATTAATATAAATCAACATGTTCTTCCATTCGCTTATGGGAGACTATACAGTAGTATCTTATTAGAAGATAAGGCTGGCTGGTAATGGACTTGGTAATATTTAGAGATATAGCAACTGAAATGAAATACAGTTTGGAAATTGCTGTTACCAGCCAAAGGAAAGGGAAGAAGCATTTAGTGAGCCTGGCACCCTGCTTGCTATACTACATACTTTCTGTGCCTTGAAGGGAATCAGTACTAAGAGCTTCCATAATCACTATGGGAATAGCCTTTGAAAACATAGTTTGCATGTGATCTCATTTACTTGATACAATATAATACTTGTTTAAGAGATCTTTAAGATATAACCCCATTTTAGATTTGAGTGGAGACACATGTTTAACAGGCAAAGTAAGTACACAATGTGTGAGTTTATTCTACTTTTCTAAAATGCTTTTCAAGAGAAAAACCACTAGAGTGAAACATAGTTGCTTTTCACTTGGCAGTATAACCTAACCAAAGTAAAATATTAGAAAAAGTAACTTTCCAAATAGCAAAAATAAGCCATTTGGATAGATGATTAAACTAAAAGATTGATAGTTAAATTCAATTCTTAGACCTGCAGTATTAAAGAGATTCTATGTGAACTGTCCACAATGTACCATTTTTTATAGTTTAAATTAGAACAAGGTGATGGGTAGTATTTTTCCATATTTTATCCTGCCTTAATAACCCTTACCTTGTAGTTAAAGCTGAAAACCAATTGAACCCACTCTTGGGGCTGTTTTGTTTGGGGGACCCTCAATTAAGAAAACCCTTACCTACTTTGAGATTATGACCTTGAAGAAAAAGGGGGGAGGGAGAAGAAGTTCTTCAATTTCAAATTCTTCCAGCCCATTATAATTAATTGGAAAGTGTAAGTCCGAAGAGTAGCAGTAATTTTATTTTTCCCAGGAAAGCAGATTATATCAGCATATCCAGGAAATCTAAGAAGATTAGGAACTGTGTAATGGAGTATGATGTGAGTTAGGGGATCAGATCTGGCTGAACATCATTTATATTTGTGTCCTTTATTTTGAAAGATTTCACTTAACACCAGAGATGGTATTTTTGAAGTTGCAGACTCAAACACATTTTGTTGATTATGTTATAAGTTATATAAAAGCCCCTCAGCTAAATTGACAATTATATTGCTATTTAAGCAGGTGAGTACATGCTGTAATTTTTGAAGAATAAGTTCTGAGTAGTTAGCACTAATGCCATTTCAGACAAAATGCTCCCTTTTTTATCCCCTTACTCTATACTAGGTCTTGCCCTGTTGTTTTTGTAACCAGTCCTGAGACTTCAGAAAATGTGTAGCTCATAGAACGCTAGCTGTTCTGATTGATACCTGTCTGGGAGGGCTTACGAAATTTTATTTGAGTAATAATCCAGTAGTTCCTTCAAACATTAAGTTCACATGGCTGGCAATCCTGAGGAATCTGGATTAAGACTTGATAAAAATATTCCTTTTGGAGAACATCTGGAATGCATTTGGTACAACCTCACAATCTATTTGGCAGGGTTAATAATTATAGCTCCAAATCTAATCCTATCTTGTAATGGTGACTTGAAGTTATTAATACATAGTGGTTATCAATAGGTAGATAGTTGTGATGCCCCACCTTCTGAGGTTTTGTTTCCTTAAAAGAACTAAATCTAATGATGCCATCACAATCTATTGATCCTTCATTACTTCCTAAGCATAAAATTCATTGCAAAGAAGTTGAGGACTAAAAATGATGTATTAAAGTTATCTCTTACATTTTCTGAGAAATGAAATTATGTGCTCCTGTTTCCTTTTCTTTTTTTCATGCCAAGCTGTAGATTTTATTAAGGAAGTTCTAAAAATGGTTTCATTTAACCATATTGAAGAACTCCAAACTCACGGCCACACAGCAAGGCTTAGTTGTAAAGTTAAAGAGAATCAGTATTAAGGTTTTTTTCTTTTTTTTAAATTGCTTTGATGCTTTTTATCATCCTTAAAAGTAAAGATTTATGTTTGCAAAGTAGAGAAGAATGCTGGCCTCTTCTATTACCATCTGTGTTCTTAAAAAGATAAAGACATTTTAAGAGTTAGATTTTTTAAGACAAGACTAAACCTTCTTTTTACACTTTACATGTTTTAAATCCCTAACAGTTGGTCAGACTCTTGGTCTTGGGGTCATGAGTTTGAGCCCCACATTGGGTGTAGAGTTTACTTAAGTAAAAAGAAAAAGAAAAAGAAATGGTCTAAATCCCTCTTAGACCATTCTTCCAGCCTGTTATAACTTGGCAGCAACTCTGTAGTAAGAAAACTTCTTAGAACTGAGCTAGCAGATTGGACTTAAGTAGCAGTTACACTTCTTGCATTAATGTTAACTAGTATTTTAGGTGATATTTAATTCAAAATAGGTAACTGTGTTGTCTTTAAAATTCTGTGTCACGTCAAAAAAAGGAATAACCACTTAACTACTTCCCAGTATATGTAAATACCAGAGCTTACTGAATTGTGTGCTATTATTTGTTTATTTTTCCTATTATTATCTTTGATATTATTAGGTTGTACCACAAGAAATTGCCATTTTTAGGTCACAAATAGTCAAATATTAGCAGTTCATGGTTCAGGCTGCGACTTGTAGCATAAATAGACCACTGAACTTGTACAATTCGCTACCATTTGTGATTGAGTTGACTTCTTCCTTTAGCACTGGTCTTGACACTTCCTCTCGGTCTTTATTCCCCGTACTCACCAGCAGTGACTGCGGTCTGCTGTTCAGGGTGAGTTCATTGGAAGAACTATTTTTCACTTGTCTTGTACTTGCCCTGTGTCTCCCTAGGCTCCTGCACCCATTCACCCCTTCCCTATTCATTTGCCATTAAGTGCTGTTTTAAAAATAGGACACAGATACTCTTACCCAGTAAAGGGCTGTGCTCTTTAAAGTTTGAAAAATACATAATTTCTTGATGTGGTGTAGAAGAAAAAACACTGACAGACCCAGAGAACGTTGATCTGCCTCCTACTGAAAGAAAGGCCTTAGAAAAAGTAATTTAACACCTGCGGGCAGTTTCTTTTTGTCAATAGTACATTCATTTACTATACCCATCTAAAAGCAGTTGGGATCAAATGAAATGGAGCTGTTAATTTCTTCTTTTTTTTAAATTTATTTTTAAATTGTATTTCAATTCTAGTGTGACTATGATACCTAGATATATATTTAGGAGAGATATCTTTTTAATCTCAACTTTTAATAGCTGCCAAAATGAAGGTTGGTGATCTCTGATGTCCATTAATTAGCACATGAGTATACAAACAAAAAAATAGTGGTGTGTCTTTACAAAGGAACACTAGTCAGCAATAATGGGGCTATATAAGTTGGGGATCCTAAATGCCTACTCCCACTGTCTTCAGGTTGTGTGATGTGAGTGTCATTTTAGATGTATGTTCTCCTGGGACTCTTCTTGTCTGGGGGCAGATGGTGATGAATCGTGCACCTGAGATTTTCACTTCCTTCCGTTAGAGAAAACTTGCTTAGAAAGATATAATAATTGAAAAAGTTAAGGTCTTCATCTCCTAAGATTTCTTCTTTTCCTTGATAATTTTTCTTTAAAAAAATTTTTTTTAATTAATGTTTTTTATTTATTTTTGAGAGAGAGAGAGAGAGAGACAGAGTGTGAGCAGGGGGGAATGGCAGAGAGAGAGGGAGACACAAAATCTGAAGCAGGCTCCAGGCTCCGAGCTGACAGCACAGAGCCCGACGCAGGGCTCGAACTCACGAACCGTGAGATCATGACCTGAGCCGCAGTTGATGCTTAATCGACTAAGCCACCCAGGCGCCCCCTTTCCCTTGATAATTTTTCTTGATATTCTTGGAATGAGAAAAAAAAATTTTTTTAGGATGAAGTCTTGCCATTTGCAATGAAAAAAAATTTTTTCAGCTATTTGGTTTGTGATGAGAAAAAGGTAGCAAATTGCAAAATAATAAGGTGAATGCAGAAAAAATAATGTATACTAATATGCAGGTGTATCACTCAATTTTTTAAAAACCATCTTTAGTGAGATATCATTTGTATACAGTAAAATTCACCAGCTTTAAGTGTATAATTCCATGAGCGTTGACCAATGAATGTAGTCAGGCAATCACACCACAGTCGAGGAATGGGATGTTTTTGTCACTCCCGAGGAGTTCCCTCATACCCCTTTGCAGCCAGTCCTCTCTCCACTCCCTTTTATCGTGTTTTCCCCCCACTTTTCCGAATGTATGGAACATATTTACAATAGCATTTTGTGCATCCTTGTCTGCTGGTACTCTTATTTATGGTCTATTGCTATTGATTGACTTACCTCCTGGTTGGTGGGTCATATTTTCCCATTTCTTTGAATGGCTGGAATTTGTTATTGTATGCCAGATGTTGTAAATTTTACATTACCAGGGGCTGCACTTTGTTGTATTCCTTTAGGTAGTGTTGGACTTTGTTCTTGGAATTAGTTGGATCCTTTTGAGACTTGCTGTTAAGGTTTGTAAAGGTGGATCCACAGCAACTTTGAGTCTAGGGCTAATTTAGCTCCACGACTCGTGTGACTCTCCGGGCTTTCCATTTTGGAAGGTGACAATACACACTGTTGCCAATTCTGTATGAGCTCTGGGAACTGTTGAGTCTGCTGCTTTCTGCTGGCTTTTTCCCCAGCCCCTGGTGGTTTCTTCTCAAGCACAAGCAGATGACACTCAGCCAGAGGCTCAAAGGGACCCTTCTGTAGACCCCCACACTTCTCTATTTGTACACTTCTCCCTCCTTTCCTGTACGCTGCCCGGCAAATTCTAGCCACCTTAGCATCCCCAACTCCGATCGCTGGTGTCCCAACTGAGGAGACTAGGTTCCTGTCCCTGGACAGCAGCCTGGGACCTACCTCTAGGCAGTCAGGGGGGCAATCCAGAGGCTTCTGTATTGTTTTCCTTCTCCCCAGCAGCATAGTCCTGCACTGCCTGTGGCCTGGTGTTTGAAAACCATTGTATATACATTTTGTTTTATGTGATTTGTCCAGTTTTCTGTTGTTAACGGCAGAAAGGTAAAACTGGTCCCGGGTATTTTACCAGGGCCAGAAGTAGAAGTCTCTTTTTCTAAATGTAGAGTTAAGCGTGTATTGGTATTTCTAGGGAAAAAACTTGGGCACAGGGCTCAGAGATTCTCAATATACTTAAATGTAACATACTTTAATGTCTGCTTTATTGTAGGACATATGTCATAACTTAAGTGATGTTCTTCAGTGTTCACAATAAGCGAGTCTAAGTTTGAGTGTTATTCTCTGGTTAACTTGAAATTATTTACACAAAGTATTAATTTTGGGTTATTTGTAGCAGACTTATCTAGGGTGGCTTTGCATCAGTGGATGGATATGTTAGCATTCTAAGCACGTTTGTTAACCATCTGTGTTTCTGATCAACTGATTAATTTATCTTTGGAGGTATATGACACTTGTACTTTAAAAAATACGAATTTTGGGGCGCCTGGGTGGCTCAGTCGGTTGAGCATCTGACTTCGGCTCAGGTCATGATCTCACAGTCTGTGAGTTCGAGCCCCGCGTCGGGCTCTGTGCTCACAGCTCAGAGCCTGGAGCCTGCTTCCGAGTCTGTGTCTCCCTCTCTCTCTGCCCCTCCCCCGCTCATGCTCTGTCTCTGTCAAAAATAAAAATAAACATTAAAAAAAAAAATAAAAGGGGCACCTGGGTGGCTCAGTCGGTTGAGCGTCCGACTTCAGCTCAGGTCACGATCTCACGGTCCGTGAGTTCGAGCCCCGTGTCGGGCTCTGGGCTGATGGCCCGGAGCCTGGAGCCTGCTTCTGATTCTGTGTCTCCCTCTCTCTCTGCTCCTCCCCCGTTCATGCTCTGTCTCTCTCTGTCTCAAAAATAAATAAATGTTAAAAAAAAAAAAAAATTAAAGCTTAAAAAAAATAAAAAAAAAAAATACGAATTTGTTGGCTCCCTAATATATGTGAGAAGATGACTGAAACCCTTTCTTATTTGTGAGTATTTGTGGTTGGGAAGACCCTTAAGCAGTGCTGAGCCCTTTGCGCGCTGATCTTTTGAATTTAGGCTTGCTCTCCATGATGTCTGTTCGTGGACGTCTGTTCATAGATTTACGTACCATAATGTCAAAACCCAGTTCAAATATTTAGTCAGTCAGTGGTTTGAGAAATGTTTGTTATAATCCATTCCTATGTAAGGAAGATGAACAGACTGGGATTAAAAATATGATTTTACATTATTACGGATATGCTATTGTTGTCTGATAGTAGTTTCAGGGAAATGGTAACATAAAACCAAACTCTTAGGAGGAAAGTTTGGGGCTCTAAATGGCTCCATCTCTGGTCTCGTGTGTAAAATTATTTGCAGCATAGTTCACTGGAATGAATATTGAAGTCGAGGGACCTAGATTCTCGTCTTGGCTGTGCCACCTGTTAACGTGTAACTGCAGGCCAGTCACCACCTTTGTGGGAGTCACCCAACCTGCAAAGTGAATAGTTAATATTGTATCTACTGTTAAGGGATAGAAGAATGTTAAATGAGATATATTGAAAATGTTTAATGATGCTAATGTGCCGTGAAAATATTAATTGTTAAACTTCATTTTGTACATTATTACAAAATCTGCTATCAACACCTACTGTGACAGAATACAAAGCAAGATTTGTTTGTATTTATATTTCATACAGTTTGTTATGTGAAAATATTTTATGTTAGGAGGGAGGAACCAAACATAGGACTGATTGATAGAATGGAGACAGAGGAGATTGCTCTCTTTTTCCCCACTCCTTTTTCTTAGTGTTATTGTTTTCCTCCTCTTGATTTTCCAGGCAAAGAATGTATACAGCAGTTAGCCGAAAACACCAGGTATTTCAGAAGACGTCTGAAAGAGATGGGCTTCATCATCTATGGAAATGAAGATTCTCCAGTGGTGCCTTTGATGCTCTACATGCCAGCCAAAATTGGGTATGTTTTATTGCAGATTACAGATGGGTCTCTAATTAGACTTAAGGTTTCTGTGCTGTTAGACTCAGGCTTATGTATTTTGTCAGGGAAAATTGTCTTGGCTTCATTATATTAACCTACCTTCATTTGCTAGAAATTCCGTAAATAGTGGATTCCAATTTATGAAATAATGTTAACTTGTTAGTCTTTCATTAAACAAATATTGAGTTCAGTGCCCTCTTCTAGGAGATTGGCATAGATCAGTGAACAAAACACAAAAATAAAATCCCTGTCCTTGTGGAGCTTAATGTTCTAATGGGGCAGAAGTCAGACAAACGTAATAAATAAGTTATGTAATTTGTTAGAAGATTTACATGTTATGGGGAAAAGTAGAGCAGGGCATGGGGGATGGGGAGAGTACCCTGTGGGTGGGCAGATGACAGTATTAACTTGGAATGGTCAGGGTGAGCCAGTGGAAAGGGAAGGTGACATGTGAGCTTGAAGGAGCTGAGTTAGCCACTTAGAGAAAGAAGTTCTCTGCAAATGCCATAGCACAAGAACACGCTTAGCCGATAGAGGGGTAGCAAGAAGGTGAGTGGAGCTGAAATGCAGTGCCCGGAGGGGAGTCGTGAGCCTTGAGGTCAGGGTGTGTTGTTGCAGATTATACCAGTTTCTTTGATTTGTGCAACTCGTGTGTAACAGAAAGCCTTGCTCTGGAACCGCTTCCAGTGTGTTTGACAAGTCCAGGTATATAACAAAACCAGAAGACATTTGAAAAGTAATTTAAAAAAAAAAAAAAAAAAGGGAAGGAAGAAAGAAAAGTAGTATGAAGTGAGCAAATATAGTTACTTGCAAAGTAGGCAAAACTGCATCAGAGATTAGAAAGGAGTTATCTGGGGCGCCTGGGTAGCTCAGTCGGTTAAGCGTCCTACTTCAGCTCGGGTCACGATCTCACGGTCCATGAGTTCGAGCCCGGCGTGGGGCTCTGGGCTGATGGGTCAGAGCCTGGAGCCTGCTTCCAATTCTGTGTCTCCCTCTCTCTCTGCCCCTCCCTCGTTCATGCTTTGTCTCTCTCTGTCTCAAAAATAAATAAACGTTAAAAAAATTTTTTTTTAGAAAGGAGTTATCTACTTGGTATAGACTCAGGTTAAAAAAAAAGGCACATTTTTTCAGATTTGTGGGTTTTGACTGATCTTAAATATAAAACTGGATAAGGATCATTTCTCAGGTTTAATTGAACTCATTAAAGAAGCAGATATTTTTATTCATCGTTGAATCCCCAGTGCCCACCATGATCCCTGTCACTCAGAGGGCACTCAGTAAATGTTTATTAAAGTGGATATAGGAGGGAAAATTAAAGCGGAGAAGTATGGTGATTGCAAAGATAATGAGGAGGAAATTGGGGAAAAGTGCCCACTGAGGGAAAAAAAGTTCAGTTTTCAACAGGAAGTCCTATGCACATTTGGCCTCATAGCCTTACAGGGATGGAGGAAATGAACCAAAGCAGAGGTGTAGATTTTCTCCCTCTTCTTTAAGTGGAATTATCATAAATAAACAAAGAGTTGTGTGGTCTGAAGGACTTAGTCTAGAACTGTTTCTTTCTTTCCTTTTTTGAAAATGTTTATTTTGCGAGGGGGTGTTGCAGAGAGAGAGGGGGAGACAGAGAATCCCAAGCAGGCTCTGAGCCACCAGCACAGAGCCCCATGCAGGGCTCAAACCCATGCACTGTGAGATCATGACCTGAGCCGAAATCAAGAGTCGGACGCTTAACCATCCGAGCCACCCAGGTGCCCCAGAACTGTTCTTTTAGAGAGGACTATGTCTGACCTATTCTACACAAGGGAAACCTGACTGTGCAAAATGATTAAGATTTAGAAAGGGTGAATAAAGCACTAGACCGTTTGGGAGGGTGACTGAAGATGCAGGGTGCTTGGGGTCAAAAGAAGTACTAGAGGAAGTGGAGAGAGGGTGGCACTTACATAATTGGTTACTCATGTAACTAACGTGTGGAGGATTTTTTATTGTCAAACAAATGCTTTAAAGAGCTAAGGGAATAGTCAAGAAGGAATAAGGTAGGTCAGTAAGAGGGAAAGACAAGAAACAACATAATTAGCAAATAAGAACTTACATGAAAGTTAGAATTCTGTTATTTAGACAAGATATAGATGTGGAGTGAGGCCACGTGCCATCACTTTGGTTTAGGGTGGAGAGTTAAATAAATTTTGTGTAGTCTGGGAAATCAGCTGAAGCCTGGGGATGAGTTTGCCTCACAGACACCAAAGGAAATCCTAAATTCCAAATCAGAAATACCTGGTCTTTGGGGCACCTGGCTAGCTCAGTCTGAAGAGTTGTACGACTCTTGATCTCAGGTGAGTTTGAGCCCCACGTTGGGTAGAGATTACTTAAATAGATAAATAAACTTAAAAAAAAAAAAAAGAAAAGAAAAGAAATACCTGATCTGGAGGGCTAACACTAATCGGCCATTCTGCCAGCAGAAAGATGTCCATGTTACAGCAGATCTTCTGCATCTGTAATCTTAAGAATTCTTTAAATTTACTGCCAATTCTAATATTTCAAGGACAAGGTTTTTTTAAAATTTTTAGTTTTTTTTAAATGTTTATTTATTTTTGGGAGCGGGGTGGGCAGAGACAGAAGGAGACACAGAATCTGACACAGACTCCAGGCTCTGAGCTGTCCACACAGAGCCCAGAGCTTGCCTCCGATTCTGTGTCTCCCTCTCTCTCTGCCCCTCTCCTGCTCTTGCTCTGTCTCTTTCTCTCTCTCAAAAATAAATAAAATATTAAAAAAAATAAACTCAAGTTCATTTTGAAGCCTCTGAACCACTCTTATGTGTCAGGGACACTTTAAGGCTATAACTGCAAATCACTTTAGTCAAGCCCTATTAAAAATTGGTCTGTGACAACTATATTTATCTTTGTGAAGGAAACCATTTGGGAGAAGACCACTTTAGGACTGAATTAAAGAAGTCTGGCAATTTTAACTTGAAAAGAAGTTAGAGGAAATTTCTAATAGAAGTCTCCAATGCCTGTGTCACCTGAGTTTAAATCATTCAGGACCAAAGACCTTTGGACTGTAGTTTATTATTCTTCCTGATTCTTACCCTCCTTTCCCCTTGCAGCGCCTTTGGACGGGAGATGCTGAAGCGGAATGTCGGGGTAGTTGTGGTGGGATTTCCTGCTACTCCGATTATTGAGTCCAGAGCCAGGTTTTGCCTGTCAGCAGCTCATACCAAAGAAATACTTGATACTGTAAGTAGACACTTTGACCTTGATATAAACATGCCTACACTAAGCACACCTAGATATCAGATGAAATGAATCATCTATTGATCTTGAAGTTCTTTGAGCACCTGAGGTATTGACTGGTAAAATGGAGGAGGGAGTATACAGTGCTGCTTCAAACACTGCAATTTACAAAATAAATTGCAAAGCCATTAGCAACACCCACTAGACCCATCAGAGCTCTGGGAATTTCTCGCTTTATCTTGTTCTATTCTGTCCCTTATTATGGCCACTATAACTGTGTAATTGTCCTTGCGCTATTTCTACTGCAAGCCTTTTTTTTTTCTTTAACTTTATTTATATTTTTAATCACATTCTAACACTGGGAAATTAGATTCAGTGTATTATTGATACTGTATCTTTTTCTTTATTTTGATGTGCCTTTCAAATTTTGTCCAATAGATTTTCCAATTTTTCAAAAATCTTACTGGTGAGTTTCTTTATTATTTCTTTTTTAACCCACTGATACCAACTTTTCTTCTATTCTCTTTTATTTGGGTGTTTAAAAGTTTGATGTGCCTTTAACAAAAGATCTGTGTCATTACAACCAATGGCTACAGCAATACACTGTCTTCTGACAACAGCTTTGACTCCCAAAGTCTATACACATTCATGAAAGAATTTAGATGTAGCCAAGATATTGAAGTAGATTTATGTTGCCAATAAATATGTTTGCCAGTTGAGAATTCTCACCCTTTCTGTAAGATCCACTTAAGGAATTGTTTGATTTTGCCTCCCGTTTAGTTTTTCTTGAAGCATAAAGTGCATTTTTTGAAACCAAAGGTTTCTTGAAGTTGTTTTGTCCTAGGATATTTTATGGAGGTAAACATGAGCCTTATGAGGTACAAATGCATTTTGTGTGTAATGAGTCATGTGACATGATTACATAGAAATGCCATAAAATTCACACACAGAAAAACCAAAACCAACCTCTAGAGCTAATAAACATAGCTAGCAGAGTTGCAGAGTAAACAATCAGCACAAAGTTAGGACGTTTCCCTATACCAGCAGTGAAGAAACAAAAACGAAATTAAGAAAATTTCATTTATGCTAGCATTCAAAACAATAAAATACCCAGGAATAAATTTAACCAATGATATGAAAAACTTGTATACTGAAAACTCTAAAATGTGTAGATCTAATGCAGTCCCTGTCAAAATTCCAGTGGCTTTTTTTTTAGCAGAAATGGAAAAGCTGATCCTCAAGTTCATAAGGAACCGTAAGGGGCCCCCGATAGCCAAAACAGTATGGAAATGGAAAATCTAAGTTGGAGGAGTCAAACTCCCCAGTTTTGAAACTTACTACAAAGTAATTAAATCAGTGGGGTGCTAGCTTAAGGATAGACATATAGACCAATGGTGGTGAGAGTCCATAAGTACACCCATGCACCTATGGCCAATTGATTTTTCCACAGGAGAGCTCAGACTAGTTAATGGGGAAAGAATGTTCTCTTCAGCAAGTGGTACTGGACAACTGAATAACTATATGCAAAAGAATGAAGTTGGCCCCTACGACATAGATTAACCTTGAAAACATTATGCCAAGTAAAAGAAGCCAGGCACAAAAGACCACATTATATGAAATGTACAGAACAGGCAAATCCATAGGGTCAGAAAATAGATTAGTGGTTTTCAGGGCCTGGGAGGAGGCAGGGATGAGGATGAGAGTGTGGGGTTTCTTTTTTGAGGTGATAATGCTTTAAGATTACATGGTGATGTAAGTTGTACACCTCTGTGAATATACTAAGAAACACTGAATTGTACACTTTACAATTTGGGGTGCCTCCGTGACTCAGTAGGTTGAGCTCTTGATTTCAGCTCAGGTCATGATTCCAGGGTCATGGAATCAAGCCCTGCTTTGGGCTCCATGCTGAGCGTGGAGCCTGCTTAAGATTCTTCCACCCCCCACCCCCCGCCCCCCACCCCCCCTGCCAAATCTCCCTCCCTCTCTCCCTGTCTCCCTGCCCCTCCCCCACTCGCACACTCTCTTGCTGTCTCAAAAATAAGGATTAATCAATTAAAAATAAAAGGTGACTTATGGCATATGAATTGTATCTCAATAAAACTGTTACTTTTAAAAATGAGAAGGGCAAGGTTATCGATCATCTCTGGGGTACAGCTGTCCTAGAATATTCTCTTATTCAAGGACCAAACTCAATTCTGATTTACTCATCTTTTTTCCTAAGAACCCATCTCACCCTGTCCAGAGGTTGAGTGTAGATTATTTAACAGATGGTGGAACTTGTAGCAGTTTCTTATTTCTAATCTAACCAGGTAACCTATATAATGGCAAACTAACAGTTTCTAGTTACAGTTTTATCTTTAATAAATAAATAAAACCAATTTATCTGAAATATTTGGTGTGGGATCAGAGGAAATCATGTAATCTAGATCCCTTTGGGATACTGTGGGGTTTTTTTTTTTCTGTCTATTCATTTTCTTTTTTACATTAATAAAAAAAATCGGGTCTTTCTGAAGTAAGAGGTCATAAATGTCCTTTCCTTTATGATCTTCCATAAGTCATGAGTTGTTTTAAATTAATAAATCCTGTATCAGAGGTCAGGGGGATAAATGGTCAATGGGTTCTTCCAGCTGAAGTCACTCTTAATTTATTTACATATGGAACTTTCGGTTAAACATTTTCTTGAAGATACCACTGTTCTGATAGCATTCTGAAGTGCAGCTCTTAATTTGCTTTCTATATTTTCCACATTTGCAGTGAAAAATTTTTTTTTCTTCTACGTAAATTAAGGAATACTATTTACCGGTGGGTTTTTTTTCTCTCTACAAACACTGAGTTTTAAAAGTTAAATTTAAGAACAGGCAAATGTGTCTTTTACTAATAATCAGTTGATTCCCTTTTATGAAGTAGAAGGTATACATTTTCATATGAAATTATAACCGTAAGAGTGAACAGAAGATGTGTATGACGTGATGGAAATTTAGAGAGTCACCCTCGGCTACTACTGCCCACCTTTTCCATTTCTTAGTCTAATTAGGGTGTCCTAGACAGAGCCCTGTCTCCGAAGCTGGGGCCCTTCGCCCCAGGTTTGTTACTGGATCCACGGGGTAACATCCACAGGCGCTTGGGGAATGAATAATAGGGCCGGAGAGCTGCCACGCAAACTGCGTTCTGTGACCTGCGTGAGGCACTCTTAGTAAAAAGCCTTAGAACCTAGGATTACAAATTTTTGCTGTCTTTGGATTTCTTTGGGAAGTATCTGGGCTTAGAGTTTCTCTGTCCTTCTGTTAGATTTTTTCTGAGAAATTGTGAACACATATCGCTTTCTTATATTGGATCCTCTATTCTGACTCTCTGGGCTGCTTTTTGGAAAGATTAAGTCTGTGAACTGACTGTGATTCGTGCACTTTGCTGTATACATGTTATACTTCAACCGAGAGTTCATTTTTTAAAAAACATACACGTATAAAAAAATAACAATTACCTCTACCAGATAGGACTGGTGTAGCAATCAGGAAGAGATTTTTTGGGGTGCCTAGGTGGCTCAGCCCGTTAATCATCCAACTTTTGATTTTGGCTCAGGTCATGATCTCACTGTTGTGAGATTGAGCCCCGCATTGGGCTCTGCGCTGACAGTGCAAAGCCTGCTGGGGATTTTCTCTCCTCTCTGCCCCTCCCCCGCTCACACATGCACTCTCAAAAAAAAAAAAAAAAAAGGGTGGGGTGGCAGGGAGAGACTTTTCATTTCATAACTTATCTTAGCATTTGAATTTCTTTGAAAAACAAAAGAGCAAGTTTTACAAGAAAGAAAGTTATACTGAGCTAATTAGTTTTGATGGGAAGACAAGATGATCTCTCAAGATTAGGATTTTGGAGTTCAGACTCATAACTGAGTTTAAATCCTGGTTCTGTCTGTTCTTGCTCCCTCACTTACACCTTGTCCGTTACCTACCCAGAGTCTCCTAACAGCTTCCCCTTTTTCTTTCTTTCTTTCTTTCTTTTTAATTTTTTTTTATGTTTGTTTATTTTTGAGAGAGAGACAGAGTTGGAGCAGGGGAGGGGCAGAGGGAGAGAGAGAATCCAAAGCAGCCTCCAGGCTCTGAGCTGTCAGCACAGAACCCAACACGGGGCTCAAACTCACAAACGGTGAGATCATGACCTGAGCCTAAGTCTGATGCTTAACCGGCTGAGCCACCCAGGCGCCCCAGCTTCCTCTTTTTCTTACCAAGTCTGATCAGCAGTCCACCTTGGGTGCTCTCTTCATCTTGCATGTAGAAGGCATCTCAACACAGACCTCTCATCGGTTTTCTTATATTTTAATAATAGAAACAACAAGTACTGGAATACGAAAGGAGAGAGGATAGTCGTAGCCAGGCTGACAAGTTCAGGGTGCATATTCCTTTTTCTACCAAGCATAATGTCCTTTGATGAATTATACCCTTTATCCTGCATAATTGCTATTCACAACCCATTATTCATGACCAGCCTGACATTCTTGCTCAAAAAGCAGCTCTTTCCACAGCTGTCCTATAGTCTGATCAGAGTAAATGCACTAGACACGAATGGTCTCATAAAGGATAATCTTGCCATGACTGTTTTTAGAAAAATAAAGCACCAGGCATGCCTGCATCCTGCTGGCTCTGACTAACCTCTACTCTTACATATTTTAGGCTTTAAAAGAGATAGATGAAGTTGGGGACCTATTGCAACTGAAGTATTCCCGTCATCGGTTGGTACCTCTACTGGACAGGCCCTTTGACGAGACTACATATGAAGAAACAGAAGACTGAGCCTTTTTGGTGCTCCCTTGGAGGAACTCTTCCTACCAGGACAGTGTGTGGCTTTTCTGAGCCAGTTCCAGGAACCATACTTCTGTGGCCATCTCACGTGAAAGACATTTCCTCAACTACTGACGGTGGCCACCTCACTCTAAATGGCATTTTGTAAATAGTAAAAAACTGCTTCACATTCTTCCTTTGCTACATTTCACCTTTCAAAAAAGAGGTGACCCACTCTACTTTTTTGTCCATTAAAAATGTTTTATTTTATAACTCTTCTCCTTGTGAAATCACGCTGACCCTAGCCTGTCCCTGGCTAACCATGCAGGCCGTTACCCTCTCCCCGCCCGCCTGCAGACTTGGCCCTACAAAAGCTCCTGCTGTCCCCCGCACTACAGCCTAGAGACTCACCCGGCCCTCCTTCCCAGGGAGCAAGTGCCTTCCGCTTACTTCCCATCCAGGTCTCAGAGGCCACCAACCTCAGAATCCTTATTTAACCTGTCAAGGATTTGACCAAAGTGTTCCTTTCATCTCAAGTTTAGCCGTTTAAGAAAAACCTAAACACTAACATTGCTAAAACCGCCCCTCATTATGTATCTCCCTCTGGCCAGCAGCCTCCCAAGGCTTGGTCTTGTTCCGTTTTGTTCTGGTTACCAGATGATTTCTTCCTTCACCATCAAATGTTTCTTTGTAATGGTCACTGTCTGAGGGCTATGTCCACTTTCTTGGGTTTTTCCCCAAGCTCTAAACTAACACTCCCACTTGCTATTTAAAACACTTAAATTGTTCAGAAAGTACCCACATCCCACCCTGGTCAGACCTGTTGTGGTGGAGCTGACTCACACCTCGCTGTGTGTTCTGTGTCTACAGCTGTTTGGCAGAGGGACCTGCCATCCTGCAGGGGTCAGAGGGCCGGGGCAGTGTGGAGAGAACCGATTACTCCCGGTGGAACATCTGTGGTTGATTCATACTGTTTACTTTTCTGCCTGGGTCTGGGTCCAGATTAGGATTTAAACTGATAAAGGAAAATGTTGGTAAATCCTCTACTCAGAAATCATTTGTCATGTTCCTCTTTAAGGATTAAAGTTATTAACTTACCCTTTTTAGAAGCTGACCCATTTAAATATTACTCTTCTGACTGCTAGTTCTCTTTTGTTATTCTTGATGTCCTAAGACAATTCTAATCTGGCATCTGGAGGTTAGGGTCTCTCTCTTTTTTCCTTTTTTTTTTTTTTCCTCTTGAGCAATCCTGAACACCTGTATCTCTTTGCTAAACTGGGATCCTCTATTTCGACTCTTTGCAGGTAAGGGGACTTCATTCAGAGAGCTTTATACTGCCTGACCAAAGAACAAATCTGAAAACCACCGTGTTAAAGCTCTTACTTTTTTCTGTTGACCAAAGCTTAAGTGAAGAGGACTTTTGACTTTATTATATCCAAAATGAGCTTGTCTTTTAGTAGCCATCAAGTAATTATGGGGGAAGGATCGGGAACAGAACGGGAGAATACTGTGTGAAAGTAGTTTTGCACGTCTCTGTTTTTGAAATCACTCCTTGAACTGGTAAAAATACTCAGTCCAAATTCTCCTGGGTATCTTGTCATCAGCTGTGGTGTTTGTGCAGATATACGTAGGGGAGGACAGAAGCAATATGATTGTTGGGGAAGTTTTGTTTTCACGTCTTACGTTACCTTTGGTCACTCTCAACATCTTGAGAGCCTTCAGCCTTTGAAATACTCCAAGGTTTTGTTTTACTTTTTTAAACAATAGAAAAGGGTGAATGAAAGAAGCAAGTAGAAATGCAGGGACTATATTTAGCATGTGTAAATGGAAATAAAGAGATTGTGTCAACTAAGTAACTAGTCCTGTAAAAATACATTGCTAACTTTTCCCCTACATCTAGTTCCTCACCACAGAACCCCACTAGAGCACCAGAGTTTGCACTGTAGTTACTATCAAATGTTGTAGGGTTTGCAAAAGTCACCAACTTTAAGCAATGAACTTACCTGCTACTCTTTTTACTTTGGCTTGCATGAAGTCACTGCAATTTAAAATGTCAGTATGGGCATTTAAATATATATATATCTATATATATCTATAGATATATCTATATCTATAGATATATCTATAGATATATCTATATATATAGATACACACACACACACACATCACTTTGCTGGTGCAAAGTTATGTCAGGATAAATGTAGTTAAGTTACAAGTTTATTTTTGAAGAGACAAAGCTGTGAGGCAAAGCAGGATATCTGCTTTCTAGAGAACAAAATGTTACACATGCTGGTTGTCTCTTCTTGGAAACTGTAATATAAATCTAGGGTCCAGTCATATCACAAGTATCATTATTTAACCAAGCATCTGGGGAAATACAGGTGTATATATAAATACAGTCATTGGGAATGAGTAGACATAGGTATTGTTTGATGCATGGTTTAACACAGTCTGATTCACAAATCTGATGGGATGCAAACAGGTAGCAGCTAACTATTACTGCCAAAGCTGAGAATCGGAGTCAATCAGTAGAGATGGGGCTAAGCATACCACTTTTTCTCATCCCTCTTTCTATTTAGCATTGCCTTTATCCATTTCAGGTTTATAAGACCTTTTTTTGCAGATCACATCAGAAGCCAGGAAATTTATACCTAGGAGACATCACAATCACAAAGAATGGATCAAGAGGCAGTGGCAGATTCTCCTCCTGCCTTTATTTAAAAGCTTTACCCCAGAATATGGCATACGCTCTACAGCAAGTAAATATGCAAAGAGTATTTTCAGGACTGGGGTCTTTGGAGCACTTCAACTTTTTGCTTTGCTCTAGAAAATTTCTTCCCTTTAAAAATCACCCTAGGAGCACCTGGGTGGCTCAGTTGGTTAAGTGTCCTACTCTTGATTTCAGCTCAGGTCATGATCTCATGATTTGTGAGTTCAAGCCCTGAGTTAGGCTCGAGCTGACAACACAGAGCCTGTTTGGGATTCTCTCTCTCTCTCTCTCTCTCTCTCTCTCTCTCTCTCTCTCTCTCTCTCTCCCCCTCCCTCCCTCCCTCCCTCCCTCCCCCACTCACATGCATACTCCTCATACTCTCTCTCTCAAACTTAAAAAAAATCATCCTAGTCTAGGGGCACCTGGGTGGCTCGCCTGGGTAAGCGTCCAACTCTTGATTTCATCTCTGGTCATGAGCCCCAGGATCATGGGATGGAGCCCCGCGTGGGGCTCTGTGCTGAGCGTGAAGCCTGCTCAAGATTCTTTCTCTTTCCCTCTGCCTCTCTCCCCATCTCGTGTGCACGCTCTAAGAAATAAAAAAATAAATCATCTCCAGAACCCCCAAATACTGCTTGCTTGTTTGAAGAACTTGACATCTTAGTCCTGTAGTTACTATCTTAAGTTTTCATGATAGGGTGAGAACTTCAGAAAGTCACAGCATCCTTCTTCCTGATTCAGTCATGCAAGGTGAACAGAAATACCCTATACAACTGCTAAGGGCTAGGTGTTTGCTCAGTGCCCTTTCAGAAGCCCAGGAATGGAATATTCTGCCAATGATTTTTCTCTGTAATCCCTCCCTCCTATATTTGGCCTTTCTTTCTCTACCTTCCGATTCTTGATTGTTAGAATTTCAAGTCCAGAGAAGACATATGTGGTGGTGCTGTGTTTGGAGGATCGCTAGGTCAGATACTCTTTTCTTGGGACACTCAGCCTTACCTTTCAGGGGAGATAGTGAGCTTCTTTTGCCCTACTTGAGGGAACTTATATCTAAGTTTGTTATGACTATTACAGTCTAGCTGAACTTCCTGGTGTTTAATATGCTCTGCTTCATTTCTGTTCATGAAAACCAGGAGAAAATGGCTTACGTGGAGAGATTTCCTGGCTTCTCAGGGAAGGGGGAAAAGGGGACGCTATCTACCACTACCTCCCTGTTTTTCCCCCCACCCCGCCCCCTTTCCAAATTGATAAGGCTCTGGCCCCAATCATACCAGATTGGGCAGCTTAGGCAGTGAAGAAAAAGAATTTGGGCAATTCTTGTTTTGTAAGAATTTGTCGGGATGTGGCAAAACCATCGACAGGAGATCAAATACAACTGACTGTCTCCTGGCTCTCTTGTGTGAAGAACGGCTGGGACCGAATTCCCAGGGTGTCTTTCCTTCCCTGGTGTTCTAGGTAAGCCACCATGGACTTTAATCTCTGGTGGCTATAACCTGTGCGGTTAGAAAAAGGGAAAGAGTGTAATGCTTTTCCTCTGTCTGCCTTCATGAAGTTCAGAACTGTTGACCGTCTCCCACAGGTAAAATCAACATAGGCCGAAGGGGTCGTGAAGCGGGGAGCCATGAAAATCAAAAGATTCTTCTTGGCTGTTGAGCAGCTATTTGCTTAGCCCAAGAACGTAAGATAAACTGCTACCTGCTTAACACGGAAGCTCAGTGCCCCGCAGGCATCTTAATCCATTAAGCCAGTTAATCAAAATCCCTTCCACTCGGAGAAAAGCATATCTATCTTCTCCTCAGCTTTGACCACAGGAAATGTAGTGTTTGGGCTCCTGCCCAATTCCCGTGTGCCCAGATAGCCTAATGAGAAGATTGGCTTCCTGCCTTCTCATCCAGAAGAGACACCACGACCAGCCAATGATCCTTTTGCTTTTAATTTTATGGACAATGTTGCCCCTTCTGTCATCTCCAGTGACTTCTGTTTTCCAAGCACCTTTCGCTATAGACTGAGTCTTTTTTAGGTGGAAACCAAAGGAGTTAGCTTGATACTTACTGAAGTTGTTTAGTCTTCTCTGGTGGGTCTGGCAGTCCACCCTTGGAGGTGGCTTGATGGGGGAGCTGTGGGCAAGGTCTTGTTTACTACACAGTGCACATGATAGATGGCCTTAAACTGTGATTCTTTGTGGTATGATGAGTTATTATAAACCGATCCTAAAGAATGCAGTGGTTCTTAAACTGCCGTTACACGTTTTTATTGAAGCAATACCCAAAGCTCTGTTCTTTGGAGTGGTTGTGGGGAAGCTGAATGGAAAGTAAAGACAAGAGCAATACCCTGATGTGCTAAGTGTCCTGCCTTGTTGCCATCTCCATGGATAAGTGGATCCCTCCATGCGTGAGGACCCTTGAGTCAATTCAGAGCCTGCGTTTTCTGACAATTCTCAGGTTTCTTGTGCAAAGCTTGGTCGCTTGGCCCAGGCCTTCAAAGGGAGTGTGGGACATATTCCTGACTGGGGTGGATGGTAACTTGTCTTCACCCTTAACATTAGGTCATGTTCCCTCAGTGATGTTAAACCAGTGGTTGGAGTGATAAAAAGCATCCTTGATGGTTCTTTACAGGATACTGGTGAAATCACCATGTCAATTCAGCCAGCATGTCCATACAGTCTTGATGATCCCTCTCTGTAGAAAGATAGCAAACATTAAGAGAAGGGGGAAAGAGAATAAGAACAGAGAGATAGCTTATGGGGAGCTGAGATCTTGTTTTGTTGGCCTTTGTTTTTTTTTTTGTTTTTTTTTTTTTTTTCATTGACCAATTTGCCTGTAAGCAGGACTTTGCAAGAGGTGCTGTGATAACCCCTCTCCATTGCTGGGATGCTTATCTAATCTGAGAAAGTGTGAGAGGGGGAAATGTAAATAAAAAATGTTAAATTCTAGTACTGTGTTAAAATGTCACTCTTCTCTCTTTCTCCCTTATCCCCATCTACCTTTTTTTGCCAGATGATTTTTTTTTTTTTTTTTTTTTTACCTTGGATGACTGTGAAGCTATAAATAATGGGTTGGGTCAGGTGTATCAGTTATCAGTTTTGAGAGCACATGTTAAGAACTGAAGGGGGACTACTTGAAATGACTTAAGAATCATCCCATGCAAATAATATTGTTTTGCCCAAATAAACTATTCAGAAAGCTATCTCCGCCTTTATTCATTCAACCAATAAATATGGAGTGTTATTTCCATGTCAGGCTCTAGCATTACCAGTACCAGCAGCAAACAAATAAGCATCCGGACACATACATCATTTTACAAACTGGTAAGTCTGTGAAGGAAAAGTAAAGAGCATGATAAAAACAGGTAACCAGTATGGTTTAGACAGAGGTGATACAGAAACATTTCTAAGGCATGAAGGATCCAAAAGAAAGTGTGACTGATGCTCTGTGAGCAAAGGGAAGGATGCTGGGGTGCGGGGGTGGGGGGAGGTGGTGCTGATGAAGAGGGGGCAGAGGCTTGCTGCCCTGGGCTGTCAGGGTGCGGGGTTATCTTATGCATTGGGGAAAACCAGTGTGGAGTTGCAAGTGCTGAAAAAGATCACCACTAGAGTCCTTTTTTTTTTTTTTGTAGACATTGGCAAGGTGGTAAAATGCACATAGAAATGCAAATAACCAAACAATTTTGAAAAAGAATTTGTACTACCCGATTTCAAAACTTGCTACAGAGCTACAGTAACCAAGACTGCATTTGGCATTAGGATGGTCATATTGAACAAATAAGACAGAATAGAGTCCAAAAATAGTGCTCACTTTGGCAGCACGTATACTAAAACTGGACTGGTACAGAGAGGATTAGCACACCTCTGCACAAGGATGACACACGGATTTGTGAAGACTTCCACATTTTTGAGTGATGTATAGAATTGTTCAATCACTATATTGAACACCTGAAACTAATACAACACTGTTAATTGTACTGGAATTAAAATTTAAAACTTAATAAGAAAGTCCAGGAATAGACCTACACATATATGGTTAGTCGATTTTTGACAAAAGTGCCAAATTAATTCAATGCGGAAGGTACAGTTAGTCAACTAACGGTGCTGGAACAACTGAATATCTAGGGGAAATGACCTTCAACTCTTCCCTCACATATGCAACAGTTAAAGCAAAGATCTGAACATAAAAACTATAAAACTTCCAAGAGAAAATAGAAAAATCTGTGACTTTGGATTAGGCAACGATTTCTTAGAACACAAAAAGCATGGCTCAGAAATACTGATAAGCTGGACTTATCCAAATGAAAACTTCAAGGGACGCCTGGGTGGCTTGGTTAAGCATCCAACTCTTGGTTTCGGCTTAGGTCATAATCTCATGGTTCGTCAGATAGAGCCCCACGTCGGGCTCTGGGCTGACAGCATGGAGCCTGCTTAGGATTCTCTCTCTCCCTCTTTCTCTGCCCCTCCTCTCTCTCTATCAAAATAAATAAATGAACTTAAAAAAATGAAAACTTCAAGTTTCCACAAAAGGAAAATGCAAACTCCAGACTGAGATAAAACATGCATAACACATATCCAATAAAGGCTTTCTATCCAGAAAAAAAACCTTAAAACTCAATAAGGCAAGGCTATTCAATAAAAAATAGGCAAAAGATTTGAACACTTTTTTTTAAGATTTTATATTTTTTAAGTAATCTCCATGCCCAGCGTGGGGCTCAAACTCACAACCCCGAGATCAAGAGTCTCGTGCCTTCCAAACCTAGCCAGCCAGATGCCCCAAAGATTTGAACAGAATTGTCACAAAAGGAGATGTGCTAATGGCCAGAAAAGCACAGGGAAAATGTTCAACATCACTGGTTGTCAGGAAAATGCAAATTAAAACTACACTAAGATTCCACTACTCACCTACCCACTACAATGGCTGAGTTAAAAAAAAAAATTTTTTTTTAATGTTTATTATTTTTAGAGGCAGAGACAGAGTGCAAGCAGGGGAGGGGCAGAGAGAGAGCGAGACACAGAATCCAAAGCAGGCTCCAGGCTCTGAGCTGTCAGCACAGAGCCCGATGTGGGGCTCGAACTCACAGACTGCAAGATCATGACCTGAACTGAAGTAGGCCCTTAACCGACTGAGCCGCCCTGGTGCCCCTAGAATGGCTGAGTTTAAAAAGAATTACAATACCAAGTGTTGACAAAGGTATGGGAATACAAAGTGTATAGCCATTTGAGAAAACAATTTGGCAGATTGGGGCAGTGATTTCATCCACCTAAGAGAAGCATGCCCACACTTGCACTTGAATATTTACAGCTGCTAGATTTACACCAGCCCCAAACTAGAAACAATCCAAATGCTGTCATTGTGAGTGGCAAGGACGTTGTAGTATTATGTTCATGGGATGGAATACTGCTCAGCAATGAAGAGGAACAAATCACTGATACCTACAACTGTATGGATGAGTCTTAACATGCTCAAATAAACCAAACACAAAAGAAAACATAAATATGATTCTATTAATACAAAAATCTAGAAAGGCAGAAGTAACCCATGGTGACAGAGAGGGGATAAGTGGTTGCCAGGGAGCTAAGATTGGGAAGGTAGGAATGAACTGCATCCAACAGGATTTTCAAAAGATAATTTTGGGGCGCCTGGGTGGCTAGGTTGGTTAAGTGTCTGACTTCAGCTCAGGTCACGTCTCATGGTTCGTGGGTTCTGGCTCTACACTGGGCTCTGTGCTGACAGCTCAGAGCCTGGAGTCTTCTTCGGATTCTGGGTCTCCCTCTCTCTCTGCCACTCCTCGGTTTGCGCTCTTTCTCAAAAATAAATAAACATTAAAAATGTTTTTTAAAAAGATACTTTTCAAAAAAACAGAATGATTCTCTTACAGATATAAAAATGAACATGAGTTAAAGATTTTCTTTAACTCCCAAATGAGGAAACTGGTAAAGATATTATAAGCAATCAAAGGAGATACTGAAAAACAAGAACATTTATAGATCAAGAATATTGAAATGGATGTGCAAATGTAGGCAAAACTGGGGGCACCTGGGTGGCTCAGTCGGTTAAGTGTCTGACTTTGGCTCAGGTTATGATCTCACGGTCCATGGGTTCGAGCCCTGCACCAGGTCCTGTGCTAGCAGCTCGGAGCCTGGAACCTGCTTCAGATTCTGTGTCTCCCTCTCTCTCTGCCCCTCCCCTGCTCGCACTTCTGTCTCTCTCTCTCTCTCTCTCAAAAGTAAATAAAAATTAAGAAAAAAAAATGTAGGCAAAACTGGTTTCTTCTATACTGGGAGGTCAAATGAACCTCAGAGGACAGGACATAACTTGCATTTCCATATGTAATAACTGTTTTACTTCGTTATTCTTGCCTACAACCTATATAGGGCTGTAAAATAGCTCAAAGAATCAAAGAGTAGAATCAGATGAACTCAGAAGCATGTACTGTATGTAGACGATGCCTTGTTTTCCACTGAAGATAACCAAGAGCATTCGTGAGGAGGCAGTGAGAACAGGAGAGGATATAATAGAACCAGTCAGGAGGCTACTACAGCTGTCCAGGTAAGGGGGAGAGGGGCCTGGAGCACAGTGGTAGTGACTGACTCAGACAGGTATGCACAAACGAATGAACTTGAGCTCTGACTTTGAGCTGGCAGAAGGTGTAAAAGTTTGATGAAAAGAGGGGCACCTGGGTGGCTCAGTTGGTTAAGCGTCCGACGTCAGCTCAGGTCATGATCTCTCAGTTCATGGGTTCGAACCCTGTGTCAGGCTCTAAGCTCAGAGCCTGGAGCCTGCTTCAGATTCCATGTCTCCCTCTCTCTGCCCCTCCCCTGCTTGTGCTCTGTCTCTGTTTCTCAAAAATGAATAAATGTTTAAAAATTGTTTTTTAAATGCTAAAGAACAAGGTAGTCTCACTTTTTGTCTAGAAAAAAAAAACAACAGTATGACAAAGCAGGTGCTCAAATGCAGGTTTCTTTGGGCTAACAGTTGAATGTTTACCATGTACCAAGCATCTTACTAGGTTGAACCTCATGAAATTGCCAATATTTGGCACTTTTGACCAAAAAATGGTAACTGCACCCTAATAAGAATCCTTAGCATAGATTCTTACTTACTTCTTACACCTGTGAGGTAGGTACCCCCCCCACCCCCCACCCCCACTCCCCCACTTTTATAAATGACAAATTCACCAAGAGGTCAAAGAACTTGTCCAATAATATCAACTTCTTAGTAAATGGTAGAAGCCGGATTCAAACCTTGGTGGCCAACTCCAGACCCAGTGTAATCCCTGTGATGCACTACTATTCAAACCACTGCCTATCAACAATAGCCAAAATTGGAAGAGCCCAAATGTCCATCGATGGATGAATGGATAAAGAAGATGTGGTAAATATATACAATGGAGTATTACTCGGCAATCAAAAAGAATGAAATCTTGCCATTTGCAGCTACGTGGATGGAACTGGAGGGTATTATGCTAAGTGAAATTCGTCAGAGAAAGACAAAAATCATATGACTTCACTCATACGAGGACTTTAAGAGACAAAACAGATGAGCATAAGGGAAGGGAAACAAAAGTAATATAAAAACAGGGAGGGGGACAAAACAGAAGAGCCTCATAAATATGGAGAACAAACAGGGTTACTGGAGGGGTTGTGGGAGGAGGGATGGGCTAAATGGGTAAGGGGCACTAAGGAATCCACTCCTGAAATCATTGTTGCACTATATGCTAATTTGGGTGTAAATTAAAAAAAAAATTAAAAACAAAACAAAACAAAACAAAACACTGCAGAGCCCTAGCCTGTGCCGCTGGGGATTGGAATGGTTTCTCAGAACTGTGCCCGGGGCCCCTAAGTTTTTCACTTTGGCTAAACCCAGATCCCAAGATTTACCCCTATGGCATATTCCCTGGCCATCCTCCCAGCACCTCCAGGGATTTGCTATTCCTGCCCTGAAACCAGGCAGCCTTTGTGGTCCCTGCATAGGCATTCTTCCTAGTGTCTTCCCACAGCTCCTCACTGACCTGTCCAAACCGCTCTGCCCCCGCCCTGCATCACTATGCTCACATTCCCTCACAGCCCCCATCCAGGCCACTAAAATTGTCACTGCCCTTCAGGGTTCCTGATCTTTATCACGAGCTGTGGTTTTATTTCATGACCCGCATATGCTACACGTGAGGATCCCTGCACAAGAGTCTCGCTAGAGGGAGTGGGTGGTCCCATTGTTTTATCCGGGATAAAACTAGGTGACACCCAGTGGCCGGGCTAGATCTTCTGACCACTCCCTCAACGTGTCTAGCTGCTGTGCTCCTGGGGCTCTATCCTCACATCTGAATCTCAACTCTCTCTCGGTTTTTGTGCTCTGAGAACATCCTGAGGAAATCGGGTGCACAGTGGCAGGTGTTTTTCTGGGCTCCACCTCCAGCTGGGGAGCTCGGGGAGCCCTGGAGGAGTTACTTCCCGGCCTTCTTCCCTGAGCAAACCTACCTCGAGGCACAAACAAACATCTGCCCCAGGCCGGAGGGCTCTCACGCTGGGCTGCGGCGCGTTCCCCGCTCGCGGGGTCCTGGGGGTCCGTGTGTCCCCGCGCCGTCTGCGCGCCCGCGGGGAGGGCGACCCGCAGGAGTGGCAGTGCGGAGCCTGAGCGCGCCGTGCCGGCCGGTCGCGACGTCCCCCGAACAGGAATTCGCTCGGGGCTGCGACGGCACCAGCGGCGGGGACAGGGGGCGGGGAGGCGGCCAGATCAAAGGGAGCCGAGACTGTCCGGGCGCGTCGAGGAGCCGCCCCTCCGGGAAGGGCGGAGACATCCCGGGCGCTGACCCGAGAGCCGCGCGGTTCCCCCGCCCCGCGCGTCCCCGCGACCGCCGGTCTCCCCCACCTCCCGCCCCCGCCCCTCGCCCCCCGCGGCCGGCGCGCTCCCGCCCTTGGAGGAGGCGAGGCCCGGCGCAAACGGACGCGCGGGAGTGGCTCGGGAGGCGCGGAGGCTCGGCGCGGAGCAGCGCCGGCAGGGAGACGATGCCTCGACTGCCCGGCCGCGCGGGGCTCCTCCTCGGCGTGGTGCTGCTGGCGGCGCTGCTGGCCGCGGGCCGGGCGCTCCCCCTGAGGAAGCCGCGGCCCCGGAGCCCCACGAGGCTGGCGGAGGTGAGCGGCGGGGAGAGGGGTCGGCGCGGGGTCCGGGGCGCGAGCGGCGACCTCAGAGGGCGGGCGCGGGGCGGGGACCAGGTGCGGCGGACTCCTCCCCCCCCCCCCCCCAAGCCCCCACCCCGACCGCGTGGCTGGCCGGCCGGCCGAGGACAGACTGCGCTAGTGGGCAGAGGGCCGGGCGCGGACCTCCCCCCACACGCCCCGAACGGCCCGGCCTCTCCCACCTGCGGCCGCCTCGCCCTGAGCGAACCTCTCCTGAAACCCCCCTGTCCGGGGGGCGCGTTCCGAGAGGAGTCGGGAGGGTGGGAGGGGAACGCGACACTGCGCGGAGTTGCTGAGGTTCAACCCGCCGAATAACGGCCGGTGCAGCCTCAAATCAAACCTGCAAAAGATTGGAGTCCCTTTGGGTGTGAATTGAGACGAGATGAGGTAGTGAGTGGGGTCTTTCAACTTGCTGGAGAGTAATATCAGCCAGGGACCTTGATATTACTATGTAGTTGGAAGAGCAGAAGTCGCCAAGACGTGGCGGGGTGGGGGTGGGGGGCACTTTCTGGGTGGCCCGTGAGTGGGCTTTGGGGATGCGACCGAAAACAGAGGAGCGAGTCGGGGAAGAGTAGTTTAGACGCGAAGAGGAACCACGGTCTGTCGACACCTGTCTCCCTTCACCAGGGGTCCACAGTCCAGCCATCACTGCGTGGATTGTCCCCTTGGGGACAAAACCCTCCCGACTTGTTCCAAGGTTTGCGGGCTGGTGTGGTAGGGGGTCCTGGCTCCTTCCAGGCTCTGAGCTGTTCTAGGAGGAGGAGGCCAGAGTAGTTCTTTCCATTTTCCAGACGAAGGCACTGAGAGGCCCCGCCGGGTGCGTGCAGGAGACCGGTGGGTGAGCGGCACCAGAGCTTGGGCTGCTAGCAGTGCCCAGGCTGCTGAGGCCCTCCAGAGGCAGCGGGAAGCACCGCCTGCATTTGAGGTCTCTGTGGACTGGTGTTTTATCCACGTTTTTTTTTCAACGCTGCCTTTCTAAGGAGCCTTTTAGACATTTTTCCCCCCTAAGTGCCTCTCCCACTGAAATTGGGATATACCATTTCATGACTATACTGTTTATGTATCATGGCACTTGGGTATGTTACAAACCATTGTAATATCTAAGATTTTTTGCCTCCTGTTGAGACTACATCCTGTAGACCAGAGTTTCTCATCCTCCACAGTCCTGTCATTTGGGGTTGTATAATTCTTTGTTGTGCCTTGTGGGACATTTAACAGCATCCTTGGCCTTAACCTGTTAGGTGTTTGTAGCACCCACTGCCGGACAGAGCCAGACATTGCCCTGAGTTTCCTGACGGACACCCCTCTCCCCCACGGTTGCTGACAACCACTGCTGTAGACAAATCCAGAGGAAGTGAACATCCCCTGGCCAGTCCCACCTCCTAGGTGGAGGTGGCAGTGGTCATAAAGTTAATTGAATTGGCATTTTTTTCCTACTCATTTTGACATATTTTCTATTTTAGTACTTACTGCCTTGTATTGTGATTATTTTTGATATATTTGCCAGATCTTCCCCCGAGACCAGTCTAGAGGATAGGTTATTTCAGAGCCAAAGTCATACCCCCAGCTCCAGTATAGGGCCTGGTGGAACCCTCAAACATATGTTAAATTAGTGCCATGAATGAAAAACAGAGCTTAGAGCCCAGGACCTGGGGTTCTGGTCTCAGTGGGTCATTAACTCAGGTATGACTCACCTCAGATGATTTCCTGACATTTAAAATAAGGGGCTAAGTCATCTCTGTGATCCCATCCAGTTCAAATACTGCTTCAGAAGTCCATGTGATGTGTGTTAAAGCTGTTATGTAATCAAGGTGGTAGTTAAGACATTATGTTGACATAATGCAGACTGCTCTTCTAGGGCCTTAGGTGATATGTCAGAAATAAATGACAACTCCAGAGACTTTTATGACGAAGCTGAAGCACATATGGCCCCTCGGTGTTGTTCCCATGGGTGTTGGATGGGTGTTAGTCTCATTTTCCAGATGAAAAAAATCAAGGCACAGAGACATTAAGCCTGACTGAGACTGGGAGCCAGGTCTGTCATTTCAAGAGCTAGACCCGGGACCTCAGGGTCCATCTTTGTATGTCATGCCCCAGCCTGCTCATCGTAAGTCTTGAAAGGTCTTGAAATCATTGACATCGTGAACAAAATGTGCCACCCTCTCTCTGGTCAGGCCTGTTGCTGAGCATCAGTTTACTCCCACAGTCAAATGGGAATAAGAGAACCCATTCTGTCAGATGGCCTGCTGGGTGAGAAAGCACTGGACGTACACATGTGTGGCATTGTCGTTACAAGAGTTTGTTGGGTGAGGCGCCTGGGTGGCTCAGTCGGGTAAGCATCTGACTCTTGATTTTGGCTCAGGTCATGATCTCACAGTTCATGACTTTGAGCCTCGCATCGGGCTCTGCACTGACAGTGCGGAGCCTGCTTGAGATTCTGTCTCTCTCTTTGCCTTTCCCTCACTCATGCTCACTCTTTCTCTCTCTCTCCTCTCTCTGTACATTAAAAAGAGATTCAAACTCATAACATAGTTAAAAAAAAAACAACAACACAAGGGTTTGTTGGGCACTAGACAGGCAAAGAAAGAATGACAGAACTCTGCCTTGGGTGTCTTCTGTTCTGGTTAGGATCCAAACACCACCCGAACAGCCACAGTGCCTAGCATTTTGTGGTCCTTGTCTTGTTTTCCTTGTTTTAGGGACGAGGAAACAGACAGTGGGTCTAATAACTAAGCCTCGGGTCTGCAGCTAGTGAGTGGCTGTCTCTCAGGCAGAGCTAAGTTTGAAGCCGAGCCTCTATGTTATTACAACCTTGGACTTTATGTAAATCCCTTACCCTCTCTGAGCCTCCATAGCCTCATCATTAACATAGAGACAGTCACATTCACCCCTTGGGGTGCTAGTGTTCATTCAGTCACTCAGCAGTCATTTATTGAGCTCCTCCCGTGTACCAGGCACAGGATACTGTGTGAAGCAAACAGACAAAGTCCTACCTGCACTCTAGCTGGGGTGGCTGGGGTGACAGAAGGCACATCCAGGGCCTAGCTCAGGCCTGGTAGAGAAGATATGCTCAGACAGTACTCACGGGTCAGGGCTCAGGGGACTCTGCCCGTATCTCTGCCTTACTCCCTGTTGCCAGTGTCCAGTTGCTTGAGGGCTGTCACGGGCACGAGGGCCTGTTTTCAGCTGTACATGACCGATCTGAGGTGCCCGGGGAACAAATCCTCTCCTCCACCCAGAAGCCCGCAATCAGTGACTGGTGAGGTTTGCAGGTATGTAGCCCAGCTCCCTACTTCTGGGACCAGTAGGATTGAGTTCTACTTGTCCACCATGGTCACTAACTTGATGGAGCATTCTTTATTAGCTGCCTCCCACCCGTGACCCACTCCCCCACTCCCTGCTGGTGTCTCCTGGGATCACCTTCCAAAGGAATGCCCTTGAATTCTGGTGTCAGCATTGGCTTCTGAAGAAACCCAAACTAAGACCCATGGCCCCACTCCACTCCTGAGAGTTCTGGGGCCTGAAGCACAGAGCAGGGGCTCTAAGCAGCTCTAGAGAAGGGTGGCTGTGACGTGTGGCTGTGGTGGTTAGCCAGGATTTCCTATGGCCTAGAGGTTGGAGAGGGCTGGAAATGAATATTCTGAGCCCTGCTGGATGCTAGCTCTCTCCCATCATTGTTCTCATTTTACACATAAGGATGCTCACAGAGGTTCTGTCCCGTCAGGGTCCCACAGGTCAGAAACCAGACTATTCAGGGATTCAGATCTAAGCAGCCTGACTTTAGAGCAAGGTTTCTTTCCTTTTTTTTTTTTTTTTAAGTTTATTTATTTATTTAAGTAATCTCTACACTCAGCATTGGGGCTCAAACTCACAACCCCAAGATCAAGAGTCACATGCTCTACCAATTGAACCAGGCAGGCGCCCCCTAGAGCAGGGTTTCTTAATTGCAGCACTGTTTTTAAAAAAACTTAAAAAAAAAAATTTTTTTTTTAATGTTTATTTATTTTTGAGAGAGAGAGAGAGAGACACAGAGTGCAAGCAGGGGAGGGTCAGAGAGAGAGGGAGGCACAGAATCCAAAGCAGGTTCCAGGCTCTGAGCTGTCAGCACAGAGCCCGACGTGGGGCTTGAACCCATGAACCGTGAGATCATGACCTGAGCTGAAGTCGTCGGCACTTAACCAACTGAGCCACCCTGGCACACATAAAAAAAATTTTTTTTAAATTTATTTATTTTGAGGAGAGAGAGAAAGAGAGAGAGAGCGCGAGTATAAGTGGGGGAGGGGCAGAGAGAGAGAGAGAGGGAGAGAGAGGGAGAGACACGGAATCTGAAACAGGCTCCAGGCTCCGAGCTGTCAGCACAGAGCCCATCGCAGGGCTCTAACTCAGGAACAATGAGATCGTGACCTAGGCCGAAGTCCATGCTTGACCGGCTGAGCCACCCAGGTGCCCCTTGATTGCAGCACTGTTGACATTCTGGACTGGATGATTTTTGTGAGGGCTGTCCTATGTGTTGTAGGATCTCCCACATGGTGCCAGTAGAACCCCTCTCCAAGTGACAACCACAAATGTCTCCAGACATTGCCAAATGTTCTCAGATGAGAACCATTGCTTAACTACCCACTCACGAGGCAGTGATATCCACATCAGCCAGAAAGGCTGCAGACCCTAAACTCCTGCAGTCCTGAGGCTGCAGACAGAGGAGCTACTGAGCCAAGGCACCGGGACAGTTAGGGCTTTGGTGGCATAGTGAGTGGGAGCTGCCAGGAAAGCAGCATATGGGGATGTTCCAGGCCTCCAAGACTGGTCAGTGAAGGAGATGAGTTGTTCTTACTCATCTGTCCATCCTCTCTGCTTGTCTGGCCTGGCTGTTGAGACCAGAGCACTTTGACTCAGTAACAGATTCCAGGGCCAGGCTCAGATGGGCCATGGTGATTAGTGCAGGAGCCTTGGAACCAGGTGTTTGGGCAACACCGAAGGAGGGGGTTAAAGGGGAGAGGCCAAAGGTTCTGACTCTTTTTCAACCCAAGGAAAGAAAGTCATAGTGAGAAATTAGACTGAATAAGCCCCTGATTTGTGAAATAGACTCTCCACACTCTTGCCTGTAGTGTCAGAGCAAAACAGTTAAGGAGTGTGAGCTCTCAGGTGCCTGGCTGGCTCAGTTGGTAGAATGTGTGACTCGATCTCAGTGTTGTGGGTTCGAGTCCCACGTTGGATGTAGAGATTACTTAATAAAATCTTAAAGAGAGAGAGAGAGAGAGAGAGAGAGAGAATGGGCTCTGGACCCAGGCTGTCTGTTTCAAATCCTAGGCTCTGCCACTAAATGTCTGTGTGACCTGAGGCAAGTTACTTGCCCTCTCTGTGCTTTAGTTTCCATTGTCAAAATGGGGATGACAGCTAGCACCTACCTCTGAGGGTTGTTGGGAGAATGAAATGAATGATTAAGTGTTTAGAACAGTGCCTGGCACACACATGCTGTGGAAGTAATTGTTTGATAAATAAATTTCTGACAATCCTTCCAGGTAGGAATTATCCTCATTTTGCAGATCAAGTTGAATGAGCTAGTAAGAGGCAGAGCTAGGATTTGAACCCAAGCTGATCTGACTGTCCAGACCTGTGTTTTTTCACATGGCTTTAGGTATGAGATGGGAAGTGGGGTCAAGGCTGTGGCCTGGGTGGGGCATGCTTTACATCATAAGGCAGCTCTGGACAGTGCCCCCTCTGTCCTGTTGTAGAGACCTGAGCAATGGCTGTAGCCTGGAAGTAGGTGGATGGCCACCCCAGTGTCCCACTGTCTGAGCAGGTGAGGGCTGTTGCTGGAGTCAGAGACAACCAGGGTCTTTCACTTACTATCTGAGCCGAGGCAGGGACTGTCACGGTGTGGACCCCATGGGCACTGGCTGGTGGAGGGAATTACCTGGCAGACAGACAGCTGCGACGGCACCCGAACTAGGAAAAGGCGCTGGGTCCCAGACGGGCAGGAGGAGGAAGGTAGCAGTGGTCAGAGATGCTAAGGAACACAGCCCTCACGTGGACAGCTTGGGAGGGTCAGTGACAGGGGAGCCTGCTGGGGGAAGGCCCAGGTCTGCCACTACCCTCCTTGTCAGCCTTTCTGGGCCTTCCTGCCCTGACTTGTGAGACCCGCCATCTGTTCCTGGGCAAGAGCCCTGGGGGATTCTGAGGCATGTGGTCTGTGAACTGCATTTGGAAACACTGCCTTAAACAACATGCTTCCCTCTATGGACCTCAGTTTCTTCATCTGTAAAATGAGGAGGTTGGCTTATGTTTCCTCCACGTGTAGAAACCTGATTTAGCCCCCCTGTTATGCCTCACGTTGGCACCATTTGTCCAAGCACTCTGTGCACATGGCCTCATTTACTCTCTGAGGCGTTAAAACACGTATGTTTGGATCCATGGTCACAGGGTGAATTTGTGGCCTGGTCAGACCCCAAGACTCCTGCATTGCCTACTTTGGGTCCATTTGGGGTAAGCCCTGACCCCAATCACCCCCTCCTCCCCTTCTCTCTCCTTCAGGTCTCAGCCTCCCCAGATCCCAGCTCTCCTAGGGAAGAGGAGAGGACCCCCCTGCTCCCCAGAACCCGCCTCCAGGCAGGGCCACGCCAACATAGGCGCCGGGCTCTCAGTGAGCCAGCAGCCCTGAGCCTGGACAAGGCGTCCATGCCAAGGACCCTGGAGGACACTCCCTTGCTGCTGGAGCTGCAGAAGCTGCCAGGATTGGCCAACACAGACTTGACTGCCCCAAACCCCAATATCCAGGTGAGAGCTACAGGAGGGCATAGGCCCAGTGGACACCTAGAGAGGAACTGGGCTGACCAGCTCCATCCTGAGGTCAGGCGTCCCCATCCTGTATTCCTTGGAGGGCGGGGGTTCTTTTGGGGGTCACAGAGTAGTGGGGGCTGCTCCTCTACTTCCCAGCTGCGGGCCGAGCAGGGCATGTGGCCCTCTGAGCCTGTGTTTTCCAGTCCATAGCAAAGGAGAAACAGCACCAGCCTGGTAGGGCTGTCATGAAGACCCAAGGAGTGGGGAAGCTTTGTGAATGGCAGGGCCTTCTAGGGAAATGGGGAAGGGGCGACTTGTGGCCCCTACCCAGACCCAACCCTTCCTGCAGGGTTGGTTGTGTGCAGAATGGGGTGGGCTCGTGGTAGGGGGCTGCCCGCCAGAGGGGCTTTATGGAGCCAGTGGGATTCCAGTTTACATTCTCCACTGCCAGTCCTCAATCCCTGATGATAAGAGTTCTGCATTTTGTGCAGCACCTACAGTTTGCAAAACACTTTCATCAAAAGAGAAAAGGCAAGGAGGAAGTGTAGAAACTAACATTCTAAAATTGTTTAAAAGTTTGTGTGTATGCGTGTGCGCGTGCGTGCATGTGTAAAACCTGGAAGTTTAATTATCAAAATGTTATTTGTCAGAGATGGAGTGGGGGTGATTTTAATTTTTTTCATTATATTTTGCTGGTTTTCCCCCAAATTGTGTTCAGCGATCTCGTATTATTTTATAATAGCCAAAAACAATGTTTCAAAGTTCACTTTCATGTAAATGATTTCATGTTACTTATTTCCCGTCCACAATGTGGTGAATGAGAGCCCCCCCACCCCCGCCCCACCCAGGGCTGCTGTGGGACTTTGCTCTCTTTGCTATCATTTTCCAGCCCTACAGCGAGACCCAAGGCTGTTAGTGGCCCCTAATTCTGGGCAGCCTGCAGCAGAGTTCACAGCCAGCTTCTCTTAAACTAGTGGGTCTCTACCCTTGGCACATGTTAGAGCCACCATGCCTAGCCCCACCTCAGATAATTAAATTCATGTCTAGGGTTAGGTCAAGGAGTCTGGAATATCCAGGGGATTCTGATGCACAGCCAAGTCTTAAATTGTGACCCCGTGTGCCCTGGGAAGCCAGGAAGGTTGGCCAAGAGAATGAGCCGGTTTGGAGGAAAGGTTGGTCCTCTGCCCCTGCCCCCACACTTGTCATCTCTCCTCTCCTTGGAGCCTTGCTCTGAGCACTCCTTCACTGGCCGGCCTGTGTCTGACCCTCTGCAGGTGACCATCGAGGTGGTGGAGGATCCCCAGGCCGAGGTGGAGATGGACCTATTGGCTGAGCCCAGCAGTCGCTGGCCCCAGGGTGCCTCTAGCTGGCTGTCCGCCAAGGAGCTCTTCTGGCCCCTATTCTGGAGCTACCTGGAGGGCGAGGAGGGGAGGACCAATCTCAAGGGCAGAGCCCCAGGGGAAGAAGAGGAGGAGGAAGAAGTGGAGGAGGAGGATTACCCTGCAGAGTATAGTGAGAGTGAGGACCAGGAGGACAACGAGGAGGAAGAGGAGGAGGAGGAGGAGCCTGGGTTCAGTGGGACCACAGGCAGCTGGGAGCAGGGCTGGCTGGCCCCTGGGGACTGGGCCTTCAAGGAGCCAGACGGCTATGGTGAGCATCCCCACCTTGGCATCCCCGGCTGCTGCTTCTGGAAGTTCTGAGAGTAACTGGGGCTAAAGGGAGGCCTGAGAGCTTCACCGAGCAGGGGCAGCTATGAAGGCCAGAAGCTTAGGCCTGTACAAACACCATCATCTGCTAAATAGCAACATTAGCTATTAATGTTAATAACATAGCTTGCAAAATCTGTTTTTCCCCCAAACATTTGACCTTCACAACAGCCCTGAGACCCCCTAAGCAAATCGACGTTTGTTAATTTTATATATATTCATAGCTGTCACTTTCCAACAAATTGGGAAATATGATAAACCGCACCACTCATAAGTGACCTCATTTTCAGACTGTGTGGGCTTGAATCCTGGCTCTGCTGCTTACCCGCTGAGTGACCTTGGGCAAGTTACTTAATCTCTCTATGCCTAATTTACTTCCTCTCTAAAATGGAGAATGGCACAACCCTTAACTACATAAGATTGGGCGTAGAGGGTATTGAGTTAATACATTTAAAGTGCCAGCATGTAGTAAACTAATTATTGGCTATTTTTATTATTTTTATTAGAAAACAACGTAGCACAGACTATCAGAAAATACCACCTAACATCTGGCCAGCTCCCATGACAGCCATTCTTGTTGTCGTTCAGGTTTTCCTGGGTACAGATGTGTTTCATGGACAGTTACAGCCATTCTCCCTAGAGCCCTGGTATTTCATCCTTGGACAGCGGTGCCATCATTAAGACTAAGGCATAGCAGGCTTTCCCTGGTTCACCAAAATGATGTAAATTGACAGTTTTCATGCCTTTCAGCTTTTCTTCCATTAATTTTCCTTAAACTCTTGGTGCCCACCTGCTCTGGCATGCCTGGGAAGTGAGGAGAGAGCTGGGTATGTCAGTACTTTGGGGGTTCCACAGAGCCCCCTGGGTCCTCAGACCTGCAACAGCCAGAGGTCTGAGGGTGCAGTCATGGTGTATTTCAGGTTCCTCAGACCAGGTCTTGGTCCCTATCATGGAAAGTCAGGACTTTCCTTAATGTCCCCAGTGCTGGGGAAGTGTTGTCAGCCTTGGTTTTAATTGACATAAAAATTATAGGTCAGAGGAGCGCCTGGGTGGCTCAGTTGGTTGAACGTCTGACTTCGTCTCAGGTGATGATCTCTCGGTTTGTGAGTTCGAGCCCTGCATCGGGCTTGCTGCTGTCAGTGCAGAGCCCACTTCGGATCCTCTGTCCACCCCCCCTTCTCTGTCCATCCCCTGCTCTCTCTCTCTCTCTCTCTCTCTCTCTCTCTCTCAAAAATAAATAAACATTAAAAAATTACAAAAAAAAACCCCTCTAGGTCAGAGACATAGGGGGACTTGCCCAGGGTCACATTGACAGTGGTCAGGTAGCTTCCAGCCCCAGATATCTTTTTCTCATCGCTGTGTTGGCACAGAGTGGGTGGCTGGGATTGTTGCTGTGTCTGTAGAGCCACCTGATGATTTACATGGGTGTCTACCATGCAAGGGTCCCCGGCTGAGGGACAGGTGGGGGCTGAAGTCCAGCCCGTGCTTCGTCCGCTAGGCTGGGAGCCCTGGCACGGATGGCACCCTCCTGAGGAAGGGGTACCCTTAGCTAATCTGCACCAATGCGCCCTGTGGGCTGTGCTCACTCACCCCTGGCTCCCTGCCTTGACCCAGACTATGAGCTTCAAGAGGAGTGGAGCCCCTGGTCTCCCTGCAGTGGGAGCTGCGGCAGCGGCAGCCAGAGGAGGACTCGGCCCTGCGGCTACGCCTGCACTGCCACCGAGTCCCGTGCCTGCGACCTGCCCCTTTGTCCTGGTGAGACGAACCCCAGCTCCTACACAGGCAGAGGCTTACACTCTGGGCTTGGCCCCCTGGGAATGTGGGCCTTGTTTGAGGGTGGGGCCTGGAGAAGGGATGCAGGAAGCTTATAGACACGGTGGTTCTGCCTCGTCCCAGGCCTAGTCCAGATGCTGTGGGCACCGAGAGCCTAGTGAGGGCTGGGCTTCCCCACTGGGAGCACAGAGGTGCCCTGGGGCCCCACCAGCCTGGCCTCCTCTCTTCCCAAAGGCACCGAGGACAAGGACCCCTCGGGCTTCCCCGGTGAGGGGTGGCCGCCCCTGGCCCACAGTGCTACGGACATGCTCAGCCCAGGTCAGTGGGGAGCTAGGCCCTGCTCCTGGGGGCTTGGGGAGAACCTCTCTCGGGAGGGTGGAGCATCACTGCACAGGAGGAATCTCACCCCCATCCACTGAGGCAGAGTACATGTTCCAGCTGGAAGATTAGTCTCCCCAGCAAAGAGGCCCTGTCATTTCTGAGTCCCTGTCATTTCTAGCCAGGCCATTGGCCTTTCCCAACCTGATATTCCTGCTGGGAAGACCGTCCTGATGGGAGCCACTGAGCTTGGAGATCCATCTGGTGGGGCATATTCTCCCTGGCTGTGGGAAGGGATGGGGACATTCTGGCTTCCACTCCCGGGTGCTCTTGGAGGCTCCTGGGTAGGCTCTGTGTGGGAAGGGGTGCTGTCAGAAACAGTTTAGGGGCCAGAATTCCAGGACTGCTCCTTCCAGCAGTTTGGAGCAGACGGTACTTTCACTGGGACATTCTGCATCCCTGTCTCTTGGTGTCACTTGCCCCTCACAAAGAGGTAGGCAGCTGCCAACAGGCCCCCTTGCTCAATATGGGGACCTATGCTCAATACTGTGAAGCTCCCTCAGCTGGCGTGGTGGGCCTGGCACCGTGCAGGACAGGGGTTCCCAGAAGACTAAGGCCCAGGATCTGCCTTCAAAGAGCTCGGGTGTTAGGGGGAGAGACACACACGACCAACTTGAGCACGATGCTGCAGAGTGTGCCCTAAAGTTCTGGAGCGAGGAGGAAAGAGCCATTCCTTCTGCGTGGCCAGAGTCAGTGGCCACATTCCCAAGGTAGAGAGAAGGGAGGAAGACAGCATAGATGGAGGGGGTCACAGCGGGCAGAGGTGAGAGTGGGCCGACACGCTTTCTTACCAGTTGCTTAAAACAGCGGTTCCTGTGCCCAACCACCCCAGCTCCTTCCCCAAGACCCCAGATCTCCCCCACCATCCAGCACATAAAGGGACAGCACCTGGCACTTCAGACAGCCTCCAGGCTCCTCCTCCAGCCCCTTGGCCAACATCCATTCTGAGCCGTAGCCTCTGGCTCCATGTTTCCTGGGTGGTTGTGTGGTAGCCCTTATCTGGCAACAGAGGAGGCCAAGCTGGGCTGCACTCAGCTCCGCTGCGGGGCCTTCTCCAGGCATTGGCCCTTGATCATCCCCCACCCCACCGCGGGGCTGACTGGCTCCCCTCCCCTCTGCAGATGTGGATAGCTGTGAGAAGTGGCTGAACTGCAAGAGTGACTTCCTAGCCAAGTACCTGAGTCAGGTGCTGCAGGACCTGCCCAGCTGCCCATGTGCATACCCGCTGGAGGCCGTGTACAGCGCGGTAAGCCTGCAGGATGAGCACCGGGGCCGAAGCTTCCAGTGGAGGGATGCCAGCGGGCCTCGAGAGCACCTGGACGTGTACCAGCCCACGGCGCGCTTCTGCCTGCGCTCACTGCTGTCCGTGGAGAGCAGCACCCTGGCCGCCCAGCACTGCTGCTACGATGCGGGCAGCCGGCTGCTGACTCGGGGCAAGGGCGCCGGTGCGCCTGACCTCATCAGCACCGACTTCTCACCTGAGTTGCACTTCAAGGTGGACACGCTGCCCTGGATCCTCTGTAAGGGGGACTGGAGCCGCTACCACGCTGTGCGGCCTCCCAACAATGGCCGGGCCTGCGCCGACAACCCTCCCGAGGAGGAGTACCTGGCCCAGTTGCAGGAGGCCAAGCAGTACTAACCAGGGGGCTGCTGTTCTGGAGAAGATTTCCCCTGCACACCCCTCACCCTGCCTCTGCCCAGACCCCGTGAGGCCGGCCGGCCTGGTGCCACGGGCCCTCTGCTTGTGAACCCAAGGCAGGTCAGCACCCCAGGTGTCGGTGTGGGGCTGGGGACAAGGTCGAGGGGTGTAGGGCCCAGGCTGAGGGAGGGAGCTCAGCCCCCAAGGTCTCTGGGTGATGGGGGAGGGGGGAAGTGTGTGTCTGTGGGGGCTGCCCTCTCCTGCCCCCCTGGGAGGTGCTGTCCCAGCCTGGCCACTCATTTTCCTCCCTCTCCCTCTGAGCTGGGCTCTTCCACCCTGGCTCTGGGCACACGTCGTGATTCCCAGGGCCTGTGGTGCCACAGCTGCATTTTGTCAGGCTGACAGCCAGCCTAGCAGCCAGCCCTCTTTATCTCTGGTTGGTTGCGGGAGGCCCTCTTGCCCCACCCCTGCTGGGAGCCACCACAGACCCACACCGGGGCCCTAACAGGTTCTCCTCAACTCCGAGCTGCTTTTCAGTGGACACTACTTTGGTTAGGGCTGAAGTCAACCCGTGGGGCCCAGCGTGGACAGACAGGCTGAGGTGGCTGAGACAGGGCCGGCTCCTGGCTGGGAATGGGTCAACCAATTCAGGTCCCTTTCTTTGTCCAGCAATCTCTGCTCTGTCCAGGTTGTAGGGATGTGCAGAACTGGATGGCACTGCCCTGAATGGACACAGCTGCCAGGTCTGGGTGGGCTCAGAACAGCTCAGGAGGATGTGCACCATGGTGAGCTGGTACACCAGTTCTCGGCTCGGGGTTGGCGGCAGGGAAGCCCAGATTTGGGCAGTTTCTGTGGTGTTTGTAAAGGCTCCCGCCATGGCCCACTTGATGCTCCCGAGGTGATGTCATTGAATGCACTGAGCTCAGAGCTGGGAAGAGATGCACATAATTGGCTCACCTAGCAAACCTGGTGCTTCTTCCCTGCCCTCCTCACCCCCAAAATCTTACTTCCTTGCCTTGTGTGGGGTTGAAGGGCTGAAGTCCCCACCATCCTGTTCACAAAAGCTCCAAAAGGTGGGAACTTCAGCCCCTAGACAGCCGCCCTGAAGCTCTTTGTGATCCTCAGCAATAAAGCACTTTATTTTCAAATTCTGTCTGATGAAGAATTTGGAGCCTCACCAGAGGTGTAGGGAGCCCTGTGTACAGCCCAATCCAAGCCCCCACGGTCGTGTTTGTGACTCCTTAACCTAGCCGGGCAGGCAGAGCTCCTGGGATACAGAGTTTAGATGTAGATGTGAGTTATCCCTACTCATACTTGTACAGGGTTTCCTAGGAGGTACGGACCTCAGAGCACATTTACTAGTTCTTGGGGAACAGGAAGACTTCCAAGGCAGAGGTCAATTAGCATGCACTCCAGAGGAAGTGGCCCTATTTCCCCAAGTACCTTGCTGCAAGTTTGGGCAGAGTTGCCCAAAGGACTACCCCTATAAGATGACAGAAGTGGACCTGTACCCTGCCTTGGTTGCTACCCTTAACAGACACTGCACTGTCACTACTGGCATCTGGGGAAGGACAGAGACACATCGGGAAGTAGGATGAGGCAAGGTATGTCCAGAGCCACCACCTGGAGACGCTCAGAGAACCAGATGTTTCCATAACGATCACACCTAGAGGTAAGTTTATTAGTCTGGTCCTGGGCCACAGTCTAAAAATACTCTGGTGCAACTAAAATATTACAGGGCCAGAGAGGGCAGGATCTCGTCACCAGATGGGATCCAAGTTCCCTCCCATTCTCTTGTCTGGGAAAATCAACATGATTAGTACAGGCATAATTTAATTATCTGTTAGCAGAAACTTTGTGTGTGTGTGTATGTGTGTGTGTGTGTGTGTGTGTGTGTGTGTGTGTGTATTTATTTTGAGACAGAGAACACTAGTGGAGAAGGGGCAGAGAGAGGAAGAGAATCCCAAGCAGGCTCCACACTGCCAGCGCAGAGCCCCGACTTGGGGCTCAATCTCACAAATCGTGAGATTATGACCTGAGCTGAAATCAAGAGTCAGACGCTTAACTGACTAAGCCATTCAGGTGCCCCGGCAGAAACTTTTTTTTTATAAGATAAAAATATCCTAGAGTCCTTTTTCACAGGAATCTGCTAATTCTCCTCCTTTCTAATATAACACCTTAACACTTGAACACACTGTCTAAATTTAATCTATACCTAGTGGTTGTCTATTACCCAAAAACTGAGTTTAGCCAGCCACATTTTTGATCTGTAAGTGACATGGGAAATTGCTACCATCTCAGACCACAGATGACAGAAGATAAAGGCGGTTTGGAAAGGAGTCTTGAAGAGGTTGGAGAGCAGGTCAGCTATAAAATGGTGTTTATTCAAACTCTACAAAGGAGAAAGAGGCACTGTGCAGGTGACTTTGGGCTCAGGGAATAGGTGTGTATGAGGAGAAACAGTGATGGAGAGGTCACTGATCCTGTTAAAGGGAGGATTTTAGGAGCGGCCAGGACCAGAATCAGGTGGGGGCCCTCCCCCGTTTGGGTCCAGTGTTAGTGAGGTAACTGTCTTGCCTAGCTGTTCTTACTTTTCCAAACACCAGCCCTCGTGGCTGCACACCCAGCACGAACACCACTATTTCCAGTTTAGCTGCCCGTCATCAGGATGGCTTGCCCAATTTGTCTCCATCTGGTGTACCTCATAAAGGGTCCTAGGCTAGGCAAGACTGGTCAGATCGAATTCTTACTAGGGTTTAAAGCAACATGGTACGTCCCTTCCAGATCCTGCTGACTTCCTTTGTTGGAAGATAGAATGTTTCAGAGCCTTTGTCCTATTGTTCATGAGAAGGTCCCAGATGTGTTTCTTTGGCTCCTCCATTACAATTAGATTTTAACAGGTGGGGGTGCTTCTCAAAATGTGTCCTGACATCAGTATCACCTGGGGTATTTATGAAAATGTAAGTTCATGGGCCACACCCCACACCAAGTAAGAATCTTTTAGGGGTGGAGTCCACATTTTCTGAATTTAACAGATTCCCCCAGATGATTCTTAGGTGAATCCTTGGCCTATGATTTGCAATTTAGCCAGTTAACTAGCTTTTCAAAATATTCTTGCTCAAGGGAGAACATTTGGGCCCTTGAGTCTGGAAGTCAGTAGGTACCATTACCTATGCTTCTATATTCGTCATCTCTAATGCTCTCATAAGGTACCTGTTATAACCATTATACAGGTAGGAAAATTTGCCCCATTTGTTAGAAGTGGTATGATTCAACCCAAGTCCAACCAAGTGCACAGTTTTGTATTTAGCTCGATCTGCGTTTTAGGCTCAAAAATGCTAGCAGCAAGGGGCACCTGGGTGGCTCAGTCGGGTAAGCATCCAACCCTTGATCTCAGCTCGGGTCTTGATCTCAGGGTTGTGAGTTCAAGCACCATATTTGGCACCACGCTAGGCATGGAGCCTACTTAAAATGCTAGCAGTAAAATGGCAGTGGTAAAAATGGAAACAGCCATCATTAGTACTGGGGATGTCAACTGTTACTGAGCAGGTCACAGGACAGTTAATTTGCCTGGTGCTTTGGTTTTTTTAAGGTATTTATAATCTCTACTTCAGATTTCTTTTAAAGAACTCTAGAATTGGTTAACTCTCCAGCCAGGCATGAAAGGGCTCCTATTTTGTCACTGGTCTCTGTGTGAGGAAGAGGAGTCTGTTAGGAAGGGTCCCTAGATTTGATTCAAGCTACAGTCCAGGTTCTCTATCAAAAGACTTCTTTTTGGACCCCCAAGAGGCAGATCTAATGCCAAATTAGATGCTAATTAGTTTAGTCCACCATTCCTTTAGTAATTCAAGCCAAAAGTGGCTCTTGGGGGCCTAAATTATCCAGATCAGTACTGGTCTTTTGCTTTAACTACAATGTTTTGGCCAAGTCACCTTGGTAGGATTAGCCTGCAGGCCTCACTGCCACCTAATAAAACAAGCAAAAATAGATGAAGGAAATAGCTGTGCCTGCAGGAGGTAGCATGTCTGGATTAGAAGGCCCTGACTCACACTGGGACACAGGGCACCAGGGCAGGGCTTGTGCGGGAAAGCGGCCCTCCCTGTTCAGGTAGTTACTTCTGCCACGTGGTGGCCTGAACTCCAGTTGAACATACCCCCGCCCTGTGGTCAGTGCTCAGTGCTCAGTAAACTTGTTTAACGGAACCAGGTACTTAAAAAATACTTGACCAGGATATTCCTATCTTCCTCTTTCTGGGAGTACTAAGAGGCCTGGCATTTTTTTACTCCAGGAGGGATGCCTAACACACTAGAAATACAGCAGCCTCTTTAAGCAGATGAACCCAGCAACAGGGCAGTAGACATAGTGGTTTAGACTGGAGCACTGGCTCTGCAAGTTCCAGTCCTTCTCAACTCTTGCAAAGTATCAGCTGTAGGATCTGGGAGGTTACTGAAGGAAAGCAAGACTTAGATTTTTCTAAGACAGAAATGCAGGTAGTAGCTTTTTCATAAGGCTATTATGGGGGTTAAATGAGCTAATGCAAGGGGGCTACTTAGTCTCCAGTACATAGAACTGCTCAGTAAGCAGAAGCTCTGAACCTGAGGTCCACAGTGCCCCCTGCCAAGGGCAGGGGATCTTCCCATGTATCAAACCAGCACCTGGTGCTCGTCTCTTGAGAAGAGGCCACACAGAGAGGCAAGCCTAGGGTGCAGTTTCTTGGCACTGTTTACCCCCGAGAACCCCGCCTTGTCTTCTCCCAGTGAGGGGAGCAGCTCTGTGCCAGTCTGCAGAGAGGAGACTAGCTCAGGAATGCGGTGAGGTGGTTTCTTTCCTGCCTAATTACCTGCCCTTACCCAGAATGGTTTTCCCTTTAATTCAGTGTCTTCAAGGGAACTCATTAATACCAGCCACCCAAGCAACACAGGTTTCCAGATATGCACGTTTTTTAAATTACGTTTATTTAGCGTATGTACACATAAAAGAGAAATCACCCTCTGATCCCACCCAGCAGAAAACATGCACAAACCCAAGATATACGTGGAGGGAAGGGGCCCCAGCCCCAAGTTAGTGGTTGGGATGGTGCAATCCTGTGAGTCCCAAGCCCCAGTCAGGAGAGGGCTGGACCGAAGCACTGGGCAGCCCCTTGCTGCCAGCCCTAAAATAAGCGTGCGCCGTAGCCAAAGGTCTGTTTGATGCCCTCAAAGTAGTACCGCTGCCAACCCTGCCGCGTCCTCTCTTCCTCGGGGGCAGGGATGCCTCTGCCTTCCATGCACAGCTCAGTCTCTCCATTCTTGTCTATGAAGGTCAAGGTGATGGTGGCAAAATGCCCTGGGGAGAGGCAGAGGGGAGGGGGGTTTAAGATCCAGGGTTTCCGTCAGGGTTGGAGACTAAGGGGGAAAGAAAGAGTTCTGGGGGTAATGGCACTAAGCAACTATGCATACTTACCTTCTGGCCAAGATTTAAACCTCCACTTCATCACAATAAGTTTCTCAGGGACCTAAAATAACCAGAGAGATCAGTGTGTACCGTAGACTCCAATGCGCCAGATCCTGGCTGGGACCAGCTGTCTGTCTTTCGTTGGGCCTACGGTCTGTGCAATTCTACACCTCGGGGGCACAAAGTGGACCGTGGAGTTGGTAGCATCTGCACCAACACAGGCTACGGCCTCTCCTCTCACTCCCAAGTCCAGTCCGGTCAACTGTGCCCAGGTGACAGTTCAGCGCTACAAATGGAAAGTTCCAGCCGCCAATATACATGACATCTCTTCCATGTTTGATTTCTTCAGGAAGAACTAATTTAACTCTGAGGAGAAAAATTCTAGGAAAGCAAGAGAATTCAACTGCAACATTCTTTTGAAAATAAAAAAATGAGGTTTTACTAACCAGAGAGATTGAATTTTGCCTACAGAGCTGGAAAAAGGAATGTTTTTCTTCTGACCTGAGACTATATCCTGGGTCTGGGGCTAGCAGGCACTCACCAGATCAGTGAATTCCCCAGAGACGTTGCCATCTACCAGGTGAAACTTCCCACCTTTGTCTGCTTCTAACATTGCAGGAGCATGGGTAAAGGCCTGAACGAGCTGTGGGGGAAAAAAAAAAAAAGAAAAAGAGGTAGGGAAGATGTCCCTCTCAGTGGGACCTAGGGACAAACGCCAGGTGATGCCTGCACACCTTAGCTCTCATTTCCAAAGGCACCACTCTGTCCAATGACTGGCTTCTGTTATGTCCCACTACAAAGGGACAGCCACTGCTCAGGGCTTTGACCTGAGTAACTCTTTGTAAATCCATGACGCCAATACTTCAGATCCATTCACTTTTCCAACAAGAATGCTTCCAGTGGTGCCCACTTAAACCACCCCAAAACACTATACGGGAGGACAGAGAGCAAGTCCACTTTGAGGAGTAGAGTGAACACAGAAGGGTTTTTTCTTTGTCGCTACTTGTACGAGGAAATCCTCATGGCACCACTTTTTAGTACCTGCTCTGCATGCAGAGGGGATGTGCCTACAACATCCCAAGTCACCTGAGCAGCAAATGCCCGGAGGCCTGACGGACAAGATTATACTTACCTCTTGGGTGGTAAAGACTCTATACAGCTCCTCTGGTGATGTCAGGAAGGTTTCTCTAAGGGTGATCTTACAAGTGGGGATTTTGACACCAACAGGTCTGGCCTGGGTTTTTGAAGGAGCAGACTTAGCCTGTGGAAGCGGCAGCGAGAAAGGTTTAGAGGGTGGGAAGCCTCCATTGACGTGGCTTCCAGGACAGGCCTGTCACTCATTCTCACAAACTTCTTCGCCTCCAGTGCTAATTGTTCCAGGAGGCTGGATGGACGTTTCAGTCATTAGGGGAACCTTCCCAGAATGTTCTCAGTTCCCACCGAAAACAACACTCCCAGTGGAGGACAGATCCTCACTGGAAACCCCACTGACCAAAGGACCTGGCAAACCACTGGGCATTTCTGAAGCACTCAGTGTAATTCTCCAGGAAAAATTCTGTGCTCAAAGAGCTGGAAGCAGCCACCTCCCCTCGGGAATCTCCGTCACTGTGCTGGCAGAAGGGCAGCGGGGCTGCAAACCAAGTGCTGAGCCTGAACTGTACAAGTTCTAGCTCCACAAAAACTAGCTGCTCACCCTGCAAATGTGGTGAAATTGATCAATTTCCTAATAGGTGAATGTCGTGATCTAAGCCCAGTACCTTCGTGACCCCTCTAGTGTCAAAGTACGAAATATCAACACCCCACTTAGAAAGAATACTGAAAACATAGATAGCTGAAGACCATCCTGTGTTCACAACCTAACTGGTGTTAAATGCAATCAGGAGAAACTCTGAAGCCCCTGCTGGCTTCCATTTGCTCTAGGGGTTTGTTATAAATGATTAAAACCCAGTGAAAGAGGGACAAACAACTACACACTGTGGACTCTGTAAAAAGCACCATGGGCAGATCACAGGCTGCTGTGGCTTGGAGGTTAGGGTCAGAGAAAGAGCACATGGAAATACCACTTATTTACCTTGCGCTCCTCAGTTTTCAGTGCTGGCTGCCCGGCTGGGTCTACTGACTCTCCATTCATTGTAGGCAAGATCATGCCCTGCGTGAACTCTGAAAAAATAAAATCCCCACTCCTGGAAGTTATTTCTTAGTAGCTGAGATGTGGGGCTTCTTTAGAGTTTGACAAACATGGACGTCTTACCCCCAAATGAAGTAATGACAAAGAAAGAAAGAGTCTACTTACTTTAGGTCTTTACCTTTGCACTATGCCAAACAGGTATCTGAGTGTATGCTACAGAACACAGAATGTTAACTAGGATGATTCTAAATCTCGCTCCATTAGAAGCAACACAACTTGTTAAATGTACATGAGGTCTCCTATGGATGGTAGCCAGCGAATGTAGTGGCACTTTCAAGGAATTCAAGAGCAGGGCAAGATACCCACAGATGCATACTTAGTCCCCCTTCTCCACTCTGCCTTACCTCAGTAGAATAGCCACGCCTAGTGCACCAGAGCACTCGTTCTCACCAGAAGAGGTATCACCTCGTATGCTGGTGCTCTTTGACAGTCATTTTATGTACTCCCAACACCAAGATCAGAACACACTGGCAGAACTGGAATTCTAGGGGAGAGCTGAGCTGACCGCTATCCTAATGACCCCCTAAGTGTCCCTGGAGAATGCATGTCAAAGATAGTCCAGGACTGTGCTCAAGCAGTCCAGGGATGCCAAGTCTTTAGATCGCACCGTTCAACAGAAATGTAATGACAGCCTCAAATATAATCTTAAGTTTTCTAGTAGCCACAGTAAAGTGTTAAAACAGAGAAGTGAAATTAGTTTTAGTAACACATTTAACCCAATACATCCAAACTATCGTATCAATATAAAAAGCTATTAGTAATTTCACATTCCTCTTCCGGTACCAAGTTTTTAAAACCCACCGTGTTTTCTACTCACGGCACAGCTCGACTTGGGACTATCTGCATTTCAAGTGCTCAACAGTCAATATATCAGATAATCCATCTCTATATCTTTCCCTTATTCAGAGTTTATAGATTGATTTGATTTTGAGGTGAAATAAGCCCCCTCCCCCACAAATCTTTTACCCATCTGGCAAAGAAAGGACTGTCAGGACCCTTAATCAGAGTCTGATGGTCGGGGGTGGGAGGGAACTACCTCCTCAAGGCATACGTTAACTACTCAAGGGATACCTGTTTTGAGGGTGCTGATGTAAATTCCCATTGCTTCTCTTAGGAGTTTCACCCCTTCTTCCTTCATTAAGGCCACGAGATTTGTGTCAGGCTCATCTTTGGCAAGGCTCACACTAATCTGAGTGAAAGATCAGAAGTAGGTGGTAAATAACTTGAGGGGCACCCACGACATGGAATGTGGGTGCTGAGCAATCAGATAGCTGCTGACATTTCCAAAGGAAACGTGTGAGGGTTGGGGTATTTTTCCAATCCCCATGAGTGTTCCTTCTTGCATTCTGCCAAAGCCAAGGTGGCTAACATTAGAACCCAAGTTACTAGCTAAAGCGGAGTAATTAAACACGCACAAGCTGTGCTGGAAGCTCTCAATGGCACCACAGACCTAGGAAATCATCTACAAACTGAGGTTCTGAATGCTTGGGCCAGGCCTGGGCTTTAATCTTGAACGGGAAGTCATTTTTCTCATCTGAGAATAGAGAATGTGGAAGACTCAGATGAGGAATTAGGAAGCACAAACCTCTACTTCATCCACACTGTTTTCATCAGACAAATTGGGGATCTCCACATGTCCCTTGTACTGTACTCCAGACTTAGAGGTACCTGTCAAAAGCAATGCAACATCATTAGTCTCCCCCTTTGCAGGAAAAGGCTGCTCTAGAGTCCTAGCTACTCTTCTGCTTGCACTTTTTTTTTGCTTGCACTTCTTTTGAACTACTGAACTGACCCTCTTTATTCTGAGATAAAGCCAGACGCAACCAACCCTCCCCGCTTCTCCCCTGGAAGAAATGTCTTTCCTCATTAGATCTGTTGAGGCCAACTGCGTTATTACTGTATGGGACTAAGAGCCGTGTGGATGTGGCACTGGCAGGAATTCTGCCAGGGAGAACTTAGGTCAACAATCAATGCGGTCAGTTCTGCTAGAATGCTTGTTTTGAAAATACAAATTTATTCCGATGTGACTGACATATTAGTGGTCGATCTGATCACAGCATGAATTTCACATCTGCTAACACAGGATTTCTTTCACGAGAAACACTAGGTGAACACACACCCACACAAAACCACACCCAGCTGAAATGAGCTGCACAGGAATACACAAAACACACACATCTCAAACATTTATCTGCCAGCAGCCTCAGTTCCCCATGTGCTATGAGCCACGCCACCCACACTGGTGTTACAACTTCTGATTTCAGCTGACCCTCCTTCCACCAATCGACAATAACCCACATGCTGCAACCCTTCTGATGCCCACTTTCACAAGTGAACTTCAGGTCTTTTTCAAGGTAAAGCACCATGTTTACTGTATTATTTACGTACTTCTTCCCATATAACATGTGTGGACTGTGCTATCAATTTTTATGTTCCTAAATTTTAAAAATGTGTCACCAATGAAGGTTTTTGGGTGTTGTGTCGTGTCCCTAACCCTATCCTCCCCATAAGCCCTGTGGTTTTGGTTGAGCAATTTTGCACAGTATGGGGATTTTTAGGAACACACGGGTCACGTTACAGCAGAACTGACTGTATTTCAAAATGAACCAACAAGATGATTATTGATCTTCACTTCTCCTGACCTCAGTTTCTCAATCTATAAAAAAAGGACTGGGCAAGATGATACCCAAGGTTCCTTTCAGACTACTATAATTTTTTAAAAAAAAGTCACGAACAGATAGATCTACTCTTCTCCTCTTTTTTACCATTTACTTGAAAAATGCTCATCGAGGCACAAATCTAATGTATGCTTTGCCCCACACATGTATTCCTTTAGCTTTAGTGCCTTTTAAAATTGTCAGGACCATCCAGCTAGGGCACATACATGGCTCCAATTCTTTGCCAGTACCACCACAGAAGGGACACAAAAACTGGAGGATAAAACCACCCCAAATTATAGTCACACAGAAACTTCGTTAGCAGGGTAGCCTAAACTGGTAGATTCACACTGGAGAAAGTAAAAAAAAAAAAAAAAAAAAAAATCAAGACCAAAAAAACCCTCCCCTTCCCACCTTTAAGTCAATCATCCAAGAGACAAAAGTTAGCTAGTCTGAGGAAACGTTACCTGACATAAAATGTCCTAACATATCATGTGGCCCAAAGATTCAGTGGCCCAGCTGCTTCACTGGTGGCGGCTTATGAGGCCCACAGAGAGGAAATGCATTTAGTGTCCCACAGCAGCAGAGAAATTTTGGCACCCAATACTGATTTCTATAAAAGTAAAGCAGCCCTGTGTCCCCTGAAGAGTTCCTAACCTTCCCAAAACTGTTCTCCCCGGCTCCTTAATAGGTCAACCAAAATGCAGTTAGCCTTTGTTCTAATGGCCCAGCACAGACTTACCTGTCCAGTTTAGTTTGATGCTCCATTCATAAAAGAAGATAAGTTTGCCTTTGCGATTGTTAATGGATGCCTCTCCATCAAGCTTATTCACTTCTGTCACCTCACACTTGCCTTCCTCATTTTGCACCCGCACTGCCAGGAACAGCGTTTTCAGCTTATCCGTGGACCAGTTTGAAGCATCCCTCTCTGTCCTGCAAAACAGAAATAAAACTATGGACTAGCAGCCAAATGGAAGACACACTGCTTGCTCTGTGCGGGAGAATCCAAGGCTAAAAGAGACCTGACAAATACTCTGAAAAGACCAGTCCCACTCCCGTACATCCACAAACATGTTATCCTCTTTTAGGAAGATAAGGAGTCCCATACTGTCAAGAAAGATAACTGCTGTGTGGAATGGTTACAAATCAAATGGAAAATTATACTTTCCTTTCTCAGCATGATGGTGCTAAAGTCAGTATTTGACACTTGAACATGGCGCCCCCGTTTGACCAAATGGAAAACTGTGACCATCTTGCTGAGGTCAGGAGCCTAAGAGTGGGCCCTAGAATGCAGTATTTAGCTAATAAGTCCGGTAAGTAAGAAAGCAATAATCTTGACCTCATTAGCACAGTGTTCTGACCTGTCAAATTCAGGCTGTGCTATAAATTCCCTACACATTCTGTGTCCTCTAAACGTCTAGGAAAACAATGTTAAATCCAGGGCTTCAAACCAAATTAGATCAAAGCACTATGTATGTTAAAAGGAGAGGAGATAGGTTGAAATATAGAGAAGAAAAATCACTATCTGCCTCCCAACATACTAACTAGCAGAGAACCCAGCAGCAAAAAGGGCTGCAACGAAGTAAAAATGAAAGCAACGGGAACAAAGTTCAGTGGAGTTAAAAGATAAAAAAATAGTACTTTTAGGACATTTCATAAATGAGAGTAAGCTTTTAAAAGTGGTTAAGTTATAAAACCGTGATTGCCCGGCAACCGGGGTAGTCCTGGGAGTTACAACACAACCAAATGAATAGTTCCGGGTGAGAGGCCATGGCATCTTCAGCATCACTGTGCTCTGAGCACCCACCGAACACGTTCCAAACCTTTGTCCTCTGTACTGAGGCAGTGGTTCTCTACGACTGACTCTGAATCTCACCCGTAAGCCGCAAAATAAGAATTCCAGCCCACTAGCCCCGAGCCTAACACAGCGATCTCCCAACACAATCCACGCCGATTTGGGTCTCACGGACTCCTCCGGCCACGTGTGGGAAGCATGTCCTTGCTAAGGCTGGATGCATCGGCCACGGGGGTTATGTTCTAGTATCTCTGAAACCCCTCCTCTGGGCGCAGCCCTCCACGTCGCCCTCTTGCCCTCTAAACACTGAAACAGAGGCAGGTGGTGGTGTGGAGAGACCTGGGACTACGGACCCCTGCCACAGGAAGAACCCACCCCCACCTCCGGGCAGGGCTGTACCGGTCCTAGTTTTGTTCCGCCCGAGGTTCCAGGGACCCGCAACCCTGGCCGGGCCGTAGCGTTCCCGCGGCCTGGCCCGCTGGCCCTCACCAGTGCCAGTTGTTGACGTTGGTGGCGTCCGCCCGCTCCTCCACGATCCAGCGTGGGTCGCCCTCACCCCACTTGGCCATCAGCTTTCCTGTCGCGCCGCCACCAGCTTCCGAGCAGCCACAGCCACAGCCTCAGGACTGCCTGGTCCCAGCCGCCCGGCAGCGCCTGGAAACTACTAGAAGCGGCCGCAGAACCTCCTGGCTTGCTTTTCCCTCCACCCCCCGCCCCTCCCCGCCTGAACTTCCGGCTCCTCCTCGCTTCCACCGGGTACTTCCGTTCCACCTCCTCGGACTTCAGTTTATGTGTGTTCTAGAGTTCCTTCAAGCTCCTTTGGGCTATCCCTAAATGGGCCGGAAAAGCAACCGCTCACGCGACCATTTATCACCCTTAAGGCCACAAAGAACACGTCTCATTGTTTCCCTAGTCTCTGCATTGGCCTTGCTGAGCCTCATGGGAATTGTAGTCTTGTTTAGTAACCCGCTGGATAACCGCGGAAGGTCGCGCTAAAAGTAAAGGAAACTACTTAGGCACGGAGCGCCAGAAGTTCTGGGAGTTGTAGTCAAGAAGCCCTGTGGCACCTCCGGACAGCGCTTAAAGGTAAAGGCGGGAAAACTACAACTTCCAGCATGCTCTGCGGCCTCTTGCTTGACTCACGTTCCCCCCTTCCGCCCCACCCAGCGACTGTTCGCTTCCGCCCATTTTTATGCAGCTTAGCCTGACTAGAAAGGGTGGTCCAGCGGCGGAAGAGTCTGACGCTGCCCTGAAAGGGTGGGCTCGGTGTGGAAGAGGTGAGGGTGTCCCAATCCGCTTGGGCCGCGTATCTGGTTGAGTCCGGCCACGCCACAGACATATCCTTTCCTCTTACTCTCTCAGGTGTCCCTAGACCTTCCCGCCCCCCCCCCCCCCCCCCCCCCCCCAGGCCCGACTCTTCCAGTCGGAGCGACCGAGTACGCTGCGAGCTCGAGTACACTCGAGGTTGGAGCTGTGAGTGAGCCTCGACGTTTGATTTTGAAAGAGCATTTACTCTGCCAGCGATCCGCCGGACTCTGGCGACTGCAGTAGGTCCATGGCTTCCTGGACTTTTTGCCTGTAGAGTCTTCCTAGGTTAACCCACATTCCCCGGTTTCCGTTAATAGCCTCACATGTGGAAGCCTGGCTCAGAACATAATTGAATCTGAGTGTAACTTCTCGGTAGCTGGTTTCTGAAGCGTCCTGAGGCTGGGAGCGTGTTGGTTGTGGATTTTTTTTTTTTTCCTGATGCCTGTTGTCCTTCCTTTGTCCTGTACCTCGGATTTGCTTCCCTGTCTTGTGGGCTCTCAGTAAACAGGTGACAGGTGACGATAGGGACAAGCCTCTGCTGTATTTGAAATCATGTCGAAGCACTTTTTCCAGTCACTCTTAAAATTGTACCTGGTTGCTGCAACTTGTAGAGCCATTAAATCTTTATCATTATCTCTTTACTTGGCAAGTAAATTTACGTTCTGATTTGGCTAGAAGTACGAGTTGGTGGCAAGTATCCCCTGCGGTTGCATGGTTAAAAACGATTCCAGAAATTCTCTGGTGGATTATCGGGTGTGTTAGACACATTCTATGCTTATCTGTAGATATTTCCAGATATTTATCTACTGCCCTGGTTTTCCCTAGAGTAAAACAGAAGGACCATGCATGTCAGAGTGGAAGTGATCCAGGAGCTAGAAAACCTGGATTATAGGAGCAATTAGCAAAGTGGTTTTGGTACCTCATTCTTTTGTGCCTCATCTTCCTCATCAGTGAAATAGAGATGGAATCTGCCAGACCTACCTTACAGAGCTGTTGTGAGGATGAGAGTGCTCTATTAAGTTGGCAATCTGTGCCAGGGACATTTACATGCTCTATGTACATCTTCAGTGTTGGTGATAGCCACTCTCAGCATTTTTGTGTCAAATTTTTTTAATCTTTAGGATTGCTTGAAAGTATTTTCTGTCTAGCTTTTTCTAAGCTACCATGATGCTTTACTAATAAAAATTAATACTGAGCATTACTTTTGTATCAGACACTAGGTGCTCCACATGTATGATCTAGTTTAAGCTTCACAACAATTTTATAAGGTAAGGGGTCTATTGTTATGCCCATTTTACAGATGAGGAAACTATGGCTTATAGTGGTTTGACTTACGATTTTTCAGCTTTATGATGGTGCAAAAGTGATGCACATCCAGGAGAAGCCATAGTGTGAGTTTTGAATATGGATCTTTTCCTGGGCTGGCAATATACACTGCACTGTTGTGATGCTTGGCAGTGGCAATGAGCTACGGCACCCAGTCAGCCACATCACAAGAGTGAACAACTGGTACATTTAAACTATTCTGCACCCACACAGCCATTCTGTTTTTTCACTTTCAGTACAGTAGTCAAATTACATGAGATATTCAACACTTTATTATAAAATAGGCCTTGCGTTAAATGATCTTGCCCAACTGCAGGCTAATATAAGTGTTCTAAGCACATTGAAGGTAGGCTAGGCTAAGCCATGATGTTCAGTGTTTTCCACTCACGATATTTTCTTACGCTTGGTTTATCAGGATGTTAACCTCATTGTAAGTTAAGGAATATCTGTAGAGTATGTTAAGGGCCATCAGAAGCTTCAATAGGGCTGCCGTGATGAGTGTATGTCAAGCTTCTGTTGTGAAAGGTACCATTGAGAGAAAAGGAAAAGCAAATGAATTCTTTAGAATTTAACCCTGTGTAGCCTTTGGAGTTCTTTTTGTTGCTCTGGGAGTTTTGGTTACTCCATCCTAGTGTTTTTTAATATTTATTTATTTTGAGAGAGCATGTGTGAGCAGTCTGGAAGGGCAGAGAGGAGAGAGAGAATCCTAATCTGGCTCCTTGCTGTTAGTGCTGAGCCCGACATGGGATTCAATCCCAGAAACTGAGATCCTGACCCAGGCTGAAATCAAGAGTCGGACCCTTAACCGACTGAGCCACCCAGGCACCCCACTGTTTCTTAGTTTAAATCAGTTTTCACTCTGTCCAGTTGGCATTGATAATTTTTTTCAGAGTGAAATCTAATTTTAGAATAGTGATGGGAGGGACTTGTGGTATTTTGACTGATTCTTTATATATATATTTTTTCTTTTCTTGGCCATGCTCTCAGTTCCCAGAATTTGGCCAATACTTATTCGTAAATTAATCATAATTTGAAGATACAGGCAGGATAATTCTACTTCATTTAATCTTTGCTTTCTTTCTTCTGACATTTAGCAAGCATGTATGAAAACAAGAGCCAGTTTTATTCACTGTGGTATTCCCAGGGCCTAGAATAGTGCCTCAAAGATGGCACTCAGTATTAGATAAATGCTGAATACGTGAATGCAATTTTTATGTTTTGTTGGTGCTTTTTCTTCAATTTAATTTTTTAAATATTGATTTTTGAGAGAGGGGGGAGAGTGTGAGCAGGGGAGGAGCAGAGAGAGAGGGAGACAGAGAATCCAAGCAGGCTCCTCACTGTCAGTGCAGAGCCCGATGTAGGGCTTGAATTCATGAACTGTGAGATCATGACCTGAGCTGAAGTTGGATGGTTAACTAACTGAGCCACCCAGGCACCTGGGTTTTGTTGATACTTTGATCTTGTGTATTCAGCAAAATTTGGGATGCATTTTTATAACACTTGCCTGTCTTGTGCTGTTACCTTTATACATATCTATGCTGAATACCCCAGCTTTCTTGTAGGGTGCTTCAGAAGAGGGGCTGTGTCTTGTACTTTTTTTTTTTAATGTTTATTTTTGAGAGAGACAGAGACAGAGTGCGAGTGGGAGGGGGGCAGAGAGAGAGGGAGACACAGAATCCGAAGCAGGCTCCAGGCTCTGAGCTGTCAGCACAGAGCCTGACGTGGGGCTTGAACTCACGAACCATGAGATCATGACCTGAGCTGAAGTTGGCTGTTTAACCTACTGAGCCACCCAGGCGCCCCTATCTTGCATTTTTTACATATCTCTCACAGCTCCTGAGAGAGTGCCTTGAACAAAGTAGGTAGTCTAGGAATGAATGAGTACTCGTGGGTAATTAGAGGATCAAAAGTATGATTTGATCAGTTGGAGACCCAAGGATCTGATTTTATGTGGCAGATTCAATATTTGCTCTAATTCTTTGAAATGTCCCCAAATCACTGGGGTGTGGGGTAGGAGGGAGAGTTTGTAGTGAAGGAAATTAAAGTTTCTGGAGCTCTGTGGGAAGTGATCCAGGAAACGACATGTATCTGTCTTACTCTTACTCCAGATGAATCGGACAAAAGGTGATGAGGAGGAGTATTGGAACAGCTCCAAGTTCAAGGCTTTCACCTTTGATGATGAAGATGATGAACTGTCACAGGTGGGTTTTCTTGAGCAATTGCTGCAGGTCACACCTCCTCCACAGTGCCACTCTAAAATTCCTTCCCCTCGTGTCCTTGTTAAGCTAGCTTTTGACTGTGTGTCCATTAGGCTCAGAAGTGTTTGGGGTCAGACCTTTAGAAAAATCTTCATAGAAAAGAGGTTTCAAAACAGAGCCAGAAAGATTGTAAAAATCAACTCTCCACCCTTCTTACTTTTGTTCTTAAGGTAACTTATTCCTTTCAGTTTTTTTTTTTCCCTCAGAACCCCAAGTCTTTTATCCTATGATGTAATTGTTATTTTTGAACAATGAATTGGATTGGCAGTTGTCTTTATTGCATCTATTTTACAAACGGGGAAACATTTATTTTTGGAGAGATGGACAAACTCACTCAGGTTTACACAGTAAGTCATTGCCAGGAATATGATTAGCACTTTTTTTTTTTTAAGAGGTTTTTTTTTTTTTTTTTTTAATGTTTTACTTATTTTTGAGGGGAGCGGGGGCAGACAAAGAGGCAGATAGATCTGAAGCAGGCTTCACATTGATAGCAGCGAGCCCAATGCAGGGCTCGAACCCATGAACTGTGAGATCGTGACCTGACTGAAGTTGGATGCTCAACCAACTGAGCCACCCAGGCACCTCAAGAGTTGTTTGTTTGTTTGTTTGTTTGTTTGCTTTTTAAGTTTATTTATTTATTTTGAGAGAGAGAGGTTGAGAGAGCATACGCATGCACTCTAGGGCAAGGCAGAAAGAAGGAGAGAGAGAATCCCAAAAAACTCCACATTGTCAGTGCAAAGCCTGATATGGGGCTGGATCCCATGAACTGTGAGATCATGACCTGAGCTGAAATCAAGAGTCAGAACTGACTGAGCCGCCCAGGTGCCCCTATTATTAGAACCTAAAAGCAGCTTTGATTCCTTCTAACGCTTGCCACTGGACTGCAGTGTTGGCTAAAGAACAATTTGTTTTCTTGGCAAATATCTGGCAGGCTAGATTGCAAAGGGTGAAAGTGTTTGCCATCTTTAAGTCCCAATTGCTCAGCCACCTTGATTGTCAAAGAGATAGGTGGGAAATACTGCTTACCTGAGTGCCCTGCCTTATGTCCCTCTGCAGTTAAAGGAATCCAAGAGAGCAGTAAATAGTCTTCGAGACTTCGTGGATGATGATGATGACGATGACCTGGAGAGAGTCAGCTGGAGTGGGGAGCCAGTGGGAAGTAAGTAGAAGAGGCTATAGGAGGGGATTGATATTCAGGGTTCTTGTCACTAATGAGGGCTCCATTTGCTTGTCCTCTCAGTGTTTTGTCAGGAAGGGGAAGAGGGTAGACTGTTTTCAGATGAGCATACATTTGGAAATTTAACCTCAGAAGATACTTAAGGAAATAACAGTAGTTCCCATGTGGCTGTCTAGTCTGCTGTCTTAGGGTTAATGCTTGGCTGGGTATTTCAGACTCACTTGGGGTGCTTGTTAAAATTAAATTCCTAGGCTTCACTCCAGAGACTTAGATTCAGTAGGTCTCGGGGGTGAGGGTCTTAATTTGTGATAGGTACTGCAAGTGCTTCCAATTTGCAGTCATATTTGGGACTATTGGCTTAATTGCCCCTAACTGGCTGGCAGGACTGACTTCCTTAGCCACCAAGTCTCATCGTCTAGCTGTTTTATAATACCACTTAATGGTTTTGCAGAGTCCATCTGATTTTTGAGAATGTTAAAATTTTTTTAATGTAGGAATATCATCACACTTTAAAAATATAGTATTTTAGGCAATCAATGAAAAGTTTCCCTCTCACACTATCGTGCATTTACTGTTCTCAGTCCCTGCTATCCCAAAACACTGCTGTGGTTTGCTTCCTGTGTGTTCAACTAAAGATTCTTTTTACATTTGGAAATGCATATAGAAATATGTATATTCTTATCCCCTCTTTTACACCAGTGGTAGCATGCTTTATACCCTGCTCTTTTCAATTGACAATATAGCTTGGAGATCTTTCCATATCAGTACGTAAAGAAGTTTCTCATTCTCTATTTATTTTTTAAAATTATTTTATTTTATTTTTCAGAGAGAGAGAAGCAGAGCACAAGCAGGGGAGGGGCAGAGAGAGAGGGAGACGAATCTGAAACAGGCTCCAGGCTCTGAGCTGTCAGTACAGAGCCCGATGTGGAGCTTGAACTCATGAGCTGTGAGATCATGACCTGAGCTGAAGTCGGACACTTAACCGACTGAGCCACCCAGGCGCCCCACTCTCATTCTCTCTTTTAAAACAACAGCATCGATTATGTTGTATGGGTTTACCATAATTTGTTTAAACAGTCCACTTTTGATGAACTTTAGATTGTTTCCAATCTTTTGTTTATACTGCTATCAATAACCTTGTTTTTGGCCCGTATATGAGTATATGAAAGATCAATTCTTGAGTGGCATCACTGGCAAGAGGGTATTTGCATCTGTATGGGTTAGATATTGCCAAATTGTTCTCCACAGGGACTGTACCAGTGTGCCCCCATCAGCGATGTTTGAGTGTTCCTGTTTCCCCACAGCTTTGCCAACACAGGGTATTATTGAACTCTAGATCTTTGCCAGTTTTACAGGGACCAATGGTATCTCCGTGCACTTTTACTTTGTGTAATTCTTTTATTAAAAGTAAGGTTGAGCATCTTTTCGTATGTTTAATAGCCACTTGAATTTCCTTTTCTGTGATCCATTTGTTAATTTCCTTTGCTCGTTTTTCTGTTGATGAGTCAATTTGAATTTATTTTTTCTCTCTACTTCAATTTTTTAAGTCCATGTCAATAACAGACCAGGGCCTCTGGTGAAAAACTTTTAGTATTTATCAGAAGGCTGTATATCAAGGATTATTTTGTATGAGAATCACTGATTTAGTTCTATCTCACAGGTATCTCATGGTCCATCAAAGAGACTGCTGGTAACAGTGGGTCAAACCAGGAGGGGCGTGAACAGCTCAAGAGCCGAAACAGCTTCTCCTCCTATGCACAATTACCCAAACCTACTTCTACCTACTCCCTGAGCAGCTTTTTTAGAGGTAAAGAGATTGTTAAAGGGGTAGGGGGGCCCTCCTTTTCTCTTTCCAAAAAAAAAAAAAAAAAGAAGCACTCAGTTTATAATTTTCATTTACTCTGGAAGAAAAAGATTATTGAAGGATAAAGAATTATATTTGGAACTGGCAGTTAGGGATTAGAAGTCAGAGAAGAGAGACGTTCAGAGGGATTTGGCAGGAACATGATGAACAAAACTGACATTAGTTCTGTGGCAGGTGCTGAAGAAATTTACCTAGGTCAGGATTCCTGCCTACCCCTGTGCATTGCTGTAGGGAACCCTTGTTTACTACTGGTGGGGATATAAAATGGCATAGCCACTGCGGAAGACAGTATGGCAGTTCCTTAAAAAAGTAAGCCAGACATACAAGGACAAATATTGTATGATTCCATTTCTATAAGATACCTACAATATTTAGATTCATAAAGACAGTAAAATAGTGGTGACCGGGACTGGAGGTTAGGAGAAATGGGGAGTTATTGTTTAATGGGTACAGAGTCTTAGTTTGGGATGATGAGAAAGTCCTAGAGATGGATAGTGGTGATGGTTGTACAGTGTGAATGTACTCAGTGCCACCAAACTGTACATTTGAGAATGGTAAAAAATGTTTATGTCATGTATATTTTACCACAAGTAAAAAAATTTTTTTTCCCTGACTTTGTTTTTCATGGCACCTCAAATTTCTGAAGTTGAATGGAGGTTTGTTTTAAGCCTTGAGTTCCCACATTGCATAAAAAAGGTTCTATACATACTGCATCCTTAACCAAGTGAAATGCCTCTAACTGGAACTATTGACCTCTCCCCTTACGTGTTCTTTACTTCCAGGGAGAACTAGACCTGGAAGTTTCCAGTCCCTTTCAGATGGTAAGCATTGACCCTTTGCTCTGGAGTACTATGGGAGATGTTACTGATATGGGGTACACTCTGCAGGGTCATGGAGATAGGTGGTAATTAGATGAAATGTTTTCTGAGTCTACCACCATTAGAGAAATTTTCTGATTTTGAGTAAGGAGGTCAAGATCATTCTGGCTATAGGGGCAAGGGGTGACTTCTAGGGGCGCTGTTTCTGGGGAGGAGCCGAGATCTATTTTGGGCCATAAAGATGCCTTGGGACCTCACGAGTCAAAAAAATGCATGTGAGAAGGAAGCAGTAGAGGAGAGGAGTGACATGAAGATGGTGTCCTTCTGAATCAGCTGCCTATTTTTTCCAGCTCTGTCGGACACACCTGCCAAAAGCTATGCTCCAGAGCTGGGCAGACCTAAGGGGGAGTACAGGGTGAGTTATATCTTGCACTGGTGTGACACTTCACACGGTGCAGAGTGCTTTGACATACGTTATCTTGCTTGATCTTCCTAACTTTTTGACCAGCTAATACCTTAACTTTTATGTAGAGATGAAAACTGGATTTCTAAATATCAGGGCTTGCCTTGGGTCTCACAGCTATTAAGTGGTGGAACTGGGACTCCGTTTATTTACTGATTCCGTCCTAGCGCACTTCTCTTACCCATTATACTGCCTTTTGAAGGCTGTATTTTGAAACTTTTGATCATCGCTGTGGTCTGGAAGCTTTGTGGAGCTCATATTCCCAAGAAGCACATAACAAAGTAAATTGATTCATAAGGAAGAAAGTATATCATAAGATCCAGAAGAGAAACATGTCTCCTTCTTTTCCTTCTGTCTGCATAACCGTCAGTTAGAATCCCAAAATGTGACTAATTGTATCTAGGGGGTGAAATCCTGAACCAGTAGGCATAGGGTTATGGTTTTGCCAATTGGTTCTTTCCCTTTTTGATCCATCTCTTCTTGCCTGTATTGTCCCTGTTGTAATTTCTTCAGACACTCAGAACAAGACCATTCTTGTTCTTCATTTTTTTTTCATTCATTCCCTCCCACAAAATATTTCCCCATTAGGGAATAAAGATAAGAGTTTTAAGTGAGGAGCTGGCACACTGATAATGCTGTTCCCTTAACTTCTTGAGATTCGTGTGTTGCTAATATTCTAGGATTATAGCAATGACTGGAGCCCCAGTGACACAGTGCGACGCCTTCGGAAGGGCAAGGTAAGGCCACTGGAGAGAGAATTCTTGTGGGAAGAGAGCACCATGGCTGGGAGAAAACGTTTTCAAAATACATATGTTATAAAGGATTTTTTATCAAGAATATATAAAGAACAATAATTATCTTCAATAAGAAGATAAACAACTCAGTAAAAAACTTGGTGCAAGATGTAACCAGTTACACCAAAAAAAGATATGTGAATAGCCAAAGAGCACTTGAAAAGTTCTTTCACATTAACAGTTATCAAGAAAATGTGAATTAAAACTGTGAGATACCACTGTATAGCCACTAGAATGGCTAAACTTACAAGTATTGATCATACCAAGCATTGGGACGCTGTGGAGGAGCCAGAACTCTGGTACACTGAGAACAAGAAGGGAAAATGTTAAAACTACTCTGGAAAATAGTCTGGCACCTTCTTATGAAGTTAAACATACACTTAACTTCATTGCTAGACATTTACAATCCAAGAGGAATGAAAACTTATGTTCAAAGACTTGTACACAAATTTTTGTAACAGCTTCATTTATAATAGCCCCCAAAGTAGAAATAACCCAAATATCCTTCAGGAGATAAATGGATAAATGGTGATATGTCCATACAATGGCAAACTGTTTACCAGTAAGTAGGAATAAATTAGTGGTACTCACCACAATGTATTGATTCATCTCAGAAATGTGATCTTGAAGGGCACCTGGCTGGCTCAGTCAGTAGAGCATGTGTCTCTAGATCTCAGGGTCATGAGTTCAAGTCATGTGGGTGTGGAGCCTACTAAAAACAAAACAAACAAACAAAAAAAAGTGAAATTGAGTAAAAGAAGCCAAATGTGAAAGAGTACATATTGTATGATTCTGTTTCTGAAATCCTAGAAAAGGGAAAACTTTGGTGATTAAAAACAGATGAGTGGTTGTGAGGGGCTAGAGATTGGGTCGGGGGAGAGTTGGCATCAAAGCTGACAAGGAACTTTTTGGGGTGATGGAGTTGTTCTGTATCTTGATTATGGTAGTATATGAACTTGTCAAACTCACTGAATTTTACAGTTGAATAGGGTAGACTTTATTGTATGTAAATTATACCTCCTTAAAAAGAGAACAGGTGATCTCTCTACCCATTGACTTTGGCAGGACTTCATCAGGACATCAGGACTTTCTTGCACGCTAATTCTGTTCTTATTTTGCCAGGCCTGCTCACTAGAAAGATTCCGCTCCTTACAGGACAAGCTACAACTCCTAGAGGAAGCAGTAAGCATGCATGATGGAAATGTCATTACTGCAGTAAGTTGTGGGTTTTGTTTGTCGTTTGTTTAATTGTTGTTTTCAGTAGTTTCTCAAAGTCCAATCAGAATAGGACTTTAACATTTTAGGTTAAATGTCTAGTAAAGATCCTAGATTTCTCTTATTTATTTGTTTGTTTATTTTAAGAGAGAGAAAGGGAGAGCAAGAGCATGGAAGGGGCAGAGAGGGGGAGAGACACAATCCTGAGCAGGCTTTGTGCTGTGGGCACAGAGCTTGATGCGGCACTTGAACTCACAAACCATGAACTAAAACCAAGAGTCAGATGCTTAACTGAGCCACCCAAGCGCCCCCTCGATTCCTCTTAAAGTGTAGGATTCTCAGTAATACATGCTCTGAGGCTCGGCTGGCAGGACATGCATTGTATGTGGAACTCTTGATTATAATCAGGAAGCAGCAGGTTGGCTTCTAAAAAGTAATCTGAGAGAGAAGAGGTATGAGAGCAGTCTCTCAGAGGGGGTGTCTCTTGCCAGTGTGGGAATGGGCAGGTGGACTTCTCTTAGACATCTGCCAAGATGCCTAAGGTGTCGCTGACATCATTTCTAGACATCAGGAGCTCAGGGCAGGGCTTTGCGTTTGAAAGGTTACACAGAGTAATTTATTCTTTGTTCTCCTTTCCTCTAGGTTCTGATCTTCCTGAAGAGGACACTGAGCAAAGGTGAGCATGGGTTGAGAGAAATCTTCAGTCAACAAGATACCTGCTACATTTGAAGGGAGAATGTCATTGTGGCTTTTATCAGAATTCACCATGATCAGGTCTGTTTCTGAGACAGCTGGGATGGCCTAAGACTTCAGAGTATCCATCTCATCTCTTGAGGGCAGTTTTTCATCCTGTAGGGTGATAAGTCTATTCACTTCGAAGTGTCCCTATTTGCTAGACAGACAGATGGCTGTGTTGATTTGAGGACTTCAGAGTCCATGCTAGGTGCCTGCTGGTTGAGTTGGTGAAGGCTGACTGAATGGCTAAGAGTTGCCCTAGACCATGGAGTGCATTGATGGTGGATTGAGCCAGAGGAATGGGTACCATAAAAAGCTGTTCCTTGCTTGTGATTGGGTCTGAGATGTTTGGAATGTATGAGGAGGGAGACCAATTTCACATCTGAGTAATAGGCTTTAATCTTCCCCACCTAACTATTTCCTGCCTGCCAGAGATCCTCTTCCGAGAGCTGGAGGTGCGACAGGTTGCTCTGAGACATCTCATTCACTTCCTTAAAGAAATAGGGGATCAAAAGTTGCTTTTAGACCTCTTCAGGTAAGAACTGATCATCTTGTCTATGAAGTTTACTGAGTCCTTATTCAAAGCACTCTGGAGAATACAAAGAGAAAAGATATTGTCCTTTTTTTGTTATTAGATAAGATACTGAAACGGTGATGGGATAACTAATAATGCACCTCAGCCTGTGATAAAGTGACAGTATAGCAGGTGGTTAAGGAGGCGGCCCTGGAGTCAAACATACCTACATTGAATACTGGCAACAACACTTAGTTCATAGAGTGACCTTGAACAAGTTGCCCAACCTTTCCAAGCATTAGTTCCAAACCTGTACAATGGAAATGATGATTTGTACCCGGCAGGTCATTATGAAGATTAAAAGAGTTAGTGTGGGAAAAGCACTTAGCTTAATACATAGTCTGTATTAATATTTTTAAGCATTTTGTTATAAAAGACTCAGAATAAAGGTATCTTTTATTGCTTGGTCCCCAATGATGCCAGTGGGAAGTACGGTGGAAGAGCAAAAGAAGAAAATAACAATCTTTAGTCAGGATACCCAAGGAAAGCCACATGGAGGTGTTTAGGAATTGAGACTAGGTAGGATTCTAATAGGTAGAGAGGCAAGAGGTAGGCATATGTGCTGGTGGTCAGGGGCAGGAGAATATCTTCTACCATGTTTTCCTTCCTTCCCTATCTCATTCTAATCAGTAGAGACTTTCCTGCCCTTAGATTAAAATGTATATTATGTCTTTTCTTCAATGTCAGGAAAGCAGTTAGAACCTTTGTTTAGGCTGATAATGTGGCCTATGGTAACTCCAATTATCTAGTGACTCCAGCACAGTGGTGAGCTGCCCCAAGACTATGGTGGGAAAAGCAGATCACCTGGTCAGGGCCAAGATTACAGATGTTAGCGAGGAATTTGCAGAAGACATGTTCATTGAGGCAGGCTGTTCTCTCCCTCCTTCCCTCCCTCCCTCCCTCCCTCCCTCCCTTCCTTCCTTCCCTCCCTCCCTCCCTCCCTCCCTCCCTCCCTCCTGATCAACAAGGCTTTATTAGGCATCACCTCTAGGCCAAAGCAGTGATGTTAGTTACAGTGGTCCATTCAGAATAAGAAAGAATTAGAAGATAATGTCCTTGTTCTCCAAGGTCTTACCACCTTTGGGATAGACAAAACCCATTCTACACTACGTGAAAACAACAGAATAATATAGAAAATCTGTTTCCAGGATTGTTCTGACAGAGAAGAGGGCTTTAATCTTTCCAAAAAACCCTGTAAGATTACTGTGGGCTAAGGTTTTGTGGAGGCTCTGAGCCTATCAGACCTGTTAACATTACAAAGTTATTACTGTCCTGCAATGCCTTCTTGTCCTTGCTTTTTTCTCAGCTAGAGCGATCAGGGGAACATTCATACCTGATCCACCATGTGTTTTGAAGAGGTTGTTCATAGAAATTTTAAGAGGAGGGCTTATTTCATTTATGGAGGCAAATTTATGAGTTTGAATTGTGTTTCTCCTAGAGCAGCCATCCTATTTTGTGAGGTTATACTGCCACACATCAATAGATAAAAATGCCCTGCTCCCTTCTGCTTCTTCCCAGGTTCCTAGATAGAACAGAAGAGCTTGCGGTAAGTGTGGCCTTTGTTTCAGTTGGGGACCTGTTTAACAGAAATCAAAGCCAAAACCCAGCCTCCAAGATCCCAGAAATCTAAGCCAAAACCCAGCCTCCGAGATCCCAGACTAGTTAACAGTTTCCTTCCTTTGGTATTGATTGCATCCGGAAGAGAAAGGCACTGGGAAGCCTGAAAACTAAATCCAAATGATGTACTGTTTCTTTTTATATGCTCTTTTGATTGGGCGTGTCAATAAACACTTTTTTGAATAAATGAATAAAAACTGGCCTGGTCAATTTGTAATTTGTTTTTTAGTTCTTAGTTGTTTTCACTTGCTGGTTTGTAGGAGCTTTTGGGTTTTGGCTTCTAATGCTAGAAGATGTTGGAGAGTTAAGAGGGATTAGAAAGCAGATATAGGTCAAGAAGGAAGATAGGTCAAGCCGGGCTGCACCCAATACACATTTTGGCTGAGGGCTGAATGGCCAAGTGTGCAAACTGATTTTTGGCAGATTTTCATCATTACAGAATAAACTCCTGGAATACCAGAATAAATCTGAAATTGTACCAAAAATTTCATTATTTTATTAAAAGTGTAGAGATATACTTTTAAAAGTTTGCCATTGTAGCGCAGGGGTAAGAATTCCTTAGCATATCCATGGCAGGATTGTCCCTTCGGTCACTACACCACACGTTTGTGGTGTTATCAGTGCTCACATTCAGCTGGCACGCTTAATAATCTTGCTAACCTTCTTCACACAGCAGAATAAAATTGAGGAAAATGTTTTTTCAGTCACATTTTGTAAAAGGAACTTTTACTTAATATTCAAGGCATGGAACAATCACAAAAATCCTTTATCTTAATCTACTGAAAGTGATTGGCAGTCTGTAGCAATCATTTTGAAAAGCTTTTTGTTTACATTTTTAATCTCCATAGATTTGTTGTGTTGTTTTTTTTTTTATGTTCATTTTTTTTTTTTTTTGAGAGAGAGAGAGAGAGAGTGTGAGCAGGGGAGGGGCAGAGAGAGGGAGACACAGAATCTGAAGCAGGCTCCAGGCTCTGAGTGTCAGCACAGAGCCCAACACGGGGCTCGAACTCATGAGCCATGAAATCATGAGGTGAGCCGAAGTCATATGTTTAACCGACTGCGTCACTGAAGTGCCCCTAATCTCCATAGATTGGAAGCTGTAGGGAATTTTCTTCATACAGCATTCTTATAAAGTTTGTTGTTTTGAAGTTTGATTAGTGAAAATAGGTGTGTTTGGGTAATGCATTTTCTTCTAAAACTTTATTTTCTTCCTATTCTCTATTATATTTGAATTGAAGATTCAGATTTACATGCATGCTGTTTTATATAAATTTGGAGTTTAACAACCTTACGAATTTGAGAATTGACAAAGCTGATGATAGTCTCCTTTCAGTTTCTCCTCACAGAGTGGGAAGGTTACCTAAGTAGGACTTTCCTGAAAGACTTAAGGCCAAATGGAATTGAACAATAAAAATAAACCATAGCTCTCAAAGATTGCTTTCTTTAATACTAGGAATGATTGTATACCAAACATTTTATGAAGATTAGATTATGATATAATTTCTATTATTCTGTGTTATCATTTACATTTTTATATACTTGTTCCTAAAAGGATATACTGTCCTTCTTAAAGCCAGTTCATTCTCTTGATATTCATATTAACTGTCAATCTGTTTATTTATTTATGAAAGATTGTATTTTTAAGTAATCTCTACACCCAACGTAGGGCTTGATCTCACAATCCCAAGATCAAGAGTTGCATGCGCACTGAGCCAGACAGGTGCCCCTAATCTATTTATTTTTTTATTTTTGTAAAGTTTTTAATTGTGCATAAAATCTCAACTTTTATAACCATCATAAATTATTGCATCAATTAGCTCTTGTAATAATAAATAGGGACTAACTTTTTAATTATTTTTAATTTTTAATGTTTATTTTAGAGAGAGCACAAATGTGCTCACGTGCAAGTGGGGGAGGGACAGAAACAGAGGGAGACAGAGGATCCAAAGTGGGCTCTGTGCTGACAGCAGAGAGCCCCAGAGCCTGACGCTGGGCTTAAACTCAGGAAATGTGAGATCATGACCTGAGCTGAAGTTGGACGCTTAACTGACTGAGCCACCCAGGCGTCCCAAATAGGGATTTAATCTTCAGTTCCTTTTTCAGAATTCCAAAATAGGAAGCACATAAGAAGATTGTCTTTCAGAGTTATATGTATGACTTACGGTATTTGAATGTGAGTCTTCACGTGTCAACAGTGAATCAGATGACTTGCCTTACTTGTGTTACTGATGTTGTCAATTATTAGGTATTTACAGGATCATGCTACCATTGATTGTGTATAAGGTCAAGGATGCCAAAAATAATGTTGAAGTAAGCATTTAGCTCTTTGGCCTTTTGAAAGGCTAAGGCTGAAGCAAAAGCTGGTTTTAGTTAAATAGGCTAAAGCCAAACTTTGGAGTAAAGCTGGGTGCTCAGCTACTCAGTGCTTCATTGTAGGCCAGCGCTGTCCAAATAGAGCTTCCTACGATGATGGCAGCATTCTGTATCTGTGCTACTGGATATGGTAGCCACTAGTCCACATGTAGCTTTTGTACACTTAAAAAAATGACTACTGTAACTAAGGATCTGAATTGTTTAATTTAACGTAAATCATTTAAATGTAAATGTAAACCAGATATGGGTAGTGGTTACTGTATTAGATATTGCAGTTATAAATAAACCAAAGAGTGGTTTTGAAGATTTTTTTTGAAGTAATCTGTATAACCCTGAGATCAAGAGTCGCATACACTGGGGTGCCTGGGTGGCTCAGTCAGTTAAGTGTCCGACTTCAGCTCAGGTCACGGTCTCATGGTTCGTGGGTTCAGGCCGCACATTGGGTTCTGTGCTGACAGCTCAGAGCCTGGAGCCTGCTTGGGATTCTGTGTCTCCCTCTCTCTCTGTTCCTCCCCCACTCATACACTCACTCTCTCTCTCTCTCTCAAAAATAAATGAACGTTAAAAAAAACAAAGTCACATGCACTACTTACTGAGCCAGCCCCTGAAGAGCAATTTGAATCACTGTTTATCCTCTCCACACCCGCACACCCATCCACGCCCAGAGGAATCTCTGATAATGAAGAATTTAGTTTTTAAGGATGGAAGGTCTAGTTACATAGCTAACTCAGCCTTCTAAGGAGACAAAATAACTCAAAGCCTGCCTTTTTTTTTTTTTAATTGTAGCTGTCTCATTATCGAGAGCACTTGAACATTCAGGACCCCGAGAAACGAAAAGAATTTCTTAAGACCTGCATTGGGTAAGTATGGGGGAGAAATGTTTTTAAGCATAAATCTTCTTAAATAGAGAAGCGAAGAGACTAAGGGAGTGGATAGGTAGTTGAAGGGAAAGCCTAATAGTGGGTCATATAAGCATCATTAAAGATGGTCTCATTCAGTGAAGTGATTCCAAAATTAATTCCCCAGTAGAGTTTTCACTGATGGGTAGTAAATTGAGAAAAATAAAGACAATAAAAAGAGGGTTTTTTCTACCGCTAAATTTATTTTATTTGAAGACTGCCTTTTATTCTGGAATTTTTTTTTTCCTTCCTCTCCTTCCTTTTTTTGGTGACAAAATGCATTGGAATTTTTTTATGACCTCATATATTAAAATAAAAAGTCGGCAACACTTTACCTTCCATATTATTTTCAGTGTTACTGGTCCTTGAGACCCCAAAGCACAAGAACCACTGATTCAGCCTACGTGTTTATCCAGGATGTAAGTCCCTGTAAAAACCAGCCCATATATTATTCTTCCAGTGATACGCACTCACTGCTCTTGGAAGTAGCTTATTTTATTGTTGAATAACCTTCATTATCATAAAATGCTTTGTTATCTTGGGCTGAAACTTGCTTCCCTCTATCTTTCAAGACAGGTATAGAGTCTTCCCGGTAGGCCTTACTTCAGGTTCAGTATTCATGGTTGCTTTAGTCCCTAATGGGACGTGAGTGCCTGTTTTCACATTTAGAAATTTGTCTTTGTCTGTGCAATCCTTAATTTGAACATTATCAAATACTGAGCTATGTCATAGTGGCCTCTGGTGAACCAAGAGAAAAGTTGGAATAGTGAAGGAACTGAAACCTATTGCTGTCTCTCTTTATCTCTTGGCAAAAATTGGCTGTGGCTCATGCTTCTCTGGGATAGTGTAATTGAGTTTCAGAATTCTTCCAGGAGTGAGTGGAGTATGGGACTAAGACAGCACTTTCTAAAGGAGAGATCTGTGAACTGGAAGCTTAAAATCTGGCTTCTATTCCTGGCCTTACCCCTTGACTTACCATGTATGACTTTTAGGCAAGACGCTGTTTGTCTCTTAACATTTTCACATGTAAGATGAAAGGTAGGGACCCTTGATCAAGTTTGTGTAGATCTGTGAGATCTTTATCAATCTATAAATGTACCACCATGCCTTGTAATTTAATTGTACCTTATTTCTCTGCAGTAAGAAACCACAGCACTTCACTGGGTTGTGGGTGATAGGCAGTTGGCTAAGCTCACTCACTCAGTATCTCATTTGTCACCAGCTCTCACAGTGAGAGGATTCTAATTCCTCAGCACAACCACTGATGACTACATACATCTTGTAGACTTAGAGGATCCTTCCTTCCTTTTTTTTTTTTTTTTTTTTTTAAAGATTTTATTTTTCTTCAAGTAATCTCTCCACCCAACATGGAGCTTGAACTCATAACCCTGAGATTAATAAGAGTCTCACGCTCTACCAGCTGAGCCAGCCAGGTGCTGATCAGGATCCCTCCTGAAGTGGCAAAACCTTAAATACAGAATCCTAGTCAAAGGTCTATTCGGTTTTCTGCTTTCTCTCTCTCTGCCTTTCAGGGATGGTCTAAAGGTGCATTGGGATCAGATTTGTGAAGCGCTGTGAGCCTCTTGTGCTTACAGTGGAGTTTTGGTTTAGTTGGGTTTGTTTCTTGTTTTAGTAGAAAAAGAGGCGCTAACCTTCTGGCTCTCTACCAGTTTGCCATTTTCAGCAGAAGATTCTGCACATATTCAAGACCATTACACCCTCCTGGAACGTCAGATCATTATTGAGGTTAGACTCCTTGTCTCTACGTTTTCTGCTTCAATGCCAGTGCTCAGTGTCATTCAGCATCTAGGAGACTTCTGTGCTCTGTCATATATGTCATTTCCTGTTATACTCTGCGAGAGCCTTTCATTTCCTCTTTACATGATCGCCCTTTTCCCTCCATTGTTCTCAGGCATCCTTTTCCTTCTCACTTGCTGTTAACCTGGAAGTATTTTCTCTTCCTCCTAGAACTCCCATTTCATCCTTACTTCTCCAGTCTTCCTCCATTCAACAAGGCTCTGTCATCATTTTATGGTTTTTAAACTCCCTTGGGATATCCTGGGCAGTTTCTTTTTCTCATCTTTGCCTCTTTCCTAGGATAGGAAACACAACTGCTGTAGTATTTAATGTTTTTTTCTTACCTCTACTCTGTGGACATTGTTGTTTTTTTTCACTTGTTTCACTCCACCACAGGCAAATGATCGGCATCTAGAATCAGCAGGACAGACTGAGATCTTCCGGAAGCACCCCCGCAAAGCTTCTATCCTCAACATGCCATTAGTGACCACGCTTTTCTACTCCTGCTTCTACCATTACACGGAGGCTGAGGTATAGGCAAAATGTGAAAGACCCCATACACTCGCACTGCACAAGAGGAATATACTTCGAAGCCAGTTATTTCCTTGTGCTCTTAACAATGGGTGTATATAGTTTTTGGAAGTCCACCTGGAAGCTTTCCTGGCCCTCAGAAAAGATAAGGAACAATGGATAAGGAACTTCATTGTTATTTGACTTTCTGTGCTCAGAAGGGGTGGGCTAAGTGGGAAAAAGAGGTTTGTAAGGGCTTGTGTGGCTTCCGGTGAGCTGGCATGCTAGCATAGCACATTCTGTCTCACCAGTGCTGGTCCCACAGCAGTCCCTGTTCAAAGGTCCATAATTTCAAATGGATTTGCATGGTACAGAGAAGAGCAGGGTGTTAAGTATTTGTGAGTACTCTAAAAAATTGTGTTTTTTGAAGAGATTTGAGTTTAATGGTAGTAGGTGGGAATGATCATAATGGTCACAAGATTAACATTAAAATTGGGAAATATATGTATTAATCCAGTTTCATTCAGCCAAGTTGTGGTATCCTATTAGACCTGGTGGAGTTTTTCTCTTAAATTATTTTCTGTGTTTAAATGGCTACAGAGTGAAATGTAGTAAAAAGAAAATGTTAGATTAAGTGGTATTTGAGAAAGTCAATAACACTAAAATTCCTTCTCTACTTTCATCCTAGGGGACGTTCAGCAGTCCAGTCAACCTGAAGAAGACATTTAAGGTAGATATAAACTGGTCACTGTTGGGTAAGGTAGTATCAGGGTAACTACGTGGAGTGGATATTGCTTTGTAACCCTGCACAAGAAGTCCCTTAATATTCACAGTTAAAGGTGGAAAGGACTGAGTTTGTGGGAAGCGAAGAAAGACTGCAACCGAATGGCTTACGGTGGTGCTGGGGCTTGGGAGTGAGAAAGTTCTTGATGACTTGAGAGATTTGTGCATTTTAAGGGGCAGAATCAACCCCAGGGGATATTTTTGCCTGTCTTTTCTAGAATTCTCCCTGATGCATTTCTACTTACCCTTAATTCCTCTGGTCTCTGTTTTTTAGATCCCAGATAAACAGTATGTGCTGACGGCCCTGGCCGCTCGTGCCAAGCTTCGGGCCTGGCATGATGTAGATGCCCTCTTTACCACAAAGGTGGGTGCCCTGGAATTGTGTGGTGCTTCTGGGGCCTCGGAGTTACCGTCTTGTGACCTCGTGCCTCATGGGAATCTCAAGTTCTAGTTACTGGTTTACATTTTTCCTCCAACCTTTTATTTGTCAAACTGAAGGAAAAATTGAAAGAATAGTATGATAAACACAAATAGTCTTTACTTATTTCACTAGTTTATTAACATTTTGCCATATCTACTTTCTCTTTTTTTGCTGAACCATTTAAAAGTGAATTGCAGACATCGTGACACTTTTCCCTTGAATACTTAAGCATTTATTTCATTTATAACCACAATATTATCAATTTCAGGGTATTTAATGTTAATATATTTTTAAAATTTATTTATTTTGAGAGAGGGGGAGGCAAAACGCAAGTGGGGGAGGGTCATAGAAAGAGAGGGAGAGAGAGAATTCCAAGCAGGCTCTGACAGGGGGCTTGATCACATGAACTGTGAGATCATGACCTGAGCTGAAACCAAGAGTTGTATGCTTAACTGACTGAGCCACCCAGGCCCTTAACATTAATATTATAATATCATATGTATAGTCTATATTCAAATTGGCTCTTTAAAACTTTATGTTTTTGTGTTTGCTGTCAGGATCCAATCAAGGATCTTACATTACTTTGGTTGTCTCTATTTGTTCATATTTTAAATATCCTTTTTTCTACTATAGGTTTGAGAATTTTCTGTTTCTTCCCTTTGTTAGGTGGTTCTTACTTGTTTTTTTGTTTTTAAGATTTTATTTTTAAGTAATCGTCACACCCAGGCTGGGGCTCAGACTCACAGCCCCTGAGATCAAGAGTCGCATGCTCCACCAACTGAGCCAGCCAGCCTCTCCGCTGTATATATGCATACACACACACACACACACACACACACACACACACACACACACACACACACACTATGAGAGCATAGACAGTCAAATAACATGAAGTTCCTTATCCATTGTTCCTTATCAATTGTCTACCTGCTCCTATTTCAGTCCCTTCCTCAAGGCAGACACTTAAAAGTTTGATGGTAATTTCCCAGACTTCTCACAAATTTACAAATATATTTATATGAATATAAAAACGTGGAAGATAGAATTTTTTTCTATCCAGATAAGTTCATACTACAAGTATTCTTAATTAAGTTGCTTGTTTCATTTAGCCATATTTCATAGACTTTTCTCTTCCTGTAGATCTAAGAACTTATTTCTTGTCTCTGACTCTTTTTCCATCCTGTTAAATTCCTTGACTTTTCTGAAAAACTCGTTTCTCTTCTCTATCTCCCACCTCCCATCCATCCACACTCCCTAGCGTGTTATTCTAGTCTGACCGTAAAATGAATGGTTACAAAGTGTGTTGAGTCTTTCTTGTCTAGCTACTGCTGCCTCATCTTCCCTTTTCAGAACTGGCTGGGCTACACCAAGAAGAGAGCGCCCATTGGCTTCCATCGGGTTGTAGAAATTTTGCACAAGAATAGTGCCCCTGTCCAGGTAATGGCCTCCTAAAGAGAGTTGGGTACAGGATCCTCTAGGAGACCTAACTTTTAGCCTCTTACTGGTCAGTGATGGGAGACTTGATCTGCTCTGGTCTTATCTTAAAGACAATATAGTAGCTGCAGTGGATCTTGATATAGAAAAGGTCAGGTAGGGAAGTTCTCCTCTGCCCTTTAGAAGGAATCCCAGACTGCCCCTCTCTGAGGAGCATCTACTGTGTTTAGCCCGTGTGGAGCACTGACATATTACTCAAATGATACAAAAGGAGAGCTCAGTGACAAAGGACATCAAGTAGCACTGAGCACAGCATCGGATCAGATCTAGAACACACCTGTTGCTGGCATGGATGTCTAATTATAGGGTAAGGCAGAGTGTGCTCTTCCTGTCTCTCCTGGGCCAGCATGGAAGTACCGCATAGAGTCCACCTCACTCCCCATTGCAGAACTAGTCTTATGGTTGATGGTGGGAATTGTAGACATCAGATATGGAACTCATGCCTTCCTCAGGATTTTTTTTGTGTAGCTTTTAGAGCTCTTTGTTTTATGAGTCTGGGAGTCATTAATCAGAAGTACCTCTTCCTATAGATATTACAAGAGTATGTTAATCTGGTGGAAGATGCGGACACAAAGTTGAACTTAGCCACCAAATTCAAGTGCCATGATGTCGTCATTGATGTGAGTCCCTAAGAAAGGAGAAGCCTGAGTTAGACCCTCAGTGGAGAGTGGGGGATTATGATCTTCTCTGTCTAGATCCTGTGGTACTTCTTTCAATTTTGGCTTTAACAGACAAGATGATCTGGCAAGAGTTAATTTGGAGACCTGTTCTCCTGTATTATTTTCCCAGCCCTTTGACCTCTCTTTTTTTATAAATTTGTTGCATTCAGAGAATTCATAGAACTGAATCCAGCCACATGAGCTCTTCAGTAAGAAATTCTGTAGGTGCCTGACCCCACTGTCCTCCCACTGTAGCCTCTCAGTCTCTCCTTGAACCTTGCCCCAGTGTTGGGAGTGGCAGGAAGAAAAAGACCCTTGTAGAGAAGGCTCATTGGAAGTTTTATTGCTGTGTGTTGGTACAGACTTGCCGGGACCTGAAGGATCGTCAGCAGTTGCTAGCATACAGGAGTAAAGTGGATAAAGGATCTGCAGAGGAGGAGAAGATTGATGCCATTCTGAATAGCTCGGTAAGCAGCAACAGTTTACCCCTGCAAGCAGTCTCAGGAGATGATCCCCAAAGTAGCATCAAGTATATATTCCCAAGGCCAAGATGGGGTCACAGTTAGCTGAGCATCATAGATATAAGAGTCTGTGAGCCTAAGGGTCTGAAGCGCTGCTTCGAAAGGCAGAAATTACTCCTGAGATGTGGGATGATCCAGGGGTAATCTGGGGACCTTGGGCTGAGATTTCACATAGTACCTTGATAATCGTTAAACACATCAGGTAGGAGGTACACGTCCAGGGACCATGGGAATGACTGCTGCAGACGCAGAATATCCAGATGGTAGTTTTCTGGGGCCAGGTATGATCTACTGGTTGGAAGTAAGTGGCTAAAACAGCTTTTAGCTATTTGGGCAACACAACTGACTCATCTCTCATAGCATGAAATTACTGAGCTTTTTGTTCACATAGAGCTTAGCTCCCTGTTAGATATTTGGGAACCTACCATGGAGTCATCTAAAGCTAGTGAATCTTGGTCCTGAGGAGGGCAGAGCCAGAATAAATGCCCTAAATCAGGCTTGTAAGATACAGAATGGGTATTTAATTCCTCTCTGAATAAGCAAACTCCCCTACATACTAGAAAAACATTTTTCAACTTCCCCCTCCATTCTCCTTATTCTTACTTTACCTAGCTGTGAGCCTTGTTTTATTGTATTCCCCTGCCTGTCTGTAGGGGTCAGTGGAAACTGATCATTGTTTGTTCTTTTCCACAGCAAATTCGTTGGAAGAATTAAGTGGCATTAGCTACCCTGAAACCTGCCTCATTTCTTCCTTTCCTGCCTATAGTAGAGAGTGCTCTTTGTTGGGAGAATTACAGTATCACATCGCTTTGGACCCATCATCAACAGGCAATGCCTGCTACTCTTAGGACAGAAACCAGCGTCTGGGCACAGACAGCTTCAGACTGATCTTCTGTCCAAGAATCATCATCTAAGGGCCAAGATCTAAAGCTCTGACTCATGAGAAAGATTCTCTCCACCTGGTGCTCAAGTGAAGGTGGGAATAATTTCTAGATTGGGCCCATATTGGGCAAGATCTCTCTTGGTCTGGGAAAATGACTGCTCTAGAAAAGAAGTCTCCTAGACTAAGAGGTCAGGGATCATAGGATGGCCACTCCATCCCTCTCAGCTAATTATGACCCTGGACTTGGTGCTGGACATTGGGAGTTCTGCTCTGAATGGAGTCGGAATAGAACTGAAATGGCTCTCTCTCAAGGGACCTCAGGAAGGGGTGCCAGTATAGCCAGGAGCTGTTGGAGGTGCCCTCACACCAGACTGCACAGAGTCCTCCACATAATGACAGAGAGTGCCCAGACGTCGTGTTTCTTCAGCCAGTGTCCTTCTGCTGCCCCAGTTCTAGCCTCTGTTCGAGACTTGTGGTTCCTCTTTCACCTGCACACCAAGATGGCCTTGTGTAGGAGATAAGGACATCCCTGTTATCTTTTCCTCTACTTCTCCCACCCCAGACCCATAACTTTATATGGAGCTCAGATTCAGCAGTGCTAGAGAGCTCTTCCTTTATGCACAAATCTCATTATTTCACTAGGCGCTTTCAGAAGGTCCACCAGGGCTAAACTCAGCAGCATTTCAGACGGTTAGGATATTAATTAAGATGGAGGTTTTAGTTTCATGCTTGGTTTTCAAGAGGGTATTCTGGAGTGCTAGCCTCCTGCTCTGTACCAATAGAAGCCTCTCTTCTCTATAACTGAATTGGGTTTCCCCGACATGCCTAGACTCCTAATAAAGCTATTTCTTCCTTGGTGCCTTCTCTTTTCCCTCCCAAATGTTTTGTACAGAACAATGAAATAATTGCCTTGTCTCTTGGGACCACTACAAACCTGCCTCAGTGACCGCATTCAGTAGTCTGTCAACACACGTCAGGTCATGGAGTAACGGTGCTTATGGCAAAGTACAGCCATGTGGTTAACAGACAGCACTGTACCTGGAGACAAAAGACCTGGCCTCTTGTCCCAGCTCTGCTGCTGACAAGCTGTGTGATGTTGGGTGAATCCCTTTCTCTCTGGACTCACTATCTTAACCTGTCATAGGGGGGCATGTTTCTCTTGGAACTTGTAGAAGTCTATGCTCCTGTGACTGTGTGGAGCAGGTGAAGGGGTAGAAAGAAGAGATGTTGTATAGAGGCACAGAGCATGCTTAAATCCATGTGGTTCTCAACTGGGAGAATTTGGGCCCCAGGAGACTGTCCAAATCTGGAGAAGCTTTGTTGCCACAACTGGTGAATGCTACTGGCATCAAGTGGGTAGAAGCAAGGGATGCTGCTAAATATCCTACCATGTAGGACAGCCCCCGCCAACGAAGAATTATCTTGCCCAGAATGTCAGTAATGCAAATGCTGACAAACCCTGCTTTCCGGGGATTAGACTCTATCTCTTGCTCCTCCACTTTGCGATCCCCTTTGCAATTCCAGGTAACCTCATAGTTCCTTCCCTAACCATCCGTCTTGCTGTTCAAGAAACAGGATTTGCTAAATTATGCTCAAGTTATTTGCCGATAACAAACCACATTAACCTTATTAACTAGTATATCAGGGTTCATTTAGAGAAGCAGAATGTCTAGGAGTATACAGTCTGTCTATATGTGGGCTTCATTACAGGGATCTGACTTTACTCAAGTATGGCCATTGGTTAAACAGGTTATGGAAGGTTGTCTTCGTATCTGGTGGTAGAGGTGGACGTCCATAGGACAGGCATCGGGGAAGGGAAGATGAATAAAATGTGAGGGAAAGCAAGGACAACATGGAGGCCATGAGGCTGGACAGGAACCCGTGTCAGCTGTCACCGCCTCCAATGTTGAGGATGTGGGTGTCCTGCAGGCAAAACTAGTTGGTGGTCTTTGTCACGAAACTGAACACAAACCTGGCCCAGGAGTGTGAGAAGCTGTAAGAGGATCCAGGGGAAAGTGTAGTGATCATGGGTCCAGCTGCTGCTCCGCATCAACACGGTCGCCAGCAAAGTACCTGCCCAGACCTTATAAGCAAGCAACACAAACTGGCTGCTGCTTCAGCCTTCCAGATCCTGTGCAAAAGTCTTGTGGCACACCCTAACTGGAAACATTCAGGGAAGGGAATTCTGGGAAATGTAGCTCAGCTTCGCCAACTTGACATGTTACCAAGCCACAACCACTGGATCCACATTTTTGAGGATGTATTAGTGAAGGATGGGCCTAGAATCCACGCCTGTACAGGTTAACCAGTGCTGAGTGGGGAGGTTTTGAACTTGTCTTTCCTTTGGAACAATAAATATCACTTGCAACATTAGGATGACCTACTCGCTGTTTTGATCAAAGGAAGTATTTCTCAGACTTGACGAGAATTTCCATACTCTTCGCTTCAAGTGCTGAGATTGTGAGTGACATAGGAGCCCTTCTATGCAAAGGATTAGAGAAGCCAGCCACGAGAGGTCACATATTGTATGGCTCTAGTCACATGAAATCGCGAAAAAAGGTAAATCCACAGAGACAAAAAGATTTGCGGTGCCAGGGGCTGAGGAGGGTGACGAGCAAGTGGGGCGTAACTGCTTAATGGGTACAGGGTTTCCTTTCACTGGGAGGATAAAAATGTTTTAGAACTAGAGGTTCCAGAGCATGTACAACACTGCAAATGTACTGAATTGTTCACTTCCAAATGGCTGTGTTATGTGAGTTTTACTTCAATTTCTTTTAATTTAAAAAGTAGATTAGAAGGGTGCCTGGCTGGCTCAGTCCATGCAGCATGAGACTTTTGATCATGAGTTCGAGTCCCACGTTGGGTATAGAGATTACTTTTTAAAAAATGGATTAGAGATTTGAATAGTTTTGATTTCTGGTCTCAATTTTGCCATTGCTATAAAATAGAGTTCTGAATATCATTGATTGTTTTCCCACCGTTACTGAAGTATAATTGACAAATAAAAATTGTATATGTTCAAGGTATACAGCATGATGATTTGCTATATATTGTGAAATGATTACCACAGTCCAATTAATTAACACATCTGTCATATAGTTCCCTTTTGTGTGTGTGGTGAGAACATTTAAGATCTATTCTTAGCAAATTTCAAGTATATAATCTAGTATAATTAACTATAGTCACTATGGGGTACATTATATCCCAAGAATTTACTTGTCTTATTCTTCAGTATCTTGAATATAAAAAGAAAAGGTATGAAAAATAACACCTTGAGTAGTGCTGGGATCTGTATGATATTCCAGTCTGGGAAAAATCTAGATGCCCAGAACCTTCTGTTAGGAAAGGGAGGATCCCATACTGCCCTGGTGTAGTGCTCCTAGGAGTAGCAAAAAGAATTCCTGCTCTCATGACGCAAGTCTAGAAAACCTCTGGGTGGGGCTGGCCCCTTTAAGGCTCAGAGACTGAAGTAATCTGGTAGCTAAGGAGTCATAATGACAACTTTCTTGGGTAATTCTCCCTAGAAATGTAGTTCTTACTCTCCACGACCAGAAGTACCTAGGAGTAAAGCCACCTTCTCCTCATTTTGGTTGGTGAGAGATATATGTAAATGGGCTTACATATCTCTGGCTTCATTTTCTAAAACTCTAGATGTCCTTGGCCTAGAAAAGAGACCATGTTAAATTTGGGCCCTTTCCTATCCTGTGGGGAACACAGAGTTGAGTGAAAGGGAAGAATTCCTTTGAAGTGGTGTGTACATGTTCAGTCCTATTTCTAAAATCTTGGAGGGAATAGAAGGGACAAGGCCCTGGCCCACAACCACCTGTGAAACCCACTGCTAAAGTAAGTGCATCTGCTGAAAAACATGGCTGTAGCCTACGGAGATGACCATCACTTTGGATTTTTGTTCAGGTTTTTCATGAATCCAGATATTCCTGATCTGTGAGCAGTCAGAGCTTAGGAATCCTCCAGGACTCACACTGCAAGTACAGAATCTGAGAGGAGAGAGGTGCTGAAGCCCACCATCACAGGAGCTTGTGACTGGGACACACACCCTCCTGTGTAGATTCCCTTGTCTTCTAAGAGAGGGAGCCAAACTGATTGGTATCTATCACTGCAGGAGGTGGTGGCTTGGAAATGGACTTGCTTGAGGACCTTGAATCCCTGCAGTTTGAGTATGGGATTCAAGAGGAAGACTGCAGCTGGCTGTATTTGCAGGGCCGTTCTCGAGGGCTGGTGATCAAGGCCTGTGCCCATGCAACTTTCTTCTGCAAGCTACTCTGTAATTTGAGGTAAGCTAGGTCTCCGAGGTAAGGCAGATGGAGAAGAATCCCACTGCAGAGAATCCAAATGACTTAAACTTTTTATATTGGAGGATAGATTTGGCAGGGGGAGTGTCTTCCTACCTTTTCCAACCCACAGTCAATCACTCCTGGTCTGAAAGCACCAGGAAATGCATACCAGAATCCCTTGGCTGTGGTTACATAACAAAGCGTGGCTTGTGATTACCTTTTGGTGGGTAGATTGATTAAATGATCAGTTCATTCATTCAGCCATTCATCCCTCATTGGGACCACCAACTTGGCTTCTACAGCTACCATATCTAGCTATTCTCTGGCTATTGGCCGAAAATTTTGGGGCTAAGCTAATAGTGGAATTCTCCCTAACAGGAAAACCACCTGAAATTTTGGGGGTCCTTTTGGCCAGGTGACTTACATGAATACAGTATTCCAGGAATACTCTCAGTCTAGTCCTGACCTCTCGTGTCTTTGTACAATGTGGCTTCAGACACTTAAACAAGAAGTGTGTGAGAGCAAGGTACTTAAGACCAGACTCCTGGATTCTATAACTCTAGGTTACTCCTAAACATTGGTAGCTCCCCTGCCACCAGACTACTTTTCTCTGAAATTAGATCAACTCCTAGATGGTGGGACCAGATCTAAATTGAGCATGTTACAGATACAGCAGATACTCAAAGAGGCAGTCTACTTAATGAGTTTGCTGATTGGTTGACTGATAAGAGAACATAAACCTTTTGGTTGCATCCCAGATGAGTGGTGAGAAATCAAAATATGAAACTTCCGGAGGCATTTTATATTTGGGAGGATTGGACACAGAGGAAATGCTTTCCTTTCAACTTAGAAAACTTAAATAGAATGTGGCTTGTGATGTATATATGGAAACTCCAGAGCTTAAGACCAATTTTTACAGAAATATAGAACAAATATAAGATAGTATAACAACAGAAAACAATGCCTTATATATTCAGAGGTTAGACTTTGTTCACCTTGGGCCAAGGAAACACATCCAGAACCAGTAAGTGAGCCTCTGGAAAGAGTGGCCTCAAACACTTGATCCTGTTTCTCAGGTCTGTTTTCCCTTATACACCACTTTTATAAATCATGTTTGAAAAAAGCTAAGTTATCTGGTTACCCAGATCTATGCAAAAGTGAAATAGCAAACTAGAAAGAGTAGGCGTAGGGTGAGAAAAGGTATGCTTATCATGATGTCAATGAAAATTGACAGCTGTCTGCATAGGAAACAGTGAAGGAACTGGCCCACAGTGTTCCAGGATGATGTATAAACAGTTGGCTGTTCACAATGATAGTCCTGAGTCCAACAGTTCAATATTCAGATCTTGTGTTTAAGGCAGGGAAATGCACAGTGCATGTAACAACAACAACAACAACAACAACAACAACAACAACAACAACAAATGTTCATTTAAAAATGTTTTAGGGCACCTGGGTGGCTCAGTCAGCTAAGCGTCCGACCTCAGCTCAGGTCACGATCTCGCAGGGTTCGAGCCCCGCGTCGGGCTCTGTGCTGACAGCTCAGAGCCTGGAGCCTGTTTTGGATTCTGTGTCTCCCTCTCTCTCTGACCCTCCCCCGTTCATGCTCTATCTCTCTGTCTCAAAAATAAATAAACGTTAAAAAAATTATAAATAAATAAATAAGTAAAAATGTTTTAAAGAAGTTTCGGTCCCTTGAAGGAGTATGCTTTTCTTTCTGGAAAATTCACTCAGGAGAAACATTTCATTCCCTAGCGATACTGGACAAGTGGCACTTGATTGGAATGCCTTATCTCTGGAGTACTAAAGGTGCCACCAGGCTGCCATATGAGGAAGTTAAAGCAGAGAACACCAGAGGTTGACAGTTAAGAGCTACAGGCATATATTCATTTATGTGTCTGTGTGTTCCTTCTCCAGAGAATCATTACGTGAGAAGCACACTTCCAGGTGTCTCTTGACTGGATTGCTTGCTGACACTCCCGATGATGATGATGATGATGAGTTAAAGGTGGGCATCATTGGAGGTGGCCACCTTGGAAAGCAGCTGGCTTGTGCACTGCTTCAGCTTGTCCCCATCCCTGCTGAGAACCTGAGGATTTCCACTCGCAGGCCAGAGGCCCTGGGTGAGGAGCAGTGTGTGGTAGCTCTTTAGGTGTTGATGAGGCCATTTTGAAGAGGTTCCTTGAAGGAGGAACCCCTGCACGCAACACGCTGAGTTCTCTGCTTGCTAGCCCTGAGAAAAGCTAGGAAGGGGTGTGTGTGTGTGTGTGTGTGTGTGTGTGTGTGTGTGTGTGTGTGTGTGTGTGTTTTAAAAGTTTTATTTTTAAGTAACTTCTGCACCCAATGTGGGACTTGAACTCACAATCCTGAGATCAAGAGTCTCAAGCTCCACCAACTGACCCAGCCAGGGGCCCATAGAAAGATGGGTTTTAACTTGTTCCTTAAAACAACTTTCTTCTCATGCTTCTGTTTCTCTTCAGATCAAATAAATCTTTTGTTTTTTACTGGAAGAAAAAAAAAAGAGGAAAACTTTCTTCTCCCTGTAAATGTTTTATATCCATCTCTCCTCCCTGTGCCCTTGGTGATAAAATAGCTTTCTGAGTCTTTGATACAGAAAAGTTTTCTAAAGAGAGTTCAAATCTTCTCATTGGACCAGTTAGATTCTGGTGGGTATTAAACAGTTCCAAACATTTGGCCTTGTGTTTTTAAAAATAACAATTACTAAATTTTTAAAAATGTTTTATAATAATTTTACTTACTAGTCTATGATGATAGAGGTCAGAAGAGTGGTTGCTTCTGGGGAGACTGACAGAGGAGGGACCCAAAGGAACTTTTTGGGGAGATGAAAATGTTCAATATCTTGAGAAAGGTATGAGTTACATGGGTGTATGCATTTGTCAAAAATGATAAGACTAGATACTTCAGCTCTGTGTGTGCCCTTTATATAAGTTATACTTCAGTAATAAAAGTATAACATAATTTTATGTATATTATAGGAAATTTAGAATATTCTATAATGAAGTAAATAATAACTATCTATAATCCCCTTACCAGGGTTACCATTTCCTTCCTATATTTCTCTGCTCATATCAGATTATATCAGTAATTGATACTGTACAAAGTTGTTTGCATTCTGCATTTATCACTTAATTTGTCATAAGCATATTCTCCTATTAACGTTCTTCAAAATAATGATTTTAAGGTTATCTAGTATCCCAAAATATGGCTGTATGGTAATTTATGTTGTATTTGGTTGGATTTCCTTGCACATAATTTAAAAAATAAAATTACTAGGTCAGAGAATAAGTACATCTTTATTAAGATACAATTTGTGTATAATAAATTGCACATTTTCAAAGTGTACAATTTGTTTTGACACATCTGTGTTTTGACACATCTTTGTACACCTGTGAAACCATCAACACAAGGTAATGAACTTATTCATCACTCCCAAAACTTTCCTTGTAATTTCTCTCTCTACCTCCTTGCAGCTCCCCATGAAACCACTGATCTGTCACCATCAATTAGTTTGCATTTTCTAGAATTTTATATAAATGGAATCATACAGTTTATACTTTTACATTCTGACTTCTTTCACTCTGCATAATTATTTCGAGATATACCCATGTTGTTTCACATATTGATATTCTTTTTATTTCTGAGTAGTACTTCATGGCATGAGTATTCCATAGTTTATCTGTTCAGCTGGGGGTGGACATCCAGGTTGTTTCCTGGTTTTAGCTATTATACATAAGGCTACTATGTACATTTGTGTACAGATATTAGTGTGGACAAATGCTTCACTTTTTCATAGGTAAACTCCTGGAAGTGGAATGGCTAGATCGTATGGTACGTTGTTTAGATTTTTTAAAGAAACTTCTAATATAGTTTTTCAAATTGACTTCCAAAAAGGGATGTATGCTTTCACCAGAATTGTGTAAGAACACTCATTTCACTAAAGTGGGTCATGGGCATTAAGGAGGGCACTTGTTGAGATGAGCACTGGGTGTTGTATGTAAGCCAATTTGACAATAAATTATATTTTTAAAAAAAGAACACCCATTTCACTATACTCTTGTCAGTTCTGGGAATCCTTTTTTTTTAAATAATCGTTTTAATATGACTTTAAAATTTTTCTGGTTTAATATATTCTTCATTGATCACTAGAAGAACTGAATATTTTTTATAGGTTTATTGCTATTTCATCTTTTTTGAGTTCTTTTCAACTTTTGTGTTGGAATGCTGAACATTTTTTTTCTAATTGTTTTGTTATTAATTTGCAAGCATTCTTTCTGTATTAAAGAAACTTGAAAAAAATCTTACCACCCAAGACAAATCTCTTAAATCTCATCAATAGGACTAGTATATGTGATATTTCAATAAGGTACATATATTCTTTGGAAACCACTATATTTTTTAATAATAAAATTACAGCTTTTAAAATTAATTAATTAATTAATTAATTAATTTAAGAGCATGAGTAGGGGAGGTGCAGAGAGAGAGAGAGAGGGAGAGAGGGAGAGAGGGAGAGAGACAATCCCAAACAGGCTCTGCACTACCAGCACAGAGCTCGATGCCGGGCTCAACCCCGTGAACCATGAGATCATGACCTGAGCTGAAATCAAGAGTCAGATGCTGAGTCACCCAGGTGCCCCTGAAATTGTAGTTTTAGAATATCACTGCATGTTGTGTCAGGAAGCAGGAACTCAAAATGCTGAGCATCAGAGTCTGTACACTTTTGAGAACAAAACATGAAAGAAGAATGGCTGTGCATGTTTTCTTTTTTTATTTTAGAGCATGAGCAAGGGAAGGAGGGGAGAGAGAGAGAGAGAGAGAGAGAGAGAGAGAATATCTCAAGCAGGTTCCACGTTCAGCATGGAGCCTGATGCAGGGCTTGATCCCATGACCCTGGCATCATGATCTGAGCTGAAATCAAGAGTCAGACACTCAACTGACTGAGCCACCCAGGTGCTCTTGTGTATATTTTTTAAACTTCCTCTTTGTCCTGTCCATTTTCTAGGTTTACAAGTGCCCAGATAACAATAGCATCACATGTATCATGTACTCTTGGTAGTTAAAATAAAAACTCACCTCTCCGATGTCTATAATATTCTGTTTTCCAATAACAAAACATGCTACCTTATGTGAGTTTACATTTTTACTTTTGAAATCCATATTGAAAAAGTACAAATGATTAACTATCAGTGATTGATATACTGAAAATACATGAGCTACCACATTTCTCTCAACATTTAAAAGTATCTTGTTAACAGTCAGTTGTGTCTACTTTACTGAAACCATAAGTATATCTTTCCAGACTCCTCCCAGCCTCTGCCCTATACTCTTCCACTCTCTTAGCCATTCCTACCTGAGAGCTCAAGCCAGTTAGCTGTGTAACTCTAGGCAAGCCAAATGATTTCTTGAAACCTCAGTTTCCTCATTTGTAATATAGGAATAATACCAGTCTCTGTCTCAGAAGGTCCTTGTGAGGATTCCCTTACAATGTACGTAGAATACTTTGTACACTATCTGGCATGTGGTAAGCCTTCAGTAAATTAGAGCAAGAAGGCTTCTTCCAGATTTTTTCTTTCTCAAAAATAAACAAACAAACCTGAAAAATTCTAGCATTAGGTCTAAAAGAAGATAAGGATGAATTGTAATCTCAAGCACTGTTGCAGTGGTGCTAGCTGCTTTGATAATGGGGTTAGGGCATTACCTGTGTCTTCTAGAAGATGTGAGGGGAATTCTTTGATTTATGTGTTGACAGGACTTGAGATGAAGTAATTGTCATCCTCTCCCCATAGTTGATGTTTAGATCAGACTCATTTGTACTATGATCTTTCTTTCTTCCTTTATCCCTCCCAGATGAGTTCCAGAAACTGGGAATCCAGTGCTTTTACCATAACCCTTATCTGGTGAACTGGGCCAACTTGGTATTCCTCTGCTGCCTGCCATCTCAGCTGCCTACTATCTGTCTGGAAATTCAAGCCTGCCTGGAAAAAGGTTGCATTGTGTACAGCTTCGCAGCTGCTGTCCCAATAGCCAGGTATCCTGTTAGGGAGAGCACGGAACTGGCAGAACCATATCCCCTCATATCTGGCTTCTACCCCCCACCTCCACCCCAGCCCCCTACCTCATGGAGTTGGTCATTCCCGGTAATAAGGTAGAAGCAGCTTCTCCTGCAACACCCAGCCAGCCTTTCTAATTGTGTCTTCCCACTTTTCCACAAACAGCACTTGTGGGTGGAACATTTTCTTTGATGTGCAAATGTTTAGAACTGCAATGGCGCATTGCTTCCCACTACTTGAGGCCGACTAGCGTTCCCCTTGTGCATTAATGGGAAGGGTAACCACCAGTGACCAACATGAAAAGTGATTCACAGCATGTGTCAAATAGTATTTTTTGTGCCCCTATTGTCTAGCCTGGTGTCTGGCATGAGACAACATTCACTAAGTGTTAGTGGTTGAAAGAGTCCAACTAATAAGCAGTGCCCTCAGTGCTGCCTCCACCCATGTTTGCCTCTGAGCGGTGTTGTGCAGGGGAGGATGTTGTTGGGGTTGGATATGATCCAACACAATGGATCCTGTGGTGGTTTATGATAGTCTTGGCCCAGCACTCCATGTCTTGGGAGATTTCCTTTCAGGTTGAAACTCCTGCTGAACCACACCAATATCTTGCGGCCTCAGTATCAGTGTGTTGAAGATTTTGTCAACATCTGGGGGGCCAATAAGGAGATCACAGCTGCCCTCCAAGATCCTGCGACCCTTCAGACTACCTGCCCCTACAGTTCTGCTGGTAAAGGCTTGCTGTGTGTTTGGCACTCTTTTGAAAGTTACTTTCCTCTCGGCCTGGTACTATTTTATAATCCCAGTGCGTGTGTGTGTGTGTGTGTGTGTGTCTGTCTTGGGTTATGTGTGTAGGGGGAGTACAAGCTGGATACATTCTCAGCTGTTTAGTTTTGAATGGGAACAGCTTTGGTAACAAAAAGCAGCTGCCATTAAGGCAAGCAGACAAGTCTGAGTATTTGGACCTGTTAAGTCTGAGCCAGAAACAGCCAGAGGGGAGAGCCTATTTAAACAGGAGGATGTGCTGTCTGGCATTAAATGGCATTTCCCTGCTCTAATCTTGCATTTTTCCTTAGTTTCTTCTCCTTATTGGGAGGATCATTCTAGAGATTTCTAGAGATGCTTTTGCCATTAGCAATGTCTACATTAGTCATACCTGTCCTCCTGTGGTGGGGTTGACACATGATTTGTTATAAAGGGCACAATCAGGGCTCTTGGCCCAGAAAGAGGAGTGTTTGCTTATCTTGAGGTTCATATGACCCACCTGTCTTGGAAAAAAGGTGGCTGTTCTTTGTCCTGTGTTCCCGGCAAACCTTTTTGGTGGTGCTGAGTGGTATTTCCCTTCCCATTAATGTGTAGGGGGAATAATCCTCAATATCAAGTGGTTGGAGGGAGTGTTCTACGCCATCCTAAACATCTGCACCGCAAAGGACATGCCCCACTTACAAGTGCTGCAACATCTGAATGAACTGTTCCTCTCTGTGCACTTTGAAGACTGTGGGAAGGATGGAGCATCTTGCCCCAAATTTCAATTAGGTGATTTTGTCAACCAAGTCTATACCAAGAACCTATCTCAGAAAAGGTAAGGCATCAGACAGCTGGCTATTCTAATTTCTCCCACACATCTTAGCAGATGCTTTTTCTTTTCGCGTGATCTTTAAAATTTTATAAAAATAATACATTCTTGTAAAAAATCCAACTAGTGGAAAAGCGAAAGCTCTCCTTTGCTCCTCAAATACCGTTTCATAGACTTTACCTCCAGTGGGTTTTATATTTTTGTCTTTTTTTTTTTTTTTTTTTTTTAATTTTTTTTTTTTTTTCAACGTTTTTTATTTATTTTTGGGACAGAGAGAGACAGAGCATGAACGGGGGAGGGGCAGAGAGAGAGGGAGACA